>NC_054826.1:133777777-134402777 GCF_018345385.1 Vulpes lagopus | reverse complement strand
GGTTTTCTTTAAGTGGCCAATGTTGTTAGGAATCTTGATTTATAAATCGTTTCTTTGCCTGATTAAAAAAAAAAAAGAAAACACTGGAAAACTTTTCTATTAGACTTTAACAAATATACTCATATACTTTTACTGTTCATAGATCTGACTCAGGATGCTGAACATAGAAAATATTCAATCTACAAAGGGTCTAAAATAGCTCAAAAAAGTAGCTCACATTCCTCTTGTCTAGGACTCCATTGCAATGAGGATTGCATTTAACTCTACAAGGTTCTTCCCTGGGCTCCCTTCTTATATTATGGATGCACTCAAGTTGCCACCTTTCCACTTCAATGCCTTCTACTCTTGCTGATAACGTTCTGAGGACTCCCTAATAATTCTTGCTGGTAAATCCCAAGCTCATCTCGGAAGTCCATATTTCTCTTAGGATTTCTGGATCTACTCTAACTTTCTATCAGACATCTTTATTTTAATGCACTAGCATCATTTTAAATATTTCTACCTTCACTACTCTCAGCTTCTATTCCGGTAGTACAGAGTTCAGTGAATGGCACTGAATCTGTTCTGATTCACAATCTGTTCTGTGTTTTGTTAGACTCTATATTTATCAATTTGACATTCATTCTTTACAATACCTGTATTTTTTAAAATATTTTTGGTGGCCAGAGATACATTTACAGTGTGTATGTGAGGCTTGGCTTTTAAAAAAATGTTATTTAAAATCAATTAACTAATATATGGTGTATTATTAGTTTCAGATTTAGAATTTAGTGATTCATCAGTTGCATGTAACACCCAGTGCTCATTACATCAAGTGTCCTCCTTAATGTCCATCACCTACTTACCCCAACCCTCCAACCACCTCCCCTCCTGTGACCCTCAGTTTGTTTCCTATGATTTAGAGTCTTTTATGGCTTGTCTCTGTCTTTGATTTCATCTTATTTCTTTTCCCTTCCCTCCCCTATATTCATCTGTTTTGTCTCTTAAATTCCACATATGGGTGAAATAATATGATAATTGTCTTTCTTTGATTGACTTATTTCACTTAGTGTAATACCCTCTAGTTACATCCATGTTGTTGCAAATGGTAAGATTTCTTTTTTGATGGCTGAGTAATATTCCAGATATATATCACATCTTTATCCATTCATTTGTCAATGAACATTTGGGCTCTTTCCATATCTTGGCCATTGTGGACATTGCCGCTATAAACATTGGGGTGTGGGTGCCTCTTCGAATCACTATGTTTGTATCCTATGGATAAATCTCAGGTAGTGCAATTGCTGGGTCTCAGGGTAGCTCTATTTTTAACTTTTTGAGGAACCCCCATACTGTTTTCCAGAGTGTCTGTACCAGTTTGCACTCCCACAAACAATGTAAGAGGTTTCCCCTTTTCCACATCCTTGCCAAAATCTGTGTTTCCTGACTTGTTGATTTTAGCCATTCTGACTGGTGTAATGGGATATCTCATTGTGGTTTCAGTTTGTGTTTCTCTGATGCCAAGTGATGTTGAATGTTTTTTTTTTTTCATGTGTTTGTTGGAAGTCCAGATTCTTTACTGTATTCTTGATGCTATAGCATTTGAATACCTTACAGACCAGAGATGAGATTGCCCCTCCCAGAGCTAGCTAATTCTTAAAGATAGAAACAATTTATAATACATTTTTGATATGCAAACCAATATATCCTGAGTCATTCCAGTCATGTCCTTATCTAATCTTCACACACCAACCCAATATTTCCTCTGCCCTAAATCATCCCAGGGACTAGGCAACTGGAGATCATTTCTATAGCCCTAAACCTGCTGGAATTATTCAGGCTAGCCAATCCTACATTTTTCACTCTGCCTGGCTTTCAATTTTCCATGAAGACCTTAACAAAGGCTCTAGCTTAGGCTTTCTCTTTCCTTCTGTTTCTGACCTAAAAATCTAGTTCTTTCCCATGTGGCTATGCATGGTGTGTGCGCCTCTTGGGAAATGTAATAAAAATCTTCTTTTGATGGCATAGCTGCTTCTTCTTGCCACACAGCCACCTCCATAAATTAAAATCCAGTGGGTACAAATGAGACAGCACCTACCAAATTATCCGATGTAGAAGCATTCTTCATATTCTTTTTTATCTTCTTGGCTACCACTAATTCCATGCTCACTGTAACTACCTCATCTCATGCCACCATCATCTCTTGACAGAAGTATAACAAGAACCAATTGTTGATACTTTTGCCATTGTTCCTTTCTAGTCCATCCTTCAAACTGAAGGCACAATAGTATCATTAGAACCAAAAATATCAGAATGTGGTTATTTTTTTTAATAACTCTCCATATCCCCAAAGATAGAGTTCAAACTCATAAACATAGCGAACAAAAGCCTCTATTACCTGGATGTTTTTACATATCCCACTTCACTAAGAAAACATCCACATTTACTTTCAAGACTCTACTAGGAATCGTGCAATGTTCTGGAAGCACCGTGTTCTTTTCACTTTCAAGCCTTTTATGCATGCTTATCCTCTGCCTGGAATAATCTCCCTATACTCACCCAGCTAACTCTCAGTGTTCCTGAGACCTTAGAAGGCTTCTCTGACTCCTTAAAATGTTGGTTGGTTCTATAATTCCTTATAATTACCTCTGTCTTAGCACTTAGGTTTGTTTATTGAAATAACCTCTTTTCTGGTCTGTATTCTCTATTAGGCACCAAATGACTTATGGTCTAACATTGAATACTAGTGACTACCTAACACAGTTTTTGGTATATATTTGATATTCCAAAATGGTCCAGAGAATTAATTAATTTAGTATTCACTCCTTAAATTTGAACAATCTTGTATTTAAACCTATACAATTTTCTATATTTAATTTTCTATAGAAAATAAAATATTTATTTAATAATTTAATAGAAAATTAAATATTCCTATAGAAACATATTATTCCCTTTTATAAAAAGTGCTATCATGTATCTAAGAATATCTCAGCCCATTTTTGTTTGTTTTGTTACATGTGGGCGGAGTTAGATTGGTTGTGGTAAATAATGACTTTTTTCATTATTTGCTAGTAGCCAATATAATCCCAGTACAAATTGCATTTTCTAAGTATTCTTTCTGCTCGACGGACCTGTGAAAGTATTCAGTAACTCAGTTCTGATTAAACATAACAAATGTTACATTTGTTTACATATTAATAGTTGCCTCTTAACTGATCTGTCATACTTCTTAATCCTTGATTTCTATTTACTCCTCTTGTTTTCAAATTTTTGAGAGAGATGGTTGTTTCGTTTGATTCAAGAGGCTCATTTACATTGTATTTGCAGACAGTTGACTTTTTAAACCATGGGTTAACTTTGTCCAAATAATTCATTTTTAAAACAAAGAATCAATAAATATCTTAAATGCCATTTTATAAAAGTTTAAACTGCAATGAAAATGGAGATTTGCTTTCACTTGTAATGCATGGATTGTTTATCATGAGAATCTATATAAAATTTATAAATTTTCCAGGCTTATACTACTTGAATTAAATGTAAGCCTACATTCACTTCAAAAATATTTTGTCTTTTGACTCCATCCAGGCAGCATTGAGGGAGAGGGTGCTAGTTGCCAGGGTGACCAATCATGTGATTAGAGGATTGGAGAGGAAGGGAGAAAGGCTAGAGTTTGAATCAACCAATGGTCAATGACTTAGTCAATCATGACTATACAATGAAGCCTCAATAAAAAATTCAAAAGATGGTTCAGAGAGCTCCAGGTTGGTGCTCCTGGAGAAGGCATGGAAGCTCTGCACCCTTTCCCCATACTTTGCCCTGTACATCTCTTCATCTGGTTGTTGCTTCCCTTTATCATGTCCTTTAATCTTTTAAATGTAAGTAAGTGTTTCTCTGAGTTCTGTGAGCCACTTTAGCAAATTAAAAGAACATAAGGCAGGGGTCTTTGGAATCCTCAGTCTATAGCTGGTTCATCAAAAGCACAGATAACAGCCTAGAGCTTGTGACTGGTGTCCGAAGGGAGGTGGAGGACAGTCTCATAGGATTTAACCCTCAGTCTGTGGAATTTGATACTGCCTCTGGGTAGATAGTGTCAGAATTGAGTTGAATTCTCAGATAACCTGCTAATGGACAAAAATTGCTTGAACACCTGCCCCCACATTGGAATTAGATTCAGGAACCCCAAAAGACTCAATGTCATTAGAAATATTGTCTTGGGGGATCCCTGGGTGGCGCAGCGGTTTGGCGCTTGCCTTTGGCCCAGGGCGCGATCCTGGAGACCCGGGATCGAATCCCACATCAGGCTCCCGGTGCATGGAGCCTGCTTCTCCCTCTGCCTATGTCTCTGCCTCTCTCTCTCTCTCTCTCTCTGACTATCATAAATAAATAAAAATTAAAAAAAAAATTGAAATATTGTCTTGAATACAGTAAGAACTAGAGAAGAGGGGCAACCCCGGTGGCGCAGTGGTTTAGGCCGCCTGCAGCCCAGGGTGTAATCCTGGAAACCTGGGATCGAGTCCCATATCGGGTTCCTTGCATGGAGCCTGCTTCTCCCTCTGCCTGTGTCTCTGCCTCTCTCTCTCTCTCTCTCTGTGTGTGTCTCTATGAATAAATAAATAAAATCTTTAAAAAAAAAAAAAAAAGAACTAGAGAAGACACGAGGTATAGAATATTATTTTTTTTATATTTTAAAGATATTAATCAATACTCTCATTTTTTGGAATATTACAGCCTAAATATCAAAACTAAAGCATTTATTCATTTTAAAATGCATTGTGATAAGTTTTATTTTAAAAATGCATTTCTAAAACTGGGTTTTACTCTCCTAGTGGCATTTACTAAAGTCCTTTTAGGTCAGCCTTCTCTTAGACAATACATTTTAGAAGCAATATTCAATAAAGATCACATTATTTTCAATTTTACAAGATGAAGAATGCTGCTGAATACTTCAGTTCATCTATAAATATCATAGTGTGCCTATTTTTTTGAGAGTTTTCTCTTTACTATATGGACTATCAGGACTCAGATGATAAAAAGAGAGGATCTGAGAACACAGAACTTCACTTAAAGTGCTTTAACTAACTTTGATGAGCTAATTAATCTAGAAAGTTTAGGAGCCTAGATGTAGGGAGGTATATTAGCAGTCCCAGGTATAAAATCAACAAAAACAGTAAGTCCTTGGTAATTTTTTAAGTACTTGGGAAAATAGATACAGTATTTCTAGAACATTGCTTTTAATATGCTCAACTACAATACTACTTTCTTTTTTTCCCATAACAAAAATACAAGAAATATCAGCTAGCTATAGAAATAATGGAATGACAAAAAAATTGGCATAGTTAGGGAATGTAAAGTCTTCAAGCATTTGCATGCTCCAAATAAAAAGAATGGTTAAGTTGTACTCTAGTACGGAATTGAGTATATTGTTTTATATTATATCTGAAATATTATGACACTGTAACATTATAAGATAATCACTGTGCCCTTCATTTTTATAAGAGAGAATTATGATTCATTAACAAATCATTTTTATCTGCAAGTGTGCAGCTTTAGTGTCATCAATAACTATAACATTTCTATTATATTTTTTGTTATTGTAATTTTTGAACTCTTAGTTGAAAATGCTCTATTTGAAATATATTATTATATCTTTTAATTTTCCCTTATCCAAACATAATATCGATACTTTTTTTTCTAATGCTTCCTTTTAGTTTGCCAAATTTGGTAATATTTTCTTTCATTTTTATGTTAACAAAAGAATAATGCCTGAACATTCTTTCTCTTGATAACAAAACTGACAAATTAGATCAGACTCTGTGTGTATGTGTGTGTACCAACATTCACATTTTTATTCGATGGCCTAGAGGAGTAGAATATAATGAATTATCTCTATAGATGAAGACAGGAGCTATTTCATACATTTCTACTTACTGGATTGCCTCATGTAAAGATACTCATAAGATTTAATGAAGCCAGAGTTCTTCTGGGTAAGAAGTAACCCTGCTTTTATGATTTAAGATAAGAATGCCTGTACAAAAGAGTTTTAAATTAATTTAAGTAATTACTTTACTTCTGTTTTGGGTTGAATTGTGGCCCCATCCCTAAATTTATATTTTGAAATACATCCCCCAGGACTTCAGAATGTGACTTCGTTTGGAAATAAGGTCTTTAAGTTGAAATGATCATTAGGGTGGCTTGTAATCCAATATGACTGGTGGTCACCTGGGGAGGGGAAATTCAGAGGCATGCACACACCTAAGGGATTTGCCATGTAAAGAGACACAGGGAGAGAAAGCCATCCACAGGCCAAATAGAGAGGCCTAGAATGGATTTATCCCTCAAGGAGAACCAACCGTGCAGACGGATACCTTTATTTTGGCCTTCCAGCCCTCAGAACTGTGAGAGAGTAGATTTCTGTTGTTTAAGCAATCTAGTTTGCATTACTTTGTTCTGGCAGCACCAAATAAATGCCAGCCCTAAAGTGCATAAATAAATAAATAAAAAGTGTTGTTACTGCTTTAGGGGGGTAGTAATACATAAAATGATCCTTTGTATCCTTTCAGGGTTTGCAGCTCCAGAAGTCATAAGGAATAAAATTCATTTGAGAGGAGTTTAATGTAACAATGTTTTATTTTAAAATCCCGTGAAACTGATCACTTCAAAAATATAATCAAGACCATAATTTTCAAAATTTAATTTTAAATCAATCATCATGTTTCCTTAAGAAACTAGGTGCTTAAAGAGTGTAAATGAATCCATGCTTTCTCTAGATTTTCAAAAGGATTGATTCAGAAGACATATGGTGAGTTAACTATCCTGACCCATGGATATCAGCTATTTAGTTTCATAACTTATAGGAAAAAGCAGGGCTATTTCAGTAGCAGAAGTTACCAGAAAGCTGTTTTCATAACTTTTTTCTCAGCATTATGCATGCTAGAATGAATAAGAAATCCCACTTTAATCAGATATTAAACACCAATAAAATGAAGCACATGCTATACAGTATTTAAGGTTAAGACCCAATAATATATGCATTAGTAACTTTGTATTGTTTAGTGTATAGTAAGACAGATTTTCTTTTTATTGATGTCTCTTACATCAATGCAAAACTCCATTTTTTCTGATCTGATATACAGTAAGCCTGTTTTACATTTGGAATCTCTTGACAAATGCCAGTAGAGATGAAGAAGAGAGAAAAATTTAGTTGACTATTTAATAGTTTGTGATGATTTATAGTTAAATATTACACCTGTCCCGATATTTTGGGCTGACTGGTGGAGAGGGGAAACAGCAGAGTTTGAGAATGACTGGTTCCCATGTTACTGTTTCTTATCTATGGCAATTGACAGATCCATCAGTTATTTTCCGAATTAAAGATAAAAAACAATGACCCAGACGAAACTAGGATCATGTTCAAAGTGTGAGATTGGGTGAAACTAGTACTTTTGTGTTTTGTTTTTTGTTTTGTTTGTTTATGAAACATAAAATCACATTTAAAATCACCTATTTTTTAAATACTAATTCAAAGATATTAAAATTATTTATTGCAATGCTTATAATCTATTAAACTTGAAATTCTAAACATTCATCCTTTAAATATTAAATTTAAATGATTTAGAACATGGAAGAAATCTATCACAGACAAAATACAAAAGAAGGGGATCCCTGGGTGGCTCAGCAGTTTAGGGCCTGCCCTTGGCCCAGGGCGTGATCCTGGGGTCCCAGGATCGAGTCCCACATCAGGCTCCCTGCATGGAGCCTGCTTCTCCCTCTGCCTGTGTCTCTGCCTGTGTCTCTGCCTCTCTCTCTCTCTCTCTCTCTCTCTCTCTCAGTGTCTCTCATGAATAAATAAATTTTAAAAATCTAAAAAAAAAGAGAATATAGGTATAAACGAAAATGCTTTTCTTATATTTAATATGAAAATTATATAACCTATGACATTCTTTGTTTCCCTCTGTAAAAGCTATTGTAATTAAAATGCTTTAAACATTTTATGTTCTTAACATTCTAAATGAATTCTCCTTTATATCATATGTAATCAACTTTAAAAAAAAGATTTATTTATTTATTCATGAGAGACAGAGAGAGAGAGAGACAGAGAGAGAGAGAGAGAGAGGCAGAGACACAGGCAGAGAGAGAAGCAGGCTCCCCGCAAGGAGCCCAATATGGGACTCCATCCCGAACCCAGGGATCATGCCCTGAGGCAAAGGCAGACGCTCAACCACTGAGTTACCCAGGTGTCCATGTAGTCAACTTTCTAAAAAATATTTATAAGCCGAAGATTATGTTTTTCTAATTCTAGGCAGTATGTTTTCTCTATATCTTATCAAACAGGTCTTTTAAATCATTTTCTAAGATACGTCCTTGAGTAAGTGGATTTAGGGAAGATGATAGCTTAGGAAGCACAAGAAATGTCTGCTCACCTGGACAACAATCTCACTGGCATACTCACTACTGGAACTCTGGAGTCTATGGAGGGATATCTAGATAGATACAGAGATCGATAGGTAGGTAGATAGATAGATAGATAGATCCATTTTCATTGAGAAGCTATGTTTTCTTTAATTGTAGTTTGTGTCCTCAATAAAATAATACATGCACATGATAACAGAATCAAATTATTCAAGATCTAGTTTCTTGATTTTTGTCTCTTTGTAACAGTGTTACCACAAATTTGATGGCTTAAAACAGAGTACTTTTATCATCTCAGTTTCTGTGGGTGAAGAACTGGACCACAACTATCTGAGTCCTCTGCTTAAGAGTCTCACATGCTGCAGTGAAGGCCCTGGTTGGGATTGTGGTTTTCATTTCACAGCTGAACTGGGGATGGTCCTTTAGCAATCTTAAATAATAGTTGGCAGCAACCACTTTGTGTGCTTTCACTGAAGGCCTTCCTGCCTTACTAGCTGTTGTCAGAGAGTGCTCTTAGCTTCCTGCCACGGGGTCTGTCCAACACGACCACTTCTTTTCTCAGAGATAATAAGGGAGAGAGTGTCTCCTATCAAGCCAGGTTTAATCTTAAGTAATATCATGAAAATGTCATCCCATCACCTTTGCTGTCTTAGTTAGCAAGTCATAGTTCCTGCTCACACTCAGGGGAAGATTACTCAAGGTGTGAATGCAAGGAGATGGGATGCTCTGGAGTGTGTACCACACATATGGTATAAAAAAACCACCTTCTGGTCCCCACAACACTCCATTTTTGATGCCTCAGAGCTAGTCACTTTTCACTTCTTTATCTGTCCTGGACTGTTTCTTTTCCTATTTTACCTCCATATATCTAAAGAATAACATATTTAGACTACTTCTTAGAATGATCAGTTTTAGAAATATCTTAATTTCCTACTATTTCCTAACAATGAAGCAAAACATTTATCTGATATATTTTACTGCATTACCAAATCATTCCCAAATCCCACACTCCTATAGTATCCATTTTTTATAGGTTGAAAATAGGTTAACTTTCTTATTTTGTTTATAACATTCATTGTTTACATTATTAAGACTACATAAATGTCATTTGCAACCTAACCTCATAGTATTGAATTATCATTTCCTTTCTTAGGCAATTTGTTTTCCCTGAAATTGTTTTCTTATTTTGCATTTGCTTAGTCTTTATGTACTGATCATAAATTCAACTACAAAGACGTGGTCTAGCAAATTATCTAAATCTTCTTGTAATATGTTGATATACAAAAGTTTCTCAGTGTAGTGAGAATACAGAGGGACCATAATGAAAATATATATTTAACTACTACCTTTAATCTGAATCAAGAAAATCTTTATATATAATTTTTCAGTTAGTCAAAAGGGCCAAATACTAGTTTTATCAAATTGATTTGAAAAAATGACTCATAGCTATAGAGAACAAATTGATGTTACCAGAGTGATGGAGGTAGGGAGGTGGGTGAAACAGATGATGGAGATTAAGGAGTACATTTGCTGAGATGAGCACTGGGTGATATATGAAAGTGTTGAATCCCTATACTGTACACCTGAAACTAATGTTACACTGCATGTTAACTAACTGGAATTTAAATAAAAGCTTAAGAAAAGATGACAAAACTGAGCAACGGTAAGTAAGAATGA
Source organism: Vulpes lagopus (assembly GCF_018345385.1). NCBI lineage: Eukaryota > Metazoa > Chordata > Mammalia > Carnivora > Canidae > Vulpes > Vulpes lagopus. Next base: position 134,392,712 of record NC_054826.1, on the reverse strand, counting down.
AAATTATTTCAAAGTGGCAGCTGGTTTCCCATAGCTGCTGTAACAAATCACCACAAGCTAGATGGCTTAAAATAATAGAAATGTACTACTCTTCCTCTGTTCTGGAGGCCAGAAGTCCAAAGTCAAGGTGTTGGCAGGAATGTGCTCCTTCTAGAGGCTCAGGAGAAGAATCTCTTCCATGCCTCACCTAGCTTCTGGTGACTGGTGGCAATCCTTGGCCTCCCTTAGCTTTCAGCCACACATTTCAGTATCTGCCTCCATCTTTACATTGCCATCTCCTCTGTGTCTCTGGGTTTCCTTTTCTGTCTGTTCGCAAAGCCTTCTTTAAAATAGATAACATGGTACAACAACAACAAAAAAAATAAAATAAAATAGATAACATGGGACTCCTGGGTGGCTCAGCAGTTGAGCATCTGCTTTTGGCTCAGGGTATGATCCCAGGGTCCAGGATGGAGTCTCACATTGGCTTCCTTGCACGGAACCTACTTCTCCCTCTGCCTGTGTCTCTGCCTCTCTCTTTTTGTGTCTCTCATGAACAAATAAAATCTTTTAAAAATAAATAAATAAATAAATAAATAAATAAATAAATAAATAATAAAATAAAATAAAATAAAAAAATAAAATAACACTCGGTGTGCCTGGGTGGTTCAGTTGGTTAAGCATCTGCCTTCATCTCAGGTCATGATCTCGGGGTCCTGAGATGAAGCCCCACATTGGGCTTCTTGTTCATTGGGGAGTCTGTTTCTCCCTCTCCCTCTGTCCCAAACCCCACACATGGTTTCTCTCTCAGTCATTCTTTCTCAAATAAATAGATAAAATCTTTGAAAAAAAATTAAAAAATAAAATAACATTCACAGATTCCAGGTATTAGTGTGAGAACATATCTTTAGGTAAGACTATCATTCAGCCTACCATATTTTCTGTTGAAAATAATGTATTTTTCTTCCAATTTTGGTATTTTTTCAAAATAAAGAACACAAAGTTGGACACACTTCTAAAATAATATGCTTATCATATCTATCCTGCAAAATTTTATCTAATACTTATACATTTCAATTGTAAAAGAGATAAACAAAAATGGACAACCCAAACAAAACTGAATTACCTATTTACTAATACATAACAAAATAAGAGTGTTACTAGACCAAACATCTTAGGATAGATGGTATTCATTGTGTGTGCAATGTAGCAAACCATAATACAATATATGGAACTGACATAGTGCTATGCTATACTTATCAAAAATGGTTCACAGAGCACATGCTACTAAGACTTGACATCATATCTAAAATAAACAGAAAACTATTCCTCTGCAAATGTGAAAAATAAGCACAAGCACTATGTGATTTGATTAAATAATCTGAATTCCTCTTATACCATTAGAAAATAATTTGGTTTCACCAGCAGCTGTGTAACTGTGTTAAAAAGAGAGAGAGAGAGAGAGAGAGAGAGAGACATAGAGAATCCACGGTAAACTAGTAAATGGAAAACTTTAGACTTATAATATAGAGAGGATCATGAAAAAATAACATTACACAGGAATTTCAGATTTTGAATAACCTAAAGGAGATTGTTAGCTTTTATTTTAAACTTGGCTCTCAAAAATCTTTCACTCCTTTTGGCATTATCAATGTATTCTAACATTATGCAGTTTATTGGATATTTTACATAAGAATATAATGTTTTTTTAAAGTTAGCCATAAAACTCAGCATAGATGTGACAAATTTAAAATGTTAATATTTCTTTATGGCAGCTAAGATTTGCTGATTCAAAAAGCAATTACAATTTTAATTAAATTTATTACCATACTATTCTAGCAGTAAAATCCATTCTCTTATAATACTGACATTTATATTGACGTCTGACGGTTGGCTTAATTACAGTTAAGCTGTTAATAGAACATTCACCCTGCCTTGTCTTTCTAGATAACTTAACTTGTCCAGGTTTGTATAGTTTGTCAATTCAACTGGTTAAAGACTGTGCCACCAGTAAATAAGATTGCTGAATGGATAATCTAATTCAGTCATTAAAATGAAACCATCCTGTAATCAACATAGATCTTTTCCTTTTATAATGACCAAGTCAGCTTTACTTTGACGAAGGGTATCGGTTAGGAATTATTTGTCCTAAAGCTATTAAGAGAAATCTAATAAAATGATGGCTTAAATAGAGGTATTTCTCTTTCATATAAAAGAAGTTCAGATGTAGGCAGCCTAGAGACTACATAGTGAGTCCTTCAGCTTGCTCTTCTGCAGCACTTGTGCCCTGATCTCAGGGTACCTGCCAGAAGTTTGCCTTACATTGGTCACGTTTCAAGCAGCAGAATGGTGTAAGATCAAGCAAAGGGTCCGTGAACCTGTCTATTTCCCTGTTGAGGGACTTCCCCAGAAATGTCCCAGAGTAATTCATTTATTCATGAGAGACAGAGAGAGGAGCAGAGACATAGGCAGAGGGAGAAGCAGGCTCCCTGCAGGGAGCCTGACGCAGGACTTGGGACCAGGAACCCAGGATCACCACCTGAGCCAAAGGCAGACACTCAACCATGGAGCCACCCAGGTGTGCCACCTTCCTCCCCCATAGTAACTCTCACTTCTGTTGACTAAAACATACCTCCTGACCATCTTGCAAGGCTCCTTGTGGTAGGCAGAATAATGGCTCCCCAAGGAAGTCCCTGTCTCAATCCCAAAACCTGTGAATTTTTTACTTTACCTGACAAAAGATTCTTAGCAGATCTGATTACGGCAAAAGACTTTGATATGAGATTATATTGGACTGTTCTGTTGTCCCAATCAAATCATAAATCCTTAAAATTAAGAACGCTACCCAGCTGGGTCAGAGACAGAGATGTGACATTAAAGAGCTTCAACTTCCAGTTCCTGGCTTTAAAGATGGAGGAAGGTGGTCAAGGCACGTGGGCAATATCTAGAAACTGGACAAGTCAAGGAAATGAACTTTGCCCTAGAGCTCCAGAAATAAATGCAGGGTACAACACTTGGAGTTTAACCTTTTGAAACCTAGATCAGACTGCTGATCTACAAGAGTGTAAGATAATAAATGTGTGCTGTTTTAAGACAGTAAGTTTATGGTAATTTGTTTCTACAGAGATAAGAAACAGTTTTTGTTTGTTTGTTTGTTTGTTTGTTTTAAGTGTGAAGAAGCTGTGCTTCCAACAAAATAAGATTTCTTTTGGTGAAGATGTAGAGAAGGGGTATTAGATAGGCAGTACTTTAATATTATCAACCTCCCATAAACCTTTCTTGCCTCAACTCACCTCCACTGAAAAACAAAATAAATAGAATAAACTAGTATCTCAACCAACTTAGGCTATTGCTAAGTTAGCAGATAAAAAGTCCAAACTATTGATAACATTAATAATATTCAATATTGTAAGATTTTAAATACTTATCTATTAGTGCTATGAAAAAATAAATGCATTAAAATTACTAAGAGACTTTGGAGACTGCTGTGGTTTCAGATTTTTATGATGGTACTCTCTATTCGAGGGACCTTTTATATCTTTCATATCTCAAATATTTTCTTTGCCAAGAAGCCACCTTTGACCACAAGAATGAAGTAACTACCACACCCCTTCTCATTTCTCTCTCGATAACATTACTCTATATTTTTTGTATCACAGCATTAGTACTTATTACCATCTGAAATTATCTTTTTAATTAAACTTTTTACTTGCATATTTGCCTATTGCCCTATAAGAATGAGTTTTATATTGTGCACTCCGGTACCTCAGATACCTGGTACATGCCATGCACTAAGTAGGATTTCTTTGAATTAATGAGAACTCAATGCACTTTAAACTCACAAAACGAATGAATTTTAATTACTTAATGTACATGAAAATCATAAGTCTATGTATTAGTTAACAAAAATATATTAAGTATTATAATGGAAGTGTGAGCTAAAAATATTGTTAAGAGTCAGGCATCATTTATAATGATATATTTTTCATTGCATAAAAAGATTGACAGAATGGGGCAACTGGATGGCTCAGTCTGTTAAACATCTGCCTTTGGCTCATTCCATAATCCCAGGGTCCTGGGATCCACCCAGCATCGGGCTCCCTGCTCAGCGGAAAGCCTGCTTCTCCCTCTCTGCTGCTCCTCCTGATTATGCGCTCTCTCTCTCTCTGTGTGTCAAATAAATAAATACAATCTTTAAAAAATTTTTAAAAATCAAGAAAAAATTGACAGAAGTAAAATGGGCTAAGTCCATTTTAGGCAGAGGAGAGAGCAAAAAAAAGCAAAATATCCTGAAATGGTCTAAAAGAGCAGTCTTCCAGTTTTAATGTTCATGTGGATCACATGAAGCATTTATTAGAATGAATGTTTCTGATGCCTAATCACAGATTTTAAAAAAAAATCAGATCCCACTAAGAAACTTATCTAACAAGCAAAAAGTAAAAAAAAAAAAAAAAGAAGAAGAAGAAGAAGAAAAGAAAGATGAGCAATACCTTAAAAGCCAATAGACTTTTATAAATATATAGAGCTTTTATCTAAAGAAAACATATATGGATGCGGCATTGTTTCAAGATTTATTGCACTGGGGACACCTGGGTGGCTCAGTGCTTGAGCATCTGCCTTTAGCTCAGGGCGTGATCCTGGGGTCCTGGGATCGAGTCCCACATCGGGCTCCCTGCGTGGAGCCTACTTCTCCCTCTGCCTGTGTCTCTGCTTCTCTCTCTCTCTCTGTGTCTCTCATGAATAAATTTAAAAAATCTTTAAAAAAGAATTATTGCACTGAAAACACAAAATTGCAGAACAGGCCAGAGTTCAGAAACATTTCTGAGACACAGTCAATAGTATTGATGGCTGATTGAATGGGAGAGAAATGTATAATTTTGAGGCAACTGCTAAGTTTCCCAAAGAGAACAAACACTGCAGGTGGTTGGAAAGGAGAGGGAAAATTTACCCTTTTAAAATAAACTTGGTTATTTGGAGGTATCTAAAATTGTTTTTGGCCTCGTCCTTCCTGCTCCAGTAAAACTACATCTTTATAGGTTTATAACCTTGCATAACAGCCTCTGATACTAAATTTGGGTTGGTTCACCTGAATTGCTTTGGGTAATGGGACATTAACAAGCTTGATGCAAGTGAAGACTTGAGAAGCACTTTCAGACAGGCGCTTGTTCTCTTGGCAGGGACTCTGCATTCTCTCTCCTGGAATTTGGCGCTCATTCTAAGAGAATCGTAACTCAGCCATACGAAAAACTCATGTGAAGAAGAATCAAGACTCTGACCAAGGACTGAGCTTCTAGTCAACAGTGAACACCCACTTACCAAATAACAACTGAGCCATCTTGGTTCCCCAGCAGAAGCCATGAACAAATAGGTGATCCCTGTTGTCTCAAGCCTCGAAGTCTTGGAATGGTTCATTTTATGCAGCAGTAGATTGGTATCCAGAAGTCCGGTGATGCTGAAAACAAAACCAAACCTGTGATATGGGGATTGGGACATTGAAGGAGAATGGGTGATATGGGTGCAAGATATAAAGATATGGTGGAAGACGGAGCTCAGTGAGGAATTTTTATTACACTCCAGAGGAAATGCAGCTTGTGGTATATAGAAGTAGAAGAATGACAACAGCTGTCATCTGCAGTGATGCGCAAGACAGTAAATGTGCATAGTAAACTGGCATGTCTGCATCAGTAAACTGGCTAAGAAGATAAGTAGGAAGAGTTTTGAATGGCTTCTTTTACTGCATATGATAAAGTAAATTTACAAGAGATGAATTAAAGAAGAAACTGCTCAGTTTTCAAGCAGAATCTGGAGTAACATTTTTCTTTTTTTTTTTTTTTTAAGATTTTATTTATTTATTCATGGGAGACACAAAGAGAGGCAGAGACACAGGCAGAGGGAGAAGCAGGTTCCCTACAGGATCCTGATGCAGGACTTGATCCCAGGACCCCGGGATCAAGGCCTGAGCCAGAGGAAGATGGTCATCCACTGAGCCTCCCAGGTGTCCATGGAGGAACATTTTTCAAACCAGAACTTTCTGGGTTGAGGGATAAGATTGTTTTCATTCCCTTCTTCTTCAGCTAACAAAGATTCCCAAAGAATCTGAGGATCTCAAAGACCAAGCCCAGGGGGCTACCACTAAAAATGAAATCAAGGTCAAGTCCCATATATGGATGTAAGGTCCTTTGTTACCACCTCAGAAAAATTCAAGGGCATTGCCCTACAGCACCCTGACTCACAGCCTGATATGGAGGGGGGCTTATCTCAAAGAGATTTATAGGTGTGGCTCCCCAAAATGCTACACAGGAAATTCCAAATGTTTTCTTTTTTTTTTTTAAGATTTTATTTATTTATTTATTTATTTATTTATTTATTTATTTATTCATGAGAGAGAGAGAGACAGAGAGAGAGAGAGGCAGAGACACAGGCAGAGGGAGAAGCAGGCTCCATGCAGGGAGCCGGACATGGGACTCGATCCTGGGTCTCCAGGATCATGCCTTGGGCTGAAGACAGGCGCTAAACTGCTGAGCTACCTGGGCTGCCCAAAATGTTTTCAAATGCATAGTCTTCATGGAAGCATCATAGCATGAACTAAAAAGGGTGAGAACAGTTGAAAATGGAAATAAACCCCAAAAAACCTTGCATCCCCTGTCAGCCCCAGTCTTTTACAGAGAGGAAGCAGACTGAGAAAGCTACTCACCCACAAACATGGACTGTTTCTTGTGGAAAAAGAAGTGTGACTCAGGAGATAGGGTCAGAAATCCAGAGGATAGAACCAAGTACCAGGGAAATCCACTCCCAGGGAGCAAAACTTGGCCTTGAGTTATTACTCAATTGAATCCACAGACCAAATAATCTCATTTATTTAAAATAATGGCAGGAAAAAAGAGAAATATATATTTATAAGATTATTTGATATCATGTAACTTTTTGACCCAGAACAGGCAAGTTAATCCTTCTGCATTATTTTATACATTGGACATGACATTTTTATACAAAATAAAATATTTTAGAGTGGTAATCTTTTTTTGTGGCTAAGCCAATATTATGAGCCATGTTACTTATCACTCTTTCTTTAAACTTTGTTTCCTTTTAAATAAAAGCAAACTTTAGCATTGGTTAGAAAAATTTGTTTTTCATGTACTCAGATCTAGTTAGAACATTTTTAATGTCCTCAAAAAAATAGTGATTTACTTAAGGTCTATATATTTTTAGCATTTAGAACAAACAATAAACAAGACAAAGATGACATAACACTTCAGTAGTTAAGTTATCCAGAATCATTCTGAAAATACAGAAAATAAAATATTACATAATATCTAGTTATTTTTTCTCAAAGTTTTGCTAGCACAAATCTCTAATATTGTTACCAATGTGTGTATTCTAAATGGCAGAGATATCTAACTACAGATTAAGAAACCCAAAATATATATATTTCTTCTAGTGACATTCTTACTAATTTACATTCATTAAGCAGAAGAAAATGAAAATAGTTCTAGATTTTAATTCAATAAAACAGCAGAATTGTGCTATAGGGAGAAGAAAGAATTGATTACTTTCCTGGAAATCACATGAATACCACATTTGCTGTAAAAGTGTAAGTAGTAAGAAGCTAATCAATGTAAACTGGAATCTAAACCTAGAAAAATACCAAGAAATGTGTGTGTGTGTATGTGTGTGTATGTGTGTGTGTGTGTGTGTGTGTGTGTGTAAAACTTTAATGAATCTATATGGGTCTTCCTAATCTTGGTCAGCTTCTTCAGGCCTTGATCTTGACATTCTCAAAACTTTTTTTTTTTTTGAAATGAAATCTCTGACACTCAGATTATTATCTTAGAACTGAGCTGAAAGAAATTACTTTGAAAGGTAAAAATGGAACATTGGTATTCTTCTATCTTTGCATTTCTTCATTAATAATGCAATTGTTGTGGAAGCAAAAACTTGGTTTTATTAATAAGAGGAAAGATACTTATAAGGAAGTTGGAAAAGAAAATATTTATTAATATTTTGTTGCATTCTTTCCCATTATCCTTTCCTCATGCTGTATCTAAGCACTGTTGGGAAAACCAAATGTTCTCCTTAACCTTTGTGAAAATTTCTTTCCTTTTTGTCCTCCTTTCCCCTTCCTCCTCCTCTTCTTCCTTCTACTTCTGCTTGTTGCTTTTCTCCCCTCCTTCTCCTGACCTTTACCCTTGCCATCCTACTACCACTTGGTCATCTAAAACTCTTAGTTTACAACTAGGTCTAGATGAGTCAGAATTTCTTCTTCTTCTTCTTTTTTTTAGATTATTTATTTATTTGTTCATGAGAGACACAGAGAGAGGCAGAGACACAGGCAGAGTGAGAAGCAGGCTCCATGCAGGGAGCCTGATGTAGGGGACTTGATCCCTAACCGACAGCATGCCCTGAGCCATAGGCAGAGGCTCAAACACTCACCCACCCAGTTGTCCGAATGAGTCACAATTTGTATTGGGGCATATTACAGTTATAGACATTGATCTAATGTCAAATTTACTCTTGGGCTTGTACAAGTATGCACACATAGAGTAGTAGTAGCTTTATACAAACTATAACTTCAATCAACACCTTTTTAAAAGACCCCTATAAAAGATGAGACTACTAGACTTTCTAAATGTTTAATGTATGTATTACATGCATGTATAAATATACATAATTTATTTTTTAAAGATTTTATTTATTTATTCATGAGAGATACAGAGAGAGAGAGAGAGAGGCAGAGACACAGGCAGAGTGAGAAGCAGGCTCCATGCAGGGAGCCCGACGTGGGACTCGATCCCAGGACTCCAGGATCATGCCCTGGGATGAAGGCAGGCGCTAAACCACTGAGTCACTCAGGGATCCCCAATATACATAATTTAAAATTGGCTTGAATACAATGTAGTCAAAAGTTGGGGAAAATATGATTAAGTTAATAAGTGTCCTTTAGACCTAGTTAATTGACTATAAAAACACATGTCATATAAATACATGTATATACATGTGTGTAAGTTTACTTTTGCGACAACATTCTCTCTGGGCAACTATATAAATATATACTATGATGTATGCATAGCTATAAAATACAAAATAGAGCTATAGAGTGTTTAATAAGATACACTTACTACATTAATCTATTTTGTTCCTGAGTTTTGGATAGCGAATAGCAGAAGTTGGGGCAGCAGCTAAAAATATATGTCTATTTATCTGAAAAATTTTATACCGATCTACTACGTATTTGAAGTCAAGGAAGAAGAATTCAGATAGAGAGAAGCCTACATCTTGAATGGGTCATAAGTAAGGATTTTGTTTGGCTGATTGATGGGATTAGGCAACTCTGCCCCCTTGTGGTGCTGATTAGTCTCGTAGCAAACCCATAACGCCTGTCCTAACAAGTTTGGAAACAAGTCTTATGTGTCTTGACTGTGACTAAGCATTAAAATCAAATACCCAGAAAATATATTAATTTTTAATGGAGCCCACAAGTACTTGGTGGACAAATACATATCATTTCTGAGGAGGGTGGAGAACTGCTGAAACAGATTCTCAGTGGCTTTCCATATTGTCTCTCATTCAGTGTGGCTGTTTGGCCCGTAGCCTTCCATAAGTGATACAGCAACTCGGGCTTTTCTATCTTGTGGTTGTGCCACCTTCCAGATCCCTTGAGTTCTCTGGTAGATGCGTAATCTAGATGCCTTTTTCTCTAAAGAATATAGAGCCTCGTATAAGAAGCTTTATAAGGCCCAAACTGCAACATGGTATATTTCATTTCCACCCACATTTCACTGTCAAAACTCTAGTCACATAGTCATGCCTATCTGCAATGGTAAATGAAAATCAGGTTTTTGCCCAAGAGAAAGGGAAATGAGTTTGGTCAACAGCTGGCCAGCCTCTTTCTAAAATTAAGTCTTGGATATGTATACATCTCACTCACTGATTCATGACCTTAAAAGAAATTACACTGGAGGTAAAAATAATGTGTCCCTTCAGAGAAAGTCACCATCAGTGATGTAAAAGGCCAGCAGAATAGGCTAAACTAAACAACACTATCCAGATATTAGAAATAGCAGTGATAGGCTCTTACTGAATACAATCCCCTTCCTCAGTTAAGTATCCCTGCTCCCTTTTCCAAAAGCTCGTTATTCGGAGAATTGAGGCAAGTCACCAAACTCCCAAGAGCTTTCAATTAGGAATGTCTCAGAAGAGCTGGTCAAATAAGTAGAAAGTGCTAGAGAGTAAAATATTGAAGTGCTATATTTTCCATAAAATGTGAGGGGGGGAAATAAGATGTACCATCTGAGGAAAATCAGGTTTACTCTAAAAACAAAAGCAGAAGTGAAAGGGTGAACAGGTCAGTTTCACACCAAACCTGCTGTGTACAGAAATAGTCTATCACTGAATAAAACCCTCACTCATTAAATGAGAAACTCAAAACCAAAACCCTTCAAGGTACCACTCCTGTTAGAGCAATGACTAAACTTTCTGCCTCAGCATCCTGAAGGAATTTACTAGGCACCGTATGGTTCCTCAAGACCATTAGTATCTTTTCTAGTACTGGGACAGAGGGGAGAGAGAGGAAACATAGTCTTTCTTCTAGTATTACCCATCTGCTCTTTGCTTGGCTTATCTCCAGCCGTCTTCTGTGAACAGCATCATATACTTGGGATGTTCTTTCTTCTTGTGGGTGTTTGCTTCTTTGGTTTCTAACCCATACTGCCTATCATTTTCCTCTACATTAGCAGGCATCTGAAGCCTGAGAGAGACCTACTCTCACTTGGGAGAGTACATTTGCTCTTTGGAACGCCATATTTTATATAATTCTCTAATTTGGGGGATTTGCATTAGGCTTAATTTCTTTTTTCCCCACTTCTTTATGGTTTACCCCCACAATCTCTTGCATTTGGAGTCTAAATCTCCAGAAAACTGTTTCTTGAGCTGAAATTATGGCCAGGCATAGCAAGACAGCATATATCATCTTCAGCAGTGACTTTCAGAAAACTCATAGAAAGTTGTCACATTAACTACAAAAATGTAAATATGCTCCCATATGCTCACCCTTGCTCTCATCCATATGACCTTTTTTCCGGTCCATTATGTTTATTCCACTTTCATAATGCTCCAGCTCTGTGGTTTCAGAGGATGAACACATGTCAGACAAAGAATTATCAACAACAGTCCTTGACTTATTTGGACAGGAGTTATTTGTTTGTTTCCCAAACATTATAGAAAATGAGGTAAAGGGTTCATATCAAATTATTTACCATCATCATCATGCTCTTATTCCATTTTATTCCTAAAGAAGTTCTCTGGTCCATTTTATATACTTTGCACATTCATGGGCCTAGTTCCTTGCTATGAATGTGTACTATGATTTAATAGGCTTGTGTAATGTGATCATCTCTGTGACCATAATAGTACAACAGTTGCTGCTCCAAAATAATCATGGAAAATAGGAAGTGAAGTTTCACAAAGAAAGTGCTCTTACCAGAGGAAAGAGAAATATTGTGAAGACAAAAATAAATAAATATCTCTTAACATATAAGTAGAAAGAGAATATATGTATAAACTTGTACACAGCTTTCTACATATTCTATCTGGTTATATAATGTTAGAGAGGAATAAAAGTTAGTAGAAATAGGACTTGAAGTTAGTAGACTTATTTCACATCTTTTCCTGGTTCTGCTGTTAATTCATTTTATGGCCTTAGGAAAATCTTATTCCCTTCTATAATCATTTCTCTCTCCCAAAAATCAAGGTTTGGACTAGATCAGAAGTCAGATTCAATTGCCTATAGGTGCCAAGAATATAACAAGATGTATAACTTTGGCAAGGTGCAGCTCTCTATGTAGCCTCTCTTAGTTTGCATATTGAACAAAAGAAAATAAAAGAAAAATGTTCTCTTGTTTTCTTAAACTCTGCAGCCCTCTAGATACATCTCTCTCTCTTTTTTTTTAAATTTTGAGGGTTTGACAAAGACAAGCTCTATGTCTAGAAAGTACTCTTATTCTCTCTCCCATATTATATAATTGAAGGAGCTACCAGATAAGGGGCTTCAGTTCCCAGCCTTCCTCACATTGAGGTGGGATATGGGTCTTGTCATCACCAAAGGAATGTCAGAAGAAATGGTGTGCATCACTTCCAGGTCATGGGATTACATAGTTGCAGAATAATGAAATGCATATACTAGGCACATCCTTTCTTTTCCCTTCACTAAGTGCTCACAGATAATTTTAAAGTCTCAGGGGATCTAAAAGTCAAAAGATGAAAAGACAACAAGTTCCTAAATCACAATCTTGTAGAATATACACACTGAACAGGAACTTAAAAGAGAAATCAGGGGTACCTGGGTGAGTCAGTCAGTCAAGCCTTTACTCTTGATCTCAGCTCAGGTCATGATCTCAGAGTAGTGAGATGAAGCCATACCTTAGGCTCTGTGCTGGGTGTGGAGCTGCTTGGGATTCTCTCTCTTCCTCTTCCTCTGCTTGACCTTCTCCCATCCCTGCTTGCACACACACTCTCTCTTAAAAAAAGAGACAGAGAGAGATTATTTTGGGTTAAGCCACTAAATATTTTATTTTTGTTTTGTTTTGTTTTCCCCATAGAAACTATCCCTGCTTTGATATAAAAATAAAAACAAGGGTACCTAGATGACTCAAATGGTTCAGCATCTGACCCCTGATCTCCAGCTCAGGTCTTGATCTCAGGGTCGTGATTGCCCAATACGGAGCCTACTTTTTAAAAAAATAAATAAATAAAAAATGAAGTAAGAGAAAAATTGTCTTTACTTAAAAAAATATTGATGTGCAAGTGTGGTGGTAAATGACAAGAAGACACTTGGCTGATCGTGTTTCGGAGACATGACAGAGACAATCACATTGGGACAAGCTTGAACCCAGGTGCACATATGTATTTTCTGTTTTCCTGGAAGACTCAAGTTCCAATAGTTGTGGGATTTTTGTCTATTTTATTCATTTTAATTTCCTGAGCAACTAGAGGGGTATTATGCAGAATACGCTATAAATAAATATTAGTTTGACATGAATGAAGGAATAAATACATTGAAGGAGGCAGTTGCTTACTGCCCTAGTACATTGCTGTTATTCAATAATGTAGATTCTCTTTCATCAGATTTTTCTTTTTATTTTGAAGAGAAGCTACAAATGTGAATATTTTATGTTAATTTACAACAATTGCAAATGCTCCATAGGCCAAGGAAATCATTTCTGTGAGTTAGATTCAGCCCCCTGGCAGCCAGTTTGTGACCTCCAAATGGCATTATTGATTCTCAAACCTGGATGAGCTGAGTGCCTTTGAAAATTCCTTTGGGAGCTTTATGCTAAAATTAAAAAAAAAATGTCGGCTCTCTCCCCACCCTGTTAATTAGAATTTGTAGGAGTGAGGCATGTTCATATATATTTTTATAAAGTTCCTCAATTGATTTTCATATAGCCAACTTAGAATTAATCCATGAAATAGCACTAGGAATTACTGTTACATAACTGCAATTTTTTATGTTAAAATTTATATTTCTGACAGAAAACCTAATAAGAAATCAGACTAAATTATGATAGAAGTTTAGAACCCCACAGATTTAGACAAAGAAAGTACTTATTTATATTATTTCATTAATAGCTTATCTTTTTACATTTCATGAGAATTTCTAGAATTTCTTTCACATCTCAAGAGTCAACACATACCTAGCCTTCAGAATGTTACTATGTATTACAAGAGATATGTCATAAAGATACGGAATAAATTATCTATAATGTATTCAAGTCAATATCTAAAAGAAAGAATGAAACCTTATGTAAACTGAAGGATGAACACTAGTCTTTTCCAATACTTAAAAGTAATCATTACCAGATTCATCAACTCACTTCTGTTGACTGTGGAACAATGTTTATTGTCACAAAATAAGAGCAAATAAGGGACTCGGATATCAAAAGAAATATTTGAATATTGAAAATAACACTATTAGCTGTTAAATATTGATTTGAAATGTTAGTGATTTTTACAAAATTTAATTAGAGTAGGTTAAAGAATAACTGATTTACATGTTGTCTCACATTAGGTATCTTCCAGTATTGAATTACATATCAAATTATTACCCTTGTATTTATTTAAATGGTGCAATTGATCATTTTTGTTAAATATGCTGACTGCATTGTAATCAATTTGTGCCTCTTTTGTCACTGCACTGAAGCTGATCCAGTTGTAGATTACTCTAAATGTGACACATCTGCTGATTTTATAATTGTTTATTGAGTTCATTGGTATAGCTGGCCAGTATTCCAGGCACAGGAGATACAAATGACAATTGCATTTTCCAGCTTACTGTGTTTATGATGCATCAGAGCATATGGACACTAACCTATAACTACATAAATAATGATCAGATTGCAATTGTGGTGGAGAAGACATTTGCAAATGACGGATCATATTGGTTAGTATCCAAAATCTATAAAGAATTTATCAAACTCAACACCCAAATAACAAATAATCCAATCACGAAATGGACATGAAGAGACCTTTCTCCAAAGAAGACATACAAATGGCCAACGGATATATGAAAACATGTTTAACATCACTTGACATCAGGGAAATACAAATCAAAACCACAATGAAATACCCCATCACACTAGTCAGAATGGCTAAAATTAACAAGTCAGGAAATGACAGATGTTGGTGAGGATGGGGATATTTATTGTTTTTATAGTATTATTTTCTGAGTATAAATTAGAACATAGGGAGACAAACAGGGATGTAAGACGTACATTTAGAGTGAAATAGAAAAACCTAAGAGAAGATGGTGACTTGCCCAATAAATATGGAAAGATGTGGGTTGATTTTAAAAAAAGAAAGAAAGAAAAGTAGAGGCATTTCCTCGAGAAGTCTGTGCTGAATCTTTCTAAACTAAATCAGGTAATTTTATAATAAAATTTCAAAAAGTACAGCATATTCCTATTACACAAAAATTCATTAAAGTATTCTTATTTATGTCCTTATTTTTTAAACATATTGTCCTTCACTAAAAAGTCCATAATTATAGGTTCCATGTTCTTCTCATTTTCCGTTGAAGTCACCATTCATGACAGAGGGTTTGGCAAAGAATATTTTTGAGTAAATAGTTTGATGTGATTGGGAGGATGGTCTGGAAAACAGAGAAATGAAAGTAACTTCTAGGTTTGTTTGTTTTTTAAATTTTATTTATTCATTCAGGAGAGACACGGAGAGAGGCAGAGACATAGGCAGAGGGAGAAGCAGGCTCCCTGTGGGGATTCTGATGTGGGACTTGATTCCAGGATCCTGGGCTGAAGGCAGATGCTTGACCACTGAGCAACCCAGCCACCCCAACTTCTAGGTTTCTCACCCAAACAGCTAGAACTGTGGTGATTTATTTTAGGCGAAGGAAGAGTATTAGGTCTGTTTTCAATATATTGATGTTGAGGCTCCGGGATATCAATATTGGCTACTGACACAGTTGGAAATATGAGTCTATGATTCAAAATAGAGATCTGAGGGATATACATATGAGATCTGTCAGCATGAAAACTGTATAAAAAGGATGTAAAGACTACATCATTTAAGCAAAGAATATAAGAAGAAAAAAATTCTAGAACAATCTTGTGAAACTTCTAATAGTTTCTAATAGCTCTAAGAAACAAAGTTTGCTTTGAAAAGAACACCAATAATTGGCAATTTGATAGGTAGGAAGGAAAAAAAAAAGTGTGGTTTTCCTGAGACTCTAAAGGAAGAATGTGTTTGGAATAGGGGATTCTTAACTGGCTCAAGTAACTGTGAAGTCAAGTGAAAAAGGAAACTTTACAAATATTCATCGGACTTATCTGAGGTTGCTTGTCAAAATTCTTGACTTCTTTCCTCCCTAACCCCCATATTCACATATTACCTGAATCATCATCACCCATCCATTGCCATATACTCATTTATTAAAACCAGAAATCCGAGTGTACTCATTGATCCGAACTTTCTCTACTTCTAAGCTCTTGTCCTTTAACAAAATATATTTGCATCTGTCCCTTTCATCTGACTTAGCCTATTGCCATTCTAGTTCAAGCTACCGCCTCTTACCTAGATGATTCCACTTGTCCCTGTTCCTACCATTGACCCCTGTACATCTCATTCCATTCATCTTAAAAGATAAAATCAGATGAAACTTCCTTCCTATTTAATAATTTTCAATGCCTTTTTTTTTACAATCCAGGTAAGAGCCTATCTTCCTGTCATGGATTGTAAGATATTCATGACTTAGAACCTGGTCTAAAACATCTAGACTACCATTGCAGCCTCTTCTCACACTCTCCTGCTTACTCACTAGACTGTTCCTATTGTACCCTTCCCCCTACTTTTTTTTTTCTGTTACCTTAAGGTTTTGCTTATGCTATGCCTTTTCCAGGAATGTTTCTTTTTCAAATATAATTGGCTTTATATCTCAGCTTATCATCTGTTAAAAAAAAAACACAAGCAAATAAACAAAGTGGTTCTCTTTCATCTTAGGTAGACAACACCACTCTATAGTAAACTACCTTAAAATGTCATTATTATTTTTAAATGTGATATTATAATATTTCTTTACTTATTCTCTATCCTTTACTAGAGGAATAGTGCCCATGGTTGCATTCCCTAGCCCAATCACAGTGTCTGCCAGAGTATGCATATAGTATGTATTTGCTGAAATGGATTGAACTAGCTAGAACAGTGTCATCGAAGTGAGGAAACATTTCACTGTGCTGCAGTGGCTGGAGTAGTTAATGGGGAAAGAGAGACCAGGACAGTAGCTATAAAGAGATGCATTTTCCAAAGAAATATTTTAGTAGTCTTTTATTGGATATTGTAGAAAGAAGTAAGAATCTATATAGCAGAAATAGGTGATATTGAAGAGTGAAAGATTACTGGAAAAAAAAAAAAAACAAGAGTTGCTGTGATTCAGATACTTGATGTGGATTAATTATTGATACAAGGACAAATTCTCTCCTTAAAACAGAAGTATAAAAATAGGAAGGAGATGGTCAGCATGCATTTTTTTTGTGAACAGTTCTATAAATTTGCAATTAGTTAATGATTTCATTCTGATGCTCCTTTTTTCCTTTTTTAAAATAAATAATTAAAAGCCTATGTTAACTTCATCAGTAGAAAATTTCAAGTTGATAACTTCAGTAAGTTCATGGAAAATTGTCCTTATATTGTAGCAGTTGCATATACTCCTGACATTAAATATTAATGCAGAACTGTCCTACTAATTCAAATAAAATATATATTATTTTCCCCATACATTGGTCTCAAAAATGCTGGAATATATTAACAAGACATTAAAGAAAGTCATTGTGTTCTGGTTAAATTTGGAAATGCTATTAATGCTCTACCTATAGTTTCTACTGCCTGTCAAAACACTTTAGAAAGTTTCATAAACTAATTTTCTGAACTAATAAATGCATTTCTCATTATTTTTCAGGTATTGTATATAATTCCGCTTGGCTCCCAATCACTCTTTCTCATGCATGTATAATCTCATGCCTTAAAAACCTCCTGAAATCCTTAAGTGAGAGGTTGTCAACTCTGATAATTGGCAATGATGCCCTAAATTTTTTCTCCTGAATAGGTTAGTCAAAATTATGGGGAAAATATATCTTAAAAATTTCCTCTGTTTATTTAGATAATCTGGCATAACATAACTTCATTTTTCATAGGGAGATGAAACTGAGATGTTACTGAGATGGACTCAGTAACAGAAGGAGCTACCTCATTATTTAGGCTCATTCATGTCTGCATTAATGAGCTGAAAATAGTAGATGCACCCAGATATCAGGACTAGCTTTTCATTGGTAAGTTCTGAATGTTTTTCCAGACCAGAAGTAAATAAAGTGTTAAATATGCAAGAAAAACAAGAATGTAAAAGTTATATTGCAGACAGTTTGCTGGGAAGTTTGTATCTGTTGTGTCCATCTGCCTCTTAGTGAGGGCTCACAAAAGAGCAAGTGACAATATATTAGGGTAAAAAAAATTCACCTAAGAATAGCACTGACTTTAATATAGTGCAGACTAACTGAGCCAGATGTGTGAATAGACCTCTTTCATACTTCAAAAAGTCCTGACTTTAGACCTCCATTATTTCATGTCAGTAAATAAAACATGTTGTAAAGCCCTAGGATTGTGCTGCCAAAGGCACTGCATGCAGAAAAGGCATACCACCATCTGCAATAGATATATTTCCAGTAGGGGTGAATTGTTGATGCCTAAAGCGGAGGGCTTGTAATAAACTGACCTGTTCTTGCTACCCAGTGCTGGTGGTCTTCTTGAAGAAGAGAGTACGATATTGAGGGCTCAGTTATGTTCTTTGCTGCTGACAGGTTGGTCTTCAGCAACAATAGTCGGAGTAAGGCATCTTTGCCGTTGAACCAATTCACGACTTGCGATTTGCTATTCTATCTACATCATCCCTAGGTGCGTTGCAAAGGCAGTCTCTGTCTTATAGTTTTTAGAAGGTTGAAGACAGTAAGGTTTGAAAATACTTCTCCCTAAAGGAGAAAAATAAATCGGACAGTGAGAACTATTCAGCAGTTAGTGAAATCAAAACTGAAAATGGGGAATCTATTAGTCAATATTGTGTGCCAACTTGATTGGCCGTGGGGTGCCCAGATTAAACATAATTTTGGATGTGTTTGTGGGGATGTTTCTGGGCAAGATTATCATTTGAGTTGATGGAATCAGTAAAGTAAATAGCCCTCCCCAATGTGGGCATCATCCAATTTCTTGAGGGCCTGACTAGAACAAAAGTTAGAGGTAGGAAGAATTCACCCTTTTTTCCTCTGCTTCACTAATTGAACTAGGACCTCTGACCTTTTTCATCCCTTTGACTGGAATTCATACCATCAGCTAATCTGGTTCTCAGACCTTCAGACTCAGACTGAATTATACCATTAGCTATTCTGGATCTCCAGCTTACAGATGGTAGATCATGGGACTTCTCAGCCTTCATAATGACATGAGCCAATTCCTCATAATCATAAAATCTCCATTAATATCTGTATATAAATGTAGGAAACAGATCTGGGACCCAGAGGTGAAAAGAAGGCTTAGCTGCAAGGGCCAGAAGGGAATTTCTGGGAGTGATGAAAATATTTCTTTCTTGATTGTGGTCATGGTTCCAAGGATATATGCATTTGTTAAAACACATCTAATTATACACTTTGTTTGAACATAGTTATTAACCTATTGGTATAAATGATGTCTTAATAAAAATAACAGTTTTTATTCACTCATTAGTTATAAAATTAAGACACTCATTGTGCATGTACCGAAAATACATAATGGCATAAGGAAAATAATTTTAAAAAATCCAGAAGTAAACTGTATGTTAGTTTTCCTTTATACTTTTCTGCTACTCATGAATGTGTGCATATATTTGTATAAATTTAAACTTTTACTAAATATATACTCAATTTAATAATAGGTTTTATATTCTAGAAAATTTTGTTTTTGCATGCCCTTTTACAGAAAAGCTACAAGTACTATAAACTTCACAGAAATGAAAATATTTGAAAGAAAACAAATCTAAAAACATGTGTTATAAACACAAAAATATTTTCTCAACTGAAATGGGTAATTTAAGCAATACGATATTTTTTTCCTAGCAAAATGTGAAATGATTTCATTGATGAAGTTATAGTGAGATAGATAATGCATGTGCTGATATTATAAACTGTGAAACACAAAACCATACAAAAATATCTTTTTTATAATTCATTTATTTATTCATGAGAGACAGAGAGAGAGAGAGAGAGAGAGAGAGAGAGGCAGAGACACAGAGGAGAAGCAGGCTCCATGCATGGAGCCTGATGTGGGACTCGATTCTGGGTCTCCAGGATCACACCCAGGGCTGAAGGGGGCACTAAACCGCTGAGCCACCAGGGCTGCCCCTAAAATATCTTTTTAATGGTAATTTGTTTATACTTACCAAAAGCCATAAAACAATTCATATTACTCCTTTAGTTGTTTCCTATGTGTTATTTATGAGTAAAGAATCAGTAATTCAGCTAAAATCTAAGTTAAAAATTGCTGACATAGTTTTTAAAATAACAAGAGGTTTACATAGCGTGGTTGTCCCAACAATACAAGAATAATTATGATAAAGGAATCAGTCTCCATGTGAAACAGAACTTCGATGTTTGTTAAATCTCAACCAATGCAGATTTTTGTATTTGCTTCTTTATTTAAACACTATAAGCCAGTTATAGATTTGAACTATTTACTGCACAGCTCATGTGATGTGTTATAGGAGCACCACGTGTAAGTAGCTTAAATTACTTTATAATTACAAATCTCTCTCTCTTTCCTAGTTGAGCATGTGCTGCTTTATTTCTCCCCCCTGTGGTAACAAGGCTCTTACTACCCCCCTGACCTCAAGACTAATCTGAAAGGGAGTCATTGATTGTAGTTGTTTACCCAAAAAGCCAATAATGTTAACATGGAACAGTACTGGGGTATTGCTGACTGGTGAATGCATCTCTCCTTCCTTTTCACAATTCAGCTTAAAGAGAACAAGGTTCAGTTTTTAATTTCTTAGTCTGTGGTATTATTTTTCCCAACATTTATGTAAATTGGTTTTATAAAGATATTATATATATTAAAAAGGCATGTGATCATAGTTTCCAAAACTATTCAAAGATTTATGAATATCCTTGACATATAACACTAGATTAAAATGGCAATACACAATTCTAGATCCAGCTTAAAGTAAGGAAAAAAAGACTAGTTCATTGCTGAATTAAGAAGCAGGTGTAATAATGAAAGATTTTTGGAAAGCAGTATATAGTTGTAATTGTACTTATTAATTGATTATAGTATTTCTGAATCGCTTATGTGTTTTTTTGTTGTTCTATTTTTTTTTTTTTAGCACAGCAAAGGTTGGGTAATGTTTGGTTTCTTCTTCAAGTGACACCTCTCAACCCCCACTCCAGGGTCTAGATTCTGTTAGTGCTTATTGTTAATTTGTTCCTTCCAGATAAATTGCTTTTACCAATAGATTTATCTCACACTCCACAGGTTTTACCAGGGTACAAGAAAGCACACACTTTAAATGATTGTTTCTAACAAACATTTATGAAGATTCTACTATGCTCAGAGTGCTATGGTGGTAGATTCTGAAAAGTCTAAGATAAAATACAGACTAACTCTGAGATAGCTCACAATGTTGGGAAGCACACAACTTCAGTGCAACATAAAAATGCAAAACATTAATACAGAGATTCGAGAACACATAAAATTGTAGATGGGGAAAATGAGTAACCTGTTTTGAGTAACTGAGTGTTGAAGGATGAATTGTATTTTACTGTTTAAGAATCAGTATAACAGGTAGATTAAGTATGATGTGCAGACATTGTCATAGAGATAATGAGAATGCATTTAAGGAAATACAAATTGTCCAGTGTAGCTAAAACATAAAGTTCAAGATGACAAGGGGAAACAGATGAGGCTAAAGGGACAGAAGACTGTCAACTCACAGAGAGATGGAAATGTTGTGAAAATAATTTTGACCTCCTTTTGATGAAGATAGAGAAAAATTAAAAAGTTTTAATCAGGGAGATTATATAACCGGTTTTGCATCTGGTAAAGCCATGCTGACAACAGGCTATATGAACTGGAGACAGGTGAAGATTAAAGGAAAAGAGGTAGGAAGCTGTTTTAATAACTGAAATGGAAGATGATAGAGATCTGACTGTAGCAGGGCCAATGAAATCAATCAAAAGGAATAAATTAAAAAGACTAATAATGATAGCTAGTATGTATAAAGTGCTTCCCATGTGTCTAAGTGCATATAACTTATTTAATGATTATTTTATTCTGTTTGCATATAATTATTTATTTTTTTAAGATTTTTTTTTAATTTATTTGAGAGAGAGCCAGCATGCGGGTGGGAGAGGGGCAGAAGGAGAGGGAGAAGCAGACTCCCTGCTGAGCAGGGAGCCTGATGCAAGGCTCTATCCCAGGATCCTGGGGTCATGACCTGAACTGAAGACAGACATTTAATCCACTGAGCCATCCAGGCACCCACATATAACTTATTTAATGTAACTTATTTAAAGCTCATACAATATTTGTGTTAGTCTCAGTTTAAAGATAAGAAAACTAAAACAGGGAGATGTTAATTTGCTCAGGATTACATAGTTAAAAAGTTCTGGAGTCAAGATTTGAAGCCAGACATTTCTGATCCAGAGTCCTCGCTCTGAACCATCATTCCATGTTGACTTGCTTAATAGAAGAAATACAAGACAAAGAACAAAAGGTACAGTTTATTTACTAATAAGATTGAGTGATAAAGATAATGGGCAATCTGTCGCAAGCATTTAATTTCTAGAAGGAATTATGCCATTACTTTAAGTTAAACATGTATGTGAAGGAAAAGTCTATTTATTTAAGGGTCATAGGCTATTACTGGGATCCAAACCTTTCCAGAGGTGACTTATTCCACCTCCTCAAAAAGTATCTGTGAAAAAAAGTCAAAGAATTGATTTAGAAATTAAAGTCCATAAACGACAATAACTATCATTACTGCCTGATAAATGCACTTGCTTGGACGTTCATTCCTTTTCATCAAGACTATGAAAATAATCTCCTTTAAACTCTGTGTTTTCCATTGACTCCTACAGAAATAACTCCAAAATGCAGAAATGATATCATTATTGTAACCTTGCTCATTGGCTAGCAATAAGCTACTGGCTAATGAGTAGTGCGTAGTTAATCTCTCCCCTAAATTAATTCATGTGTACAAACGGGGTACATACAGATACATTTCAGATTAGTGCTTCTGGCAGCCAGTGTTCTTGTGAATTTTGTATTCTAGCCTGATGTGCTGACATTAGATAACCCGAATACCTACAACCAAGAGGGAGGCCAGCAAATACTGTGAACCTCCAGAAGTGCAAAATTTCTGATAGTAAAATAACTCTCTAGAGAGATTTAAAAAGAATGTTCAAATCCTTAAAATAATTTGAGCACAAACCAGGCTATATTTGTGCAGCTGTCATCTACGCTATAAACAATGCTCTCATAACCTGTTTGCAGGCGCCCTCTGATTCTAAATTCTACCTCTGGGCTGACCTAGATTTCCTGAGAATCCCTTCTGTGCACTGGCTCGCCTTGCTGTTCCTTCCCAGAGTTTCAGAGCTGTTTGTTCCTAGTGCCTGCCTCCTTGCTTACACTGAATTTCCCCTCCCAGTTCAGTACATTCCAGAACACCAGATTGGAGGTACATGTGTTATCAACACTCTGTGTAGAGAGCTATCGTGAACAGTATTTTCTTACTGGTAGTAACTGTTTGCCATTTAATTTTAAATCTACCTTCTGGCCTTCTAGGACCTGTCTAAATCTGTTGGCCACAAAGAACACGGTGCATTATCACCTCTTCACAGCCTTCATCACAGTTAGGCGCTTGAGGCTATTGGATGTCTACTCCCTCGGCCGGTCTCCTAAAAACCCAGTCTTCTCTTTCTTGTTTTCGTTTTTTCTACTTATTTATCTATCAGAGCAGTGTCGTACAGAATGTGGTTTGTGAGAGATCCAAGCCTGGGGCTCCAATTAGAAAGGGTTGAATGAAACTAAAAGCCAGGCTAACTGCAACTCGTCTACCATTAACATCCTAGGCTCCGAGTGTGTTCAGTGTCGAATAAGTCAGAGGCCTGAAGGGGGGAAAAAGAATATTTGTTTCATCATCGTTGGTATGTAAGTTAGGCTAATTTAACTCTCCTCTTGCCTGCTTCACAAAGAAGCTTGCATGTAGATCCCACCTCATTATTACCATACTGCAAATAAGGCATGCTCTGTTACACTTATCTCTTCTTCTTACTAGTTTTAATTTTTTTAATCTTCTGATATTAAAATAATGGCACTTATTGCATCATGCAACGACTTTAAAACAGTGGGAAACTTTTATAAATATGAACCCAAATGAAGTCTGTCCATTCGGATGATTTTCAATTATAATTCTCATACTAAATAATAACATACACGAGCCATGGGAAGATCTTTTATTTTATTTTATTTTATTTTATTTTATTTTATTTTATTGTTTTTAGGATTATTTATTTGAGAGAGACAGTGTGTGTGCATGAGCAGAAGAGGGACAGAGGGGGAGGGAAAGATGAAGCAGACACCCCATTGAGTGGGGAGCCTGACTCAGGGCTAAATCCCAGAAGCCCGAGATCATGACCTGAGCAGAAACCAAGATTGAGACGCTCGGATGACTGAGCCACCCAGGCACACTTTTATTTTTAATTATTCTTTGTGCATCGTTCATTTTATTTGTGTAGATGGTACTTTAATGTAAGATGTATTTGCATAGGCACTGTCTCCTATGTGTTAAAAATCAATGAAAAAATATAAGTAATGTGTATTAGTCAGGGTTCTCCAGAGAAATAGAACTATCAGATATATCTATATCTATTCCATATAGATATATAACAATCTATATAGGTATATCCAATTTTTTTAAATTTTTTTTTAATTTATTTATGATAGGCACACAGTGAGAGAGAGAGAGAGAGGCAGAGACACAGGCAGAGGGAGAAGCAGGCTCCATGCACCGGGAGCCTGATGTGGGATTCGATCCCCGGTCTCCAGGATCGCGCCCTGGGCCAAAGGCAGGCGCTAAACTGCTGCGCCACCCAGGGATCCCTATATACGTATATCCAAATATGTATGTATATGTGCGTGTGTGTTTAGATCCAAAAAGACAAAAACAGAGATGACAGAGATAGAGTTTGGGAAGTTGAGAGAGAGAGAGAGAGAGAGATTTCTTTTGAGGAATTGGTTTATGTGATTCTGGAGACTTGATAAACCCAAAGTCTGCAGATTCAGGGAAGAGTTGGAGTCCAAGGGCCATCTGCTGGCCGAATTCCTCTTTGCTGAGGGTGGTCAGTCTTTGTTCTCTTAAAGTCTTCAACTGATTAGAAGTAGCCCATCCACATTATAGAAGATTATCTGCTTTACTTAAAGTAAATGTTAGTCTCATCCAAAAAACGCCTTCACAGAAACATCCAGAATAATGTTTGACTAGATATCTGGGCAATGTAGCCCAGTCAGGTTGACACAGAATTAACCCTCACAAGCACCATGTATATTTTATATTATAACAATAAAAGTAATAGTAAAGGGTAGGATACATTTGCTTGTCAGGATTCTTAATTATATTATTTATTAAAAGATATAGTACACTTAGTTTCCCCCTTAACTTTTAGCATTTTTTCCCCTTATGGAAACCTTTTCTTGGTTACTTTATATTCTGTAATGGTTTCAATTCTGTTCAACTAAATTAAACACATGCCCACAAGCAATATAAGGTAAAGTCAGAACTAATATTTTTCATTATTAAGAAGGGAGATGATGTCTCTCTCTCCCCTCATAATTTTCAACAATTTGCCAAATTGCAAAATGCATTAAAAATGTTCTTAGATATTGCCAAAAATCGTTAACTACTAACTTTAGCTGGCTCTTGATAAATTAAACAAGCTGGGGAATATATCCATTTCTTCTGTGAGGTGAGTTATAAACACCTTATCCCTTGTTCATTTTCTTGAGAAATACTGTATGTTTTCTGTGGATTTTTTAGCATAATTTAAGGAATTTATAGAGAACTAACACTAAATACCAAAATGCAGCATATGTTCTTTTAAATGAAGCTTTTTATTCTAAATCTCATTTTAATTTTTCCGCTCAAATGGTAAAATTGAGGTGATTATTTCTAAGGTTATTTATGTCCCTGATGTTCTATATTTCATTATCTTAACACTAAACTACGTATAATGCCATAGAACATATGGTTAAGCCTGAGGTGCATGGTAATAACAGCTGCTGTTTGCTAAGGACATTAGTAAATGCTATATATGTATATATATATGTATATATATGATAATCTATTCAGCAGATCTATGAAGTAGATATTATTCTCTCTATACACTTAAAGACTCTAGGGTAATATAAATTACCATTGTCACATGGCTAACATTTTTCATAGTAACGTCATATTAGGTATCATAACCAGCCTAAGTTAATTCCGTCTCTGAGGTTATAAAAACTGCAGTGGACTTATTTACTTTGACAGTTTTGGGTCACCTTGTTTATATAAGCACCATTAGTAGAGTTGCCAGATAAAATAGAGGATGTCTGGTTAAATTTGAACTTTAGGGGCAGCCCAGGTAGCTCAGAGGCTTAGTGCCACCTTCAGCCCAGGGTGAGATCCTGGAGACCCCGGATCGAGTCCTACATCCGGCTCCCTGCATGGAGCCTGCTTCTCCCTCTGCCTGTGTCTCTGCCTCTCCCTCCCTCGATCTCTCTCTCTTTCTCTCTGTGTGTGTGTGTCTCTCATGAATAAATAAATAAAATCTTTAAAAAAATTTTAAAAATAAATTTGAACTTTAGATAACAATGAATAATAATAATGTAATATACTAACTTAAAAATTGTCTGATTGATCACTTTGTATTTTATTTGCCAAATCTGATAATCATTTATAGGAGTTAAAAATTATTTATGAAAAAAAAATTATTTATGACGTGGAATCAGTTAGTATATACTCTGGAAACAAGTCTCAAATCTCAGGGGATAAATTAACAAAGATTTTATTTTTTCCTCATTTTTAAGCACTATGAAACTATACAATCACAATTCTTTGATTCATTGCCATCACTCTTGTGCTCACAACTCCTACATCCCATTTGTTTCTTCCCATATTCTTTGGTCTCACTTCCTGTCAACTTGTCTCATTTTACTCCTCTCAGATTTTTTGTGGAGTGTCTTTAATATTTTAATATTTTAAATATTGCTAAGCAAAGTGATTGTTCCTTTCTCTCTGGTTGCTAAACTGATCAACTGTGTGAAAAATTATTTTTAGCATTTCTCAAATAGATTAATTACTGCTGAATATTTAGGTTTTTTTTAAAATAACATTTCAATGTTATTGGCACTTTTCCATATGCTCAGTGTGGTCAGAAGGCTGATCTGTGAAGAACTGAGGAATATTAGGATCACTATTTATAGATGGGTTGGGGTTCTAAAATACCTAGCAATTAACTTTTACTTGAAAGTTCAGATTACTCAAAAATCTCAGGAGGAAATTAAGTTATAAAATAAATTATAAAAAAAATAAATAAAATTATTTTTAGTTCATTTATCCCTTAACAATAGAAAACAGCTCTGCAACAAATTGAACATTCATGTGCAATCAGATCTACAAATTTTAGTTTTGGTCAAGGAACTTTGGAAAAATGACTGTGCTTGTTTGTGTGGGACTCTTGGTTGGTAGAGTATCCTCTATAAGGAACTACTCATTAAAGTATTTTAGGGTTTTTGTTTGTTTTGTTTTTAATGATTTTTATTTATTTATTTGAGAAAGAGAGATAGAGATAATGACAGCATAAGTGAGGAGAAGGAGAAGCAGGCTCCTCACTGAGCAGGGAGCCCAATGAGGGGCTCAATCAATCTCAGGACCCTGGTCATGACCTGAGCCGAAGTCAAATGCTTACCCAACTGAGCGACCCAGGCACCCCTAAAGTATTTTAGTCTTATCTAAAACTGTTTATAATAGAATATATATATATTAGTTTTCTTCTATATTCAATCACTCAATTGTAACTTTGCTCCTAAATGGACTCTAGATTTAGATTTCCTTATAAATAAATAAATTAAAAGGAGCAGAAATAAAAGTATTAGGTGTTTCCTAAGATCAAGGGGTTGGAAAACAGAGTATGCATTAAATATTATTCATGGAAAATATATACCATCTCAAGTTAAATAAATTCTAACCTATCCAAGATATCCTTCCAGTTCTAAAACACATCTATTGACTTAGCATTACTAATGGTTTTCCTGAATCTGAGATATAACTCACATAGTCCTGGTAACCTCACTCCCTTAGATAACACTCACAGACTCTTTTACATAGGCGTTGAAATTGCCTAAGAAAACATCAAAATTATTTCAATAACCCCAAGATTTATATAAAATTCAAGATTCCTAGGCCATCATTCATCTTCAGGCCTTATCATATAGATACCTATCTCCTTTGGGCTTTACATGGACTTAATCTCACACCCCATTTCTTAACTTAAACTCTTTCAGTCTGAAATTCACAATTTCTAGTCACCAAAATTGCCTTTTTCAGTAATGTTATGGCTCTTTTCCATTTACCTTTTGCTTAAAGTGATAGCAACCTCTCTCTCCTAGCAATGGTTGATTCCTCTTCAACTCTCCTGATTAGTAGTTTGTTTGTTTTCCTATACTCCCTAAGTTAATTCTAGAGATAGATTGTATTTGCACCTTGGTCTTCATTGCCACTTCCTATAGTTATGAAATAAGAGAGTTAGACTCAGGGTTTTCTCATTCACATGCAATAGAAAGTATGAGCCTCCAGAAGATTAAAGTGCATATAAGGAATTATTAAAGAGATGGATTCTACAACATAAACCAGATATAGAATGAATTGAGGCCATTGCAATTTAATCTTTCTGGAGACTCATATTTTCTATTGTACGTGAATGAGAAAACCCTGAATCTAACTCTCTTATTTCATATCTTCATCTAAACAGCTAAATATATGTATGTAAATACAAAACTGCATTGTCTAGCATCAGTTTAAATAGATGACCACTAACATCAAATTGGTCCTTGATGTTGTTTAGCAAAACCATACTTTTACATAGCTCACTCTCTTAATCTCCTCAAGACTGTTTTACACCTCCTGTCTCCTCAGACATCATGTTCTCCTTATTTCTCACTCTCAAGTAAAGAAAATAAAAGCTATCAAGAGACAATACCCACCACTCCCACTAACAAAACTATCAACCATTCCAGACTTTACTTTCCATATTTTTTAAAGGATAAAGAGCTGGTGGCCATATGTAGGAGTATATCCTTCATTTGTGCACTGGGTTCTCTTATTTCTCAACTATTCATATACTCCTCTTGTGATTGTCTGTTCTTTCTCCTTTTTAAAAAATTTTAAACATTTTTAAAAGATTTTATTTATTTATTTATTTATTTATTTATTTATTTATTTGAAAGAGGGAGAGCACAGAAGGGAGGGGAAGAAACTCAAGCAGACTCCACACTAATCACAGAGCCTGGCTTGGGGCTCTATCTCAAGACCCTGAGATCAGACCTGAGCAGAAACAAAGAGGTGAGTGCTCAACTGACTCTGCCTCCCAAGCACTCCTGTCCTTTCTTCTTACTCATTGATTATTCCCTCCCTATCCCCATCAGAATACACCAGAGGTTTTCAGAATTTCTCATTTCATGCTGCCCTCAGTGCCTCACTATTGTTTTCTGAGCTTCCAAACCAAAGCAGATATCTAGCCATTTCTTTTACCAACTACTTCAGTCTAAATAAGTTCATCAGTATTTATATCCTAAAAATCTAGTGCTCTGTAAAATAACTCCATTTTGCCTGTCAGTAAGGCCCCAGATCCTGACGTCTTCCTATCAAACTCTACATCTAAATCTATTGGCCTAACCTCACAAAAACCATTGTCTCTAACTTCACAGATCTAAAATCTAACAATTCTCACTAGTTCCACCACTACCAGTCTACTTCAAGTCACTAGTACTTTTCATGTAGACTATTGCAATAACTTTCTGCTTCTACTGTTGCCCTCTACAATCCTTATAACAAGAGACCTTTAAAACCTGAGTTAAATTTTGACTCTCTTTGAAACAATCTGGTGGATTCTCATTTCACTTAGGCTGAAATTAAAAACTACCCAATACTTCTTTACCCCTTTGACCTCATCTCCAGCCAGTTTCACTATTTTAGATAGGTCAGCAGCCTTCTTTGTTTCCCCAAACACTTAAGCATGGCTCATCTTAAAGCTCTTGCATTGTTCTTCCTGCCTGAACTACTCTTGCCTTATAAAGGAGTTTGACTCACATTCTTCCTCACAGTCTTCTAGTCTTTATGAAAAATGCCTTTTAGCAAAAACACTATTTAAAATAGTACACTACTTATCACTCACCATCTTCTTACCCTGATTTTTCTTCACTTATCCCCATTAATCACTACATAAAAGAGTCTATGTTTACTTATATATTGTCTGGCATCCCCCTTAAGAATGTAAATCTTTTGAAAACAGAGGCTTTTAAAAAATTTATTTATTTTAGAGAGAGCACGAGTAGGGGGAGGGCCAGTGGGAGAAGGAGAGAGAATCCTAAGGCGACTTCCAAGCGAATAGCAGTGTTCGATCCCAGGACACTCAGATTATGACTTGAGCTGAAATCCAGAGTCAACTGTTTAATCGACTGAGCCACCCAAGGACCCCTGAAAACACAGGCTTTTTTTTTTTTTACTTCTATCTCCTGATTCTTATTACATTTCAATACATATTTTGATGCACAAACAGATGAATTAATTTAAAAAACCTTTTAATGACATATAGTGATTTAGTAGAATAGTTTGTGGTGATTGAATAGAAATACTTGGGAATATAATGTCAGTTGTACATTATAGTACTTTAGAGAAATAGGAATTGACTTTGTTTGACATATTAAATATTCTCAAAACGAGTAGTTCTTCAAAGTAAACAACGAGATTATTTCAGTTGTATTAGTTCCTGTGGTATAAGAAAGATTTATATTGTTAGCGCCTAGGGTGAAAGGTGAATGGCGACCTGGTAAAGGGAGAAGTGGGGCAAATTCATGAATAGCTTCGTAGCATGTAGCTGTATTTTGTTCTTCAATGTCAGTATCCCTCGGAAATCTGATTGCAGATCATGACAAGTTGGGCAGGAACTTTTATAATGTTCTTTTCCCAAACAGGCTAAATTAAATGCCTGTCACCTATTTATGAAAATGAATAATGCATTTTAATGTTTATCGGTGCTGTTATAAGTATTTTCTGTTCAGATGCCAATGAACTTTGTGAAATCCTGTTTCCTATTATTTTATATAGCAAAACCACATATAACAGGTTTATCAGTTATTTCAATGAGAGTAATTAAGCTTTCCATTTCCCTAATTAACAATACATAGTATTCTTGGTAATGTGTTTCCATGATCATGGCTAATTGTATCCATCTGCTCATTTTTAATGAATTTGATGGTACCATGTATGCAGAAATTAATTGACAATAAAACATGTAAATTTATTAGCAGAATTCAACTCAATATCATTAGTTAATTGAGTTTTACTATGCAAGTATATTTAAAACATTTTAATGATTACTATTTTACCTACAGGTAAGCTCATTCACCTTAATATTTCAAAGCAATAATACTAAAGAAATATTGAATTAATTGCCAATAACTGTAGCTTAAAAAGGATGTAATAACAAAAAGGATAATGGATATATATTTAAAAATCATCAATCTTACTCTTGATGAAGAAATGAAAATTAAAATAATAAGATATAAGATAATAGAAAAGTATATTATGCAATTTGGGAAGTGCAAACATAGGGCCACCATATAAAAGTTTACAAGTTATTTATTTGATTGAAAGTGTCATGCCAAGGAGAAAAATGGAGACAGTCTGTGTTTTTTGCCAAGCCTCCTGTCCTGGATAAGACTACTTCTACCTAGAGGTATGGTATGTTTTCTTAATTCACATAAAGTTGCTGTGTAGGCTGGTAGAAGTACCTATAAATATTTTAAAATTTAGTGCTATTAGAACTAGCTTTTTTACTTATAGAAATCTATGCAGTGACATTCTCGTTACATGTTGTTTGTTGAAGAAATATTTCTAATAAAGAATAAGGGACAATTTAAGTACCCATCAATAGAGAAGTAATGAAATAAGCCATACTGTACACTTGCAATGTGTACTATTATGCTGCTTTAAAAATAAGACAAATCCTAAAGTATGACTATTAGAAGATATTAATAGTATTACCATTAAGTGACAAAGTTATGTACACAATATTAAAAACCATAGTTTCACCTACATTTTGTTATAGCCATCTGTACACTGAGGTAAACACAATGTGTGTATTCAGTTATAAAGAACCCTCTATTCTAAGTTTTACAATCTAAGGTATTTTTAAGAGAAATAAGAGAAGAAAAGAGAAGTAACAGAAAAAAAAGAGCACAGAGCACTTAACTACTCTTCGGTATATTATAGTTCAAGTATATTAAACATCTGCTTGTAAATTTTTTTTCTTATACCTTAAAATGTGAAAAATAGATCTTGGTGAAGGAATATGTAATTTGGGTTTATTAGAAGCATACATAAGAAGATACAACTTGAATAATAAGAGGAATTACTCTTGGATCATGGGAACCAACAGATATGAGGTTAATTCTCCTACATTTTGATATACTTATATATTGGTGAAGTTTTCTGCATTGGTCAT
Organism: Vulpes lagopus; assembly: GCF_018345385.1. Classification (NCBI taxonomy): domain Eukaryota; kingdom Metazoa; phylum Chordata; class Mammalia; order Carnivora; family Canidae; genus Vulpes; species Vulpes lagopus. The sequence continues at coordinate 134,360,394 of NC_054826.1, read as the reverse complement.
GTATAGCTTTTTAAATCATTTTATTTTAATACCCAAAATGGTGCAGATTACTTAATTGTTTACGAGGATTTTAGTACATTGTAATCACCTTAGGACAGATCATGGAAATAAAAATAACAAAGTATTCTGAAATATATAATGATTAGGTTTAAACTAATGTTTACAGGTTAATATTAGTCCTGTATCATTTATTCACAATTTAGTAAATAATATTTTTTTCAAGGATATTATAAGCTTAGGACTCTTTCAAGCAATGCACTCTAGTAGTGGATAAGATTTACACCCTTCTTCCACTCATGAAATTTATTTTAGAAGTATTTTTACATATTTATAAATGAAACAGAATTTTATCTCAAGACTATTTGACTTACTATCGAAAGTTGCTGCTATAGGCAATCATGAAATTTGAATGGTTTCCCAAGAGCAGCAGATATTGAAATAAAATGAACAGTAACTTTATAACCAATGTAAAACTTAAAATCCATATCTCTATGTTGCTGAAAAATTTCTTGTAAAGTAAATTTATAAACAGGGTGCATTAAAGTGGAAATAAATAACAGAAATAGTTTACATAGAAAATAATAAAAGGGGAATCTTAATAACTAAGGGGAACAAAGCTTAATCAGAAGAAATAATGTACCATTAAATGAGTCATTAAATAAGAAAAAAGTGAAGAAAAGTTGTTATGTCAGAAACATGCAAAAATTAGAAAAATTAAGCAAATTCCCATCCTAAGGAAACCTGGGGAAAGTGGAAAGGGAAAGAAAGAAAAAGAGAGACAGAGACAGAGAGAGAGGGAAAGTGGAGAAAGAGAAAACAAAGGAATGAATAAAAAGAAAAAAAGAAAGAGGGTGCAGAAGAAAGGAAAAAGGAAGGAATTATGGACTCTGGATACAGAGGTAAATAATGGCAGTTAGGAATAAATTGAAGGAATAAATTTTCAAAATAAGAGATTTCTAACATGTCATGAAAATTTTATTCGTTGTGTAGAAATAAAATCTATATAACAAGAGATGAGAGACTCCTAACTCTGGGAAACGAACAAGGGGTGGTGGAAAGGGAGGTGGGCAGGGGGTGGGAGTGACTGGGTGATGGGCACGGCGGGGGGGCACTTGATGGGATGAGCACTGGGTGTTATGCTATATGTCGGCAAATTGAACTCCAATAACAAGAAATAAAAGAGATTTTATAAAAGAAAAACTTGGAAGAAATATGAAGATGTGAAAACTATCACCAAATATAAATGTAAAGTACCATCAATATTTTCATATATAATTCTCAATAAATAAACATTAGGATTAAAAAACATAAACAAATACAGAGACCAACCAAACTTGGAAAGAAAAGAAGCAAGAATTTCAAATAAAGTGATTAATCCAGTCAATAGGCCAAGGAGAATATCATACGAATATCTTTATAAAGATTAATATGTCATTTGAAATGCAGTATTTGTTTCCGATTAAAATTTTTGGAAAGTAATGTAGTTCCCATAAATAGTCTAAAACTCTATCAAATCAATAGAGAACACCTTTTAAAATTTTTTAAATTATTTAATTTTTAAAAAAATTATTTACTACTATTATTATTATAATAGAGGGAAAGAAGGGGAGTGAGAGGGGCAGAAGGAGAGAGAGTCTTAAGCAAGCCCCACATCCAGTGTGGCGACTGACTAGGGGCTCGATCTCACAACCCTGAGATCATGACCAAAATCAAGAGGCGGATGCAGCCAATTAAGCCACCCACGAAGCCTTAGAACATCTTTCTTAAAGGTGAATCATTAAGGAAGTCACATTAAAACTTTAGTCAAGAAAAAAAATAAATAAATAAAAATAAAAATAAAAAATAATAAAAACTTTAGTCAAGTAAAAACTATTCTCATAATTATCACATGACACTTTTCTAGAAGTTATCCCTAAATGCAATACATGAAAAAATGTAATAACATGCACGTCTTCTGCACGCATGCGCGCGCACACACACACACACACACACACACACAGAGGAATGTGTGAATGTGTCTGTATTTGTGAAGAAATAAAACTATAATTTATATTTGATTTCATATTTATCCTAGAAAAAACTTTGATGGGAAAGGAATACCTATTTTAAACCAAAGATCTCAAGATGGTCTCTAGTTACTTTGTATCTGGAGGACATCTTAAAATCTAACATAGGAGTAAAGGAAACACGTTTAATTTATTTCAGACATCAAAGACTCTTCAAGAACATCGTGATGTTTCCCTATGGAGTATTTTTCCAATAATAATGATTAAGAAGTGACAACTTACTTGTCAAGCACACAATGCCCCCCTCCACTTTAAGGTCTAGGAACTGAAGCTTAGAGAATAACCTGCTGGATGGATACAAATTAGTAACACCCAAGTCAGTGCCCTCGCCATTAAAGCATGTTTAGAAAGTCAATTCTATCTATTTTGGTTCTTTAGATTTTAACATGCAACAATTCATGTAATGCTGGTGGTAGTGCTCTAACAGGGCTCTGTGTTGTAAATTTATCACCTCTCATACCCTAAACCACTCTTTTTGCACTGCTCCTTGATAATGGAGGTACTGATGCACAGCTTTCTCCTTTGCCACTTACCACCTTGTTAAGCATGTTAGTCGAGGGTGCTGGAGAGACCCAGAAGGAGGAGGCGACTCTCTCCTCCTAGGAGCTGTTTATCTCACTTGCCAGATTTCTACAGTGTGCTTTTACCAAAGGTGGGCCCCAGAGTTTGCACATTCTCTCCATCTCTGGAGTTCTGTAAAGCACATTTTCTCCAGCATTTGGCTGAAGACGGTGTGTTGTTTTCTCCCCTCTGAGTTTCTTGAAGGGTGCAGCTTTCTCCAGAACCTGACATGAGCCCAGTATATCTTCTCGTGCATTCGGCTGCCATCTGTCTTTGCTACCTGAGGCCTTCATACAGCAACAGGAGGAGGCGCTCATCAGCCAACTAATCCCTCTGACATTTCCCTTGTCAGCTTTCTAGTGGAATGCCACAGATGAGGCACTTGCCATGGACAGCCTGTGAGTTTAATACCAGTGAGTTTAATAGTGGGGTTTGTTTGTTTGTTTTTTTAATTTATTTTTGAGAGTAGTTCACAGCAGAATTGGGAGGAGGTACAGAGATTTTCCATGTGCCTCTGCCTCCATTCATGCATAGCCTGTGCCATTATCAACATCCCCCATTGGATTGGCACATTTGTTATCACTGATGAACCTACATCAAGACATCATAACCACCCAAAGTCTGTATTGTACATTAGGGTTCACTCATGCTGTTGTAAATTCTGTGGGTTAGGACAAATGTATAATGGTATGTATCCATCATTGTTGTATACTACAGAGCATTGTCATTGCCCTAAAAATCTTCTGTGCTCTGCCTTTTCATCCTTCTACTTCTCCCTATGACCCCAGGCAAACATTGATTTCTTTATTGTCTCCATATATTCATTCTGTCCTTGAAAGCACACAATATGTAGCCTTTTCAGATTGGTTTCTTTTACTTAGCCACACACATTTCAGTTTCCTCTATGTCTTTTTATGTCTTTATTGCTCCCTTATTTTTACTGCTGAATAATAATCCATTCTGGATATACCACGGTTTATTTATCCATTCAAGTACTAAAGGACTTGTTGCTTCCAAGTTTTGGCAATTATGAATAGAGCTGCTATAAATATCCACATGCAGATTTTTACATGGATGTAACTTTTCAACTCCTTTGGGTACACACCAAGGATCACATTGGTAAGAGTTTGTTTAATTTTGTAAAAACAAATCGCCAAGTTGTCTTCCAAGGTGTCTATATCATCTTGCATTTCCACAACTAAGATATAAATGTTCTTGTGGCTCCATACCCTCACGAGTATTGGTGTTGTCAGTGTTCTGGAATTTGGTCATTCTAGTATGTGTGCGGTAGTATTTCATTGTTGTTTTAATTTGCATTTCCTTGATGACATGTGATGTGGAGCATCTTTTCACATGCTCTTTGACATCTGTATATATTCTTTGGTAAGCTGTCTAGTAAGCTCTTTGTTTTAATTGGATGGTTTGTTGTCTTATTGTTGAGTTTTATGTGTTCTTGGTATATTTTGGATAATAGTCTTTTATTAGATGTGCCTTTTGCAAATGTTTGCTCCTAGTCTGTGCCTATCTTCTCATGCTCTTTACATTGTCTTTGCAAAGAAGTTTTTAATGTAGTAAAGTCCAGCTTATCAATTTTTCTTTCATGGATTATGCCATCAATATTGGTCTAAAAAGTCCTCACCATACCCAAGGTAACCTAAGTGTTCTCCTGTGTTCTCTTCTGAGAGTTTTATGGCTTTTCATTCTATAATGAGGTCTATAATAATCTTTAAGTTAATTTTTGTAAAGTGTGTATATCTGTGTCATTTTTGTTTTCATGTGGAGGTCTAGTTCTTCCAACAGCATTTATTGAAAAGACTACCTTTGCTCTAGAGGCACTTGGGTGGCTCAGTGGCTGAGCATCTGCCTTTGACTCGGGTCATGATCCCAGGGTTCTGGATCCCTGCAGGGAGCCTGCTTCTCCCTCTGCTTATGCCTCTGCCTCTCTCTCTGTGTCTCTTATGAAAAATTAGTAATATCTTTTTAAAAAGAGAGACTTTCTTTGCTCTAATATATTGCCTTTGCTCCTTTACCAAAATCGGTTGGGCTCTCTATTCCAATCCATTCATCTATTTCTCTTTTCTCCCCCCAACACCATACTGTCTTGATTTATGTGGCTTGTTAGCAAGGGTTAAAGTTGGATAGGGTCACTCCTCCAACTCTGTTCTGCTCTTTCCATGTTTTTTTGGCTATTCTGAGTCTTTTGCTTCTCCATATAAACTTTAGGATATGTTTCTCAACATCCATGAAACAATTTGCTTAGATTTATATTGGGATTGCATTTAATTTGCAGATCAAGTTGGGAAGAACTTGTATCTTAAAAATATTGTCTTGCTCCTCATGAACATGGAATATATTTTGTATAGATTTTGTAAGATTTATACTAAATATTCATATTTTAGGTGCTAATGTATGTGATATTGTGTTTTTTTTTAAGATTTTTTTTTATTTATCTATTCATGAGAGACACAGAGAGGAGAGAGAGAGAGAGAGAGACAGAGAAGTGGAGACATAGGCAGAGAGAGAAGCAGGCTTCATACAGGGAGCCTGACATGGGACTCGATCCCAGGTCTCCAGGATCATGCCCTGGGCTGAAGGTGGTGCTAAACCGCTAAGCCACCCAGGCTGCCCTGATATTGTGTTTTTAATTTCAAATACTAACTGTTTATTACTGGTATATAGTAAGGCAGTCCACTTTTGTAGCTTGACCTAGTATAATTACTTATTAGTTCCATGAGGTTTTTTGTTTATTCTTTTGGGTTTTCTACATAGATGACCATGTCATCTGTGAACAAAGATAGTTTTCTCTTTATTCCTAATCTGTATACTTCGTATTTTCTTTTTCTCTCTTATTGTGTTAGCTAGAACTTCCACTACTGTGTTGAAAAGGCGTGGTGACAAATGTCATCCTTTCCTTGTACCTTATCTTAGTGGGAAAGCTTCAAATTTCCCACTATCAAGTATGATTTCAGCTATAGGTTTTTTGTAGATAATCTTTATAACTTGAGGAAATTCCTCTATGTTCCTAGTTCGCTGAGAGTTTTTATTATGAGAGGGTGTTGAGTTTTTTCAAATTCGTTTTTTGTAATTATTAATAGGATATGTGAATTTTCTTTTTTAATCTGTTGATGTAATTGATTACATTATTTTTTTATGTTGAACTAACCTATATAACTGGAGCACATTCCACTTGGTCATGGTATATAATTCTTTTTATACATTGTTAGAATCAGTTTCCTAATATTTTGTTGATGATATTTGAGTCTATATTCAAAAGTGATATTGATATTGATTGGTTTTGGTCTTATGGTATTGCTGGCCACAAATAATGAGTTAGGAAGCATTCTTTCTTTCTGCTTCTATGCTCTGAAAGAAATCGTAGAGAATTGACATAATTTCTAACTAAAATGCTTAGCAGACTTTACCAGTGAACCCACCTGAGCCAAGAGTTTTCTGTTTTGGAAGATTACTAATTACGGATTCAATTTCCTAATAGATTCAGGCTTGTTCAGATTCTTCGTCTTCTTATGTGACTTCTAATAAATTGTGCCTTTCAAGGAGTTGGTCCATTTCATTTAGGTTATCGGGTTTATGGGCATAAAGTTGTTCATGGTATTCCTTTACCTTCTAATGCCAGTGAGATCTGTAGTGATGTCTACTCTTTTATTTATGATGTTAGTAATGTGTGTCCTCTTTCTTTTCTCTTAGCTAGTCTGACTAGAGGCTTATCAATTTAATTGATCTTTTCAAAGAACCAGTTTTGTTTTGTTAATTTGCAATCAGTTTAAAGCACATCCCCTCTTAGTAACCTAAATGGAAGATTTCTAGTAAGACTTACCAGCAAGCCCCTCAACAACAATTTATGCATCATCCAGTGAGCCAAAGATGTGTACCTTCCAATAAAATCTGGATCTTAAAATCTTTTGAGATGAAGGATCTATTTTGGAGGCCTTTCTCTCCCAGCCTCATTGGCAGTGGCTACTCCTCACTTCTGCTATTGCTGTATTCTTAAAAGTTTTCTTTAACTCTCATTAGCCAGTTCATCATTGCTTCAATTTCCTGTCAATTACTATTTAAACTTTCTCTGTTCAAATTACTTCATGATATCTCTCTTTAATTGAATCCTAACTGATACAGATTTGGTACTGGGAATAATGCCAGGATATAGACTTAGAAAGTTAGGAATTTCTTTTGTCTGAATTCTTAGGCTTTGTGCCAAGCTGAGTTTCATGCCAATGGAAAATAAGATGCTAGTAATCCATGAGATATAATAGCATCACAATTTATCATCTTTGATTATAGTGAAATACCAGTTGAAGAACAGTTGACTCTTTAACAACATGAGTTTGAACTGTACAGGTCCACTTAAATGTGGACTTTTTTTCTCATACATATAGTACTGTAAATGCATTTTATCTTATTTATGATTTTCTTTTTTTTCATTTTTAAAGATTTTATTTATTTATTTATTTGAGAGAGAGAGAGAGCATGAGCAAGGGGGAAGAACAGAGGGAGAGGGGGAAGCAGGCTCCCTACCAAGCAGGGATCCTGATGAGTGACCCTGGAATCATGACCTGAGCCAGAGGCAGATGCTTAAGTGACTGAGCCAACCAGGTGCCCTATTTATGATTTTCTTAATAACATTTTATTTTATCTAGCTTACTTTAAGAATTTGGTATATAATACATATAACTACAAATTATGTACTAATTGACTGTTTATGTTATTGGTAAAGACTCTGGTCAGCAGTAGGCTGTTAGTAGTGAAGTTTTGGGGAGGAATAAGTTACACACAGGTTTTTGATAGCCTGGGGTGTTGGTACTCCTAACCCTGACATTGTTCAAGGGTCAACTGTACACTTTGGAATCCCAAAAGGATGCTTGCACTTGACTTTTATGGTGGTAATATGAATGTAAGGTGTGTGATATGGAATGAGTTCTTTCAAATGTAGTTGAGTAATTACAGAAATAAAATTGAAAGACCAGGTCCATTATTATCATATCAGGTCACAGTCTGAGAAACTGAGTTTTTGTTACAATTCACAAATAGCCTCCTGTTTCTTGTAGCCATAGACTTAATACTGAAAAAAAAACCCACAAAATTTAAATATGCATGCCACTGTTTTAAAACAAGACTCAAATTCAGTCTTGTCAACTTTTCATTTGGAAGTTAAGCACTGGTTGCTTAGGAATGTGATCCTGAAACTTAGACTGGAGGCATCTAATATGAACTTTATGAACCTGAAAATTCTGAATTCTGAATTACTCTGAGTCACCCATACCAGTGAAAGTAGCTTGCCCTTCATTGTTTGAGGATACTAACCTTTCCCTGCTTGAAAACCTGTGATAATCTTACCTAGGGCAGATGCCTAGAAAGAAGATGAAAAACTCCTCCTAAGATCCACCAAAACTCCTCACTGTTGTCACTGGATTTCAGCTAGTGAAAAATCTCTGCTTTCCCTGAGAGAACATGTTTTGATCAAGCAGGAAACAACTTCCTCAACAAAATAATTGGAAGAAAGTAGCAGAGTAGCTTTAGGAGCCATCTCTAGCTGCAAGTGTTAACATACTAAATCTTGAATCTCTAGTAATTGTATTTATATCAATGTATTTCCCTAATCTGCTGTTATAGTTTACTCTTCTTGTTCCCTAGGTTCCTGATAGAAACCCAAAATGCCACTATGGCCCACTGAGGTTGAGACCTCTGGTCATCAGGTGACAGATGGGCTCAGTACTCAAGTTCATTTTCAAGTCCCCATTTGTCCACAGACTTATTCTGTGGCTATGTTACATAGGTCCCTAAATGTATAGTTGGAACAGTTAAGCTTTATACCAAATAGAAAGCCCACACTGGCTTTGTGATCCATGGTGATAGTACCATTATGGGAAGAGGACCTAAATGAAAGCCCTTTGAACTTCCACTTTCTACTAAAATAGTGAATCAGGGCAGCCCGGGTGGCTCAGCAGTTTAGTACCGCCTTCAGCCCAGGGCCTAAAAATACTGAGTTACCAAAATAAATAATAAAATAAAATAAAATAAAATAAAATAAAATAAAATAAAATAAAATAAAATAAATAAAATAAAATAAAATAAAATAAAATAAAATAAAATAAAATAAAATAGTGAATCAGAGGTGATGCTTCATCCCTGGAGGAACTATAGAAAATAATGTAACCATCAATGACTTGAAAGAAGCAGGATGATGATACTCCCATTTAAGTTACCAGTTTGGCTTGTGTAGATGCCAGCTTGATCTTGGAGAATGACTGTAGACTATTTTAAACTTAATTGGGTGGTGACTCCAATTGCAACTGCTGTTTGTGATGCAGTATGTTTACTGGGACAAATTAATACATTCCTAGAACTTGGCATATAGATGTTGCTAATTTTTTTTCTTTCCATCAATTTGTAAGGACAGCCAGAAGCTGTTTGTTTTTACCTTGCACGTCTACCAGTAAGTCCTACATAAGTCCTACATATCTTGTCTCAGGACTATCTTGATTCTATTACTTTGTTCTATGGTATAATGTAGAAAAATCTTGATCATCTTGACATTCAATAAAATGTAAAACTGGTCCACTCCATTGATGACATTTGTTGATTGGATCAGAGGGTAGAAAGAACTTTAGATTCCTTAATATGACATGTACAAACTAAAAGGTAGTGGATAAATCACACAAAAAAAGTCATGATCTCTTGGGACACTGGGTGGGTCAGCAGCTGAGCTTCTGCCTTTGGCTCAGAGCATGATCCCAGACTCCTGGGATCATGTCCCACATTGGGCTTCCTGCACGGAGCCTGCTTCTCCTCCCTCTTCCTATGTCTCTGCCTGCCTCTGTCTCTCATGAATAAATAAATAAAATCGTAAAAAAAAAAAAAAGTCATGATCTCTCTACAGCAGTAAGATTTCTAGAGATTCAATTACCTGAGACATATTAACATATGCCTTACAAGTGAAAGACAAGTTCTCACACCTTTCACAGATTACTATAAAGAAAGAGTTGCAAATGCTTGGTAAGCCATTTTGGATTTTTGCAACAGCATATAGTTCATATGAGTCTCTTTTAAGGCTTCCAGTTTAATATAGGGACAAGAAAAAGAGAAGACTGCAACAGTTGAGACTGCAGTGATAGTTGCTCTACCAACTGGGACTCATAATGCTCTATCTCATGATATTTAATGGCCATGGATTCCAAATTGGAATCCTGTATGGAGCCTCTGGCGAGCATAAACTGGAGGATCACAACACCGACCTTTAGGATTAGTAGCAACTCTATGCTTTCTTTTGCAGTTATCTATTATCCTCTTGACTTTTTTTTGTCTGCTATTGGGCTTTGGTAGGTAACATAAACATGAAATATCAGCTTGAACTCTCCCGCAATGTTATTAAATGTAAATGTTATATAAGAGGCCAAGCTGAGGCAGATCTGGAAGGAATGAATACGTTGCATGAACATATGACTCAAACTCTCTTGACACTGGTTCCATTGTCTTTTCTTAAAATTCCACATTGTTGTGGGCCTCTGAGGCATTCTGTACGACCAGTTAATTGAGAAAGAAAAAGAACAAAACAGAACTCAAGTCTACTTTGCAGATGCATCTGTGTGGTGTGCTGGTATTAAGACAGAAATGGTGGCAGTACCATAGCCTTGAGTGCCCATGATGAATATTGGTAAGGCAAGTCCTCCCACTGGGCACAACTTTGGGCATTGTTTACCACATCTGGATTGAGAATTGGCAAGAAATAAAGATCTACTCTGCTTCTTCCACAAAAGCTCCCAGTTTTTATTAAGAATTGGAAGGAAAAGTGTTAGAAGACTGGGTGACAAAAAAACGTCTGAGGAAAAGGCCTATGGATGGAACTGTCAGAGAAAGTGCAGACTGTGGGGATATTTCTGTCCGTGTGAATGCCTGTCAAGGGGCATACACTACAAAGTAGGTGGTAGGCTATTCAAGTGAGAAAGATGAAGAAAATGGGCGTATTGGTAGGGATGGCAGCTAGGCATAGAATCAACATCTTGGAGTTTCACTTATCAATGCTGTCCTGCCTAACACTCCTGCTGAATACATAATCTGTCAAAGAAGAGACCAATACTGGGCGGCCCAGATGGCTCAGCGGTTTAGCGCCGCCTTCAGTCCAGGGCATGGTCTTGGAGACCCGGGATCAAGTCCCACATCGGGCTCCCTACATGGAGCCTGCTTTTCCCTCTGCCTCTCTCTCTCTGTGTCTGTCTCTCATGAATAAATGAATAAAATCTTTTAAAAAAAAAGAAGAGACCAATACTGAGCCAATATGGCATTATTATCTAGGCAGAACAGACAGCCACCTTGTGGCAGGTTACTTACATTACACTTCTTCAATTAAGGGCCAGACATTTGTCCTTATTGATACAGAGACATATTCTGGGTATGGATTTGCCTTCCTTGCCTAGGACCACCATCTGTGGACTGCCACCACTACCTATGGGCTCATAGAATGCTTCCGTGGTTATGTTATTCTGCGCAGTAATGTTTGTAATCAATAAATTAATTTCATTTAAAAAAAGAAATGCACCTATAAGCCCATAATACTAATTTTTTTTGTTACACTGCACATCACCCATAACTACCTGGGCTAACTCAAAGGTAGAATGACTTACTGACATCTCATTTTAGGTCATCATTTGGGAGACCATACCCTGAGAGGGTGTAGTTCGATCTTATAGGATGCAGTATTTGCTTTGAATCAGATCATAATGTGATTCTATCACTCTGAAGCAAGAATACATGGGTCTGAGAGTCAAAGGTGTGGCAATGGCCTCTCTCACTTTTATATACAGTAATGCACTTGAAGAAATTTAATTCTCTATTCAGGCAGCCTTGAGCTCTTCTGGTTTAGAAGCCTTTGTCCCTAAGGGGGTAGTATTTTAACCAGGGATGCAATAATGATTTCATTGGATTGGAAAAGGAGACAATCACCTGGGTATCTCAGCTCTTTATGCCACAAAACCAATAGGCAGAAAGGAGCAGTGCTGCAGGCTGGAGTCATTGATTACAATCACCAGGGGAAGATGGTGTTACTGCTGCCCATTGGAGTCGAGGAGGGATTTGCTTGGATCCCAGATAATTCTCTAGGGCACCACTTAGTATTTCTGTGACTAACACTAAAACTTCATGAAAAATTTCAAAAAACAAAAAAGTAGCAAGTGGACCCAGGCCTTCAAGAATAGATGATTGGGTCACTCCACTAGGTGAAGAACACTGACCAGCTAAAGTTCTGGCCGAGAATAGGGAGCATATGGAATGGGTTGTGGAAGAAAGATCTCATAGGTACCTATTATGGTTTTGAGACTGTATACAGAAATGATGGTCACATTTTCCCTTCTCTTTCTCTGTTTATGTGTGTTTTCTGCCCATTTTCTTCTTTACTCTCTTTCACATTTTTATTTTAGATACAACTCGGAGAGCAACTTTATATTCTTGTTTATGTAGTAATATTCAGTGATACTGTGATGGAATTTGAGGAATAATTAACTTATCGATAGCCTCTTCAATATATCAGTGAGGTTGGGACCATGTGTTGTCTCATCATATTTGGAAGAGAACTTCCTCATTTTCCTCACCCCCCCCCAAAAAAAAAGTTTGGTCACTTGGGAAACTATAGTTGTTTTAGTGTTGTATGGAAGTTCTAATGTATATAGAATGCTGTGCGTGGAAGTATGCCACTTTCTGCAGCATTTGGCAATCAACTACACCCAGGGGACAGAGGATTCCCCTGGTATTTTTTTCTAGCAGTTTTGCAGTAAACTGCCACAAGTGAGACACCTCCCTGTGAATGGCCTGTCCCAGCCTCCCCCTAGATGACTTTATAGGGAGTTCTAAGTTGAACCAGTTTCTCAGACACCACAAACACAATTTTTTTCAGCAAGTCCTGGTGAGACACTGAGCAAATTTGCCACCATCCAGTAAACCATGGCTGTGCCCTTTCCAGGAACTTCTGAATTCCAACCCTCCTTGGTAGAGGGGGAGTCCTTTTAGGGGAACTCTATCTCAACCCTTAAGGTAGTGGCTATTTTCTATATCTGCCACTACTGTATTTTTGTAGTTTTCCTTAATTATTATTCATTTTCCATTACTCTAGCCTTTGTTAATAGTTCTTTATAAAAACTTTCTCTGGGGACACCTGGGTGGCTCAGTCTCTCTCAGGTCTCCATCTCAGTTCACAACCTCAGGGTCCTGGGATCGAGCCTAGCATCTGGCTCCCTGCTTAGCAGGAGGGTCTGCTTCTCTCTCTCTCTCTCTCTCTCCCTTTCTTTCTGCCCCTGTTCATGTGTTTTCTCTTGCTGAGCAGCTCACTCTGTCGCAAATAAATAAATATTTAAAAAAAAAAAGAAACACAGGCAAAAAAAACGTTTCTCTCTTCAGATTATTGTGTGGTTTCTGTCTTCTCATTGAACCCCGATTCATACCATATTTTCACGAATAAAACTTTATAATTTTATACTTTATTCAAGGTATTAGGCATGTGTGTATGTGTGTTTGGGTTATGTGTTTTTATTAGAGGAGTCAATTTTAAAAAATTGTTAGAGCACGAAATATTTTAAGTGATACATGTATTATTATATTACTAAATACAAAATTATCTAACAAGAAAACCTGTGAAAAGTAATAAAATGTTAGTGTGTGTCTAGAAAAGGAAAGAACAAATAATGGCATAAGACACGTAGAATATATATATGTTCAAGTCTTTCTGGTGTCACTGAAGAAAAGCACAGGGCATTTTTAAAGGGCAGTTGGACAGATGTGTAAGTTATTAATTTTGCAATCCTTTGTGTAATTTAATTATATATTGTACTTATTACTTTTTGCATCAATTCATTTTACTAAGTTTGAGCACCTAAGTAGCAGAAGGTGAATAGTTGTCTCCCAATGTTACTTCCCCACTATTCCATTGTTAAAGAATTGTTTTCGTTTCAGTATGGGGATTTCCCATTGAGCTCTTCTCAAGCTCACTCATTCTTTCCTTGGTTGTGTCCAGTCTACTGATGAGCTTATAAAAGGAATTCTTCATTTTTCACTCTCTTTTTTAAAATTTCTAGCATTTCCTTATGATTTGTAGATTTTTCTACTTTGATTACCCATCACTGCTTATTGACTACTTCTTACATTAGAGCCTTTAATATATTAATCATAGTTATTTTAAATTTCTGCCTGGGAATTTCAAAAACTGTATCATATCTGAATCTAGTATTGATGCTTGCTTTGTCTCATTCTTCAATTATGTCTTTTCTTTGCCTTTTTCCATCCCTTTTAATTTTTTGTTCAGAGCCAGCTCTGATGTATCAGGTAATAGGAACTGAGATAATAGCCTTTAGTGTGAGGTTCCATATCAATCTGGCTAGGAGTTAGTTTGTGTTTAATATTTGTGGTAGCAAACAAACTCTGTGGCTGCCAGAGGCTTCAAATTCCTCTGACATCCTAGTTTTATCTCTACTTTTGACTTTGGACTTCCATAAAAAGTGCCTCTTCAGATGCTACATTTTGCAGGTCTTTCAGCTATAATTCTGCCTTTATTATACTGGAGCTCTGTTGGTAAGGTGTGGGAGATGGATAGTGTTCTATAATCTTATGGACAAATCTCACGCTTTTAATAGGCCTCTGTTCCTCCTTCCCTTAGATGAAACAGGAAAGTTAGAGATGAGAGAAATGTCTCTCCTCCAGGTGGGATAAGACTCTGGTAATGTCTTTTCTCCATAGCAGGTTTTGGGGATAGATAACTCCATGAGCATATTTCCCAATGGTTACTCTTTTTCTACTGCTATCAGAGCCATAAGACCTTTCTTGGGTCTTCACCATGATAACTTGGTGGGTTCCTGGAAGTGAAACCTATAAAATGTGGGGCCCTTTTAAGACCATGGCTCTTGGAGTCTCTTACCCACAAGCTAGTTCATGCTCAGACTCCAGTCATTTGTCAAATTACCATTTAATTGTTCTTACCACTTTATAGCTCCAGTGACCTCTGCTCCAGATAAGCAGCTCTTTACTATAACTCTGAATTTGCTTGTCTCTCCAGATTTCAGAGTACCACTTTGCCCTGCAACCTCAATTTTCTGATGGGCATTCCCATTTGTTCCATTTTTTCTTATATGAATACATGAGTGAGGAGTTGCTTTACATGTTAGCACTGGAACCAGAAGTGAAAAACTCATGTTCAAATTCTAGAGTTATGGTCAGTTCTCCACTTTAGTAGATAAAACCATCCAACTTCTAGTCTTTTTCTCCCCTTAAAAATTTATATTTTTTTCCAAATTATAATTTAATTATAATTATGATTTTCCTCACTAGGAAAATGAATATAAAAATACTGATGAAAATATCTGGCAGTTGGAATCCTGGTGTAACAAAAAAAGTAAGCAGTGGGATCTCAACTAGGTATCTGAGTAGCTCTTTCTCTGTCTTGCTGATTAGAGCTTTAGCAGAATTTGAAATGGCTGATGATAAGTCTAAGAAGGACCCCAGAAAGCTGGTTTCCTGCTCACAGATAGCCAGTTTGAAATTCTTGGTTGGCCATATTATATTCCTGGCACCTGAGATCTAGGATGACTAGCCATTGGCATGTGGACACAACTGCCACTGCACCATGTATAGTGCACCCATCTTTGTAGTACCTCATTATAGAGAATCTTGGACTGGCAGGAAATGCACCACAAAACTTGAAGTGTATCACCCCAACTTGCATCTTGCTATTTGTGCAGACCAAGAATTATACTCTCTCATTAAAGCTATAGTTGTTACGACTCAGCAGAGCCATATCTCTGATTGAGAAAATAAGATAACAGAAGACTGTTTAAAGGATGTCTGGATTCCTTATTATCTCAGGATCCTAATACTCTCACCACCGCCCAATTTTGAAATTCCAGGGGATTGTTATCTCTGTGAAAAACACATGTTTGCACTTTGGTAATTTTATTTAAGCAAGTTGGAAATTTAATTAGCTTTCCAACCAACAAAATTTTTGCATTTGAGTCTTAACCATGTTTAACCGTTACTGTGGCTTCAAAGAAGACACTAATTCTGAAATGATTATTTTTAAAGTTTGTATTTTAATTATGATGTGGAAGTCATGATAACAAACATTCAGTTTTGTGCAGACATTATTTCTACTCTGGTGAGTAATCTCAGTAAAGGTCATTACCCATTCCTTACTCTGCCCCCCACCCCCCACAAAATCTCGCTCAAAGTTCTCAGAAATGATAGGAGAAAAATAAAAGGGAAGTATTTTAAATTGTAGAATTTTAACAATGCATGTGAAATGTGCTTTTGGAAGAACATAATAGTTTTCAGAAAGATGCACAACGTTTTAATAAATGTTTTAAAATTATTTTAAGAGGACTAAAGTACTCCAGGAGTAAATAGAACAGCGTGGGCTCTGCTAAACAATGCATTTGTCACAATGTCTAAGTAGTGGGTCATGGATCACAGGCAGTATATCAAATTTAAACATGACTCACTGCAAACATTATAGCAGTGTCATAGGACATAATGCCAAAATAGAAGGTGGGATGTATACGTTTACAAAAGTGGATCTGTAAATCTTGATCTCCGAAGTTATTCTCTGATTCACCCCCCAACACTTGCTCCTGTGGAGTAAATCATTAAAGCTGGTTACAATTATTTACCTAGTAATGGAAAGAAAAATAGAAGAAAGCTCTGGTTTTATCATATGTTTGCTTCTATTTTTCCCCCACAATGCATAGATTGATGATAAGTTGATTCATTCAACCTATTTAACTATAATCATGGATTATGATCATAATGATCAAAATTAGCAATACTTCTAAAAATGACAGTTAACTGGCTATAAAATATTTGAACTGGAATCCAAATTTCTGCTTCCAGCAATATGGCAGAAAAGATGAATATCCAAACTGAAGACATGACATAAAAATTGAGTTTAATTAGATCAGATGTGGATCATCTGAGTATCTCCAAACTGAGAGCTGTTAAACTTTTTCTCTAATGTGCCAACTTAGTAAACATTTTAGACTTTGTGATCCACTTAGTTTTAGGTGCAACTTCTTAACTCAGATGTTTTAAGGTGCAAACAAAGACAATGTGTAAACAAATGAACACGCCTGTGTTTCAAAAAAATTTACTTTATGGATACTAATATTATAATTTTAAAGAGTTTTCACTTGCCAAAACATATTATCTCCCTTTTGAAGTCTTTTAACCATTAAAACATTAAAAAACAAAAACAAAAACAAAACAAAACAAAACCTCTTAGCTCCTAGGTGATGCTAATGCAATCCAAGAGCTGTAGGTTGCCAAACCTTGGTCTAGATTTTAAATAAGTCCTTCAGTGTTTTATCAATGAATTATTTTGTTTTCCATGTCTTTCAATGTATAAAATATTATATTACTTATTGGATTATAAGAAATCTAGAATATGGGGTGTCTGAACATGTGATCTTCAATGTGTTCCCTTACTTATACCATAAGGACACATTTATCTATTCAGAAATGATTTGTGAAGCACTAAAGCACTTCATCAAACTGATGAAGTTTGGGAATATAGGGGAGGTCCAGAGCTGACAACCAAGAAATAATTCTTGAGATGTCTTTGGTCAAAATGGTGGTTTTATTAAAGCACAGGGACAGGAATGCCTGGGTGGCTCAGCAGTTGAGTGTCTGCCTTCAGCTCAGGGTGTGATCCTGGAGACACAGGACCAAGTCCCACATAGGGCTCCTTGCAGGGAGCCTGCTTCTCTCTCTGCCTGTGTCTCTGCCTCTCTCTGTGTATATTTCATGAATAAAGGGATAAAAATCTAAAAATAAATAAATAGGTAAATAAAGCACAAGGAAAGAACCCTTGGGCAGGAAGAGCTGCTGCTCCAGGCCTGTGAGGGGTGGCTGATTATATACCAGGGAGTTGGGAGGGTTTTGAGGATAGCATACTCGCTTGGGGGATGATTGCCAACACGTATCCTGAAGGGTTTAGAGATAAAGGAAATTTCTAAAGGAATTGTTATATGTTAAAGTAGACTTACAGGATCCTGGGAGTTGGGCTAAGATTGCCTTTTGCCCTTAGCAAAGTATGAACATTGAGGCAGTTGAGTCCCTAGAAGAATGTCCCTCTGCCTATTTCAAGGACTTGATGTGCTTCCCTGGGCTTGCACTTCATTCCTCAGCTAGCCCTCTGTTCCCCCAACAAAACACTGTTCTGGTATTATAACTATGAGCAATACAGATAAGTTGTTGCTCACCAAGGAAATTAAGTTGTAGAGGTGGGAGATAGACCATGAACAAGCAAACATATATATTATAGGTCACCAGATGATAATTGTGAAGGTTATAAAATAAATTAAATTATAAAAATGTAGTAACACTTATTAGAGAATTAACAAGTATAGATATACCGCATTTTAATGCACTTTGCTTCATTGCATTTTGCAGATACCAGTTTTTTGTTGTTGTTGCTATTGCCATGTTTTTTATTTATTTGTTTGTTTTTTACAAATGGAAAATGTATGGCAACTCTGCATAGAGCAAGTCTATGAGCTATTTTTCCAAAAGCATTGGCTCATTTTGTATCTCTGTGTCACATTTTAGTAATTTTCAGAATATTTCAAACCTTTTCACTATTAGTATATTTGTTATGGTGATCTGTGATGAGTGATCTTTGATATTATTCTTGTAATTGTTTTGGGGTATCATGAACCACAACCATATACGACAGAGAATTTAAGTGACAAATATTGTGGGTTTTTTTTAAGATTTTTTATTATTTTAAGTATTATCTACACCCAACATGGGTCTGAAACCCATAGCCCCAAGATCAAGAGTCACATGCTCCACATTTAGCCCGCCAGGCTTCCTGTGTGTCTTCTGATTGAGCCAGTTGTTCCCCCACCCTTCTCCCTCTTCTTAGGCCTGCTTATTCCCTGAGACACAGCAATATGGAAATTAGGGCAATAAATAGCCCTGTAGAGGCTTCTAAGTATTTAAATGAAAGGAAGAGTCATTCCTCTCTCACTTGAAATCAAAAGCTAGAAATGAGTAAGCCTTGTGCAGAAGGCATGCTGAAAGTCAAGACAGGCTAAAAGCCAGGCCTCTTGCATCAGCTTTCTGAGTTGTCCAAGCAAAGGAGAAGTTTTTGACAGAAGTTAAAAATGCTACTTCAAGAAACACACAAATAATAAGAAAGTAAAACAGCCTATTGCTGATATAGAGAAAGTTTTTAGTAGTCTAGATAGAAAATCAAACCAGCCTCTACATTCCTTTAAACGAAAGCCTAATCCAGAGCAAGGGTCAATTCCTTGTCAATTCCATAATGGTCCAGAGAGGGGAGGAAGCT
The DNA here is from genome assembly GCF_018345385.1 of Vulpes lagopus. Classification (NCBI taxonomy): domain Eukaryota; kingdom Metazoa; phylum Chordata; class Mammalia; order Carnivora; family Canidae; genus Vulpes; species Vulpes lagopus. Next base: position 134,341,434 of record NC_054826.1, on the reverse strand, counting down.
GCAGAAGAAAAGTTTGAAACTAGCAGAAATTGATTCATAAGATTTAAGGAAAGAAGCTGTTTCTGTAACAGAAAAGTGCAAGGTGAAGCAACAAGTGCTGATTTAGAAGCTTCAGCAAGTTATCCAGAAAATCTCTCAGATAATTAACAAAAGTATATACAATAAACAACAAATTTCCAACGCAGATAAAATAGCATTCTACTGGAAGGAGATGCCATCTAGGACTTTTATACTTAGACAGGAGAAATTGGTGCCTGGTTTCAAAGCTACAGATGACAAGCTGACTCTCCTTTTAAGGACTAAATCAGCTGATAACTTTAAGTTGAAGCCAGTGCTTATTTATCATTTTGAAAATCTTAGGGCTTCTAAGAATTATGCTAAATCTCCTGTGCCTGCACTCTACAAATGGGACAAATGGATGTTTGTTGTAACAAACAAATCTGATAATAGCACATCTGTTTACAACATAGTTTATTGAATATTTTGAGCCTACTGTTGAGACCTGCTGCTCAGGGGAAAAAGAAAAATATTCTTTTCAAAATTTAGGGCTCATTGGGACTCCTGGGTGGCTCAGTTTGTTAAGCATCCGCCTTTGGTTCAGGCTGTGATCCCAGGGTCACTGGATTTAACCCTGCATTAGGCTCCCAATCTGTGGGAAGCCTGCTTCTCCTTCTCCCTCTGCCTTCAACTCCCCCTACCTGTGTGCTCTCTCTTTCTCTGTCTCTCTCTCTCCCTCTCTCTGTCAACTAAATATATAGTATCTTTAAAAATATATTACTGCTTATTGACAGTGCACCTGGTCACCAAAGAGCTCTGATGATGATGTACATTGAGATTAATATTGTTTTAATGCCACTAACACAACATCCATTTTAATCAAGGAGTCATTTCTATTTTCAAGTCTTATTATTTAAGAAATGCAACTTGTAAAGCTATAGCTGCCATAGATGGTGAATCTTCTGATAGATCTGGGCAAAAGAAATTGAAATCTTTCCAGAAAGGATTCACTATGCTAGATGCCATTAAAAACACTGTGATTCATGGGAAGAGGTCAAGATAATATTAACAGGCTTTTGTAAGAAATTGATTCCAAAATTCATGGCTTACTTTTAGGGGTTAAAGACTTCAGTAGAGGAAGTAACTACAGAAATAACAAGTGAAACAGAACTAGAAATGGAGCCTGATGATGTGACTGAATTGCTGAAATCTCATGGAAAAACTTTCACTGATAAGGAGTTACTTCTATGGATGAGCAAAGTGAGTTTTTTGTTTGTTTGTTTGTTTTTTAGAAGTAGTTTCTCGAGATGGAAACTATTACTGGCAAAGATGTTGTGAAGATTGTTGAAATGACAAGAAGGCATTTAGAATGTTACATAAACTTAGTGATAAAGCAGGATTTGGCAGGATTGACTCCGATTTTGAAAGAACTTCTACTGTGGGTAAAATGCTATCAAACAACATCACATGCTACAGAGAATTGTTTGTGAAAGGAAGAGTCAAATCAATGCAGCAAACTTCACTGTTGTCTTAGTTGAAGAAATCTCCACAGCTCCCCTAATCTTTAGCAACCACCACCCTGATCAGTCATCAGCCATCAATATCCTGGCAAGACATTCCTCCTGCAAAAAGATTACCACTTGCTGAAAGCTCAAATGATGGTTAGCATTTTTTAGCAAGAAAGGATTTTTTTAATTAAGATATTTCACTATTTTTAAAGGCATGCTATTGTACACTTAAGACTACAGAATAGTGTAAGCATGACTTTATATGTACTGGGAAACCAAAAGAGATCATTTGGCCTGTTTTATTGTGATGGTCATTGCAGTGGTCTGTGTAATCACACCCACAGAAGCCTGGGTTTGCCTACAGTTTTTTAACAAAAGGTTGTTAAAGAAGGCCCCAAGAAGGTGGAAATTAGAGTAGAAAAGAAAAAAAGAGAAAACCAGAGAGTATGTCATGGGCTATTTGGAGAAAAGCATTTAAACATAAACCTTCTGGTTGTTTTTTAAGAATAGTCAAGAGGGTCCATGTAGCTGGAAAACAACAAATGAAGGATAAATGGTAGAAGACAAAGTGAATTATCAGGGATCGGACTATGTAAAATATTTTGGGCCATCTTGAGGACTTCAGATTTTATTCTCAGTGGATTATGAAGCCATTGGGTGTTTTTGAACAGAACAGTAATATTATTTCTGCTTAAAATGATGACTCTGGTTGTTCTCTGAGGCGGGAAGAAATGAAGGGATATCAGTTTAGGTGGTTATTACCCTAATCTAGGTGAGAGATAAGAGTGATTTATACATTTGTATTGTGGGATTAGTAGTGGGGATGATGAGCAGTAATTGGAATCAGATATTTTTTTTCTTATTTTTCACAAATTATTTTTTAAACATTCTGAATGAACATATATGAAACTGCTGTGAGTATCCTGCACATTGCTTTTAGCCTGTGTCTGGATGTTAAATGGAGGATGATATGTGAGTGAAAATGGAGGCAATAGCTGAAATCACTCAAACTCCTAAAAGTATATTGTTAAATGCTGAAATTTCTATTTCTTAGTTCATGCTTTAGGTGAGGTGATTTGAACAGTGCTGTATTTTAATTATCATCAATTTTGAAAACATATAATTCAATGTCAGTCCAATTTACAAAAGGCTATTTAATTTTTGCCTTAAATATACATTCCTTACCTTTGCATGCTTAATAAAAATTATACACCAAACGAAGTCTATCTAAAATTTCCTTTACAAATAGAGCTAAGTATGCATTGTTTAGAAATAAGGAGAGACTAAAAGATTTACTATAAACAAACAAATATATCAAAGAATGAAAAAACATTTTTCATAAGGCAATAATAGAAGATGTACAGAAGTTGATAATGGCAATGTTGCATCCTTGTGCAACTCATCTTTTGAAAAAAAAAAGAAATTATCCAGCAGTCATAAAACTGAACATGTACTCAAATTTAATCATCCTTTACAAGAATACTTGTGTATTTCTAAGAAAGATTTTCCAAAGACATACAAACTAATATCTGCAAATTAATATTACATGGGTTTCTGATCTCTCTCTCTCTCTCTCTTTATCACAAGATTATAAAAGCTTGGTTTCATAACCAATAAAGGATTATGCAGAGGATGAATTTAATCTGAGGGCTATAAGAAAGAATAGTCTTTTTTGAATGTGACTTTACCTCTAATGATTTGAAATTTTCTCAAAGATCTATATTTTTATTGGCGTGTTTTTAAATACTAGGAGAACTGCAATGTGAGTGCATAGGGATTTTAGGAAAAAGAGAAAAAGAAAATCTGAAACACATGCAACAAAGGGAATTGTGAATGGAAAGCAGAATGCGACCTCTTGTCTTGGCTCTGATGCCCCCAAAGTCTGCACTTTGAACAGCATTCTTCAGGGCTATTGCCAGAGCTCCATTTAAAGTGGAAGAGGTTTAAATCATCGGCACATAAAGTCTCTTCTGTAAGTGAATTTTCTGGTCACTAAGCAGGCGACCTTTAAGAACAGTCTAAGCAGGTTGTTTTCTTCATACGCAGCACACATTGGAAAATGTGAAATGTGAGAAAGGCAAAGTTAGAGTTTGGTTTACTCGTGTGAGAAAAGCAGAACTCACAACAGAATTGATTATTCCTAGTTGTTACCTATTCTCTTCCTTGACCATGTTTCAAATACAGAAGCTACCATGTTATTCCTAAAATCACCTTCTCTAATATTTTTCCCCCACTACTGTGGTGGAGTATTTCTCTGTCCCCTTTCTTCTCTTCAATAGCTATCATGCAAACGTACCCAAGTCCTGACTGCTTTTTGTCTAAAGCTTAGGGTTTTACTGAATGCGTTATTTTCAGAGATCTCCACGGGGGAAAATTTAATTGGTTAAATAACTAGAAGCCAAATTCACGCCTGAGACTTGCTTATAACCTACAAGAGTCATCTTCTAGTTTAGAGAAAAGACTGATGATATTAATCGAATAGCTGTTCAAGTAAATGTAACATTACAAGGTATCTAGTGCCACAAATGGGAGATACTTGGTCCCGCACAAGCATCTATTAGGGGATTGATATACTCAGGGAAGCCAAAGAAGTTCTGTCCTTGGAAATGATGATTGGACTTGGGTATAGATACGAAGATGTTAATTTCATATTAGGTGAACCCCGATGCAGAAGCTGTCACAAGTACAGAGTGTCTGTCGTTAGGGGGACCTGGAATGAAAACAGAGATGAGGCTTGAGAAGTGAGTAAATATAAACTCTTACAGAGATTTTTGAGTCATGTTTAAAGAAATATTTTTTTGTCCTGAAAGTAAATGGAAAGCCATGGAGGACTTTTAAGGAAGAAATAATTATATGATCATATGCGTGTTCCATAAAGATATCTCTAGATGCAGTGAGGATGAAAAATTGGGAGCAGATGAGAACTGATACTATTTCACCACTTAGAAAAATGTGGAGTTGTCTCAGAAAAAGATGATGGTACTGAGTTACATAGTATTGAAATTTTATTACTTGTGGCTTAATTTAGCCTTCTTCATACTAGTTTAATATGTGGGTAGTATTTGTATTCTTTTTATGTGTATATTCTCTATCCCAAACAATACATAATTTAAAGTCAAGAACAAAACATTTTATTTCATGGTTTACAAATGAAGAGGGAGCCACAGACAGCCTTGTGTCAGGAGATAAGTCCATCCTTACAATATCCACATCAATACCAACCCAATCTATCTAATACACTATCAGGACAGTTCTCAAAAAAGTTACAATAAATGGTCAACTCTGGACCTGTGCACATGCTCGTCTTTTTCCACTTCTCACCTCTTTCTCATTGCCCAAATTTTCCTGTTGTGCCCTTTGGATCTCACAGACTGTCATTGGGATGTCATCCCTCATATCCTCAACCTTATCTCTGAATTTTTTCCAACTTCTTGTCTAGCTGAAACCTTAATTTTCCTGAGCAAGCTCTCCTTCAGTTTATATAGGTTCCCTTGCTATTGGTCCTGACTCTGGGCTAGATATCTTATTTGTTTATCCAGATAATTGTTTTACCCTTTTCTCTAAAATCCACCAAGTTTGAAGAATATAGTTCCAAAGTACCCTCAAGATTAATTATATTATAATCTCTGAGGTAGTCAAGACTGTGTAAAATAACTTTTCAGTAATCTGGCCTCTTAAAAACTTGAGCTCTCACCTTTGGTCTTGCCCTCTATCTTCCTAGTCCCTGGTTGGAATTTAGGCTTCTTTCTTTCCATTGAAAGCATTCCCTCCAGAATATAAACTCAAGTACCGCATTGGAAACTTTCTGGCACACTCCCTGCCTTGCTCCTCTCCTTACCCACCCCACTTGCAATTTTCATCTGCTGACTTTGTCCACTTTCCTGCTTTCCGGATTCCCCAGGCCCTTCATCTCCTTAACTCCTCCCCTTATTCAGTCTACATATATTGTTATTATAATTAAGTCATTGCATACATCCTTATTCCTTTTATCTGTTATTCTGGCCTGGAGAAACACCAGTCTAGTTAAATCCAAATTTCTGTCTGTTCTACAACTTCTCCAGACAGCTAAACACAGCTGGAGAAAAATGCACAAGCTTGATAACTGCTCTCACTTTAAATTTATGACCACCAACATCAAATAGACACCCACTGCTATCCATCATTTCTATGATATTTACTGAATACATTTACTCTTATACAAACTTTTTTCTCTTTAAACTTTTAATGCCTGCTCCCCTCTCTTAACTCACCAGTGTTAAAGGTGCTATCAATCAATTTTCAGCGAAAAAATAGAAGTAATCAGGAGAAGCTTTCCACTAGACTTCTCCACAAATTACATCACCACATTCACATCTTTAAAAACGCACTCTGATATCTCTTTTCTTAGAAAGGATGACTCTTCTGTGTTCCACTTTTGCACAGAGCCCATCTCCCTCGTTTCTACTCAAGGGCATCTCAAGAGCAATTCTTGCTTCTCTCTTTATCACTGATGTCCAACTAGTGCTTCAATTCTGTACTATTCTTTATGATAAATTTCTCCGTAATTATTTTCTAAGCCAATTACAAACAATTCTACTTCTCTCACTCTCTCGATACCAAATAATTTTCTTACCACACTACCAAACTATTCTTACCAATTTGCAGCAATAGCAAATCCATTGGACAAAGATTAATGATTGCCTTACTGATTATCCCTTCCCAAACTCTCAACTGCCTAGCCTGAAAAAATCAACTTAGATGTTTGACATGCATCTACTAAGAAAATCTGCTGACCTTCCAATTTTCTAAGACTTTATTAGATGTTTGCTTACTTCTTTTAGTTGTACATGCAAAAACTTAAGAGTTTTATTTTAGTCATTGACTCTTTCCATCAATTACTTGTACTTATTTTTACAAAAAAAAACCAAAAAAACAAAAAACTTATGTTTTCCTGTATGCTTAGTAAGGCATACAAGCTACATAATAGTCAAAATATTTCTTCAGGGATCCCTGGGTGGTGCAGCAGTTTAGTGCCTGCCTTTGGCCCAGGGCACGATCCTGGAGACCTGGGATTGAATCCCACGTCGGGCTCCCGGTGCATGGAGCCTGCTTCTCCCTCTGCCTGTGTCTCTGCCTCTGTGTGTGTGTGTGTGTGTGTGTGTGTATGACTATCATAAATAAATAAATAAAAAATTATTTAAAAAATATTTCTTCACGGGGATTATAATATTGTAAACTCTACATGTAAATTTCTAGGCGTTACAAGGTGGATTGGCACCTAGATTAACCATACATAAATTTCTATTTATTTTTTGATATTTCTATATAACCTAATTTCATAAAAGCTTGGTCTATATTAGCAGTTAAAGTATAGAATTTTAAAATATATACATACTGAGATGTCATAAACATACAGAAAAGTTTACAAATTATAATGCAGACAAATGTATTATCAAAAATTAAAATATTCATCTAACCATCGTCCTGGTCAAGAAAGAGAAAATTGCCTGCAACCTAGAAGCTCATGCCCCTCCCAATAACAGTTACCTCTCTTCTCCCAACTCTTTTGACTTCCAACATTATAGTTTAAGTCTGTTTTGTTTTAAAACTTTATTTAACACAATCATGCAATAGATATTTCAGTCATGCTTTCCAGCCACTGGCACAATAATACAGCATAACAAATTGTCTCAAGCACATGGCTTAAAACAGTAATCATTTAATCTCATATATACTTCTGTGTATTGGCTGATAAAGACAGGGTTTGGCTATTTGGCTTTTCTTCAAATATGCAGCTAGCTGATCTTGGCTCTTTACTGCTTGTTGGGCTCACATATGCCAATGTGAGTTCATTCTTATTGAAGCTGAAGGAGTTGCAGTTATGATGGAACCCTCATTACTTGCTAATGACAGAATTTCAAGATGGCACACACCACCACACAAGCTTTTCCTTGTGCCATGTTACTAATAGTCCTTTGACTGAATCATGTTACATGGCCAAGTGCAAACCTCAAAGATGGTGAAGTACTTTGTCTCTAGTGAGAAGAATTGCAAAGCTTGTGTGACAACAGGCATGAATATAGGGATGAGTAAATAATCAAGATCAGTAATTCAAAATATAAAGTTTGTCCTTTTGATCACAATTTCTCATGCCTCTCCCCACCATTAAAATATATTCCCCTTACTGTGAGCAACAAAAATCCAACCCAATTATGTCTTCAGGCTGTAAGTTCTAGATTCATGAAATACATAAGGTCCACACATAGGTTTTCTTAACACAGACACCTATGGTCTAAAAGTAAGTTGTCTTTCAACTTACAAGTACAAATATCCAGGCACAATGATGGAACAAGGACAGAATTACTACAATAAATTCTCTCATTCAAAAGGGACAATGGATACCAGTGACTGTTTGTTGCTTCAAAACAATCTTGAAAACTTGAAATTTTCATATACTCTAAGTTAAACTCCATTAGACTGGCTTATGTAACTAAGATTCTTTTTCCAAACTTAACATTATATGAATTTTAAAAGTTTTAATTTTTTTAAGTAAATTGTGTACATGTGAAAAGATATTCCCCAAGATGAATTTCTCATATCATCATCTTACTCAACCTAGGAGTATAAGCTCTCTAGAAGCAGCTCCATACTCAAATCTCCAATGACTGGTTTTCATAATGAGGATGCTCCTTTCTTTTCTACTCTTTTTCTTGCCCTTTCCTAAGAAAAGACACTGAATAATGTACTTCTTTTAAAAATAAATCTTTTCTAGCCCACTTCTTTTCTGTACAGTTATTGACTCAGAACTCTTTTTGCCTCTGAAATAGTCTTGTTCTCCTTTAGCACAGACTGATGTTGTTGTTGTCATTGTTTGCCAATATAGTTTTGGACTTCATGTTTTTTTCCATGTATTTACCTCAGCTAATACCATCTTCCAATAGTCATACCCAGTTTCTTTTGCAGAAATATTTGTTCCTGTAGACTCGAATATAGTTACTTTGAGTGCATTAGGTAGCTGAAAATCAGAGTCGGTTGTTTGTTGCTTTCCTTGATATGTTTAATCACATTGATTTGGTTCCCTGTGCACTTGAGGAATTTTGATTAAATGCCAAACAAAGTAAGAAATTTGAGGGTTAATTTAAATCTGAGTCTGGTATAACTTCCCTTGAGAGAAGGCACTAATTCATTCATTCTGTTTTCCATTGAGGTAATTTGAAGCTGAGTCTCAGGGACTGTGATGGCAAATTTATGTCTAGCTGTCATTATTCTTAGAATATATTTCTCTTTGGTACCAACCAAACACGGATCCTTACCTATTAGTTACACTCTCATTGCTAATTATTATTATTATTATTATTATTATTATTATTATTATATTGTTATTATATTTTGCATTACCCACGAGTTTGCTCAACTGCTCAGCCTCTTATTTATCTCTCATCACTCAGAATTCTCCAAACTGGACAGCTGTAGAGTAAAAGGGACTCCCAAATCTAGGCTCACAATTTTAGATTTCTTTCTTCTCTAAGACTTCGGGCTAATAATTCTTTGTCTTGTCATTAGCCCTCCAATGCCTTCAAACAGATTTTTTCTTTCTTTCTTTCTATTGATGCAAGTTTTGTAGTTATTCCCTGTGGGTCATCTTGCCCATTATTGAGAGTGAATCCTCTGTATTAATTTTAATGGCTTTATAACCATGAGTAATTAGTTAACTTTTAGAAGACTGAACTAGCTCATGTTTAAAATATGAATACATGTATCTCATGGTCATTATCAGAATCTTAAAGATTGGGGCACCTGGGTGGCTCAGCACTTGAATGTCTGCCTTTGGCTCAGGGTGTGATCCTGGGGTCCTTGGATTGAGTCCTGCATCGGGCTCCCTGTGAGGAGCCTGCTTCTCACTCTGCCTGTGTCTCTGCCTCTCTCTGTGTCTTTCTTGAATAAATAAATAAAATCTTTAAAAACTCATAAAGAGTAATACTTTAAATACTGAGCCACATATTTTATGTCTGCCATGATATAATGGCCAAATAAGTTAATAAATGTTATTATTTGTTTAATTTCATGTAACTTGCCAGATTCTTTTTCCAAACTTAACATTATATGAATTTTCAAACTTTTAATTTTTTAAGTGAATTGTGTACATGTGAAAAGATATTCCCCAAAATGAATTTCTCATATCGTCATCTTACTCAATCTAGGAGTATAAGATAAATAATGTAGTAAAAAATAAATCCAAGTTTGTTGGTTTAAGCAAGAGGATGGCTGGAGCGGACATTTAGTGAGACTGGGAAATTGCAGTTAAAGGAGGTATGGTACCAAACTCTAAGGTATCTCTGACTCTGGATACTCATGTGATGTGTAAACTCCTCCCATGTCAGGAAGGGCTGGCTTATGTAACTAAGAGGTTATTGTCCAGCTTCCAAGCTGGCTCATGAAAGGCATTATGGTCATCTTCCTGCTCCCCCTGTACTCACCCCCTCTGCAGGAAGCTAAAGGCCAAGTCATGAAGCCCCATAAAAAGACACACATGAGGAGGAACTGAGGCAATACAACAGGAGATAACTTGCGAGGAAGGTGAGTGAACCTTTTTGGAAATGGATCTTCCAGCCCCAGTCAAGCCTTCCAATGAAGACAGCCCTAGGTGAGATCTTGACTGTAAACTCATGAGAAAGCCTGAACTAGAAATGTAGGCTGAGCCATTCATTCCTGTATGAGATAGTACATGGTTATTGCTTTAAGCTTCTGAGTTTTGGGGGTAATTTCTTTTGCATCAGGAAATGACTAAAATATCCAGTCTCAGAAAAACAAGAGTTGAGCTTTGGACAGTGCAGCAGGTGTTTGTGTTCCAACTCTGCTGGGCCCCGTGTACTCCAGAGCGGCTAGAATGAACAGGTGCTTGCCAGTGCCCATGGAACAATGTATCAGAGCCTCTCTCTGCTTTTCTTTTAAGTGCTTTTTCTGGGGTTTCAGAGTCTACTTGACTAGATGTAGGCACAGCTCTGAAGTACAAGGGAGGCAAAACCCAAGATTTTACTTCAGGTTGTATTTTCAAGGTATAGAACTTAAAAATACTGTGTTTGAAGTGCTTAGTAGATACCTAACTTATGATGGTGATATAATTTTGACTATAATGTCTGGAATTCAAAGCAGAGGCCTGGACTACAGACATAAATTTAATAGTTGTCAGGAAGAATATTAAGCCATAAGACTAGATGATCTAAAGGAATAAGTATAGAATGAGAAGATCTAGTATGAGAACACAGTTATGAGGTACTCTTGCAATGCAGATGATTCCATTTTTGCTTCTAAATAAAAATAGAGGCTCTGATAAACTTATCTATTCTGCATTTTCAAATATTATTTTCATTATATACTGCATAAACTATATATGAGTGTGCATTAGTCAGGATTCTCTAGAGAAATAGAACTAATAGGATGCATGTGTTGGTATACATAAAATCATATCTATATATTTCCTTCCAATAACAGGGAAAAGCTCTTATAGGATATGATGGAAAACTTAGATTAAATAGGAAAAAAAACCCAGATCTGTTCAAAGGCATTGGTGAGTTAATGATAAGATAAAGAATTATTGGGCCAAGGCCTAGAGAAGAAAGAGACCCAAAATTATGAACCTACATTTTGAGACCAAGTTACTGTATAGATGTTTGAAGAGGCCTCTTCTTTCTTCTACTCTGAGAATTGAGAATTCCAGCCCCCACCACCATCAACACATATATTCATTTGATTGACCCTACATTTCACTGAAATTGGTGTCAGAATTGAATCTCCATTTACCACTACCATAAATATCTCTGCTAAAAAGACTTCAGAATTTCTTTGCACTTTGTTCTTTAATCCCCACAGCCCACCAAACTCCAGACTCAAGAGTATATAATAAAGTAGTATGTATGTGTTCCTAAGCTATCTGCATGAGCTGATTTTGTTTTGTTTTGTTTCTTTTCTTATTTTCTTTCCTTCTCTCCTCCTTCCCTTCTTTCTTTTCCTTTGTGGTTGCAGTTCATTTGAAATATATTTAGGATCATTTGTTTTAGTTTCCTCTTAGTTTGAATTTCTTCCCCTCTTTCCAAATCTTACTGATTAAATTTATTTTTATAGACACAGTATTAACATGCTTTTACAAGCAACAGTTGTATAAAAAGGTACACTTTGAAAAATATTGCATCACTCCCTCGTGCCCCTCTCCCTCACACCTACCCTATCCTTTGTATGCATAAACTTCATCATTTTATGATTTGTCCCATTATTACTTTTTGTAAAGGTAAGCAGATGTAGGTCTGTTTTCTTATTTTCACTTCCTTCTTACAGAAAATGTAGGGTACTATGTATCTTCTTTCATACATTTTTTTCTCACTAACTAAAATCACCTAAAAATTACTCCAAGATTACTCCAGTTTCATATAGGTCTTTCTCATAATTTCCATTAAGCTGTATAAAATGCACTTCAATCATTAAAATTCACCTCTTTTATGTCATTTTTATTGGATATTCAATTGTCACTTCAAACTTTTCAATTTGGGGATCCCTGGGTGGCGCAGCGGTTTGGCGCCTGCCTTTGGCCTGGGGCACGATCCTGGAGACCCAGGATCGGATCCCACATCGGGCTCCCGGTGCATGGAGCCTGCTTCTCCCTCTGCCTGTCTCTGCCTCTCTCTCTCTCTCTCTCTGTGTGACTGTCATGAATAAATAAATAAAAAAAATCTTTAAAAAAAAAAACAAAAAAAAAACCAAACTTTTCAATTTAATGTCTTCCCTGAGGTGATCTTTTTGTTTCAGAAAGTAACACCCAAAGGTAAACTCAATTTTCATTTGATATCTTTGTAAATCTTTAGACTGCCAAATAATTCTTCTTCTTCTTCAGTACGTTTGTCATCAATATCATTCATTTTATTCTTTGAAGAATATTTTTTTGAGATTTATTTGAGAGAGGGCATGAGTGGTGGGAAGGAAAGCAGCAAAGGAAGAAAGACAATCTACAAGCAGACTCCCTGTTGATAATGGAGTCAGCTTCAGGGCTTGATCCAGAACCCTGAGATCATGACTTGAGTTGAAACCAGGAATTGGCCTCTTCACCAACTGACCCACCATGGCGCCCCTGAAATATTTTTATTCTTGGAATACTTTTTGCATCATATTCCTACCATCTCAGACCTCAACATTTCCATCTTGTGTGGTTTTCCTTTATAATCCCCTTGTCTTTGAGATTCCCTTTCCATTATAGTCCAATTTACTTTGCATGCCAATCTAAGCTTTCTAAAATATCACTTTCCTAACATTCATTGTGTTCAAAACCTACATTAGCTCTCCACTATTTATTTTAGTATGTTAAAAACTGCATGCTGGATGCTAACAGTCTTACTATTTGGGCTCTTTCTTAATTATGACAGCTATTGTTCTTAATATCTCATATCAAACACATTATATGTTTGCTTTGCCCTCTCTGCATTTGATTAAACTGTTCCTTTAAACTGGAATGTTCTTCTCATCTGATAATCTGTGTCATATTTCATCATTGTCTGCAACTGCTCTTGACCCATGCCTTTAAAATTCAATTACATTCCTCATAATCTCTAAGGTATCATGTAATTGCATGAAAGTGTTATGTTCATCTCTATAGCTTTATAAGATGGACTATATGAAATGTTACTTGTTTTTTTTCATGTACTTCATAAAACAAAGCAGAATTATTAACATTTATGAAATAGTTCCTGAATATTTAAAAAAATCCACTAAAAATACTTTGTTTTAAAAGTTATATTTCATTGTAAAATGTTAAATTTATTTATGTTTTCTTTATGCTATTTTTTAGAAGATTTATTTATTTATTCATGAGAAACAGAGAGAGAGAGAGAGGCAGAGACACAGGCAAAGGGAGAAGCAGGCTCCATGCAGGGAGCCTGATATGGGACTCAATCCCGGATCCCAGGATCATGCCCTGAGCCTAAGGCAGACACTCAACCACTGAGCCACCCAGACATCCCCTTTTATGCTATTTTGATTAATAAAATATTATTGATATTAAAGTCATTTTGGCTTTTTCCAAGGAACATTGGTATTTAAGATTTTATCTTATAAATTGTACTGAACTAATAATTAGTGTTATTTATATGAAAATAATTATTTTGCAAGATTTATATACTTTTTCCCCTCTTTATTTAGTCAAGGATCTGTCAAATACTAAGACAGAAATAAATGAACGACAACCTAGCTATACATTGAATCATTCTATCTCCGTTCTTGAAATAGCTGACAGTCCTGTTATACATACTTTATTTTAAAGTATTTATTTATTTCAGTTTATTATTCTCATTATATTTAGGAACTATGCTCCTCAGGGTCACTTTTTAAATGTTTATGTTAACTATTGAACTAACAGAGACTGAAGTCTTCATTAGATATAAATTTAATACTCTTGTTGTATAGCTGGTCTATACATTCTTCTCCAATAAACACCGAGAATTAAGCTCTAGCTTCATTTATAATAATGTTACTATTATGAAAAAAAGTCAGCTTCCAATTTAAGCAAGAGACCAAGAATCTTAAATACTATTTATCCTATTGCTTGGTGCATTTTTAATACCGTGGTTTATTACCCCACTAGTATTATTAACAATAGATCTGAGATGACCAAGTGTATACAGGCTTTGCTGCATCCTAAGAATCTAAGGATGCTTAAATTAAATGCCAAATGATTGATCAGGATAAGAAATAATGGAGTTCAGTATGGTTTGGGGTCACCAAAAAAATTGTAGAGGATAGGGCAAATTTAACCTGAATTTTGAAGGAAGATTAATATTTAACTAGAGAGGAGTAAGTATGGCATTTCCAATGAGCCAAATCACAGAGTAGGTCATCTTGGAAAGACCAGAAGGGAAAAGTTTAGTCTGAAAAACAGATTTTTATACATTAATGCCAAGTGCAGGAGTCTAGGTCCAATGCAAGCTTTCAGATCTGTCTTCCAGATGCATAATAGTAATACCAAATAATATATCTATGTGATTTACAATGAATTTTAATGGCAATAAACCAGTTAGAATCAGTTGAAATAGGTGTAAAATGTGGAATTCTTGAATTAGAGTATGTGCTAAATTCTCATTACAGTTGTAACTAGACTGCATCTTTAGCTTTTACATTTAGAGTAAAAGCACAACCTTGCTGCATTTGTAAAAGAATATTAATCAAAACTCCTTTCCCTTTCAGTGTAGTTATTTGTATGAGATGAACAGTAAGACCTTAGTTCTATTACTTTAAAAAGGTCTTGACCACCAGATAAAATCCATTACAGAAAATTCCACTTGTACTAGATACATGTTGCCTCTTCAAGACTGGCAAAGTGCAATAAATCTAAAATTCTCAATACAGTAATTACAACTTCAGAGAAATTCTCAGATTGGATAAAGTCACAAAGTAACTTCTTATCATTTCTGGACTTTGAACAAAGGACAAAAAGTTAATTGACTAAAATGATAGAGTTTACCCTCAAAATGAAAGCACATTAACCTATAAAGTCAGTCTGTCTCATTGAAAATAAATGATTTTACCTCTATATTTTTACTGTAGAAATCTCTTGTGGGAAAGAAACATTGTTAAACCATAAATTGTGAGATTTAACAAAATTCATTAATAATGCCTGAATAAATTCATGGCATCCAACCAAATATAGAAGGCACACAATCATGTATTATTAGCTTAGAACTGTTAGGACATCATTAGAAGCATACACTTGTATATATTTTATGACCTGCTTTAATTAGGGGAGCACAGAAATATAAAACAATGCACCGATAAGCAGTAAAGGAACAAAGATTGAGAAACTGAGTCAGTAATGTTTGCAACATATCAAAGACTGTAGAAATATATAGAAGGTGTCTCAAATTGCATATTTAAGCATATTTCTTTGAATAAGGAGTTTTGCCCTATTATAAACTCCATGTAGGATTAGCTTTAAAGAAAATCTGCACTACTGAGCTGTTCTAATCAGCATATAGCCCACATTCCAAGACTGTAGTTGACATACAGTTTAATGTAAATATTACATTTAAATAATCCATAAACTATAGTTAACTCAAAGAAGTATGTTAAAAAAATTGTTTCCCAAATATGTTGGGTTTTCATTATTTCTGTCACTCCCTAGCCCTTAGCGAGTACCTCATACTTTGTAAAGTGCTAACCAAATGTAAGTTATTATTATTATATCTAGCTCCGCACAGCTATAAAACAAGTTGAATAAATATAAACAATAGAATTACAAACTCCTCTGGTTTAAAAGACAAGCAAAAATTTGCCTACAAATATACAATATTAACTGTAGAAACAAATGAAAAAATAATTCGTATTGAAAGTGAAATGAACTTTGAACAACTATTAAGTTTTGAGTAATTTTTGGATAGGAGAGAAAAAAACTGTAAACAAAATAGCAGTCCTCTAACTTTTTATGAGTAGCTTTACATCTCCGTTAACCTCTGTCAGAGTGTGGAAAACTTTAGTTGGGGTGCCTGAGTAGCTCAGCAGTTTGGTGCCTGCCTTTGGCCCAGAGCATGATCCTGGAGTCCCAGGATTGAGTCCCACATCAAGCTCCCTGCATGGAGCTTGCTTCTCTGTCTGCCTGTGTCTCTGCCTCTCTCTGTGTCTCTCATGAATAAATAAATAAAATCTTTTAAAAAATAAAAAAAAAGAAAGAAAAAGAAAAACTTTAGTGACCAAGTGGTTCATTTTCTTCATTTTACTGATGAAGCAGTTGAGACACTAGAGAATATTTGGGCTTCCAGTCTCTGGTCTGTGTGTACTTAAGAAGCTTAGAGGTCACCCTCCTGGCCTAACAAGTAAAAACCTGAGCAAACTGAAAAATCAAGTCTTCTTAGATCCTTAAGAGAAGTGACGTCTTGGGAAAATATCTATCCCCCAAATTGGAGGGAACACAGAGAATCACAGCTTACAGGAGCAGAGCCTTACAAACTGCAGTCTTGGTGGGAACCACTGCTGGAGTAACCAGAATGGCGACTGAATGGAAGGAGTCTCAATATGGACAAGTGTTAAGAGCTAAAAACTCCTGCATGACCCAGTTATAGCGAGTTTTACCTCCATGAGCTCAACCAGGTTCTCACAATAAATATCAGAGAAAAGACTCTGCTTCTGGCAGGCAGAGGGGGAAGAGAACCATTTAGAAAAAATGCCATAGCACTCTGTTCCAACAAGGGCTGCCATCAGGAGAAACTAATTAACCCAGCCTAACCTGCTGGGGTTTTATCAGAACCTAATGACCTGAGAAAAGGGCACTATCCAACTTCGCCTGGATATAGCCTTCTACAAGGAGAAAGAATACTGAACTCCAGGCCCCTCTGGCCATCTGATCCTACCTAAAGGGGAAGGGGAAGGAACAGAGAAGCACAGTGATGGTCCAGAGCCACAGGCTCACTAAAAGAATGACACCTACTCATAGGTCTATAGGATGTGTTCCCTCCCCAGACCTCACTACCACACTGAAGGTCCTCACTAAAGGTCTGCTTATAGCAGTTCCTTCTACCAGTACATCAGGTCCAAATACAAAGAAGAAAAAAAGAATACAAGACATGCTAAAATGCAAAACAAAACAAAACAAAAAAACACATTGGAAGGGACAGAGCAAGCATCAGGAGCAGACTTAGATGTGGCATGGATGTTAGACTTACCACACCAAGAGTTTAAAGGAAATATGATTAATATATATGGGAAGGGCTCTAGTGGGGAAACCACATTGCATACAAGACCGGATTGGTAATGTATGCAGAGAGATGGAAACTCTAAGAAAGAACCAGAAAGAAATGCTAGAGGAAATAAAAAATAGAAATAAATTATAAAACAACAAAGAAATAAAAATATAAAAAATACTGCAACAGAAGAAGAGTGTCTGATGGGCTTATTACTAAATTGCACATGGCTCAGGAAGAAATAGAGATTTCTCAATAGAAACCTCCAAAATTGAATGCAAGCAGAAAAAAGGACTGAAAAAAACAGAGTAGAAATCTAAGAACTGTGGGACATAAGGATAATAGGAATATCAGGAGACTATTTGAGCTTAGTCAGTGATAAAACCAGACTATAATTTAGGCCTCGTAACTCCAGTTCTGTTTTTCAAATCTATGCCATGTTCCTGCAACACAGAGGTCTGCTTCCCAATTGCCTAGTTGCTTTAGATTGCTGGATGCTAGTAAATCCCTCTTGGACAGTCTCCTTGCAAATGCCTTTGATCTCAATTTACTAATGCATATCTATCCACAGCCAAAAGAACATCACACTAATAAAACTGCAGAGTACCAAATAACTATATTAAATGACAGTTAACAGGTTAACAAACTCCCTCCCTCTGTGTGTGTGTGTGTGTGTGTAATTTATTTTCTAAAGCACACAAGTAGACACCAATCTATATGTCCTATTAGTTACATAAAAGGGAAGGCACTCAAAACAAAGACGTAGAGAAGTTTTCGATTACCATACTCAGGATTTTCTTGCTAACATTTCACTAGAAATTAAAGTAATGGCTCATTTCCTGTTGGTACAGGTTTAAAAAATAAAATGTCTGTTGCTTATGCTTCCTGGAAAACAATATTTGCACACCTGCAAAATAGTTCAGTCATTCCCAGATATGAATTTTGATTGTGTCAACATTATAATGGCAGTGAAAATAAAACAAAACTTGCCAAATTTAAGTTATAGATGAGTGGCTGGTTCTGAACTATCACAAAGACAAAGAAATATTCACACCATTTTTGGCTCTGGAATGAATTAATTACTTGAAATGTACTTTACCTGAACTTTGGGAAACATGCTAGAGAAACATGAGGTTAGAGAAAAGAGATAGTAGTGATTAATGTTTCTTCTTATTTCCAAAGTATTGTTTACTCTTGTCTGGTGAAGGTAGTTTTGTTTTCCGTGAGAGAACACAGTCTTGTAAAAAGAAAACCCACAGCTTTCTGAAAGGGCCATGAATATTGGAAGTTAGCTTCTAATACATGTACTTTCTTTACTTACATTTCTTCTAATGTCACAGCTGCCTAAATATTTGTAAAAATACCTTCACATTACTGCCTCCTCAAGTATCTCCTGAGCAGAGACCGTTTAGGAGAGAAGCAAAAATATTTTCTTAATTAGAAGGCATCATGGATTCTGGGTAAAGTGGCAGCCTTGAAGTTAATGGGTATCTTGACTTCTGTCCATGAGTTTCCTATCCAATGCAGGTGCTTTTATTTTGCCAGGAAAATTTTGAACTCAAAAGGAAAGGATAGTTAACATGCCCATCATTGTTACTTCCCCACAATAATTAGTGGTACTATTTCTTCATAGCTGTGCACTAGGCCTCTGACAAGTAATGTATGCGGGCCTTATGATAGCCCTGCTAGATAGATATCATAAAATCCACCTGTCTATATGGAAATTCAGATCTGAAGATATTAACTAACTTGATAGATTACAAGTCCTGAGCAGCTTACTAAGGTCCTTAGGACAAGATCAAGGAAAACCACTTCTATCAGAATCAGATCCTTCAGGTGAATGAAAGGATGTATTATGATTTTTTTCCCTTATCTTATTGCATTTGATTTACTCTTTTGGAGTAAGGCATTAGAAACTTTTTCAAAATAGTGGATAGGTAGGGAGAAGCCATTAACCCTTGTGTTTTCATATATATTTTTAGATCTCCCAAGAGAAATGGGAGATGGATCTTTTGTGGAACAAGTAAAGATAATCCTGACAGTTCTGGAGTGGTGTGTTGGGTCTGTGGTGCCCTGGTGATGTCCCAAGGTAGGTACCTGGGAACCCAGAAACAGAAAAATAAGGGGGACAATCAGCTGGTTGTTCATCATTTATTTTTTTTTTAAGATTTTATTTATTTATTCATGAGAGACAAAGAGAGAGAGAGAGGCAGAGACACAGGCAGAGGAAGGATCAGGCTCCTCACAGGGAGCCCGATGTGGGACTCAATTCCAGGACCCCAGGATCATGCCCTAAGTCAAAGGCAGACGCTCACCCATGGAGCCACCCAGATGGCCCTTGTCATTTACTTTATTGATAATTGATATTAAATATTTTGAGGAAAGATTTAGACTGGAAAAATATTTGAAAACCATAATTTAGAGAATGAGATTTGAACATAATATGAGTCATCAACAATCAGTGGACTCAGCAACCGAGAGAGTCAGGAGAATAGCTTGCCTGCATTAAAATTTTCCTGGACCTAAGCTGATAGGAGACCTGTTATCCCATTCAGAGGAGGGAACTAAATAGAAACTGAGAGTGTAGAGTGACCCCTCTGCTGTCACTACTCATATGCCTCTTTGCAGTGCATTTGTCACCACTCATATCCATAATTTGAATGCTGCATCTACTAGTTTGCTGGTTAGCACTGTGTGAAACTCTTTAATGCAATTACCAAAATTAAACTCAGTTATAATCCCTGATCTAGGGCCACAAAGCTGTTGTACTTTGTATGTATTGTGCAAAGACCCTAACCAAGGGGACAGATAGGATGTGAAATCCACTTGGCACTCGACTCATCAGTCTTACTCCTTGGGTTGGGAATGTGTCTGCATGGAGTAAGAGGTGCCTTTTTTAACTTACACAAAGAGACCACATGGGCTAGTGACAACCCTGACTTGTGACATGGTCCCCGCTACATCTACCCCCACCCTCTGTAATCTGTGTTTACCTCTCTTGTGGAATTTTTGTATAACATGGTAATGTAACTCCCTGTAAATTTGGGACCTTATTCCTTGCCATATAATAGCATAAGCATAATGATTTGTTATTATATCTCCTACATCTTAGAACCATCCCTGACACCTAATACATGCTCCCTAATTATCTTTGGGTTGTTATTGAATGTATGTTCCAATATGGTAAACTTAATTTATATAAATCTCAATAGAGAACTTAAAAAAATGTGTGTGCTTATATGACTTTTTTATGTTAGCTACAATGAGATATTTGATGCACCATGTAAATTATGAACCATAAAAATGTATTTAATTCACTCTAAATCCCAGCATCAAATTAGGTTGCTTTCTATCATGCATTACTTGTCTTGATTCTTAGACACTATGATACTCTCCATTGCCTTAAAGAGTAAAATATAAAAGTCTTAGGAATATCACATAATTTAATCAAATCCCATACCTGACTAAGAGGTCCTGGACTGAAGGAGGGAAGAAAGAGTTTCTATTACATGATAGATTCTGTGTCCACTTGAAATCATTCTACTTCACTTTTAACCTACAACCACTCTTTGAATCAGATATTTCATTTTAAAATGAGATAACTGAATATCAGAGAAATAAATGTCTTGGTAAAGTCACTTATCTTGGAGTGCCTGGGTGGTTAAGTTGGTTAAGTGTTTGACTTTGGCTCAGGTCATGATCTCGGTGTCCTGGGACCAAGCCCCGTGTTGGGCTCCGTGCTCATCGGGAAGTCTGCCCCTCCCTCCCATGCTTTATTCTCCCTCTCTCTCTCTCTCAAATAAATAAAATCATTAAAAACAAGTCACTTATCTTGTAAATTCTAGAATCGGGAAATCCAGTGTTCATATAAGAGACTAATTTGTCCAGCTGATATTTTACTTACACTGATGATACCTTGACAATGATGGAGTATTTTGTTTACTTGGGAATTTCAGCTAATTATCTCAATACTTTTTCTGATACAATGAAAAATAACCATTTTGAATGATGGTATTTTTTCTCAATAAGGTGATTTTTCCCACCATTTAACTGAATGTTTTGATATCATTGTTGCATAGTCCAGAGCCAGCCTCTAATTTCGCACTGCATCCTGGTGCACAAAGTAAAATACCAAGACACATTCAAACATAGGCCAAGGATATTTTCATTATCAGTCTCTACCAAGCATGTATATTCCTCCTTTAATGAAAATTATCTTTTCCTAGCTTTGTTCATTGTTTAAAAATGTTTCCCTGCCTCAGTCTTTTCATCTATTGTCTTTCTCAGATGAATGTTTTTCTTGTTGTGTTTTATTTTGTATTAATTCTACTGAGTGATTCTCAGCAATCTTACATAATACACACTTTCTCAAAAAATTGATTAATATAAAATCATGTTTGAGTATATATATTTTTAAAAATAAAAGATATTTAAGCATGCTAGATAATAAAATATAGCAACCAGTTACATATACAGATTTTATCTATATTTTGTAAATCTACAGTAAGAAAGATAATAAAAAACTTAGATCTCTCTCTGAAATGATTATGGAAGATTTTATACACACATACACATACTCATATATAGTAAATGCCAATAAGGCCGAATTTGCA
This sequence comes from Vulpes lagopus, assembly GCF_018345385.1. Classification (NCBI taxonomy): domain Eukaryota; kingdom Metazoa; phylum Chordata; class Mammalia; order Carnivora; family Canidae; genus Vulpes; species Vulpes lagopus. Next base: position 134,319,627 of record NC_054826.1, on the reverse strand, counting down.
AAATGTTGTCCTTCTGGGGTGTTTGTTCAGATGTCATGAAAGGTTGATCCATTTCTCATAAACATCCAAATTTAAAAGACAAGCACCCTAGGCTATGTGTGGGTGCTGGTGTGACTATCCATTAGATAAGATGTCCTCTAGGTTGTCATGGGGCATGTCATCCTTGTATACCTGAGGTTAGCCTCACCTGAATTAGGGACTTTTTTACCCATGTATCCTTGTTTAGGATGGTTGAAAAGGAAAAGAGATTGACAATAAATGCCTCTAAGGCAAGCAGGAGGAACCAACATGATTTAAGCTTGGATTGGGCCGGCAAGAGAAAATTTACCTGGCAAATGAGACTAAAGAGCATCAAAGAAATACAAAGGAAGACACTTTAGGTGATTTCAAACCCTGAGTGTTGTTAAATGAACAAAATAGCATACAAAACTTTCCATATACTTTATTGGGTAACAACATAATTAATATTGTTCAGATATCTTGTGCAAATTCAATTTAATAACTTTTCAGCATGTACTTTATGCCTAGCATCACACTGGGCCCTGAAGATGCCAAAATTGAGAAGATAGTTCTGCCCCAAGAAAGTCACAAACCACAAAAAGAGAGTATTCTATATAATTGCATAAAAATAAATGAATTTACAACTCTTTAATAAAGAGACAAATAAACCACTTACAAAATAGATGAAGGACTTACCTTATACTACATAAAAAATTTAATTCATAATGTATTGAAAACCTAAACGTAAGAGCTAAAACTATAAAAGTCTAGAAGAAAACTTAGAAAAAAGTTTTCTTGATTTTGTGTTTGACAATGGTTTATTTGATATGATACCAAAAATGCAGCCACCAAAAGAAAGAATAGATAAAATGACCCATTCTAAATTGAAAACTTTTGTGCATCAAGGAACACTATCAACAGAGATAACCCACAGAATGGGAGAAAATGTTTCAAATCACATATCTGACAAGGGATCCATATCCAGAAAATATAAAGAACTCCTGCAACTCAACAAGAACAATGAAGTAGCAAAGCAAACAACCCAATTAACAAATGCAGAAAGGATTTGGATAGACATTTCTCCAAAGAAGTTATATTGATGGCCAGGAATAACATGAAAAGTTGTTTCTCATCAGTTATCAGGGGAATGCAAATTAAAATCACAATGAGGTATCACTTTACACCTATTAGAATGGCTGTAGGGAAAAGATAGTAAGTGTTGGCAAAGATGTGGATAAATTAGAATGTTCATAAAGTGCTGGTGGGATTGTGCAATGATGCAGCTGCTGTGGAAAACAGTCTGGTAATTCCTAAAACAGCTAAACATAGAGTTACTGTGTAATCTAGTATTCCTTCTAGGCATATACCCAAGAGAAATGAAGATGTATGTCTACAATAACTTGCACACAAATATCAAGTAGCCAAAAAGTAGAAACAACCCAAATGTCCATCAGTTTGTGAATGGATGAACAGAATATAGGCTATCCTTACAATTGAATATTATCAAGCCATAAAAACAGGAATGAAATCTGGACACATGATACAACATGAATAAACCTTGAAAACAGTATGTTATATGAAATAATTCAGTCACAAAAGACCACATATTTTATTATTTAATTTATATGAAATGTCCAGAAGAGACAAATCTATATCCAGAGAGTAGAGATTAAAGGTTGCCTAGGGCTGGGGTTAGTGGATTGATTAAGGAGTGATGACTAACAGATGTGAGGTTTCTCTTTGGAGTGATGAAACCAAAAATCAACCAAGTGACCAATTATGCCCAGTATATATGTTTAAGAAAATGAAAGATAAATTTAAGCATGCCAGATAACAAAGTATAGCAACCAGTTACATATAAATATTTTATGTGTTTTATAGTATACCCAAAGGAAGATAATAGAAAATTTAAATGTCTCCCCAGAAATACTTGTGAAAGATTATGTATACCTGCATGTATGTTTTATTTTTGTTTCAATAAAGTCAGAGTTAAATTGTAACTTTATTTAGAGGGAAGAACTTTTCTTCTTCAAATACAGATAGGATGTTAGACATCTGAGCAACATTCAAACATTAAAGGTGGCCTAAGAAGGTAGTTTAAGTATGAGCAAATTCTAATTTCATGCAGAACTGGTAAAAATATGTTTAATAATTCAATTAAATATCAAAACATTCCAATCATGTGTGTCATGTTCTTTAAACTTAAAATGTTAAATTAGTTCTGCAATTACATATGACCATAGGAAGTAATTCTTATCCATGCATTTCAATGTTTTTTAGTATGTTTGTGGAGAAAAGGGTACAATACTCTGCTATTAGTTTTTCAAAATGACTATTTGCAGGTATAGGCAAACATACATACAAGTACAGCTGTGTATAGCTGTAGGTATGGATACAGATATAGCTACAGCTTTAGCTATAGATCGATATAGACATAGATATAACTGAAATCTTTGGTTATGACTTCACCACCCAAAGATCCTTTCATACATATTTTCCCCATTTTAAAGAGTAATAAAAAGGGTAAATGAGACATATTCTCTACAAATAAGTAGATAATAATCTATTAGAAGAAAACTATAAATATGCAAATACAGTAATTCAAAGAACACTAGAAAAACCACAATAATAGAGGTGTGAAGTAGTATAGTGCACCAAAAGGAAATAAATTAGCATATGGTTTGATAAAACTTGTCCAATATTTTGAGATGGGCTATCTATTTTAGCCCTAGGTTTGCCATTAGTATAAATGGCTTTGTAAAATTGTTGAGCAATTTGACACTAATTTTCTTGTATGAAAAATTAGTGAATCATCCTAGGTTCACTTCAGCTTTAACTTTTGATGACAAAATCATTAGGCGACTGTCATGAAGACCCTGTCCTTTGATGAGACAGGAAAAAAATTCCAAAGAGAGGAAAACATAACATATACATGAAATTTCTAGAGATAAGTAAATAAATAAAATAACCAATCAAACTAAATAAAACTAAGCAGCATCCAGCATAGGGACTGCCCTCAAAAGCAATTTTTTTGTTTTCTTTTAAGCAAAGTCCATTGTTCGGTTCAGGTGGAGCAGACTTGTATGTAGTTTGATGATAAGCAACAGAGCTAGAGTTGGAGATAGTGGTTGGAATCATGACTGTCAGAATTGTATTGTGTTTACAGTTGACTTGGTAGGTAAAAGGGTCAGGAATGCATTTGACTATGAATAGAGCTACTCTGGCAGATTTGAGAGATGGTTGATTTGAAACCAATGCTGGGAATTTGGGATCAAGTTTAAGAGAATCCAAATTAATGTGAGAAAAATGAGAGGAGAATGGAGAAGAGAACAAACTTCAAGAAGAACAAAATATATGAGGTGGGTTTTTTGTTTGTTTTGTGTGTGTGTGCGTGTGGAGGAGTAAGGATAAAGGAAAGAATATACTTTGAAAATTTAAATGTGAATAACTGCATATATGATGGTGTCCTTGCAAAAAGAAAATCACAAGGAGGAGCTTGTTCTGGGGAGACCAGACACAAAACAAAATCTTCTACTGTTTAAGAGCTGGGAGAAAGATTAGGATAATTGTATATTTCACACATTAAGAAACCAAAGTTCAGAGAAGTGATTTAACTAAATCAGTTGACTAATGAAGAATGCATTTTTGAAACATGCTGAGTTGGAGGGCCCAGTAAAAGAGCAGATAGAAATACCCAATAAGGCAGCAGGGTATAGCTGATGACGGCAGTAAATATATAGTTTACTGTCACAGTGAAATGATCACCTCACTATAATAATAACTTTGAAAGAAACATACAGAAGAGCAACTTGCCACAGAAGTGCCAGGAATTGCAACAAACTGTATTATAATTTTATGAAAACTAATTTTCTCGTGACATGCCCAGATTACATATTGTATGAAAAACTGGGAAAAGAAAACATTCTTAAGCCTCAGAAATACTTCCTGCTGTTCTGTTACACTGAGACTAATTGCAAGTCACACAAGTTAAACAGTGCAAAATGTTTTACAGAGCACATGGAAGGTTTCACATGCCCTAAAATAAAGGGCTATAAATGTGACATACTACACTCTCCTGGAAGAATTTCTGAATATTTCTATTATAAACTAATTTTCTCCTACTGCAGCTTTCCTAGGAAAGTGACAAGATAAAACTGATTTCTTAAGTCATCATTTCAAAGGATGATATAATTATCTCATTTTAAAATTAAAAAAAATAATAAAGCAGTGATGCTATTAGTAGCTTTCATGTTTCAGAGAAGTTTCCATATATTTGCATACTATAATTAATTAAGAGATTGCTAAAGGGGGCCAACGGAATGAATTTATAAATAGTAAAATTTGTCTCTATCTACAAATAGTTTTAATCTTCACAGTTATATTTTTAAGGATGCTTATCTGTGTCATTTCTTATAAATACATTAATAATGGTTTTAATAAATATAGCCATTAGATAAATAATTAAATATCACTTAATCTCTACTCACTTGTAACATATTTCATGTAAGTTAATTCCCAAATATCTATTTCAAAATATTTATTTAACCAAAATTTTTAACATACTTGCAATTTGCAATATGATACTCAATTTTAAATAAATGGATTTTCTATCACTTATACTAATGGAAACTAATGGGAAAAAAACCCCAAATGTTTTATTTTAAAAATGTTCAGAAAAATATGCATTTCACAGTTACTGACCTCTCATAAACCACAGTATCTCAAGTAGATTATACAACATGGAGGTATACAGATATGTATCTGTTGAGTAGAAAGAATCACTTGTCCATCCAGACATCTTTGAGTACTGATGAATCATCTGAAAAAAAAAAGGGAAAAAAAATTGGAGAGAGAGAGAAAGAGGAAGAGGAGGAGGAGAAATAGCAGAAGTTGGGGGAAAGAAAGAAGAGAGGAAGGAAGGGAGGAGAAGAGGAATGAAAAACCAAGGAGAGAAGTCATAAAATCTGATGACTTTGTCTACCATTAAAGTGACAAAGTGAGGATAAAGGTCAGTAAGTACTCAACCTATACTCTCAACCTATACTCTCTATACTAAAAACTTCACATCTGCCATATTCTGCGCCTAGAGTTAGAAACATGACTCTTTATACAGGTTTTCCCCACTATCCAAAGTGGAGTGTTTCTGTAAAACATTTGGTAAGCAGAAATGGTGGAAAGCAAAGAGAAGTGATTACCATTATAATTGATATCAACAATTTTTGAACATTCTCAGGACCCCCTTGCCAAAAAACAGGGCCAGGCAGGGTTAGGCAGGGAGAGATAGGTGGGAGCCATGAAATCAGGCTCACAGAAATCTTGGGGGTGCTGAGATATAAGAAAACCAGAGATAAGGAAACAAACCAGACCACCTGGCCCCTGATTTTAGGGAGTGTTTTTCTTTGGCAGGTACACTGTAGTCACAGAAAATGACCAGACCACAAAGAAATAAGTCATTAAGGGTGTTATCAATAGTCCTTGCTCAAACTAAGACAACACAAGAATCTCAAGGCCACAGACTCCTTGGTCAAGTTTTCAATAAAATACCAGCCTAAAAACCTTTCAGTGGCAACCCTGTCAGGATCCCTCTCACTTCTGAGAGCTTTCTCTGTTCCCTCACTTAATAAACTTCTATCGTTTTACTCATTCTCCTTTGTCTGCAAGATTTGTTCTTGACTCCATGAGACAAGAACCTAGCTCTCCTGCTTCATTAGGCTTTTCTGGTACCTTAGAACACATCTTGCTAAAAAATGCACAAAATAAATCGAGATAAAGCACAGATGCTCACAGACACAGTTCAAAGCTAATGCAGCTTAGCAGGGCCACTTCTGCTGCTTGAGGAGTGTGATACCACTGCAATGGCTTCCTGCAAAAACACATGTTGAATGCTGTTTTCACTTTTTCCATCAAAATGAAAATTCTCTTCAGATTCTTTCAGTTAGAGAAAACAGATACTAATCTAGGTCTTTCTTAAAAGCAAAGTGACAAACCTGAACTTTTGAAAAACAGGGGATCCCTGTAATGGACAATGGAGGAAGGAGACAGGTTTAGGAAAGGAATAAATGCACTGCCTCTGTTGCAGAACCCTCTTCATTCTTCTGGTTAATATTCCCTTTGTACCCTGGGTTGCCTGGGTGGCTCAGACCGTTAAGCATTCAACTTTTGGTTTCAGCTGAGGTCATGATCTCGAGGTCATGAGATCCAGCCTTGCAAGGGGCTCTGCTTAAGGCTCTCTCTCCTTCTCCCTTTGCCCCTCCCTCACACACGTGTTCTCTCTTTCTTAAAAAAAAAAAAATTCCTTTGTACCCTTCAGCTATTGCTTTCCTCTTCCATGCAACTAACCTATGTCTACCTTTCTTGGGCTTTGATCATGGTTAGCTATCAAGAAAATCTGCTGTAAAATTATCTGTTGAATAGATTATCTCCAGGGTATTTACTTTATATTAGACAAGAAAAAAAATCTTTCTTTAAATAATAATGTAAAGATATTATTAATTATTATTAACAATTGTAAAGATTGCCATCAAAAGAGATTGATTCTGAAGGCAAACCCCCTTAGAAGATATATTATGTCAAAATCCTCTTAGAAAATTATGATTTTTAAATTATAGTAAAATCATAAGTATAAAATATTATGACCAGTGATACTGCTATGTATTATATACGAGAACTCTATTTAGTTCTGATGAGATAGTTTATATACTTCAAAATTTCACATGGCAAATATATGTCATACTGCATAGGATAAAATATAATACTCATGGTCTTGATAAAATAAAGATATTCTCTTGTATGAGGTTTGAGTTTAGTTAGATACTGAAAAGATTCTGTGAGTGTTTTTTTTATCATATGGCCCAGTTTTATATTAATTTATATTTAATCAAATCAAACCATTTGGTTTCTGTACAAAATGAAATTGTATATATTATGTAGATTGGGATTATTCATCTGCATCTAATATTAACACCTCATTAAAATTTAAGATCCTCTCCAATATCACACTCATAAATACCATGTGCTATTGAAAATCTATGGCATAAATATGAGTTGCTGGTTTAAAAGTTTTCCTACTTGCTGATGCTATACCTTCCATAGCCTTGTAAACTGTCATAGTGATCTGCAGAATCCATTTATTTTTAAAAAAATTACTTAGCTATACATGCCATCTCTGAATACAGTTTATTCTTTGAAAAGGCAATGTCATAGTCCACAGTTAAAATTATTTTTATTTTTATTTATTTATCCTTTATTCAAACATGTACTGAATAACTGTAATATACCAAATATTCTTCTATTCTTATGAGGTTAAAAATGATAAAAATGACGATGTCCCAGTCCTCAAATTGCTCACTACCTAGAAAGGGGAAGAATATACTATGTATATAATAATGGCAATGTCATCATAGCTACATATTATGTAAACCTAAGACTACTGTGTAGTAATTTAAGTGGATATGCATGTAAAACTCATAGGTGAAGTAGAGATTGATTAACTCTATCTGTGCAAGGTCGCAAAAAGTTTTAGAAAAGATAATAAGACTCAGCAGGGTGTTGTGATATGAACTAAATAGTCTTAAAGATAGTAGACTATTTTCAATAGAGAAAGAAGCATTTCAGTGTTTCTAAAGTATCTCATCAATTGTGGTTGGTAGTTAAGATGACTCTGAATATATACACTGAAACAAAATCATGAAGCATCATTTATGTTATGCCAACCTGATAGCTGAGGAAGGGTTCTGAGCAAACAATTGAGGTAGCCAGGTTTTATTTCAGAAAGTTCTCTTAATATTTGCATGCAGAGGATGAACTATAGGGAAGAGATACAGTTATACTTCTACTTATAATAATGCATTCAATTCCACTTATTTTAATTTATTTCTAAATTTCCCTTTCCTTTAACAATTATTACTTTGTCACATATGTTGTAATTATTTGTTATTATTTCTGTTAATTCCAGGCTTTCAAATTTAAACTGCAAGGAGGCTGGAATCCTTGTATGTTTTCTTCACTGATGTTTTGCAAGTACCTAGAAAAGTACCCAGCTTAGTATGGGCTATTGTTTAATGTTTTCTCTACAAATATAATGTATGAATTTTGCTACTTTGAAAGAGTAGTGATTGATTTACTTATAGTTGGTTTCATTGCAGTCCTTGACAAATTCTCAATAGTCATAGAATTTTTGTGTTGATTTCCAGGTTTTCTAGGAATGCAAGTATATGATCATCAAAAGGAGAAAAACTTGTTTTTGATATGCTAATATTTTTACAAATTATTTCTTGATTTGGCTGATTGCATTCAGGGTTATATCTTAAACAGATAAACAACATTAGCAATAGTCAATATCTTGTTATTTTCTTGGCATTAAAGATAAAAATAGTTAACTTTCAAAAATTTTAAATTATGGTGAGGAATCTGGTGGCTCCTCAAAAAAAGCATGGAGGTTAGTATAGCAGGAGTAGAATAAATTATGACTATAAGATAGCTATTTTTCAATATTTCATATTTGGCTCTAATGTAGTCTCCTGTATTTTCAATTTTTGTCTGTATTCAGTTTTAATATTTTTCCATTTACCTTGTATTTTTATTTGCATTCCCTTATGTCTCTAATTTTATCTTTTTCACTTAAAAAAATTAAATATTTATTTATTTGAGAGGGAGTGAGCACAAGTGAGGGCAGGAGCAGAGGGCCAAGCAGACTCCCAGCTGAGCACAGAGCTCAATGTAGGGCTCAATATAGGGCTTGATTCCAGCACCCCGAGATCATGACTTCAGCCAAAGTCAGATGCTGAACGGACTGAGCCACCCAGGTGCCCCTAATTTTATCTCTTCATTTTACATGGTATTCAAAAATCTACTCCTTTCTCTAACTCCCAGAAACCACCCTGTGCTATAGCTTTTTGCTCATACCAAAAATTGGTAGCTGCTTCCCTGTGAAAAGTGGGTGCAATTTATAGACACAAGTACTTCACTTCTCTGGAATGTTAGATTATCTATTCTTCCTTACTTCAAGATATTTTTGATGCTTCTGAGTGATTGTGTTATTGTTTTTTTGCCTAGCTTTCTAGTATGGCATAGTACATTAGTTTGTTCTCCAGTATTCCAGCTTGTAGGAAGTGAAAATTCTGATGTATCTGATTTATTTGATCAATTTGCCTGCTCTCTTATGAACCAGCAAAAATAGAAGCAAAAAGTTATGTTGGAAGGCCATTGCTGTATTCCAAAACGTTGATATCAATGCATTCTATGTTTGCAGAAGTGGAGATATTGGAGAGTCACTGGATTTCGAAAATAGGACCAACAAGATTTACTGATAGATTTGATGAGGTGAAAGAAAGGAATGGCGGATGATTCTAAACTTTTGTTTCAGTCAAAACCCAAGCAAATAGCCAACCATGTCATTTGTTGGCCTGGGGAACATTGGTAAGGAAGAATGTTTGAGAAAAATGTAAAGTATATTAGAAATCCAAGAGGAATTATTAGATAAGCAGTTGTATGTACAAATCTGGAATTCAGAGAGATTTAGGTCTGAGGTAATCCTGTATAGATAACGTTTGAAACTGAATGAAATTATCCAAGGAGTAAATACAGATACAAAAGATGGCAGGCACAGAATTACAAAGAAAAACACTTCAAAGTGGGTGAAGGCAGAATTAGGCAAAGAAGAACAAGTTGGAATATGAAGTGGCTATAAGGAAAATCAGGAAAGAATGGAAATCCAAAAACCAAATGAAGAGTGTTTTAAAATTGAAGGAGTGACCCACTATATCAAATGCTGCTGAGAATTTAATTAAAATGAGGACTGAGGGATGCCTGGGTGGCTCAGCAGTTGAGCATCTGACTTTGGGTCAAGACGTGATCTGGGGTCCTCCCATCGAGTCCCACATTAGGCTCCCTGCACGGAGCCTGCTTCTCCCTCTGCCTGTGTCTCTGCTTCTCTCTCTCTCTTTCTCTCTCTCTCTGTCTCTCATGAATAAATAAATAAAATCTTTAAAAAAAATGAAGACTGAAATGATGAGATCATAGGTGACTCACTAGTGATTGAAGGTTGACTCTAGAGCTTGACTGGGTTGGCTCCAGCCAAGTGGAGGAAGACTCCTCCACAGACCAGGGTGGAGGAGTTTTGCTCTAAAGGAAAAGAGAAAAAATGAAATCAAAGTAGTTGGGATAAAGAAAAGATTTGTTAGTTGGAAAATGAAAAAACTATGCTTCTTTGCTCCCTTACTATTGGAACTGATCCTACAGAGAAGTAAGATGTGATGATGTAGGATAATGAGATGATACCTGTTTTTTTTTTATTATTATTATTTACTTATTCAAGAGAGAGAGAGGCAGAGACATAGGCAGAGGGAGAAGCAGGCTCCCAGCAGGAAGTCTGATGCTGGACTCTGTGGGGCTCAATCTCCCACCTGGGATCAAGCCCTGAGCCTAAGGCAGACACTCAACCATTGAGCCATCTAGGCATCCCAATAAGGTGATACTTGAAAGAACAAAGCCCTCAAGGCAAGAGAATTTGCTGTCCTTAGGTAAGAATATGGTCAGTTCATACACTGTAATGGGAAAAGAGTGCAGCCCATACATTACACTTTCACATAGTTGAGGGTTTACTGGCAAAAGATGGGAAAATGTATTTTCTTCTTCTTATGTGTTTTCCCAATGAAATAAAGATCCAGTTTGTTGATATTTGAAGGGAAGGAAAGTGCTAAGGTAGTTGAAGAGAGTACAAACTACAAAATAGTCATCTAAGAGAGCAGAGAATGGACGGTTTAGGAAAATATAGTAAGATTGCTCTTGGGACTGAGGGTCCATGTGAGATGCTTGCTCATGAAAGGACCATGGCTTATGTTTTCCCGAGTCAAACTTTGAGGGTGCAATGAATGATTGTACTAGATCTTAAACCACCTCTGCATTTTTAGAATAAGAATAAAGTTTAGTTGGTTCTCATAACAAAATAATTTTCATGGTTCTTTTTGGTGATAGAATCCATAGTTTAAGTTGCACAATTATCTATTGGGCCAAACAATGCAAATTTTTTATCCTCCCTTCAGCTAATAGGGTAATGTACTATGAAAAAATGACATGTTTAGCTTTTAGTTGATCTCATTGAAAAACCCAGATTCTTGTCCTTGTAGTTCTCTTTGTTTCACTGCCTACAAATAGCAGTTGATGGTAAACCCTGAAAGGCATATATTATGAAGGCACAACTGTCCTGCTAGCCTGTGTCACTAGAGGACCCATTTGTACTGCACCATTTAATACAAGACAAATGAACACTTATTTGGGGTCTTGTCTTAGAAGCTTATCCTAAAAAAAATATACTAGAATATTGTTTTGTAAATTATTTGCTAATGTTTAATTAAAATATTTACATTCATAGTCATAAGCAAAATGTAATCATGTTTCCTTTTTTAGTATTATCAGTTGTGCTATTAAAGTTATATGTTGGTTTTCTAATACTTAATAGAGAGCTTTGCATATGTTTCTTTCTGGATCTTGAAATAATGTTTAATTATAGGGCCTTTACCAGATAGTTGGAACTCAGTTTCGGAAAAAACTGTTCCAAATGCTTATTTTAAAAGACTAATTATGAACATTTTTATTTTCAGATGTAGTTAACCAATGTAAGTGTACTAGTATGTCTTATGTCAAATTTTTGATTTATATTTTGCTAAAATATAAGCAGTTTCCTTTAGGTTTTCTAATTTATCATTTATATTTACTCTCTTTCTTATAGCCTACTCCCTTTGCATTTCTAAATTACATATATTTTTTATCCCTTTTTTCTTTATGCTTGTTGAGCTATTCATTCAAAGAATCATGTTTTTAAGATTTTTTGTTTCCCATTTCATTAATATCAAATATATACTTCATATTTCCTTTAAAAATGTATTTCACATATTTTCTAGTTTTTAAGCAAGTGATTTTAATTTTAATCTCACATTTTTTTCTAAATTTTAAGAAAAATAATTTGCTTAGGAATTTATCGTGTTACCTCTCAAATACTATATATCTTTTTCACCTCTTCTGAATCTGAGAATCTTTAAGTATTCTGTTATTAATATTATATAATGTTAGCAATAACTAACAATTATTGTTAGGCTATTCAGCTTTTCCTGAGCACTTGTCTATCAGTAAAAATAACCAATAATTGAGATAACTCATCGCTGTATATTCATCTCATTTTTCATACATCCAGCATCCTATAAGCTTAGTTTTCTCTGTATTCCAAAACACTTGTTCAGATATTCAACTGATTTAGTTTCTCTTTTTTTTTTCAAGTTTTATTTAAATTCCAGTAAGTTAACAAGCAATTAAATATTAGTTTCAGGGGTAGAATTTAGTGAGGAGTTTCTTATTATTTGTAACAGAGAACACAGTCCTGAACTAAATTTCACTGTTGAGGTACAGGCAGCACTACTGAAACTTTTGCATGTTTTGGCTTTACAGAGGTAAAACAGTTGGATTAGGATTTGGGGGCAAAGAAAAGCAAGAACGCATGTATAAATGGCTAACCTACTATTATCTGTCAGTAGGTGTATGACTTCCTAAAATCACCAAAGTGATTATAACATATTTTGCTACAAAAGGCCTATAAGGGGGACGCCTGGGTGGCTTAACAGTTGAGCATCTGCCTTTGGCTCAGGGCGTGATCCTGAAGTGCGGGGATCGAGTCCCACATCGAGCTCCCTGCATGGAGCTTGCTTCTCCCTCGGCCTGTGTCTCTGCCTTTCTCTCTCTGTGTCTCTTATTAATTTAAAAAAAAAAAAAAAACTATAAGGATATGCAAATCTCCTCTGTGAATTATTGCTTTAAAATATACATATATACATGTATATATACATAAGAATATACATATATATGTGTATATTTTTCTAGAGAGATAGAGGGGGAAGGGCAGAGGAAGAAGAAGAGGGAGAGAGAGAATCTTAAGCAGGCTCTGTGCCCAGGGTGGAGCCAGACTCAGGGCTAGATCTCACAATCCTGAGATCATGCCCTGAGCCAAAATCAAGAGTCAGACAGATGCCTAATGGACTGAGCCATCCAGGCACCCCTAAAAATATTTTTTAAAACAATTTAATGACCAGATCTAATCTAGTGGAAGGGCTATAACAGCTAATGCTTTTGAAATTGGCAATCTAGATCTATTTTTCTAGTGGATTTAGATAAAACGAGATAGACCATAGTGAAATACTTCTATTATTAAATCAGATAGCATTTCCATTAAGAAACAAAAATGAAATTCGGTAAAATTATAGTTATATCAATAATACACTTCATTTTAAATAATTATAAAATTAACTATGAAAAACAGATTTTAAAATTTTAAATTTAAATTAAATTAAAATGGAGATGCCTGGGTGGTTCAGTCAGTAAAGCATCTGCCTTTGGCTCAGGCCATGGTTTCCAGGTCCTGGATGAAGTCCCAAGGTGGGCTCCTTGCTCAGTGGAAAATCTGCTTTTCCCTCTCCCTCTGTGTACTCTCTCTCTTTTGCTCCCACTCTCACTCTTTCTAAAATAAATAAATAAAATCATTTTTAAAAAAGGAGTTAAAATATTTTAAAAATAAATAAATTAAAATGCAAAAATACTACTAAAACTTCTATGTAAATAAAAGATAATTTAAAAACCCTATTCCTTCCCTAATGTGAATTACTGAAGTGCTTTTTTTCTATCTTCAAAACATTTATTTAATTATATAAAATATTGTTTAAAAATCTTCATCAAGCATATGACAACATTGATGATTATAACCTCAAGGGCTTTTGAAGGCTTTTTTCTAATTTGCAATCTTTCCACATTTTGAATCTTTCCATAGTTGATATATGCAGGGAAGCACATTTATAGACATGTTTATTTAAATTGTTTTTTTCTATTTATCTATTATTTTCATTGGGCTATAGATAGATCTTGATATATGTATTTGTTGCTTAGATAAGTGCTTTTTTCTTACAAGGTCTATAAAGATTTTTTTAAGTAAATTAAAAAGAATCTTTTATGATCACTGGTTTGTGAGGAGTTAATAGTACTAATCTATCTTTCCTAATATTAGTATACAGTGTTTCTTTTCTTATTTTGCTCACTGAAGAGTAAATCTCAAGAATTTCCTTTGGGATTCTCTTTAGAGGTTTGTTTCCAAGATGACTTAGTAAAATCATTGTCTAGGTGCATAATATACATTCTACAATGCTTAATAGGATTTTATAATAAGTTTTTCCTAAAGTGTTAACAATGAAAATTATAACACCCCTTGGAAGTGATAAGAAACTGAGAATTTCTTTTTTGGATTGAATTTGTGGGTATAACACAGCCGTATTATCCATTTAAGAGATAATGTCTTGAATACTTTTTATCACACTTGTTAAGAAATTAAGTTTAAATATACATATTAGTCTTTAAATTATTATTTTCAACAGGTATATTCCACCTAATTTCCTAAACCTAAATAAGCTTAAGTAACAAAACAGACTGTGCTAATGTAACATTTCTCGAATGTTCAAATTCTAAATTATATTTTAAAAGCTTATAGCATACAGGAATAAGCACAACTAGTGAAGTGTAACTTTTTTGATTTAACATACTCATCTGTAAACACAAGTGGTATAACATAAAAATGCACTAATAGGGGTTTTAAAAGTTCATAGATCTCAAGAAGAAACCATAGTACAAATCTTGTAGATAGATACAGAAGAAAATGATTTGGGAAAGGTCATGATGGAAATATATTTGAAATAATCTCAAAAAAAAACAATTAATGATAAAATTTCAGTGATTAATTGGATATATATATATATATATATATATATATGCAGGTAATGAAACTAGATTTTCCAATCAATGTGAAAATGGACTTCCATGAAGTATGCCAGGATATTTTTTCCTCTTGATTTATGTGTAGGTCTATATCATTTCTATAGATTTTTGCTTAACAGCTGACTTCCCTCCTTTCCTATGGACCCAGTATCGCAAGAATGTCTAGAAACTATATACTAAATTTAATTATCATCGGTGCTTCTGGTAATCATCTTCAAGTGACTCCCAATGATTCTTGCTTCCTAATATTTGTGCCCACGTGTAATTCCCTTTCCTTCTATGTGACCAGACCTAGTGGCCTGCTTTTAAAAATAAAATACGGCAAAGGTGTCACTTATGAGAGACTTCTGAGATACAATTGTAAAATATTGTGATGATATTTCACAATTTCTTATATTTCAGTACTGTTGATAGATTCAGTGTTAGTTATGAATCTCTTCCCTTTTGAAAGTCTTAGATTTCCCCTCTGGAAGCTTATAGGATATCTTCTTTGTTCCTGAGTTTAGCAACTTCACCAGAGTTTAACACGTGGTGTCTCTTTCATCTATATTTCAAACTCAAGAGAATTTGCCTCCTCCTCCAAGGACCACTTTCAGCAAATGTTTTCTTTGAGCTTCTTTTGAAAGGATCCAGTGATATCTGCCTTGCTCCCAGCTTCAAGGAGAGAAAACCAAATCGTATACTCTGAACGGCCACTGATTCTAGCTGCTGCCAAGGGCTACAAAGCCGTCCACCCTCGCAAAGGTACCTCAGAAAAATCATTTTTTCATTCACGTAATTATGATTTCATCAGTATGCTAACATTTACTTTCCCCAAGGAGAAAAGTGGAGAGTTAAAATTATATACTGAAGTCATAAATTTTTCTCACCCATATAATTTAAAGTAACTTTTTGATCACTTTAGCTATTTGATGTAGTGTTATCAAAGTCCAAAAAATTTGGAACACTGGAGTTGAAAGGTGGTGATAACATATTATACTGTACAGAATACTCTAAGAAATATATCTGAAATGTTAACTTTTGGGCTCAGAAATATATTCCAATTTCTGCTTTTGTTCTTCATGACATTTGTAAATTATTATATATGTGTACATATATTTTTTTTTTCAAGAAGCTTTCATCAAATTCTGACCTAGGTTACTTGTTTGTTTCTTATAGGCCTTCCCTACCTTCAGGTAGTTGATTTTCTACTAAATTGCTTATTACACACACATGTACAGAATTGTGTAATATCCATACATACAACCCCAAAAAATCTAAGGTTAAAATCTAAACAGTGTTTTTAAAATACTATTGTTCAGAATATATAAATATTTGCATTGTGTTCCTGGAGAAGGCTTGTTAGTTTCTCTGCTTGTAGGAGAATTATATTTTCCATTGCTCTTAAATCTAGGAGTATGGTCAGATAACTTTTTTTGCCATTTCAGAGCTGATGCTTGAAGAAGCAACGATGGTTTGTCATGGGTCTTTTCCCACTAGACCTACAATGTTGTAGATAGAGGCTGCTTTGCTCATGGCAGATATTGAATGAGGATAATGTAAAACAGAGCAAAAGCTAACCCAGAATTAATATTTAATAAAATGGCAACAATTATTTTTTAAAAGCTGATGAGAATTGGGAGTTCATTACCATAGCAAAATGTAGTTTATTTTGATCAACGCAGCTTTCGAAAAAAATAATTTTCTCAGACTTCTTGTTTAAAATGCCAAATAAAAGTTTGCAATGAAATATTTTAATTTTTATTTTATTTTCCGGAAAACAAATAAGAAAAAAAGGAGTTACAGTAAAGAAAACAATCTACCCTTCTTATGTATATTTCCATTATTTTTGAAATATCCCACCACTGTGTTACTGATTTTTGTTTTCCAGTTCTCATGAACTACATTCTCAGGAAAATCACAGAACACCCACTAAGGATTTTATTTGTGTTTGCCTACTTAGTAGACTTGTCATTACTCAGCTTTAATGGGATCTACCCAGAACCGCAGCCCTGTTAATTTTCATAGATATAAGGAAATCTAAAGTCTGAGGTACTGGGCTACCAAATTACAAATTATGAAGCCAAGACGATAAAGGTACAATGAGAATTGGTTGAGGAATGGGCAAAAAAGAAAGAAAGAAAAGAAAAGAGAAAGGAAAAGAGAAAGAAATATTCAACTTAGGACCTGCCATGTAAATTTTTTGTCCAAGGATTCCTCTAGATCAGAGATCAGCAAAGAGCCAAATAGAAAATATTTTAAGCTTTGAGGGCCATATGGTATCTGCTGTTATAGTGTGAAATCAGCTGTAGACAATACAATTGATTGTAAATAAGTGAGTGAGATTGTGTTCCAATAAAATTTTATGTACACAAATAGGTCACTGGTCAGGTTTGTTTCCATGGGCTTAACTTCGCTGAATTCTGCTATAGATAGGACTCCTCTGTAATTGACTGCAAAGCATTGGATACTTAAGGAACTTTATTTCCACATTAATTTGTGTATATCACTATTTTGCATCTCTCATTCTAGATAGTTACTGTAATGTTTTCTTGAATTGAATAGTATCATTCTACCTTTTGAGATGCAACTTATTTATGCCATTTTCAAGAACAACATATGGTTGATATGAAGGAAGCTTAAATATCGAGATCCATTTGGTTTGAAAACTTTCCTTAATAATGACTCACAAGGACACCTGGGTGGCTCAATGGTTGAGCAACTGCCTTTGGCTCAGGGTGTGATCCTGGAGACCTGCCTGGATCAAGTCCCACATCAGGCTGCCTGCATGGAGCCTGCTTCTCCCTCTGCCTGTGTCTTTGCCTGGCTCTCTGTGTCTCTCGTGAATAAATAAATAAATAAATAATCTTTAAAAAAATAATTACTTACAAAAATGTGAGCATATATCAATTGGATTATTTATTCAAAATTACACTATCAGTTTTCTGGTAGGCAATTTGAGTTGAAAAATAAAATTTAAGCTAAAATAAAAAATAGCTATCACTGCTAAGGAAAAATTTATTTATCTGTGCAGTTGCTCCTGTTTTAATATTATTAAAGCTTATAGAAATCTGAATAGTACCTAAAATGTTTCTCATTATAGAATAGGGTATCGGCTATTAGCACTAACAGTATTTATTGCATATAATGGCATTACCTTAATTACAACCATAATCAAATTAAAGTTGTACCATAATAAGAGGTATAGCAGCATGAAATAAATACAACATTAAGCAAGCATTAATTTTACTTAAGTGATTAGTCGTTTCAGTTGCATATTTTATGCTTATTACTATAAATTATATTGTATGTAATTCATTTATATCGAAAGTACAAGTAATCACTTTCCTTATTTACAGCAGATTTTTATTTTAGGTCTTTACTTGTTTTGTCTCCAAATGTTTTATTAGCAATTGAGAAAAAAGCCAGTAATAATTCAGAAATGATAATCATTGTAAGAAATTTTGTGTGAAACTTGGAGTTAATATTAAGTTCTTAGGCTAATTCTCTTTTAAATGCTTAAAGTTGTTCTTATGAATCACACGTTCAGAGTGGTTAGCATATAATAAACTTAATCTTATCTTTTTTGATAACTGGCATAGCATTTTCCCTAAATACTTTTATTGGTATACAATGCAACCAAACACTACCAAAAGAATCAGAAATTTTATAGTTAATCCTTTTGATAGGATTTCTGCTTAAAAATAAGTTGTTTAATCAGATAGAGCCAGTGAACTAACACTATGCATTTCCATGCCCTCTTCTTCAGCTAAATTTATATACTCTGTTTTTCTGCAAATATTTAAGATAAAAACATGCCTTATAAAGTTAAAACAAACCAATGACCACTGGATTTTGACCAGTCAAACCTAATTTGACCTTATTTATCCAAGTGTTTTAGAAAATTGATTTGGATCTACTTGCACATCCAACTTCTTCAGGAAAAGTTGTCTGTATGTTTGTTTTTGGTTTTGTTTTCATTCTTTTTTTATTTTGGTTTTGTTTTCTTAAGAGGTTTTAATTATTATAAAATCTATGGTAATGGTATCAGTGTAATATTGACCACATGAAATACATTAGGAAGAATCATTTACTTCAATTTTCTGAAGCATTTTTTAGAATTGGTATTATTTTTTTAAATGTTTGGCAAAATTCACCAATAAAAATATTTGGGTTTGAGGTTTTATGTGTTATATAATTTTTAACTATAAATTCAATGTCTTTGGGGGATCCCTAGGTGGCTCAGTGGTTTGGACCTGCCTTTGGCCCAGGGCGTGATTCTGGAATCCCGGGATCAAGTCCCACATTGGGTTCCCTGCATGGAGCCTGCTTCTCCCTCTGCCTGTGTCTCTACCTCTCTCTCTGTCTCTCATGAATAAACAAATAAAATCTTTAAAAATAAATAAATAAATAAATTCAGCGTCTTTTGTAGACATAAAACCATTCAATTTATCTATTTCTTCTTGAACAAGTTTTGGTAATTTGTGCCTTTCAAGGATTTTTTTTCGATTTCATCTAAATTATCTTATTTATTGGGGATAAATAATAAATAATAAAAATTATTGTTCAGTATTTACTTATTTTGCTTTTAGTCTATATAGAAACTGTAATGGTGTCACCTATCATCCCATTCCTGATATTGACCAATTTGTGCTTTTTCTTTACCTTCTTTATCCATATCCTTCTTGTGTAATGAACTTTGAATTTTTTTTTTTTTGCTTTTCACAAAAAGCCATTGATTTTCTAGTTTTTTTTTTTTTAATCTCACTGTTTTCCGTGCTGATTTGAAGTTAAGTTGTTCCTTTCTTTGTGACCCCCTAGACTTTCTGCAGAGTTCTGGAATAGAACTTAATTCTCTGAAATTTATTTATTGCACCAGACTGAGTTAAGTGATATTAGGGATGATGTCATGACTTTGTAACTTTAATAATTACCAATGAATAGATTTTCAACAAATATTTGTGAAACTAATTTTTAAAATATTAACACAAATACCAACAAAATATAAAAACAAATGTATGGACAATACTTATTATATGAGTCTGTTATTTTGGAATCCGAGGCCTGAATCTTTTAAGGGATAAGACATATGTTGGGGTGCTTGGGTGGTGCAGTTAAACATCCAACTCTTGGTTTTTACTCAGGTCTTGATTTCAGGGTCGTGAGATCAAGCCTAGCATCAAGACCCACTTTGGGCTCCATGCTCACTGTGGATTTCACTTGACATTCTCTATACCTCAGCATCTGACCCTCCCAGTTGCTATCTCTCTCTCTTTAAAATAAATAAACAAATTTTTAAAGGATAAGATATATAATTTCACATTTTTGTTCTAGCTTTACAATTTGATATATAATTATTGTTCTTTCTAGCCATTCAGTGCTTTGAATTATAGTGACTACTTGTATGATAAGAAAACAAAACCAAAAACAAAAGAAAAAAGAAAACAAAACCAAAAACAAACCTACAAACAACTTTTCCTGAAGAAGTTAGATGTGCCAAGTAGATACAAATCCGTTTTCTAAAACACTTGAATGAATAAGGTCAAATTAGGTTTACCTGGTCAAAATCCATTGTCATTGGTTTGTTTTAGCTTTTTAAGGAATGTTTTTATATTAAATATTTGCAGAAAAACAGAGTATATAAATTTAGCTGAAGAAGAGGGCATGGAAATGCATAGTGTTAGTTCACTGGGTCTATCTGATTAAACAATTTATTTTTTTCCTTGCAGCAGCCACTCCCACTTCCACATCTTGTGGAATTCTGATTAAAAGCATATGCTGAGTCCTGTAAACAGAATATCATCCTTTTAGGTGATTGTCTCTAAACTGGTAAGAAAAAGAATCTTCCATATGTAATTGTAGCTTTCAATTAGACTAACTTCTTCAGTTAATTGGGAATATATGAATATGAGCACACTAGTATACTTCCTTTGCTCTGAAATGAGTTCCTTGGTCTTAATGCTGTGTGAAATGACATGAGTCTTAGGTGTCTTGGTCACCTGAGGTTCCATGGTTAGGCTTTCAGTCTCTACCAAGAGTAGGAGAAAAATCTGAATCTGTTTTTCAAAAGGAGACTAGTTATCTGCTGATGATGGCATAGATTCTTTACCTCAAAATTCTAGAGATCTTCTCTGCAATTTTCCTATTTTTAGTTTCCTGGAGGTCCATACAACCTATGTGCAAGTATTATTAAATATGTTAAATTATGAAGCCCAAGCTGTAGAATGCCTTATACTGAAGTCTGTATGTAATGTGGAGTCTTCTCTTCTTCTGGTACCTACTTATAACTGAAGCTTTATGGGTAACTGTGTAGATGAGCCAAATTAACACACTGCGGTATATGTTGCCACAAAACTCCAAAATGGCTTGCCAAGTATAGTGCCTCTTTTCTCATAATAGGTGGTGAAAGTTGCAGCAACCTGTTCTCTTTGGGGATTTCTTGACATGCTCTAGACTATTGAAATAACAGAAACTACTCTGCAGAGGCAGGCTAGTGAAATCTGAGTATGTCTTCTATCCTCTTTGCATAATGGACTTGCTACATCCTGCTCCTCAGGTCCAATCAGCATAATGTCACTAGGATAGTGGACCACTTAGATGTTTGTGGAGTATCAAGATGATCAACATCAATAGACTGTACTATGGCAAGAAGAAGAATTAACATAGCCCTGAATGAACATTCTAGAACTACACCATTGGCCCTGCAGGCCAATACAAACTGCTTCTGGTGATCCTTGCAAATTGGTACAGAGAGAAAAGGATTAGTCAGGTCAATAAATGGCATACCAAGTTCAGACATTGTGGTAACCTAAATAATAGTCCCTTCAAAGTTGCTCAAGTCTTAATCCTGTAGCCTGTGAATATGTTACTTCACAAAAGGGGTGTAGTAAATGTGATTAAATTAAAGGTTTTGGGATGGAAAAATTAGTTAAAAAGTTAATTCACGTGGGCAAAATGTAATCACAAGGTTTTTTATAGGAAGGTGAAAGAATGATCAGAATCAGAGAAGATGTGATGACAGAAACAGACGTTCAGTTAGGAAAGAATATGCAGTACAGTTGGCTTTGAGGATAGAGAAAGTGTCTACAAGCCAAAAAAAATATAGGTGGCCTTTAGAGGCTGGAAAAGAAAAGGAAAAGGTCGTCTCCTAGAATCTCTAGAAATAATGTAGACTTGCAGACACCCTGATTTTAGCCCACTGAAACTGATTTTGGATGTCTGATCCCAAGAAACAGAAGATGAAATATTTACGTTGTTTTTATTCATTACGTTTTTGGTAATTTGTTAAAGCAGAGCAAGGAAACTAAAACAACAGTTGTGTTGATTTGTTCCAAAAAGATATTACATCCACAATTGAATACGAGATGATAAATCCAATTCAACTGTCCCCAACCTCCTTTAAGCCTTTGCATTTCCATTCTCTGCATTATGCCGGGGCTGCTCGGGCAATTCAGGGTCAGTAGCTACTTCTGAGTCCCAAGTTTCAGTCAGCCAACCAAGTTAGCTGATAGAATGACATCTAGCCACACAAGCAAATATATTCACTCCAGAATCCTCAGTAAGTTTACTAACTATTGGAATAACAGATAACAGAACATGAATCATGCCTAGGACTGAGAGCAGTCAAGAAATAGTACCCTCCTCTCAAAACACACACATCGGCCTGATATCAAGATGTTGTGGAGAAGCAGCATTGTGGACAGAGAAGCCACTGTGGTAAACTTGCCAGAAAATTTGTTCCCTAGGGTGCTAATGAAAGCTATTCCTGGGGAAGTGTCTCATAAGGGGCACTTCAGTACAAAATATTTGGGAAATGGGCAGCCCGAGTGGCTCAATGGTTTAGCGCCGCCTTCAGCCCAGGGCCTGATCCTGGAGACCCAGGATGGAGTCCCACGTTGGGCTCCCTGCATGGAGCCTGCTTCTCCCTCTGCCTCTCTCTCTCTCTCTCTGGGTCTCTCATGAATAAATTTAAAAAATATATATTTGGGAAACGTGTTAGGAGAAAGCTCTTGGTCTGTACATGCTGCGGCCTGCCGTAACAGAACCCAGGCAGTGGAGGATCTGTGAGCAATACAGGAGCCCAGTGTTGGAGAAAGTCCAGCAAGCTGTGGGTCATGCCAAAGGAGCACCATACTAACAAGAAACAAAACTTTGCTCTGAAACTTCTCTCCGCCCTCCTCTACTGATAAAGCTTCAGTGTCAGGTGAAAACCGAAAAATATTTAGGGGGGGGGGGTCAGATTCATTTTCCCAGAGCAGGCAAAAAAGGATGAATTTATAGCTGAGAAAATAAATGACTGTCACACTGTATTAAAAAATTAAAAATAAAAATCTATAGGATCATCTCCATATATGAAGTTTATTCAACCTCAGTTTCTAATATTTTTCAATACAAAGTCTTGCGTGCCCAGTGAAAAACTTTTAGAATGATATATTCCAGATATATTTCCGTTTTATTTAATAAACACCTTCTGTCCACTCTTAGTGTGATATTAAAATGAAATATTGCCAAAGTATTGTCATTCATTTTCTAACCAAGCTACTGAATTCACAGCATTTACAAATTCGTAATGTTATTTCTTACATTTGTTCTGCTATTTCTAGCTGTAAGCTCGATTTTAAATTGGAAAAAAATATGGTTATAAGTGTTACAAAATTGCTCTTGCAGATCTTCTGGCACATTTTTCATAAATAAAAATAAGCATTTTCGGGCAGAATTCCAAAACATAGAAAAATGATTGAATCTGATCATGGGGGAAATCTCCCTTGGCTAGGAAGGAACGAATCACACATTCAGTGAAGAAATTTACATATTTTAGATATTTATAAAAAAGCATGGTACATCCTAAAATAATACAGAAGACAACAGCTAGAGAGGACACGATTTATACAGCAGATACACCAGCTTATGAAATGTACATAATTTCTGGCAATAAGATTTTATTTGGGAAACCACTAAAGGAGGAAAAATGAAGAGATGAATTTTTCCTAGTGATAGATTTTTGCAATAAATAATTACTATGATTTGATCACTTTTAATCTAAACACAAAAATCTTGCTGAGATATTCATGCCCCAGAATATCTTGTATATATTATTCTATTATTGTATACACAATTGTTAGATTTGAATAACTAATGAAAGGGCTAAAATAAAGAACTTTAAGAAGGCTAGTAAGGAAGATGGTAGGCCATTTAAACAGATGCTATTTTATTATAGTGTTATGTGTGTAACACTGGATCAATAAATTGGAAAACTTCATTCTTTTCAAAACCAGTGACTCAGATTATTAACATTATTGACTAAAAATTATAATCTGCTAATAATTTGGACAAATTATTTTTTGGCAAAAGCAATGATTTTAAGTGAGTTAAAAGTCTAAATCTGGGTAATAGTATGCCATAGAGTAGATTCATATTTATTGTTTGTTATACATGTTCTAAGGATCAGAAATTAGGGTTTGCAAGTTTTTTCTTAAATGTCTTTTGGGTTGGAAAAGAAAAAAAAGTCTGTAAGTACATTATTCCGAGAAAAAATGTTATCTGTTTCATCTGCAAAAGAAAATAATAGGAAATGAGAACAAATGGATAAAATGTTTACATAAAAAAGTTGTTTCTTTTTACATGGTTAACAGGCCTTTCAACTCTACAATCTTATTTGCAAATCACTAAAAGAACATGGATAAGGACATCCTTTTCCATTTAATTAAATTCGCTGTCATTATTATGTATTTTTCCTAAATCAGCCTTTTTATGAATACACCTGTCTGCATTTCTGTTATTTTCTTTGTAAATAGTATGGAGGCCAGATATTTCATACTAATAAGGAACTAAGCAAATACTATGAATGCTGATGGAATTAGAGATGGTGGGAACTGTGAGTACAACTGCCTTTATTTTACTCTTACAAAAAGACATTGTGAGTCAGAGCACTAAGCCCAAGGTGTGATGAAAAAAGTGAGCGAGCTGAATGCCTCCTTCATATGAACTAGTCAAGGCTGAGTCACACCACCACCCAGGCAGACCAAGTTTTACTTGGTGTTTGCTGTTTCATAATTAGAACAATAGAAAGAAGACGTGGGCATTGATGAAACTGCAGAACTTCCGTTAACGTTTTATTTGAATCTGTTAGTTTTTAACTGCTGCCTCAAAGGTAAAAGGTAATTCAGCATCTCTGCCATCTTCATTTAGATGGCAGCAATAGTATTACAATTCCACCTGGTTTCTCAATTTGGAAATCAATTTAACCCCGTAAGAAGAGTGCCATTATCTTCCCTAATAGTCACTACTTTAGAGAGGTAAGTTTGCAACGATGATGAAACCAATTTAAGTTTCTGCTAAAAAATTTTGAATAAATATGATTTTATATCCCCCTTTCCTTTTTTTAAGGTAATACAAGCCCTTTGTAGAAGAGTTTCTGAAATATTTCATTTCCGAAGCTTTGAAATGATATATATTTAAAGGTTTATTTATTTATTTATTTGTTTATTTATTTATTTGAGAGAGAAAGAGAGAACATGAGTGGGAGGGGCAGAGGGAGAGGAAGAGAGAATCTCATGCAGACCCCATGCTGAACATGGAGCCTGATGCTGGACTCGATCTCTTGACCCTGTGATCACCATCCAGTGGAAACCAAGTGTCAGACACTTAACCCTTTGTGCCACCCAGGCACCCCTGAAGTGATATATTTTACATAATAAACAAATATTAAGTCTTAGATAAGACACTTTGAAGTGTTATACATTTTATGATAAAATATGTTTGTAGAATCAAAGTTCACAGCAATTGGGAGTATAAAGATTTAAGAAAAGTCTAGAAAGGTAAGTCTAAATATTTACTGGTTTAAATAAAGTTATACATAATTACTGCTGTATTTTACCATATGTGTTTCTTCTTGTTTATTTTCTCCTATATTTAGAGTCAAAACAAACTATATACTAGAATAGAAAAGCTGAGTGAATAAAGTAATGTTGTCTCTAATTGCCTTACACAACTTTAAGAAGTTATGTGAAACATTTGGCCAAAGAAAAAGAATGGACATAATTTAATGCCAATAAGGTTCTATCTCCACCTCAATTCCAATATAAATTTTAGTACTATCCTAGTGCTTCAAAAAAAAAGTCTGAGCTTTCAACTCTCAAAAGTAGGGATGAATTGTCAGAGAAAAAATAATTAGAATATAATTTAGCTATATCTTTCAAATTGTTTCCAAGTTCTCAAAAATACAGTCCGTAGACTCCTTCACTTACACTAATTACTTTAAAATTTGCTGTAAAAGAAAAATGTGCTTTATATTTATGTTTAATGAAAATGTTTTGATAAAACTATTTTTTCTAACTGAATTATATCTTTTTATTTTTTATTTTTTTTGAATTATATCCTTTTAATAAAGACTTTGTTTATTTGAGAGAAAGAGAGAGAGAGAGAGAGAGAGAATAAGTGAGTAGGAGGGAGAAGGAGAGAGAATCTGAAGCAGACTCCACACTGAGCACAGAGTCTGACACAGGGCTCAGTCCCACAACCAGAAGATCATGGCCTGAGCCAAATCCAAGAGCTAGAGGGTTAACTGACTGAACCCTCCAGGTGCCCCTCTAACTGAATTAAATCCTAATAAATTTTGAGAATTATTGTTCAGATTAGTTGGTCACATCACACTATCTTAATAGGTATATATGTTATATCATAATTATTTTTTTTAATTTTTATTTATTTATGATAGTCACACACACACACAGAGAGAGAGAGAGAGAGAGGCAGAGACACAGGCAGAGGGAGAAGCAGGCTCCATGCACTGGGAGCCCGACGTGGGACTCGATCCCGAGTCTCCAGGATCGCACCCTGGGGCAAAGGCAGGCGCCAAACAGCTGCACCACCCAGGGATCCCTATCATAATTATTATATATAAATTTACATAATTTATGTTTATGTACACATATAAAATTATAATTCATAATTATGGATGATATAAAATTGATAGATAATTCAAAATTATGTATGATAGATATTGATTAGGTATGGGGTATCTGAGAAGACAGTATTTCAGCAGAGACTTAGTAAGCCTCTGAATAATGGGGAAAAGAGAACACAGAACAATTAGGAAGAGCTCAGAGGAAAAAAAAAAGAGAAAGGAAGAGCTCAGAAGCAGAAGTCAGTTTGGTAGTGGTAAAGGAAAAGGAAGAAGGCCAGTGTGACTAAAGCAAAATTCATGAAATGAGAAAAGTAGGAATGCAGGTTATAAAGATAATCATATTTTAGATGTTTAGGGCGTTATAGGTTATAATAAGGACTTTGGATTTTATTTTACATGTGATGGAAGTCTTCATAGTCTTTTCAGTATAGAAATGATGGAATGACATATTTGAATTATATATTTAAAGGATCACAGCAATTATAAAATATCCTACGAGTTTTTAGTACTGAAAGCAAAGAGAATAGTATGAGAGCTATCTCAGTGATGACTTTGACTAGAGTGGTAGCAGTGGAGAACTTAGTAAGTGATCAGAGTCAGCATGTTTTCTTTCAGGTATTTCATTCAGATGGTATAATCACATGTTTTGCTGATACAATCTGTGGTGGAGGTTTAAGAGTCAAAGATGAGACCAAGTTCATTTTGTTGTTGTTGTTGTTTTTTGTTTGTTTTATTTTATTGACTTGGGAAGCAGAACTCAAGGCGGAGCAGATTTTTGTTTGGAATCTACTAAGCTTGAAAAAAAACAATTAGACATCTGAGCAAAGATATTCATGAAAGAGATACCATGAAAAAGACTCCTTGACCAAACTTTAGTCGGGTTCCTCTGAACCCCACTCTTTTTTTTAAGATTTTATTTATTTATTCATGAGAGACACAGGGAGAGAGGCAGAGACATAGGCAGCAGGAGAGGCAGGCTCCCTGTGGGAAGCCTTACCTGGGACTTAATTCCAGAACCGCAGGACCATTCTCATTGGTTTAGCCAGTGGGGAGACTCAGCAAGAGAAGAGAAGGAAGAAGCAGAGCAATAATGGGCATTTGTTTTTTCTACTCCAATCCGCTGAGATCATATTAGGCTTTCAGGGCTATCAGTGTTTCTTGTATTAAGGTCACTGCTTTTATCAGGATGATCTTCTATATGACTTCCTTCTTCTTGGGTTTGGACACTACTCCTGGTCTTAAATTCTTTGTGTGTAGGGATATGTATAGCTTCTGGGTTTAACCTTGATGTGCTGCATTTTCCTTTGTGTTTCCATATTTTCCATTTCCATTTCAACAAATCCTCAAATTATCTGAATTTTAGGGAGCACTATCTAAATTATGAGTAGACTCATTTGATACGGTTATTGATACTGAATGAGGCCCAGGTAGCAAATTCTCCAAATAGAATTTGTGGATCAGGATGATCATATATTAGAGGAGCTCAGAGATAATTACTTGACTGGAAAAATGGCACATATGGATATAAGCTGTCTATGCTATGCACTATGATCATGATCAATAAAATGATCACTGCTGGTAGCATGGTAGCAAGTTGAGGTCAACGCATTGTGAGAACAAGTAACTGTGATACTTAGATTTTATGTTAAAATATTGTTAATGAAGTTTATAATGTCTCCTGGCCTCTTAGGAAGGTACTAAAATCTATACCTAGGCAATAGGGAAATTAAAAGTCATGGGTATACAATTAGGAACCCCCATAAAAATGTTAAAAGGAGTTCTTTGTCTCCTGTAACAGCTGGGAATGTCAGATGCAATCCGAAAGTAAGAGAGTTGACTGCCAGTGAAATGCCCCACACTCCTCACTTCAAATCTCTGCTAAAATAATGACATCGTGGAGAAGGAATAAGACGCTCAAACATGGGATAAGGAAATTAAGGCAGACATACATAAGGCCAAGAAGATGGAATTTACTAATTCCCATAAATCTCTTACCCCTGGAGGCAGATATCCATCTTCTTCTGCATTAAAAAGACTTTTCTGTAACTTCATCTGAAGAAGGTACTCCAAAAGTCCAAGCTTATTTTCCTCTGACCATAATGTGAGAGTAGCGTCATACTTCTTGTTACCTATAAACCTTACTGATAGTCACCATGGCATGGCCTGGCATAAGACGTAAAAGTCACAGTGAAGACAGCCTATATGCCTCACAAATCTATTTCTCAGCAGTGTGAGGTGCTTAAGTGAAGAGTATGATTAGGATAATAGAGCAAGTTGGACAAAATATCAGACTCAGTTGGCCATATTCCTAGCCATGGGTATACCTTATCCAGGGTTTTGGATTTAATGGGTTGTCTTGAACACCTGGAATAGAAATAATTAGTCTACTATGTTAGTTAATCAAGGTCTGTCAACTAATGACATAGTTGATAAGGTAAAAACTTACAGCTCTCCTGCCATACAATAGCAGAGAGTTCTGGGAAGGGGCCCAAAGAACTAGGACCAACTACCCCTTAAGCATTATTCTACTCCCACTTGGAGGTTATGGAGGGGCTATTTACAAAACTATTTTTAAGGTCAAGGAAAACTCTAGGGGATTTTGCAATATCCTGCTGGTGGTAAAAGGCCCCTCTAGGGCCACAGGAAAATGTATTTCTATGAAATAAGAATTAAATAATGAGATGTAAAGCACAAAATGAAGACTTTTTATTTTTTAAGTGAGCTGGCTTACAGCAAGCTAGACAAGCTAGTAATGGGATATTTTGATATGAATTATTTGATTGTGGAAATTGTAATTACATTAGAATATATCACCTCTGCATTCAGCACTTGGTTTCTTTTTCATTACAGACCTGCCCCAACCTCAACATACAGAAGATACTTGGTTTAGAAATTGTTTTTTCATTTTCCCTTTTGAGTCTTATATCTAAATCTGTATCTAAAAGTGTATCTAAAATGGAGATAATAATCTCTTCTGCATAAGATGCTTGTAAGGATTAAAAGACGTAAACTGCAAAACACTTAGAACAGTACACTCAATAAATCTTAACTCTTATTAGCATTAATAAGATTCCGTCTATTATGAAAGCTGCAGAATCAGCTAGATCAGTCCTTTAACTTTCACCTGAATATATCATTTCACTTTTATCTCCACATTTATATGTATTTTTACAATCTATGTCTTAAATAAAATCATATTTAACTTTCTAGATCTAAATAAATTAGTTTGAATTCAACTAATTAGCAGTTATATTACTCATTTGGCATATTAATTATGTATATGTATTTACTTATAATGATTGATTAATTAATTACTGCTAACGTGATTTATGTATACATTGCTGATATCTGTTAAAGAAAACCAGAGCTCAACAGTACTTTAAAGTGGTAGAAAGCAGATTTTATTCAGGAACTATTATAATGAGAGAAAGAGACCTCAGTGTAGAAGTAGGCTCAGTTCCAAATACAGCATGGACAAATGGGAAGACAGCCAAGCAATATGAGGACCGGTGATTAGAAAATTATTAAGAAGAAATAGCAAGAGTAGGGGAGATTCTGATTAATCAAACCTAATAGGATTCTTGTTGAAGTCAGGCCAGAGTGGTCAGATAATACTTAGGAGATGGTAGGAGATGAGAAGTTGAACAGACATCAAGGTGGCCAATTCTGGTTTAACTGACTTAGCAGGATTCATGCTAAATTTGGGTGACACATGCTGCACAAGAATAGATGCCTAAGTTAAGGCTTAAGCCTGACTAAAGTTAGGTCAAGGACAATGTCTTGTCTGTGTCTCCTCTTGTTAAGTAAAGTAGAGGCATTCTTCCTTCCTTTGAATGATATAAGTCCATCTCTCATCCATTCATTAAAGATCAGCTGAACCATCTACTGGGACTTTGCATTAAATGTTATTTGCTGGATGGTGCAGAGTCAGGCATTTACTTAGGAGAGTTTCTATGAAAATTAAAGAAAATCCGACTAGTAGTTGAGTATATAGTGTCTGATTCCATAGGAAGATCAATTGGGAAGATTTCTAGATGTCAGGCTGGAAGCATCTTTAGATAATCATGTGAGGACAGCAGTGGCAGTCCCATGGAGTTCCTGGTTTGCAGTGCAAATGTATTTGATGATGGCATTGGGTGTTACAGTGAACTTCCTAAATGTCCCACACAGTAACAGGCATAAAGGTTGCCCATACGTGTTATGTTGTGCTGTTTTTTTTAAGCTATATCAAGTAATCCAGCTTCAGCTCTCAAGATTTAAGGAAAAGGCCAATTTTAGTTCTTAAGGATGCTGAGTCATGAGGGTAGGTGAAAAATTGGAAATGTTAATTGCTAACAAGACACATAAAAAGCAGGATCTAGTCCGGTATACTGGCTGATAAAAAAAAAAAGGAAAAAAAAAGAAAGAAAGAAAGTAAAATGGAGTTTACTTACAGGTGAAAAATAGCTCAAAGACAGTAAACAAGATGTATACTGTTCTTCTTAGAAACAAACTTATTCTCTCCAGTCACCCCTGCTTTAATTTGCCATTACAAGATAAATTAAAACATAAGTGCAGTCTTAGTAGATTTGTTCTTATTATATACATAAGCACAATAAGAGTGGTAATTGATCACATCGACCTTTATCAGTTTGCTTTGATTATTTTAAGTTTCTTGGGCCCTGGGACACCAAGCCAGAGACTTTTCATCAGATGTTTCCAGTATTACTTATAGATTTGGAGGAGTTCTCTCTTCTTGAAGTTGCTAGGTGTATTAAAGGTCCCAGGCTGTCCCGGAAGTAAACTTCCTTACTCACCT
This sequence comes from Vulpes lagopus, assembly GCF_018345385.1. Taxonomy (NCBI): domain Eukaryota; kingdom Metazoa; phylum Chordata; class Mammalia; order Carnivora; family Canidae; genus Vulpes; species Vulpes lagopus. Next base: position 134,288,140 of record NC_054826.1, on the reverse strand, counting down.
GTGAGACTAGGAAACCTATAAGCCAAATCATTCCAAGAGAAATTTGTAAACATTGGCTCCATAAAGTCAACCTTAGTTCTTTAAAACTGTCTGGTCATATTTGATTCTATGCATCATTCTCAAATATGACATTCCATTTGGAGCCTGGTAAAATGTAACTGATGTTTCTGATTGTGTTTTGTTACAAGGAGAATAAATTCTTACAGAACTTCTGCAAATAATTATATTGCTATAAAAATAAGAATACTCCACAATAGTTCCCAAATTCTGGAGGGATTAGGTAGGGAGAAAGATGTTTCATTTTTGTTTATGAAAGTATATCTACTGTCATATTGTTAGTTTACCGAAAGCTTGAGAGAAAAGAGTTCCCAATATAAAGAATATAGAACATTAAAGAACTAGCAGCATTCCAGACAGAAATTGTAATTATTCCTTATTAACCCATTCAGTCCCATGGAAGTTGCTTTTGTTCTGTTTGATCTTGAGTTAGCAGTTTTATGAACTCATTAGTCTCTCCCCTAGAGTTCTGAAAATCCTTATTCAGTCCAGCATTGTGTGTTCTTCACGTTATTTAGGCAATGCTTTCAGAACCCTGTCATAGTCCTTTTCGTAGGTCTCTTAGTCATGTTTTGGTTGAAGATGAAGCATTCTGGCCTGTAACCAACTACAAATGCAGCCAAGGAAGAATTGGAATAAAAGAAAAACTAACTGTGGATGACAAAAGAGCATGGCAAAAGAGCTGAGAGTTCACTTGACAACTCTGTTTATTTTTGTGGCACAAACATTTTAAAATCATAACTGGAATTATAACTTACAATATTATGCAAGACCTATCATGAACAGTGAAGGTAATGACAAATTTCTATGAGGTTCATATAAGTTTCTAAAATACTTATATCAATAATATTTACCCATGCAAATATAACCTGGTGTAGGTTAAGACATTTCTGCTTATTTGATAATCTTTTTATGTAATTCAGCATATCAAAAAAATGAATCCATTTAGCACCCTTTTACGGTGTGAGAGAACAAATCCTATGAGATTTTCAAAGAACCCTTGTGAAATCTCAAGGTCAGTTTGAGAACAAGAAGATTTAATTTAGGATTTGATTCTGGGAAACTGTCAAAAAAGTCAAAAGGTTTGAATACTTGATTAAATAGGATCACAGATCACTATGAGTCAGTACTTAGATTCTCTTAAATATTTGAGGACATGATAAAGATTAACATGTAGTACAGGAGATTATTTGGATAAGATAACATCTTAGATTCCAGGCAGTTCCTTAAAAGGTAAAGAAAAACCTTTTTTAATCTATTAAGAGCAGGCCAATAATACAAGAAAACTTTTTTGGTTTAAAAGAGAGAAAAAGGGTGGCTCAGTGTTTTAGTGCCTACTTTTGGCTCAGGGCATGATCCTGGAGTCTCCAGATCGAGTCCCATGTTGGGCTCCCGCCATGGAGCCTGCTTCTCCCTCTGCCTCTCTCTCTCTCTCTCTCTCTCTCTCTCTCTCCCTCTCTCTATCATAAATAAATTTAAAAAACTTATGAAAAAAAAAAAGAGAGAAAGAACTCTAAGTTTGCATCATTATGCTATTGAACTCATTAAAAAATAAAAAAAACCTTATACATAAATCCATCCAATCTTAGCCAGCTTTGGCTACATAAGGTAAGATTACTTTTCTAAGATCTTTTTCCCACAAACCTCCTACATTTTTTTTTTTTTTTTAACATTCATTACTCTTTGGATTTGATTTTCTTTTCCTGTATTTTCCTCTTTCTCATTCTGGAACAAACCATTAGTAGCTGGGGTTTTTTTGTTTTTTGTTTTTGTTTTTGTTTTTTTCCTTTACAAAGAACTCCCAGAAGCAGAAAATTGTGCAGCGTCGTCATGTACTAGGATTCTGTAGCAAACTAGTAAATTTTATGCATATACCCATCTCACAATTCTTATAGGTGTATGCTTCCTCATGATACTATTTCTCAAGGTGGCAAAAGGAACATATTCATTAACAAGACCAAATATATTCAGCTTCTCTATATCATATAAAAATAAAAAAACAAAAGCATATAAACTTAAACTTTTGCTTAGCAGTAAGTATTTAAGTAGTTTATCTCACCTAGAACTGTCTAAATATTTAGTGAATATTTCTTGCTTATCTTAATTTGGCAGAGGTCTAGTGTTTCAAATTACCAAAAAAAAAAAAAAAAAAAAAAAAAGACTTTGGAAACTATCCTAACACACACATATCATAATACTTAAAAAGGTAGGCATGATCTCAAGTTATTTCCTTGTTAACTATTTTTATAGACCATGACCTTTAGACTAGTATATCATAATACTTAAAAAGGTAGGCATGATCTCAAGTTATTTCCTTGTTAACTATTTTTATAGACCATGACCTTTAGACTAGTATTACAAAAGCAAAAAACCTAAAAAATTAGTTACAGAATGCGTGTTTACATTATACTTAAAACTAGCTGATAACTCAGAAGACACAGCTCTTTTTAGTAAACCAACAATACTAAACTAATCTTATTTGCAAAGATTTACCCAAGTTACATGAACTTTAAAAGCTTTGAGTTAGATTCTATATTTCTGGGAGTTTTAGATATATTTAATATCAGTGCTCATTTATCTCTAAGCTACTTTGATTTTTTTTTTTTTTTTTTATTTATGATAGTCATACAGAGAGAAAGAGAGAGAGGCAGAGACACAGGCAGAGGGAGAAGCAGGCTCCATGCGCCGGGAGCCTGATGTGGGATTCGATCCCGGGTCTCCAGGATCGCGCCCTGGGCCAAAGGCAGGCGCCAAACCGCTGCGCCACCCAGGGATCCCAATCTCTAAGCTACTTTGAATTCACTTCTTTAAAGGATTTTATAATTTAATTTGGTAATACATTCCAGAAGTAGAAAAATACTATATATATATATATATATATATATATATATATATATATATAACATACACACATAAATATGTGTAAACAGACATACAGGCACAGAAATGATACTTTTTTTCCTAAATTTTTAGTCATATGTCAGATAAACATAGTAATATACTCTCATTTATTCCTTCTTACTATGTGTATCTGAATTGGGTTCAGAGAAAATTGTGTGTTAAGATGATCTGTTCAATATGAATGCTAAAGCTTTTTATCAATATTTATGGAAGAGACTTTCAAAATTTTCATTTGCTCTAATATGTAAACTGATAAACGGTATGGTTTATGTTTTAGGTGGGAGACTGAAGAGACCTTAAAGGGTTGTCTGGGTATTTCCAAAGACCATATGAGTGAATGAAATATTCAATATGTTTCTGGGATCCCTGGGTGGCGCAGCGGTTTGGCGCCTGCCTTTGGCCCAGGGCGCGATCCTGGAGACCCGGGATCGAATCCCACATCAGGCTCCCGGTGCATGGAGCCTGCTTCTCCCTCCGCCTGTGTCTCTGCCTCTCTCTCTCTCTCTCTCTGTGACTATCATAAATAAATAAAAAATTAAAAAAAAAATTTAAAAAAAAAAAAAAGAAATATTCAATATGTTTCTAATTAGCTCCATTTATTTATTTGTTTGTTTGTTTGTTTGTCTCTGTATTCCTCTTCCTTTAGTGCTTATGGTTCTTGGTCATGCCACTTTGAAGAATAAAGAGGTATACCAGAAGAAGAGTGGTGGGCAGCAAGACAAAGTTTATTGAGTGATAATACAAAGCTTCTGAAGCTGAAGGACACCCAAGAGGACTGCCTTCAGAATTTCTAAGTCTAGCAGTTTTTTATGAGAATGTTGGTGGGCTATTTTAAGCAGATTAACCCTCCATGCAGCTGTCACCCAATCAGGTTTTTGTCCATGTGCTCACCTACCTATCAGGTAGTTGTTCACATAAGAAAGGGTGGAGGGCTCCTTCAAGGATGGTGTAAAATATCAGAATGGGGTCTTTTTCCTTTTAAGGGTAGTTTCCTCCTAGGCCAGGGCCCCTTGACCCTGTCTACATTTCTTCTAACTATCCTCCAGTACTTTGCTTATTTCAATTCAGCCTCAGGTTTAATAAGGGAAAAAACTTAGCATGTCTGATACCATGTTACTTCTATTTCCCTTGCTGCTGTGACCTGTAGCTTAAAAATTTCTACTTAGTGCTGCAGATAGGCATGTTAATCATTGGAGGAATTTTGCTCATAGCTAAGCTAAGACTTGCAAAAACCATATTTTACTCAAATCCTATGTAACCTGAAGAAATGAGGAAGAGCCTACAGAAAGGATTATGCTATGTTTAAGATTTACAGGAACAATGTGACCAGATGCCTTCATGAAAATCAACTGACCAAAGACAAAGAAGTTACATGGCCTTCCTCAGATGTCTACAGATGCCAGTCATCTTTTGGCTCCAACCTCCTCCCACTTCTTCCTTTACCAACATAGAAGTTCAAATTTCATGCCAAGGAGAGATGGTTCTATAGAACAATAGTCCATCATCTCCTCAGTTTGCTCACCCTCCAAATAGTCACTTTCTTCGCTCTGACATCTTGCCTCTCGATTTTACCTCTGAGCAGCATGAGCTTGGAGTCAGTTGCTTTTGGATGTTCCTGAGTTCCTTGAGAGACTGATTGGGACAGGAGTCTGAAAATTGAGGGGCTGGAGCAGAAGGGGAAAGTCTGGCGGGGGTAGACAGAGGGATGGAGGAGGACATATGAAAGGACACAAGGGAACTGAGTGGAAGATCAAAGGTGGGAAATAAGGAAGGAAGAGCCAAAGCAATAGAAATAAAGGAAGGTCTTAGAGGAGCCTGTTTGAGAAGATCTTGGGTTTCCCAAAGAAGTCAGTAGAGTACAATGTTGTTATTCATAAAGTTATGCCATCAAAGAAGGAACAAAATGGAGTTGATGGAACATAAAATCAGCATGATTTCAAGAATGAGGTTTCACTTAGCTGAGCAGTTCCCATGAGGAATCAGGATTGAATATAAAGAACAGAGAAGCCTAAAAAGAGTGAGGAAAATTGTTCTAGACCAGGAGTTGGAGAGTGAATTCCCACATGAGATGAAGCAATGAGTCAAGAAGAATTTTCTAGCCCGGGGAGTGAGGAAGTGAATTCCAACTTGAGCCAAAGACTGAAAAAATGTTGCCAGCCCAGGAGTGAGGGAGTAAACTCCACAGGAAATAAACAGCCAGGAAGAAAAGCTTCCAGCCCAGTAGATGCCTTTCAAATAAAGAAACCTGATCTCTGATTCATCTTCAGAAAATATATTCAAAAAATCAAAATCTGTCCTTACTGTGCTTCAGTGGACAGTCATCCAGAGCACTGCTTAGGAGTCAGACTCACTAGTGGGTCCTTGATCGACTGGCCAGTAATGAAGACAGAGGCTTCCAAAGTGTGCACTTGGGGTACTGGCGAGAAGTCCAGGGGTCCAGTGGCAAATCTGATCCTGTCAGAGTAACAGCACTGAAACTGTTCAAGAAAACCAGAGCTGGACAGTAAGATGGTAAATATGGATTATTCAGGATCTTATTGTAATAGGGCAAAAGAGACCTCAATACAGAACTTGGCTCAATTTTGAATGAAACATAGACAAGAAGAGATTTATTTACAGGGGAGAGAATGGGAGTCAGGGTATAGAAAATTATTAAGAGAAAACATCAGGAGTGGAGTGAGGATCCTGTTTAAATAGACCTAACAGGATTTTTGCTAAAGGTAGGCCAGGATTATCAACTATCACCTAGAGGACTGAATAAATGAGGAACTTGATCAGACAAGATATCAAGGGTGGGGGACTCTGGCTAACCTGTCTTAGCAGGATTCTTGCTAAAATAGGGCAATCAATGCAGATAGATCTGAGGAGCACAGGTAACCAGGTCAGACCTGAAAACTTTCAAAGGAGCCTGGCTAAACTCAGAGAGGGATCATATTACATCTCTAACTAGCCATAAAACCATTTTTTAAAAAAATGCCTTGTTCTCCATAATACTTTACTAAATCAAATAATACTTTATGCATGCATAGGAGGCGTGAGTAAACATTTATCAACAACCCTCAACATTCACCACACCCTTATTCCTATTGCCAGCATCTTTTCCATAGCATCAACCTACTGAAGAAAAGGACATACACAGAAGTGGAAAATATGGTACCTGATATAACACAGAATATACCTAAGGTGGAATCATACCTATTTTGAAAAAGAAGAACTAACTTGGAGGACTTGCACTGCCAGATGACGAGACTCGTTATAAAACTGCAGTATTTTAGAACTTGTGCTATGGGCACAATTTTAAATGAATAGACAAAAAAAAAAAAAAAAAAGGAAAACAAAAACCAAACTTCATACTCAGCCCAGAAACACATGTGGCTATACAACTGATTAAAGACAAAACCATCACTGTAAAGTGGTGAGTGCAAGAAAAAAATGTTTTTTTCAATATGTGGTCATGGGTCATTCAGACACCTATATAGGGAAAATAAAATCGTGTTCAGATTCCAAGGAGTTATAGATCTAAATGTAAAATAAGGAAGTTTCTAGAAGGATATCATGAACCTAGGATGAGTAAAGAGTTTTGAAAAGGGTGCTGATAATGTTCCATATGTTAACCTGGTTGTTAGTTACATAAGTAAAATAACATTAAAGTAATGTGCGAAGTGTACAAAAAAATAACAAGAGTGGAACTTCTCAGTAAAGGACTTCTGGTATTGAAATCTCACTTAACTCATTTGCTTATAATTAGAACCCTAGGGCAATAATTATTGCCATAATAATTACATATTTCCAAGAACATGGTACTTAGGAGAGGTAATTATTTTTGTTTTCAATCTATTGTTACAATAGCCATATCACTCTAAGTTAAACATTTAGATAATTGGTCTCTCACCCACTCTTATTTCTTCTTCAAAGCCAATTTAGCTGCACCCATCTCTTGTGCCTACTTCTAAGTTTCCTCTGATATTTCCTTTTTTTTTTTTAGGATTTATTTATTATTTGAGACAAACTGAGAAAGAGAGAGCCTGTGTGTGCACAAAAGCTGGGGAGAGGCAGAAGCAGGCTTCCTGCTGACTAAGCCCTGATTCAGGCCTTAATCCCAGGACCCAGAGATCATGACCTGAGCCAAAGGCAGACGCTTAACCCACTGAGCCACCCAGGTGCCCTCCTCTGATATTTCTGACAGTGATAGTTTGAATGATTCAAGTGCATGTGGATGGATACCGTCAGGGCAAATACAAATTAAAAATAAGATGCTTAATTCTCCCTGTTGAAAATAAGGAAAGAGACTTCCCTCCTGCCCTTTCCGTAGAGCATTTATTTTGGAATCCTATAATTGTGTTGTCTTTGTCTTTTGGAAATCGATGTAAATCCCTTTAAAAGCTAAGACTTTTACCAGCTTTGTGACCTCGGGATGTCTTTTTCAAATCCCTCAGAACCATGTCCTTCAAGGTGATCAAGGAAGATACTGTTCCATCTCTGTGTTTCCATGAGAGGACAGGAGGTTAAATTTATGGGTACCTCACTCTAAAACTAGTTCCTGTCATAACGATATGAATTTATTTTTCTTTTGGGTAAAGCCTATTAGTGGATACAGATCGTCACCCAATTACCTGGTGAATTTAGGATGAGTTATGTGTGACAAGTGATGCTGGCAAGTCCTCTTACTTAAGGACTAGTTGTAATTTATTTTGAAAACATGTATGTGATGGGCTGCATATGCTTACCTATTTAAAGGGTGAGATTTATTTGTCTTTGCTATCTCTAGCAGATTGCCTGTGATGTAGATCACATTCTAGTTTAATGTTCATTCAATGATACAACTGTTTCTTTCTCTTCTACTTTAGCAGAGGTTATCAAGTGAGAAGATTTAGTTTTTAATTTTCTTTACCAAACAACACTTTTCAATCAGATCATTCTCTTGAAAACAATTTGTCCTTTATTTTATACCATCAACCAATGTGAAATAATTATTCTTTTTTGAGGGGGGAGGCAAATATCAGCCTAATATCGATGGTCAAATACTACAGATATATTGAAATTTATAGCATATTACTTTTTCAAGTACATCACTTTGAAGGATACAAGCAATGTTATATTCATAACTGTTATTTTCAGTATATTCTATGATATTTCAAATTTTGTTTGACTTTATGAACTGTTGAATTATGAAACACTGTAGTATTGGTATCAAGGACATCATTAACATGATATTCAGTTAGAAAAAGGGAAACCTTGCCTTCAGGTAGAAGTAATTATGTTACTTTGAAAAAATATATAGTTTTCAGGGTTATGAATTACTTTTTCAAAAAAACTTTCATCTTAGGATAGTTTGACTTACTATTAGTTTGGAAAAAAAATTTTGAAGGTAATACAGAGAGTGCCCACATAACACACACCCAGCTTCCTCTATTATTGTATTATTATAGGATATATTTGTCATAACTAGTGTACCAACAGTGAAACATTATTTTTAAGTAAGTCCTTACTTTCTTTAGGAATTCTTAGATTTTACCTAATGTCTTTTTTCTGATCTAGGATATCACATAAACCTTAGTTGTCCTATCTCCTCAGGCAACTTTTAGCTATGACAAAGATTTAAGTTTGTTGCTTTTTGTATGTTTTTAAAATAAATAAAATTGTAGAATCATTTTCATTTTGTCCTTATAAAAATAAGGTCTTGTCCCATACTACCGCATCATTGCTATGAACTGAATGCATTTGTCTCCCCAAAATTCTTCTGTTGTACCCTAATCTGCAATGCGATGCTATTTGGAGGTCTGGCCTTTAGCAGGTAATTGCCTTTGGAGGTGGTCATGGGTGGGGTGAGGACCCTCATAACAGGTTGGGGATTATAATGGAACTATAATCAAGGGCCCAGAACTTTCTTCCTCCACCATGTGAGGACACATAGGAAGATTACCATCTATGAACCAGGAAGAAGGCTTTCATCAGATATTAAAACTGCTTGATCTTAGGCTTCTCAGCCTCTGGCACTGTGAGAAATAAATGTTTCTTGCTTAAACCACCTAGGTTATGGTATTTTTGTTATAGCAGCCCTAACTGGTGAAGAGAATTATCCATTCTTTTTTTTACATAGTGTGTTAAATTGTCTTTACTCCAGGAACAAATTGTTAATTTTTTAAAAAATGGCATCTGTTACATTGTAGCAGCTCAATATATGTTAAATAGTCACAAAAATATCAAATTGGTAAAAATAGCATTTTAGTAAGGCATGACAATTTTGTACACTTTCATTTGGTAATAATTAAATGCATAGAATTATTTTTTTAGATGTACACATTCCAAGCCAAATTGACTTATAATTATTGTTGTGTCATTATAAGTACTGTTTCATTGCAATCTTCCAATTACTTCTTACTGGAAATCTCATTACTGAAGTATATGTATTTAATTCATTATCTACATCATCACATTATTAACTGTGATAGTTAAAATGCTTGTTAAAGATAATCTTTAGCTATTAAAGTACTGAAGTGGATTTTTACCTGAAATGCTTTTCTAGTAAATGATTTAAAATATATTTTAGGATTTGACATGAAGGCTTTATGTTTAGTGAAATACAAGTAATCTGTTTGTTTCGTAGTGTTTCTCCTGAGAATACAACACTCTGTTACAAATGTTAAAGACAGAGCTTACCATCACGAGCAAGGGAGAGCCGAATACATGACTCCAGAATGTGCCACTTTAGCAGGTGGACTATTTCAAGCTGAAGACAAAACCCAACAGACTCAAGAAGAGCTTTTTATCTACCCCTTAACTGCCTATAAAATTTTAGATAGAGGGTCTGTACCAAAAAAGAGCTAATACCAAAGATAGTTTTTTCTATCAGAAAGACTTATTTGTATGGCCTGGCAAACATACATTTACCAAACATCTGTTTTTCTCATTTTCTCTCTACTAATTTTCTCATTTTCCTGAGATTTCTCTTCCTCCTCTTTGAGACCTCAGGCCCCTATCCCCTTCTCTTTAGCTCAGAATGATATAAACTACAATTTCCCAACTACCAGGGAGCCTCTTATGTCTTTGTGTGGCTTCTGTTTCTACAAAATTAATTTTTCCCCCTGTTAATCCATCTCAGGTCAATTTAAGTATTAGACCAGCCAAAGAACCTAGAAGGGAAGAAGGGAAAAGTTTTTCTCACTTATGAATATTTGATGTGTTGGCTTATATTTCACTTACATGTAGTTTGGAGTCATGTTACTAATTTTGGCCAAGAGACTGTGAGACTGTGAGTGGAAGGATGGAAATATATATAGTACTGTTGCTTAATAACTTGTCTGCTTCGTATGTGGCTCTATTAGATGGGCAGCACATAATAGAAAATAACTACATATTTTTAAAAACTATAATCTGTGGATGCTATTATGTGGCTCTATTAGATAAATAGATATAACAGATTTTGGAAAATAATTGTGTATTTTCCCAAATTGTAATTTACTAGTATTGTTAGACTAGACTGAGTTTATACTGTGGTTTTGTGGTAATAAACTAACCAAGAGATTCCAATCACGGAACAAAATGCTGGTTTGTTTCTTGCCAGTGTGAAGTCAGATGCGGTGTTGCAGCTTTTCTCCTTGGGGCTACTCCATCTGAAAAATGTGGTCTCCAAGGCTCTCTGTGGGAAAATACAGGTAACTCGTGAGTTCCTCAGTGTGGACGGTAGGCATGCCTGCCCCTCACAGATATGTTTGATATTTGGGAGCCTCTCCCTAGACTACCTATACCAGTCATAAAAGCAAATTATTTCAGGAACTCTTGACTCTGAATATTTGCATTAAAGAGAAAGTGAGGTAGAGTCATCTAGATTAGACCATTGGCTCAAAAGTTAGACTCAATGCGTTAAATATTGTCAACTCTGCTTACATGGCTGTGGTCTCTTGGACAATACTTTACCTCTCTTAGATGGCGTTTCTTCATCTACAATAATATCTAATTAATATTATTGTTCTAAGAAATAAGTGATGCATGACCCTGGGGCTGTACATGGAAATAACAGCCGACCCACGTCGGGCTCCCTGCAGGGAGCCTGCTTCTCCCTCTGCCTGTGTCTCTCCCTCTCTTTCTCTCTGTGTCTCTCATGAATAAATAACTAAAATCTTTAAACAATGATGGATGAGGCAACTCTCGGGCTGGGTCACGCAGCAGCCACTTAGCTAGATCCTGCAACGCCGGGGCTCTCAGGGCCACAGAAATCCGCAAGGCCTGTGCTCGCAGGGAGTTCAAGACGCTGGGGGGGTGAGGGGGGGGGTCAGGCTCGAGTTACGGAAACAGGCCTCGGGAGGGCAGCTCTCCAGGAGTCTGCGGAGGCGCTGAAGCGTTGTATGTAGGACAGTGGAACGGAAAGTGACCAGGACTCGGAGCAGGTGCGTGGGTCGAGTCACGGGCTCCTCGGCGCCTCACCCTGTTTCCTGAGATCGCATGTTGTTGTTTCACGGCGCATCAGCTGTTTTAAATGCAAATCCCCCCGCTGCCCCCAAAGTGGGACGACTCAATGGCTGCAAAGAGGCGGTCCTGCAGCGGGTCAGCGCCGGGTCGGAGGCCTCGGCCGCTCAGCCGCAGAGGCGCAGCTGGGCACACGTCCCGTCTCAAAAGGGGCTGAGCAAAGGGATTCTTGCTGTGGCTTTTGTCCTTCAGGCGGGGCTGGCGAATGGTCACCTGTGGCGCAGGTGCCCGCGGGGGTGCAGGTGCCGGCGGGGTTGCAGGGCCCGCTGGGCTCCACAGGCGCCTCTTCCTCCCGGACGCGGGGCAGAAGCGGGCGGCTGCCGGCAGGTGGCGCGCGCGGGGCGGCGCGTGTGCGCATGTGCGAGCGGCTGTGCGGGGTGGGCCGCCCGGGGCGCGAGGCCAGGCGCGGGGAACAGCGGCGGGCGGCGGAGAGCACCTTCCCCCAGGCGCTGGGGCGGACGCTGGAGGGGGGCGGCGGGCTGCGGACGGCGCGGCCTGGGCGGGGCCGGGATCCCGCGGCAGCCCGAGCGTCCCAGGCGTCGAGCAGGCCCAGCCTCTAAAAGCCAGACTTTGGGGCCGGGCGGAGCAGCGTGACCCCGGGCGTGACCCCGGTCCCCGCAGGGAGCCTGCTTCTGCCTCTGCCTGGGTCCTCTGCCTCTCGGTGTGTGTCTCTCATGATTAATAAATAATCTAAAAATAAATAATTAAATAAAGTCAGACTTTGGTTGCCAGGGCAGGGCCCCTGGGCGCTGACACCCGCAGGTCAAGGGGTCACGGCCGCGCCTGGCAGCCACAGGCCCCACGGACCCCCCCCGGGCTGCAGCGGCCGCCAGGTGGGCAACGCGACGACACTGCGCTGCAGGAAGAGGAAACGGTGAGGAGGAAGCCCCGAGGGACCGCGGGACTGCAGTGCTCAGGTGCAGGAGCAGGAGGCGCGCCGGCGTGGACGAGTTCGGGGATGAAAGGGAGGTGGGAGGAACGTACGGAGAATCCGGCAGGGCCAGGTTACGTCATACTCTATAGCCCGCTCTGTAAGGAATTCGGGTTTTCTTTCAGTTGGCCTGGGGCGCTGTTGGAGAGTTTAAGACCCGGGAGGCATCGCTCTGAGTAGCGGCCCGCGGCGTGGAGCACGTGCAGTAGGAGACACTCCTCAGGAAAACGGTATCGAGGTAGGACCCGCCTCAGGAAACTGTTGCCAGTACGGAACGAGGGGATGTACGGACGGCTCTTAGAGTAGTGCCTGGTGTGTAAGAGGCACTACCAAGGTGTGTTAAAGGAACTAAAACGTAGATAAGGGTTTATTCAAAGTTGTTTTCAGAATTACGAATGCAGAGGTGCTTGTGATTGCTTAAAAACAGCACAAAACAATTTCCAACAGGATATCCGTGGGGCTGGTTATCTTTAGGGTAGAGAATGAGCACATCCTATCCGATTATTATTCGTTCTGTAGTCCCATACCTGTTTTAGAAAAATTTCTAAGCCTATACTTGGAATATAGCAGTCACTATATCCTAGATTTGAATTAAAGTAACTGCAAAATCTGTTTATTTTTTTTAAGTGTCTCACAGTATCTGCTAAGTTCCCTTCTATGTAGATGGCCATCCAAATGGGCTGGCATTAGAAGGAGGGTGTTGAAATTGAATAGTATTAAAGAATGTAAATATTTGAGGACTGTGAGCACCAAGTGGAAGATAAGTGGAAAAAAATCCCAAGAACAGAGGTAAGTCATTTCTGTAAAAGTAAGACATTTAACAATTAGTTGTACAGACACTGTATCTGATGATACCCTTTTATATTGGAGTAATAAAGAGCTTTCTGATCAGGCCAATTTTAAACACCTTTATAAACCAATTAAACAACAAAGTCAACAGACATATCGAGAAATTGAGCTATACACATATTCTGATAAATCTTCTAAAAAGCTCTTGAAAATGTTCTCTTCACAAAGCCCACGGATGACTTCCATTAATTCAAAAGGAAATTTTGCATACATTGTACATCAAGTGGAGATAAAGCCCTTTTTATGTTCAACTCTATAAATTCTGTACTGTACATTAATTGTTTTGATGTATGATACAAAGTATGGATTACGCGTAATGCATAAAGCTTTAATAGATGAAAAGAGAATAACTGAAGCTTAACACTTCTGCTTCCTTAAACAAAAAGGTGAATACAATGGAGAGGGAGAAGTACGTGTGTTTTACATAGAGTCAAGGAGAAGGTGTGTGAAGCTTTATATAGTGAAAGAGGGTAGTGATGAAAGGAGCAGCCTGGAGCTTTCTTCCAGGGAAATTTTTTTTTTTTTTCAGCTGCTTAATACTTACTGAAAGTTTTCTGTGGTACTCACTGTTCATATATATAGTAATGAGAAGGGTTTGGTTTGGTTTTGTTGTTGTTGTTTTTCCATTTCCCACTCTTACAGACTAATGGAATAGTTTGCAGCTTAAAACTTCTGACTGGTCTCTTGGGTCCTTATTGGCAGCTAGAGTGATCCAGAGACAAAGGTAAGGGCAGGATACTCCTCTGCTCAGAATACTCAAATTCTGTTAGATTCAGGATAAAGTCCAAAGGCCTCACACTGGCCTGCAGAGCCCTAAATTATTCATCTCCTGTTTCCTTTCTAACCAAAGCACCATCTTCTCTACCCCCATCCCACTTTGCTCTTTCGAATGGGGTAGGCGCATAACTGGTTGAGGGTTATGACTGCCTGGCCTGCTTTTCCTACAGACTGAGTGTGGTTCATTGATTATGTCTTCAGGTCCTTGAACAAATGTCACCTCAAAGAAGGCTTTCTCTAACCATTCTATTTAACTATTAAAATTAAAGCTGCCCATTCTCCACTGTCCAGTCATTCTCTACTGTCTTCCCTGCTTTATATCCCGCCACAGACTTAGCACCAGGAGAGTACATATTTTAGTGATTTGACCGAGTGTGTATGCACCTGTATGTATGTTGTGTATGAGTCTATATTCTCCAGGTACGAATTAAGATTCATGAAAACAGGATCTTTATTTTGTTGTCTGAACCATACAACCTCTATAATAATAGTTCCTGGCACATTTTAAGTGCTCAATATACATGCAGTGAATGAATATTTGATGAGTAAACAAGCACATGATCCTAGAAAGAAGCTGATTTGAATTACTAGGTGGTACACTTTCACTTTGAACAAATCTAACACGGATGTGCCTGGGTGGCTCAGCCGTTATGTGTCTGCCGAAGGCTCAGATCATGATCTCAGGGTCCTGGGACGAACCCCGTGTAGGGTGCCCTGCTCAGCGGGAGTCTGCTTCTCCCTTTCCCTCTGCCTCTGACCTCCACTCGAGCTTACTTTCTCTTTCTCTCTCTCAAATAAATAAATAAATAAATAATATTAAAAACAAATCTAATCCTTGAGATTCATATTTACAGAGTTTTAACAGAAAATGCTGAGGCTTTTTTCTCTATAGTTTCTGTTTCCTTTTCTGTTTCTTGAATTATCATAGAGTCCATAATAGTCATATGATGAAAATAAATGTGAAAATGGAGTGACCTCATAGTTTTATAATACTTACGATTTTCTTTTATTTTGTTTTAAGATTTATTTATTTTAGAGAGAAAGCATGAGGGGGAAGGAGAGGCAGAGAGACTCTCTAGCAGACTCCACACTAAGCACAAAGTCCTCATGGCCTTGAGATCATGACCTGAGCTGCAACCACGAGTCAGGTGCTTAACTGACTGTCATGGTTTATGTCTTTCTAAAAGATCTAAAAGATCCCTTGCGTGGGTGCCTGGGTAGCTCAGTGAGTTAAGCATCCAATTCTTGATTTCCACTCAGGTCCTGATCTCAGGGTGTGATATGAAGGCCCAAATTGGGCTCCTTGCTGAGCATAGCGTCTGTTTAAGATTCTCTCTCTCCCTCTCCCTCTGCCCCTCCCCACCACTCTCTCTCTCTCTCTTAAAAAAACAATATATATATATATGTATATATGTGTGTATATATATATATATATATCCTCATGTATGTAAAAATGCAAGAATAGGAAAAAATCTTTTTTCTTTTTTGTGATCTGGCATGTAATTTCTATTTCCTGTGATTTTGTTAAACTGTTATGGTTGATGATCCTATGAAGAGCGTGGAATGTGACATAGGAAAAAATAGAGTAATATATTCAACTTGAATAGTAGAGCAGTGTTGTTTTCAGAATAGCTTAAAGGGAGTAAATAATAGCTGACTATAAAAACTGACTAATTTCCATAATGGGAAAATAAAAAAATAATTAATAATTTTTAAATTATTTCTTACAGCTTCATGTGAATGTATAATTGTCTCAAGATAAAAAGTTTTCAAAGTAAATTTTATTTCATTTTTAATCACAAATTTAGTGATTTAGACACTAGTTTATAAGTGTCTCTTGTGTTTCACACATATTCCTCAAGTGTTTAGGGTAAGTATGACATTTGGATCATTGTGTTACAATTGTGAAGAGAAAAAAAGTCTCTGCTCCAAGTTGTCTTAGACATTGGGAGGGATAAAATAAATAAATGAGATTATGAAGACAATTCTAGAAGAAAATAAAATGGGATAAAGGGTCAAGTATTTATTAGAAGGTGAGGCACTTTTGATAACATGATGATAGACATCATCTCTTAGAAGTTATTTTAGAAGAGAGAGAGAGCATCTGAGATATCTCAGGGAGAATATTTCAGGAATAGAAACTGACAATTGCAAGTCTGGAAAGCTCCAGATAGACTTTGGATGTTGGGGCTGGAGAAGCACAGCTCTGTCAGCAAAAGACATGAATTTTTCCCACTCTTACATTGCGCCTGTCTGTGGCCATAGGACTTTTGACTAATAGAACAATCTAAATTATAAGGATGCACAGAAGGTGAAAATTCACTGTTTTATAATATGGAGCTCATTATGTACAATCATCAGATGGCAGGGATTTGAGAAGTGCTACAGAATAGCAATTGGGAAATTTGGCATTTCTACGTTATCACAAATTCCTCACAGTTGTCTTTCTCCTCCTTCATAACATGAATAATTGTTAGAGTTATATGTTTAATGACCAGATTATGGCATAATTATTTCAGGCCAAATCCAAATACTTCTTTTTTATAAAAGATGTATGTATGTATTTATTCATTCATTCACGAGAGACACAGAGAGAGAAGCAGAGACACAGACAGAGGGAGAAGCAGGCTCCTCACAGGGACCCTGATGTGGGACTCGATCCTGCAACCTGGGATTTTGCCTGAGATGAGGGCAGACACTCAGCTGCTGAGCCACCCAGGCATCCCCAGGCCAAATCCAAACAAACCTCCTCATCAGCCCAATCCTCTTCCTTCAGTGCTTCGTCCAGTTTTCCTTCTGCTTTGTTTCTGTATTCTGTTATTTTACTTCTCTGTTGTCTTGGCATTTGTATGTTCACATGCATATATACACTTACATAAATACTATTATATTTTATTCTGCATTTCAACTTGGTTTGAACATGCCAAAAGCAAGAATCACTTATTTTCATCTGTGTATGCTTGATAATATGCAAACATATGCAATATTACCTACAAGCGCAATAAATATTTGTTACTTGAAATAATGATGCTAAGTTAAACATCATAAAAGCATTGGGATAGGCCTGTACAAAGTAATCTCAGAAACTGAGTTCTTCCATTTGAGCTAAAGGTTAAAACATTTTGAATGGCAATAATAATGATCATTGTCCTACTTTGTTTTGCTTTGTGCCAACTTTGATGAAAGGACCCGTTGTCTCCTTTAGTCCTCATACCAACCTTAGGATATTGGCACTTTCATCATCCCTATTTTACGGAAGAGGACACTTTGGCATAGAGAAGCTAAGCAACTTACTAACTGCATCCATCTAATAACAAGAGAAGTTAGATCCTATAACATCTGATTTCATAACCTGTATTTATAAATCTATGCTAAAATAGGGTGGAACATTTTGCTTACAAGTAACAAAATCCCTATTCCAACTTACTTAGAAATTTTTATAAAAAAAAAAAAAAGTTGGTTTCAGGTAGAGCTGGATTCTGTCAAAAAATACTGTGGAATTACAGTAGTCTGTCTGTGTTGATGCTAATTTCCTTGGGCTTTACTCTCAGGCAGATTCTTTATATTGTGTATTTAGCTTCCAGTAGCTTCAGCCTACTGTCTAACCCTTAGCAGCAGCACTCATAGGAGGGAAATAATCTTTTCCAAGAATTACCATACTTCTCCAGAAAGCCCTGTTAGCTCTGGATGGTATGATGGCCAGTTGTCCCTGTCTGCCCTGTGGTTTCTGATATAAAAGGCTCCAATGGGTCAGGTCCCCATCACAATGTCTGCTGTGAACTACAGGTGTGGTCAATTATTCCCTCTCCTCTCCAAGTAAACCCCTGGACTGAGGGCTGGAAAGAGAGAGATTTTAAGTAAAACATGTGCTGCTGCCAGAGGAAGGGTCAAACTGCACTAAGCAAAGAAGTATATGCCTACTAGAGGTAAATAAGCATCCATTCAAGTCATGGAAATAATTAAATGCCCAGTATAGGAGCTGGAATAATAACATTCTAGATGTTAGGAAACCATTAATCATGGATATAAAGATCTATTCTCAAAGAATTCTATAGTTTCTTAAAGGAAAGGCAGTGAGTCTCCATTTTTTTACTATTGTATCCTGAAAATCTAGAATGGTATCTTGGCACAGAGTGGCTGCATAATATATTTGCTGACTTGGAGTTAATTTAACTGACTTCAGAAATAGGCAGGATAATGTAGGAGATTAATGATCAGTCCTAGTGAGATATCACACACAACTTTTCAGTCTCATCTCTCACTTTTCTTACCCATTCTCAGAACTTAAACTTCTATATTGTAACTTTATATATGCTGAAAAATCATATACCTAATTCTCCAGCCTTAACTGCTTCTCTGAACCGTATAGGAAACTTCCTTTTAGACTAGTTATTCCACAGGCATCTCAAATTAAGTATGTTTAAAACCGAACACATTTTCAGTTATCCAAAGCTTGCCCTTCTCTTCAATGTCCATTTAATAAATTGCACCACTCTGTGTTTCTAGGCTTAGTTACAAAAATGTGAGATATAAAAATTACTTTAGATCTTCCCTTTATCCACGTGAACAAGTGTGAACTTGTGAAAAAGTTCTCTCAACTCTGCCGGCTTATCAGTTCTCATATCTGTGACCTCCAAGCTTATGTATTATAGTAACTTAATTAGTGCCTTACTTACCCTTTTTACTTGTTGATAAGAATGTTCAAGTTCTACTCTCAGTAAATTCCAGTTTACAGTGTTGTAAACTGCAGTAACCATATCATACATGCGATCTTCAGACCTTATTTATGTTATAGCTGAAAGTTTTACCCTTTTACTCACCTCTCCCTATTTTCCTTACCACCCTTGGCAACCACTTTTCTACTCTTTGTTTCTATGAGTCTGACTTTTTTTGTAGAGTCCATGTATAAGAGATCCCATACAGTGTTTGTCTCTTTCTGTCTGGCTTATTTCAGTTAGCGTAATGCTAGTTATAGTTTGTAGCGTTTTGCTTGTTTTTGTGAATCCTCCAGGTTTATCCATATTGTCATAAATGACAGGATTTCCTTCTTGTTTAAGATTGGATTATCTATCTATCTATCTATCTATCTATCTATCATCATCATCATCATCTATCATCTATCTATCATCTATCTATCTATCTATCATCATCATCATCATCATCATCTATCATCTATCTATCATCTATCTATCATCTATCTATCTATCTATCTATCTATCTATCATCATCATCTATCATCTATCTATCTCTCTATCTATATCTATCTATCATCTATCTCTGTCTCATACTCCATCCTTTCATCTGTTGACAGACACTTAGGCTATTTCCATATTTTGGCTATTGTAAATGATGCATCAATGAAGTAAAGACATTTCTTTGAGATAATAGGGTTGTGTTTTTTTTTTTTTTTTGACATATACCCAGAAATAGGACTGCTGAATCGTATCATAGTTCTATTATTAATTTTTTGAGAAACCTCCATACTGTTTTCATTGTGGCTGTACCAGTTTACATTCCCACCAACGATGTACAAGGGTTTGTTTATTTTTTACCCATATTCTTATCAGCATTTGTTATCTCTTGTCTTCTTGATAAAATCATCCTAAAAGATGTGAGGTGATATTTCATTGTGGTTCTGATTTGCATTTACATGATTAGTGATGTTGGGTATTTTTTCATATACCTGTTGGTCATTTGTATGTCTTCTTTGGAAGAACATCTATTCATATCCTTTGCCCATTTTTTATTTTTATTTTTTATTTCTTTTTAATATTTTGCTATTGAGTTTCATGAGTTCCTTGAATATTTTGTATATAATCCCTTATCAGATATGTGGTTTGCAAATATTTTCTCCCCCTCAGTAGGTTCCCTTTTCATTTTGTTGATGATTTCCCTTACTGTGCAGAAACTTTTTTAGTTTGATGTAGTCCCACTTGTTTGTTTCTGCTTTTATTATCTTTTCTTTTGATGTCAGATCCAGAAAATCATTGCCAAGATCAATGTTGAAAAGCTTATTCTCTGTGTTTTCTTCTAGGATTTTTAAGCTTTCAGGTCTTACATTTAAGTCTTTAATCCATTTTGAGTTGATTTTTGTATATGGTGTAAGAAAAGGGGTTGTTTCATTCTTTTGTGTATGGCAGTCCAGTTTTCCCAACACTGTTTATTGAAAAGATTATCCTTTCTACATTGTATATTCTTGGCTTCTTTGTCAAAAATAAATAAGAGTCCCCTTTCTCAGTCTTGACAGAGTGATCTTCTGTAGTAAATGAACCTCATCAATCAACCTGACCTGAGCTTGGGCTTGTCTCTCAACCTTTATAATTGCCCAAACCACATTCTTTGTTCTTAGTGGTTTACAGTAATTGAGGATATGCTAAGACCCTTAGCATCCCAAAGGGGGAGACTGCATTCAGCTCAGTTCAGACTAATTGGAAGTCAGATCCTCAGGCAACAGTTGGGAAAGTATGCAGTTCGTCCCTTCCATGGAGAAACTGGGAGATGGGCACTGTTGCCACTTCTGCCCTGGGCCGGGGTGTGTAGCTGGTGGTTGGGAGGGAGAGAGGGCAGTGTACCTGTGCCAATTAGGAGCTGCTTCTTTGTTAGCTGTAATCCTGTGGAACTTGTGAATGGAAATCTCCATTGGCTTTCAGAGCCAGCTAATCTGGAGACCCATCTCTTGGCAGCAGCTACAAAAGCTATGGCACAGAGGTGTTACAAGCTCCTTTCAGGGAAATACTGGTGTCTTATGGTGTGGTATAGGGAGATGGTTGAGAAGGTGTCTCTTGATTTCCTCATTCCCTGAGAGGATCAGAGACAGACCCTGGATTCATGATAAATTAGAAGCCTGACCCTTAGGCAGTAATATTTAAAGTATGCAGATGGAATATATACACAGTGGAATATGACTCAGCCATCAAAAAGATGAAATCTTGCCATTTGCAGTGACATGGATGGAGCTAGAGTGTAATTATGGTAAGTGAAGTAAGTCAGAGAAAAACAAATACTGCATGATTTCACTCAACATGGAATTTAAGAAACACAATAGGTGAACATTGGGGAAGGGAGTTAAAAAAAGAGAAGGAAGCAAACTGTAGAGACTCTTAATTACAGAGAACACACAGAGGGGTGCTGGAGGGAAGGTGGGTGGCGGGGGGCGGGGGGGGGTGGAAATGGGCTAAATGAATGATGGATATTAAGGAGGGCACTTGTGTTGAGCACTGGGTGTTGTTATGTAAGTGTTGAATTACCAAATTCTACTCCTGAAACCAATCTTACATTATATGTTAACTAACTAGAATTTAAATAAAAATGAGAGGGGAAAAAGTATGTAGATGGACCTTTTTGGGAAAAGGCTAAGAGGTGGGCATTATTGTCTGTTCTCTCTTAGTTGAACCCTGAAAAGATAACCAGTTAAGAACTCCTTAGTTTGCCACAGTCCTTTGGGTCTCATGAATGTAAACCCTGATTAACTGTCAGAGCTGGACAGTGTGGGAATCCATCCCTTGGGAAGCAGACATGATACCTGGCTCCAGGGGTGGAATTTATAGTCAGAATGTATCTCCACCTCTCCCACCCTTTTGATGTATTTTCTTGTTTGCCCACTGTGGAGTCGTCATTCAGTGAGTTTTTGGATTTCTTTCAGAGGTAATTGCCTGAGGTGTAGCTGTATATTTGATGTGTTCATAGAGGGAGGGGGTTTTGGAGACTCCTAAGTCACCATCTTGTTTTATTACCCTCTAAGAAATCCTCAAAATAATTTTCTTAGTCTTCCTTCTTCAACTGGAATTTCATACTTTGAAATCCTCCTATTTTTTCTTCCAGTTTTCTTTTTTATTCAGCATAGACTCTATCTATCTATCTATCTATCTATCTATCTATCTATCTATCTATCTAAAAGGGAGAAAGAGAGAGAGCACACACATAAGCAGGGGGAGAGGCAGAGGGAGAGAGAGAAGCAGACTCTCTACTGAGCAGGGAGCCCGAAGTAAGGCCCCAGCCCAGGACCCTGGGATCATGACCTGAGCTGAAGGCAAGATGCTTAACTGACTGAGCTGCCCAGGTGCCCCTTAATGGCCATGCATTTAAATGATGTTCTAACATATATCTGAGTTCTTCTCCCTTCACCTGTTTCCCAGATCCCAGGCTAAGGTATCTAATCCCACCTGCTTTCTCTTCCCTGTATCTCTTTTTAGACAGGCTAGGAAATTGTTGTGGTTCTTTTCTCAATATTTTATATGTAGACATGTAGATCAGAAGAAGAAGAGATTTAGGGAAAATCATTTAGGGAAAAATCATGTGGCAATGTTGAGTAAGGGGTAAAATGGTTACACTCTTTAGTTAGAGTGGCTGATTCCCCGTTCTTCTTTTTTTTTTTAAGATTTTATTTTATTTATTTATTTATTTATTCATGAGAGACACAGAGAGAGAGAGAGAGAGAGAGAGAGAGAGAGAGAGAGAGACAGAGGGGGAAGCAGGCTCCATGCAGGGAGCCCGATGTGGGACTCGATCCAGGGTCTCCAGGATCACATCCTGGGTGGAAGGTGGTACTAAAGTGCTGAGCCACCCGGGCTGCCCTGATTCCCTGTTCTATGGCTCTTCCTGTTGTGATAATATTATCTAATTCTTGTGGAGAGTGGAAAGGTGAAGGTAAACACATTCTGGAGAAACAGAATGAGGTAGAATTTTGTTAGTGTTAGTTGATATAAGTCAAAGATGGTTGTAGATCTTTTAGACCAACGTCGAGTACCTGGTGTTAAATAAGTAAATCCAGGCTTAGTAAGGGGAGATATTCAAAAGCATTATTGAATGGAGAAGTAAAGGACTGTTGAGATGGGATGGGGGTAGGACTGCTGCACTAGAGAGAACGCTGAAATAAGCTCTGCAAATGTCTGATGGGTTGGGGAAAAAATGGGTTTTCTTTTATGGAGGGAACTGAACAAGGCCAGATGAACTGAGTATAGGAAAGTGGGATGAGAAAAATGCCATGTTTGGATAGTAGATCAAAGCATGTTTTATCAGGCAGTGAGTCTGTTCTTGGAAGAGGCCTTTAAGAAGTGGTATATGTTGGTTCAGGGTGAGGATGGGCCAAAATTAAGGATCTAGGGCAAGAATCTTAATGTTTTGTTAATAAGCATTCTGTTCTGATTAATTAGTGGAGAACAAGTAGTTAAACTAATCATTTGTGAAGCAACGAATGGAGAGTTGGATGGTCTGTGTCTGGGCTTATCACAGATAAACAATGGAGCCTCTTGAGTCTCACCTCAGTCTTACAGGGAAGGGTGGTCTGTGCAGTAAGCCATTTCCTGGGATACACAATGTGAGAGAATTTCTTAACATTTCCTGTTTTCCAGCATCACAGGGGTTGAACAAAGTTCAACATGGTCATTGGACAAACAGAAGAGAAAGTTCAAATTAGGATAAAAAGTCCAGCTTGATACATTCTTAGTAAATTATCTTAATAAATGTGTACTGTAGATGGTTTGTGAAATAAAGCTCGGTTGGAAGGAGAGGGCTAAAAATATCTGAAGCTATTACTAAAGGACTAAAATAATTTGTACATTTTTTTCTTGAGTGACTGAATAGATAAATGAATAAAAATGAATAATATCCTATTGAGAAAAACAGATCTAATAATCACCTTATTGACTCTATAAAGAAAAAAATGTTCATTTGACACTTTTACTTAGACACTGAATAGATATCTCAAAAGGAATTTTCAGGTTTGGTCATTCTATGCACCACTGCCTTGCACTAAAAAAAAAATAAAAATAAAAATAAAAAAAGTAAAACTGATTCTTCCATATTCTCAGGTTAGTAAAAGGGACTAACATTCAGCAATTTGTCATGCCCAAAGCTAAGTGTTATCTTTGCTGCTTTTCTTTTCTATCTCATATTTAATCTATCAACAAGTACTTTGGGTACAATCTTCAAATATATCCTGAATTTAACTAGTTCCATTCACTTTTTCTTGTTGTTACCACCCATCACCTGTTGTCAGCACTATCTTAGTAACTAGCTGGTTGATTTGTTTCCAAGTTGGTTGCCTTAGACTCTGTTTTCCAGGCAGCAGCCAGAATGATCATTTAAAAAGTTAAACACACACACACACACACACACACACACACACACAAATAAAAATAAAAAAATAAATAAGTTAAACACATCATTCCCTGTTTTGAACCGTTTTATAACTTCCCACTGCTCTCAGAATAAAATTAAACCTCTTATTATGGTCTAAGAAGCTTTGCATAATCTTTTACTGCATAACTGTGGGGCCTGCTCTCTTACATTGTTGTTCTTGCTCACTGGACTTTATCCAGTTTGACCTCCTAACGATTCTTCAAAACACCAAACTCGTTGCAAGTGTATAGACTTTAGTCTTGCTCTTCTCTCTGTCCATACATATTTCTCCATATCTCTCATCTTTTTGTATCTTTTTTCTTTTACACAATTATGCATCAATTTTCATTCCAGCATTCACAAAATCCTCTTATCTTTTTCATTCACTTTATAGATTGTATCACTAACTCATCATCTCACTGATAAAATAGACACAGAGGGTGGCTACATTAAAATAGTAACTAATGCAATAATAACAAAAAAAAGCTGCTTAGGATCTTTCTTAGCACAAGATGATATTCAACATCATTGTCATATTTGACATCACATCTACGAAAATATTTTACTAATTTATATGTATTATTATTGAATACTGTCTCTCTTAGAATAGAATGAAGTTCTATGAGGAGAAAGACTTTGGCTCGTTTACCCTTTATAAAAAGAACTAAGTATAGTGTAAGACATGCAGTGGGGTGTCAGGAAATATTCACTGGATGATTTGTCTAAGAATTATAGTCCAAATAGTAGCTCTATATTAGCGCTTTTAGTTTTCAAGAGGCACAAGTATTCTCATGTTACTCAGGTGGTGGTACTTATGTTAAGAGAACACAGGGAAGCCAAGGAGAGAGAAAACCCAATGCCTTATCAAAAGGGCAAGATATCAAAGAGCACTAGAAAATCATTTATCACCATTCAGACCATAAAAGTAGCTTCAGTGACCCATAAGCAACTCTAATGACCCAGACAGTAGATATAGTGAGCCAGTAATTTTGTTGTTGCCTTTGAATCAGACATCTATTGCTTTTTGGTCTAGTAACCTGCCACACTGATGACTCTTTCCTCCCTTGTCTGTTATGATTTCTACTTTCAGCACTTCTTAACTATGTCTGTCCTTTCACTGTGTTATCTATTTAGCCATGTGTTTAAACTCTCTATTATGGATTTGATTACATAATGATCATCTGTGGCAGATGCTGACATCTTTGGTTGTCTACTTAATAGCCATCACTCATATATTTTTGCTAACAGAAGCTCTATTTTGTTTAGGTACCAGTGGTCAGTTATGGTTATTATTCATAATTGCTTTAGTTCAGTTATGCTTGTCTGACTCCCAGTGAAATAGAATGTGAGTGAGAAATTAGGGGTTGCCTATTAGAGAGCTTCTGAGAAAGGTTTTTGTTTCCTAATAAAAATTGAGTGTCATGAGAAGACACTTTTGCTCCTATTTACTTCCATTTCATACCCCATGCTGTCTTGGGACCACATGATGCCTGAAACTGTGACAGCCATCCAAGAGCTGTGAAGTTTGAAGCCTGAGATCTAAAGATAATATGCTGAGAAAGGTTTCATGTAATGATATAGTTATGCCTTCAGTGTTGTTCTTGAGTGGCTCTGCTCCTCAAATAGCTACTTAAGTGAATGATACATTTCCTGTGGTTCAAGCCACTTTGGGCCAGTTTTTGTTACTTTCAGCTGAATAAATCCTGATACACTACTCAATGGATAAACATATTAATGAGTTGGTTTCTCTACAGAGGACACCAAACCATCATGAAATGCCTTTAATTTCTAGGGGAAATAGTTGATCTAGCATGTTGTGACTATGGCACTGTAGTCACAAGAGTCAAAGATGGCCAATAATGGGTAAAGGACTATTTGTATCCTCTATGCTCAGAAGATGATGCAGGAAGAATGGGGTCTGAGAGGTGCTCCATATATTGATTCCCAAGCGGTGCCAAATAAAATGCCACCATTTCAAAATTTGAAGAATTAACTTTTTACATAAGACCCATAACTGATCACAAAACAGCATAGATGTGTTATATATCACTGACTAAATCTTTGTCCTGTTTTTCCTTGCCTCATGCTCCCTTATCCAACTCTTACATAAGTTTCCAGTGGGAGAAGATGACTCAGAACTTTTGTCGCATAGAAGAAAAGTGGATGTTAAAAAAGTGGTAGGTAATTAAGGAGATACAGATTATTGGGTGCAAAATAATGCTGTGTTCTCACCTCAAAGACTAGAATGCAAATATTAGAACCTAACACAGAGTAATTAATGGACAGTGTTATATAAATTTATAAATGTGTATTTTTTAAACCAAAATCACCAATATAGGGCTAGTCTTCAACAAACGGCTAGTTATCTACTCTATATCTAAATACACAAGTAGTTTGTTAAAAAAACTTCAGAATAAGTGTATGTAAAAAAGGCCAAAAAATAGTCTCTTCTACTTTTGAATATTTCTAAATTGACTTACTCTTTGTGTTCCCTAATGTACTCAGAGTTCATTGTTACTTCTCTTTTTCGTAAGTAATGACAAATAAGCCACTTAAGCAAATCTGATTATTCTCTCAGATAACCCCTTTATAATGTATTTTGTGTGTGTGTGTCTGAATCAAGTGTTTGTAGTACTTCTTTGAAAAGAAGGAAACACTCTCCAACTGAACTGAATTATTAGCATTTCCAACAATTGTATTTTTAAAGTATGTCAGAAAGTGACATAAAAGTACTAGTTACAGTCAGTCATGAAACCACATTATAAAGTGGCCTATCACATTTCAAACCTTGCATTTTGTCATTCTTAGAAGTAGTCTTCTTCCTCCAAAAGAGGAGGGGAGGGGGGAATCTATCACTAAAAAATGACATGAATATCAGATACTGCTGGCAGACAGAACCTGTCACCTCATCCGTGTAGTGCTGTAGGCTGCTGAGGGTTTGTTGAAAGATGCACAGTGACAGAAAATTTTATATACCCAGTTTTTTTTATATATGTTAAATAAATAACTCAAAGTGATGTGTTATAAAGCAGCATTTCTTAATCTATGGTAAATACTTAGAAGGAATTATCATATAAATATGTAAAACATATAATAGTTTATTAACACATACCTATAAAGCTTTAGAAAATGGCTAATTCCGAGTCATTTATTTTCTTTTGTAAAAATATTTTATTTATTTATTCACGAGAGACACACACACAGAGAGGCAGAGATACAGGCAGAGGGAGAAGCAGGCCCCATGCAGGGAGCCCGATGGGAAATTCGATTCCGGGTCTCCAGGATCAAGCCCTGGGCTGAAGGTGGTGCTAAACCGCTGAGCCACCCGGGCTGCCCTTCCGAGTCATTTCTGATTAAGAATACTTTTTGAAACCATGCAGGTAAAGTAAATTCATTCTCCTTTAATCAATAACTTTTTTCTTTTGGCCTTCACATCATACCTGTAATGGTTTAACAAATTATTATGTCACTTTATTTTATATCATCACACATATTTTACTCATTGGATCTTAAAACTATTAATTAGCTGACCCCAGCAAAATTAGAAGATACTTAAGAAATTTGTCGATTGAATCAATCTTACTTACTATACTTGTTTTAGCAATAAATTATTCTTTTTTTTTTAAAGATTTTATTTACTTATTCATAGACAGAGAGAGAGAGGCAGAGACACAGGCAGAGGGAGAAGCAGGCTCCATGCAGGGAGCCCGATGTGGGACTTGATCCCAAGTCTCCAGGATCACACCCCAGGCTGCAGGCGGCGCCAAACCGCTGCGCCACCATGGCTGCCCAGCAATAAATTATTCTTAAAATATGTTTTAGTGTTTTGTGGAATTGCATTATACATATAGGCAGTGCACATGCAATGTTCAACTTGATGTATTGCTGCAAACTAAATACACCCATAGCAGACATAAAGTGCAAAAATCTTAAATATACAACTCAATTTTTATAGATGGCTATATATGTATAGTAACTACCAAAATTGAAATACAGAACATTTCCCACAACACACAAGGCCCTTCCTATTGATTCTGAGTCAGTATGCCCCCAAAGCTAATCAGTTATTCAGACTTCTGTATTCAAAGAGTATATATTTTTGCTCTGTTCTTTTTCCCCCCATTCTTTTCTTTCTTAGAGTATTCTGTTTATATATTTTTATATTGAGTTGCTTATGTTTACAAATTCTGTATTCTACTGTAAACTCATTAAGCACCTAGTTGTATTTTGCAGTTTTAAAATACCCATTTGGGTTTTTTTTTTTTTTTCATCCATTTTACTTCACTGTTGAAATCCTCAATTTTAATCAGTTTTTTTTTTCTGATCTTTTCCTATATATTTTTTCAAAGTAGAAATCACAAATAAAAAAAAAAATCTTGTCTGCTATCCCCAGAGACTAGGTTATCTATGCATTTGCTTTCTTTTATCTCTCCTTTGACTTTTGGTCATATTTTCTTAACATTTCATGTACATTATGTGTTTTTGTTATATAGCTAGACAAAAAATTATAGAAGCTTCAAATGACATCTTCCACAGGAGAGGGTTTTCCTTTGAGGCTGAGAGTCTATTCACCGCAACCAGAGCTAGGTTGCTGGTTTAGTAAGACCCAGTCATTCTTGTTCTTCAGGATGACCCTCCTGGTATTTTTAAGACCCTTAATGGATCTCTGACATGTTAGACCTGTGGGACTTCAAGAATTTCAGTTCTGCCCTTAAAGATTTTGTGCTTAGCTTTTTATCCTTCTGTTTTACATGACTTCAAAAGTCATAAAGGAAAATGTTATTATTTATTTATTTTTGTGTGTGTGGTAGATTCCTTCCTTTAGTGGAACTTTGTCTCCTAAGTGTTACTAAGCTCTGGGAGATTTCATCCCACCTTGCCAGTTCATCCCATTCATCTCCTCACTGTGCCCAGAAGTTATGGTTAAGCCCAGCTATGAATTTGAAGCTCTCTTGGTTGCAGTCCATCATACCAGCCCTAACCAACTGCCAAAACATCATTGCTTTCTTTCCAACAATAAAGTCTCTCTGCCTGGGCCAAGCAGCATTTTCAGTCTATGCTCAGAAATGGCAAGTAACTCTGCATTATAAGTTTATCTGATCCTCAGTGATTCCACGGTCCGTCAGTGTTTTTATTTATTTTTTATTTTAAAGATTTTATTTATTTATCCATGAGGGACACAGAGAGAGAGAGAGAGGCAGAGACACAGGCAGAGGGAGAAGCAGGCTCCATGAAGGGAGCCCGACGCGGGATTCGATCCTGGGTCTCCAGGATCAGGCCTTGGGCCAAAAGTGGTGTTAAACTGCTGAGCCATCCGGGCTGCCCTCTTCAGTGTTTTTAAAATAAAGTTTTAAAGCTTATCTGTCTTCAGCAGCATTAAAAGTTTTGGCCAAGATTTTCCCCATCTTTTGCCATAATGATACTTTCCATATAAAGATGTATAGTGTAAGAGATTTCTTTTTCCCTTCTCCTTCTAATTAAGCCCTTACCTGCTCAGAGTACTGTTTCAGAAATCTAATTTTTAGAAAGATTACAAAAGCAGTAACATTTTTAAAAAAGTTTTATTTACTTATTTTAGAGAGAGAGAAAGAGAGTGAGCATTAGCTGGAGGGGCCGAGGGAGAGCGAGAGAGAATCTCAAGCAAACTCCACACTGAACATGGAGCCCAATGCACGACTCAGTCTCACAACCCTGAGATCACAACCTAAGCCAAAACCAGGAGTGTGATGCTTTAACCAACTGTGCCAGCCAGGTGCCCCCAAAGTAGTGACTTTTTAATACACATATGCGTGCATGTATGGGTGTATGTATGTGTATGAAAATGTGCATGTATGTGCGTATGTATGTGTATGAAAATGATTGGAAAAGGATTAAAGATCCAGCACATTAACAAATATCACCATTTGAAGATGTTCCAAAAATATGTCACATTTAGTGTATCATAAAGTCTTCTCCATCCCCACCATAATTTTGTTTTTCCATCTCTATTGCAAAGTGCCCATTGTGGTGGCATAAGGCTAGAAGGTGGGACATTATCTCTTTTATCTCTGGACATGAAACTTATAAATGATTCCTGAGTTTCTCCTTGCTAAAATTGTCTCCCTTTCCTCCATTACAGCTTAGTCCAAGTTCATTTTTTTATACCTTCATTACAGCCACCTCCCAGTGAATTTTTCTCTTCCAATTTGATGCCTTTCTGATCAGTCTTTGCCATAATTGCCATTTATATTTCTAAGAGAGGAAAGAATTATGTAACTTTTTTACTTAAACCTTTCTGAATAAATTTGTTAGTAAGCACAAATATATTGGCTTTGTATACATCATGCATTTCATAATCTGATTTCTGCCTACCCTCTAGTGTCCTACTCTTGTCTTCTACACCCTTCAGTCTAGACTATAATGGCCCCTGCAATGTCCCAAATGCAGAATGACACTACCATCTCTACATTTTTTATGATGCTTTTCTCTCTACATGGAATACATTTTAAATTTTCATGTGTGAATAACACCTACTGTTCCTTCAAAAGCACCCCCACATGTTTGTCTTGATGTTTCATGAGTGTTAATAGAGTCTCCTTTGTTGAACATCCAAAATATCTCCATGCATACCTCTGTCAGGGTGTTATCATAGTCATTTTTAAATATTTGCAGTGTTTCTCCTGCTAGAGTGTAAATACCTTGAGAACAAGCATCTTACTTATTTCACTTTATATTCTTAAGACTTATCACCATATCTGTTACAGAGTAAAAAGTTGGTTGAGTAGAGTAATATTATATTGATGAATAATCTACAAATTCGTTTACTGTGCCTTCATTCTTTCCCCATATTACAGTGTTAAACCAGTAGTGTAGGCATATTACTCTCAAGAGGACAACTTATTATGGAGCAATCTATTATTTTTATCTTTGAGTTATTCATTTTACTTTTAATTATTTTCCTTCCCTCAAGAAAGTTTTAGATGTTTTGTTATACTTTTCAAAAATTCTTAAAGGTCAGTATCCATTAGGTAAAACAGTTATTAGATAAACCTTTTCCTAAAGAATCATGTTTTCATTATTTCATTTTCTGTCAGTGTTATTTATTGGTAAATACTGGTCTGTTTCAGGATTAAAATTTAGCAAGAATATCCTATTTATGTGCCATTTTTTGTCAGATTAGCACACGATTTCCAGTGATTATCTAGAATTGGAATCAATAGGTTTTTATTTTAGCCATGAAACTTTGTAACCATCAATATGAAGTCTTCATAATTTGAGATAAAATTCATCTTACTGCATCCTTCTTCCTTGACTTTTCACTGAATTAAATATTAGAAGCTGGTAACACCCTAAACTGATGCCATCTGCTGTGAGGACAGAATTTCAAATTGTGACAACAATGTCATATCAAACATAAAGACTGATAGATTTAGGGAGAATTAAATAGTGTAAAAAGAAATGTCGAAACAATTAGTAAATATGTTAGTGAACATTTTTTAAAATGTGAAAGGTAAATGGATCTTGGCTTTAAGTATGATACAGTTTCAGTTTCCTGATTTTTCTCTTTCGTGGAAACAATGCGTTCACCATGTTTTATTGCAGTAATATTTTATTTTATTCTATTTTATTTTTTTAAAGATTTTATTTATTTATTCATGAGAGACACGGGGGGGCGGGTGCAGAGACACAGGCAGAGGGAGAAGCAGGCTCCATGCAGGGAGCCTGACGTGGGACTCGATCCTGCAACTCCAGGATCACGCCTTGGGCTGAAGGTAGTGCTAAACCACTGAGCCACCAGGGCTTCCCTGCAGTAGTATTTTAATCAAAATAAAACTTTTTTATGGCAGTGGAAATGTTCTGTATATATAGCTTTCTATGTGATATGACTTCAGGCCCTACACCTTAATGGTTTACCTAAAGGAACAGCTTTGGATTATAGAAAAACTCCTTGGCATAAACTTGGTGGCAGTATAGAAAAAAAAAAAAAAAAGAAAAAAAAAAGTTGTACTGGTTAAAGATGCTTACCACAAATATTATAATATAAGATAAAAAAAAGTGTTGCATGTACTAAGAGATGCTAAGCAAGTATGGTCACTCATGTTTTTTTTTTTTTTTTTTTTTTTTTTTGGTTTCTTAAGTCAGAGGCACTGTTCTACTCAACTCTTAGCACAAGTAAGAGGCTACAAATGTTTAATACCAAAATACACCTAAAATCACATAGTGAAAAAAATCAACTTTAAAATAGGCACTGATTAGTATATCAAAAAATGAAATATAGAATATACTCTTCAGGTCTATAACTCTCAATGCTATAGGATATCTGTAAAAAATTTGATGAATCTGCAAAATCTGTTAATTTTAAAATGTGTATCAATTACTTTTTGTGAGATAATTTTAATTATTCACTTTTAATACTTTAATAAATTTTATTGTAAACTGATGTTACAGTAATATATACGCAGTACTTAATACTTTACTGAAAAAATGTAAGCTATTGTATTTCTAGTAGAGTTTTACTCTACTAGATCACATACATCTAATCAACTAATATATCACATAGGCTTTTAAGTGCTGAATTTTATGGTATAGATAGGAGTTTATAGAAAGGAGAGACCACAGCAGGTCAAATATTAGAAATGTTACAAAA
The DNA here is from genome assembly GCF_018345385.1 of Vulpes lagopus. NCBI lineage: Eukaryota > Metazoa > Chordata > Mammalia > Carnivora > Canidae > Vulpes > Vulpes lagopus. The sequence continues at coordinate 134,255,414 of NC_054826.1, read as the reverse complement.
CAACTGGATTTTGAGCTGGACCTAAAATAATGTGAAGTTTTATAAAGTTGAACATAATTTGAATAAGATCGTATTATAGTATGAATAAATATAAAACAATTATTGTATTCAACAAATCCATAATAACTTTTATAGATAATAAATATGTAATAGGTATATATTTACTTCAAAATAAAATGCACATATCTTAAGTATTCAGATCAGTGAATTTAGAGAACTATAAACGTAGGTAGCCAACCCCAAAACAAGATACATAACATTTCTGTCACCCTATTGTTTCCCTCTTGTTTTTCCAGTGATGTTTCTCTCTTTCTGCCTCACACACTCCCAATTTCTGGCTACCACCTTTTGATGTCTGTTGACATAGATTGTCTGTTTTGTCTGTTCAGGGGCTTAAAATAAATTCAATTATACAGAATGTAGTCTTTTGTGAATGACATTTTTTTTCCTCCGCATATATATTTTTAAAACTCATGATTATTGTTCAGAATCAATGATTCATTCATTTTTTTGCCAAAAAACATTTCATTGGATAGATTACTACAATATATTTATCCGTTCACCTTTAGTGAATATTTGAGTTGTTTCCAGTTGGTGAAATGTTATTAATAATTGTGATAAATATTCATGCACAAGTATTTGTGTAGATAAGGCGCTTGTTTGCCATCAAACATTCCTTTGGATGTTAATCTTTTATGTTATTTTACTTCTTATTGGTATGTTATTATGTAAGTGTTCTTTATATATTCAAGATAAAATTCCTTTTCAGATATATATATATATTTTTTCACACCTGTGGCATGTTTTCACTTTCTTAATGTTGTCTTTTAGAAAGAAAAGACGTTTTAAAATGTCTTCAGAAAATACACACACACACGCATGTATGCAGTCTATTTCTAGAATTCCTGTATGAATTCTGAATGCCAATAATATATTCTTTTGATCAGTATAGCTTGATAGCTAGCCTTAAAATACGAGTGTAAATACACCAGCCTAGTCCTTTTTCAAAATTGATTTAATCATCTTAAATTCATTGCATTCTTATAGAAATTTTAGAATCAGCTTGAAGCATTTACAAAAATATCTTGATAGAATTTTTGAGATTGTGTTAAATGTATAGATCAATTTGGAGAGAATTAATATGTTAATAACTGTAGATGATGCAAACTCTGAGCTGTGAGAATGATAGATCTTTCCATTTGTTTATGTCTTTTATGTTTCTCCCAGCAATATTTCATAATTTTCAGTATACAGATATGAGCTATATTGTGTTTCCCCAAAATTCATGTATTGAAACCCTCATCTCTAGTATCTTAGAATGTCATTGTATTTGGAGTCAGGGCCTTTAAAGAAGTAATTAAGTTAAAATGAGTGGGCCCTAGTCCAATGTCTGGTGTTCTTATAAGATTAGGACTCCAAACGATGCCTGGATAGTTCAGCGGTTAAGTGCCTGCCTTCGGCCCAGGGCATGATCCTGGAGTCCTGGGATTGAGTCCCACATCGGGCTCCCTGCCTAGGGCCTGCTTCTCTCTCTGCCTATGTCTCTGCCTCTCTCTCTCTCTCTCTCTCTGTCTCTCATGAATAAATAAAATCGTAAAAAAAAAAAAAAAAAAAAGATTAGGACACAGAGAGCAAAGGTACCACCATGTGAGGACACAATGAGAAGGCAGCCATCAGCAAACCAAGGAGAGGGCTGACCTACCACTTGACCCCAAATGCTTGAAATCAAAAGACACATCACCCAGGCTAACCAGACCTGAGAACCCACAGCTGATCAACAAATTTGAGAGAGAAATAAATGGTGCCTTGTTGTATATCAGTAAGTTTTGGGGGATCTTTTTATATACTAAATATTAATTGATATAATTTAGATTGAAAACAGAAATAACAAGAATTATAATAAACTTTAATCAAATCGTAAAGTTCACAAACAATTATGTACTGATAAATTTGAAGGCATAGATAGAATGGAAACATTCCCAGAAAATATAGAGTGTGAAAATGTAATAAAAGAAAATACAAAACTTTAAAAGACCTATGATGAGTAAATAAATATAAATCAACCCAGGGCAAGATGATTATAAATACGAGCTCCATGAAATTTTCAAATAAATTTGTTCCAGGAAGTATAAACATCAGGAAACTCAAGTTTTCATTTGATGCAGTAAGTATAATCTTGGCACTATACCAGACAAAGATTGTACTAGGGAAAAAATATTGATTTTATTTATTAATATAAATGGCAAAAATCCAAATATAAATTTTTAAAAAATTTTACATTGTGATCACGTAGGATTTTTCCCAAGACCTGAAAAAAATAGTTTTATAAATTGTTTATATAAAAATGGTTATATATGATTTTATATGTCTATATCACTAATATAGGTAAAATTATATCATGGTTTCAATATTTGTAAAAAATGTATCTGAAAAATTTCAAAATGTAAGTAAGATTAAAATTCTAATAGATTAAAATTCTAAAAACACTAGGAGAATAAAATTTCCTCCTATAGGAAAACTAAATTAAGAGGGTTACAGACACTTAAGACACTTAACAGACATTTAAGGTCAGAAATAAAACATGGATTGCTACTGTCATTTTTGCTGTCCTTTATGGTATTGGATGTTCTGTTTAATACTTTAAGTAAAGAGAAATGTAAATGATTACATTAGTTTGCTGGGGCTGCCATAAGGAATTACCAGCAGGACAGTGGCTTAAACAATGGAAACTTACTGTCTCACAGTTCTGGAAGGTGGAAGGTAGTTTCTTCTGAGGGCAGTGAGGGAGAAACTATCCCATTTTCCTGCCCAGCTTCTGGTGAATCACTGGCAGTTGTTGGCATTTTTTTGGCTTGTAGAAATACCACCCTTCTGCCTTTATCACCCTTCATAGTGTTAACTCTGTGTGTCTCCAAATGTCCCCTTTTTCCAAGAACAGCAGTCAGTTTGGATTAGGGCCTAATGACCCCCACTTTAACTAATTACATCTGAAAAGACCCCATTTCCAAATAATGTCAGATTCTGAGATGCTGAGGGTTAAGACTTGAACATAGACTTTCGCGGGGGAGGGGGTGTCACACTTCAACCCATAACAATGCTATAAATTTGGAAAGTATCATTCACTTTAATGCACATTAAAGGCAAGAGAGAAATAACAGACTTATAAATAAATAAAAGATTTCTGTATGTTTTCCAAATTTGATGATAATATCTAGGTACCAAAGTTTGACACGTGAATATAAGACATTGCTTGATCTGGGAGGTACAGCCCAGGGAAGCAAACATGATGAGAAATGCAAGTGGCACAAGAAATCATGTGAATCATTGCTTTTGAGTTATTGCTTCATAAGAACTAACAAAAAGAGCATTTCCTCATTGGATGAATGAGTCTGTTCACATGGAGGAATTTTGTAGAAACTTTGCAACTGGAAGCATGTCTTGAAGCATCTACATACGAGATAAAAGAGTTGGAATTTTCTTCCTGGTTGCCTCACATCTGAAGTATCCCATTGATCAGTGTTTAGCCATTGGTAGCAAAATTTCTCACAGTTCTGATTTGCTTTTCTGGCAAAACAGCTCTTTTACATAATAAAATAAAATGCTAGTGAGAGATATTATTCCTTGAGCTGCAGTGATAATAGGTGAAGAAATAATACCTTAAGTGTTAGTAAAGCAACCTTGGCTAGAAGATTTATCTACTGTATTATAAATTGCTTCTTAAGTTACCGTTTTTTCCCTTTACCTGGTAACATTAGCAGAGCACTAGAAATTGTGCAACCACTAATCTTTTCTGTAAACCATATTGCCCAAATGAATGTGGAAAAATAGTGAGCATCTCATTCAAATAGGGATTTCTATTTTTTTTATTTTTTTTAATTTTTTTTTCAAATAGGGATTTCTAAATATAACAATATATTCCTCAAGCTACATCCTATTGTTATGCTATACATAATCTTTCTGCTTCTTCAAATATTCATATCTAGGGATAGAGATTTTAAAAGGAGGGATTGATGTATCCTGCATCATTCATTAGATACTTTTAGTGTGGGCATGATTTTGAAAATGTCTAACCACCATTCCTTTAACCTTTAATCTGCTGCCATCCTAATATCCCATCTGTTATCATCTTGGAATTATTACCTAAAATAAAACAAACACTATAATGAAATAGTGTGCATGCTTTGAGTCAGATCTATTGCCAAAAGCAGTAGTCCAAAGGGATCAGTCCCTTTAGTTCTTTGTTTGCCCGAAAACATAAAGATACAAGATAAATCTGTGTTTCAATTAAATATCAAACAAAATCAAAGTCATTAGATTAGTGTAGACCACACAGGGTTCTTATGAAGAAACTTTTGAAAAGTGTGTCATGATAAATCCCCTAAAATATATTGACTTTGCCAGCGTTAGTCCACATGGCAGATCTTCCATTCTGCAACCAGCCTATTTCATGTAGAGATTAACCCAGTGATCCTACACTTGAAAGAGAATGCTCTAGGACTTAATTTATATTCAAGCCTCACTGTTCTTTGGGGAAAGGCTGGGTAATCCATACAAATTGCCAAGTGATGAAACCGAGAGCAGAAATGGAAATGACAAAACTGTCACTGAGTTAGCTACTTTTAGAAATAAAACTTAAAAAAAAAAAGAAATAAAACTTAATAGAAACTGGTTAAAATATGTTACTGTTGACTCCTTATAAATCATGACTTAAAAGAATACATCATTCTCATGATAACATGGAAATTTTTGGCTATTAAATTAATATTTTCTGGTCATAGTCACTGACTTTAAGGCTGCCTAATATTTAATGTTTATAATTAGGTTATGCATTTATTTTAAAACTGCAAAGTTTATGTTTAAAATTTCATATGGGGTGGGGGCCACCTGGGTGGCTCAGTTAGTTAAATGTCTGCCTTCAGCTCACATTGTGATCCCAGGGTCCTGGGATTGAGCTTTGCTTTGGGCTCCCTGCTCAGTGGGAAACCTGCTTCTTCCTCTCCCTCTACTGCTCCCCCTGCTTGTTCTCTCTCTCTCTCTGTCTCTGTCTCTCTCTCTCTGTGTACCAAATAAATAAAATCTTAAAAAAAATCACATAGGGAAAAAATCACATAGGGAAAAATTCTTCTTAATAAAACAATGAAAAACCAGTAACAATATATCACTGCAATGTGAAATTTATGATTTCATTAAATGAAACTTCTTTTGTGATGGGTCTATAATATAGTTATATGGTATCTATTTAATATACATAATACGTAGATACAGATAAACAACATCTGATTTTATAAAATGATAACTTTTATATAAAGTTGAAATTATATGAATTACATAAATGAAAAAACAGTTGAATATTGAAAAATCTTGGCATATGAATAGATTAGTATAACCCCAAATATATAATATGTAAACACAATGATTTTACACTTCTTTTTTTTCTAGAGTATCACTTTTTTTTTAAGATTTTATTCATTTATTCATAAGAAACACAGAGAGAGAGGCAGAGACACAGGCAGAGGGAGAAGCAGGCTCCATGCAGGGAGCCCGACTTGGGACTCAATCCAGGATCTCCAGGATTACACCCCAGGCCAAAGGTGGCGCTAAACCACTGGGCCACCAGGGCTGCCCTCTAGAGTATCACTTTCTATGTGACATATACTTCCAATGATAAAAATCTCTTATTAAACAATTTTAGAAACATATTTTATCATTCATAACTACTGAGAAAGCATGTGCCAGGTATATGTGAATGTCATAGGATGATAGAAAGTAAGATATTCCATTAAACAAATTTAAAATATATGGCATAGAAAGATTTACACACAGTGATCTACAAAGTCAGATAATTGGTATCAAGAAGATATAAACAAGGTACTAACAGTAATGGTGAGTGGAATTCCAGGCAAAGGGAATGCTGCACAGAAAAAAGTAAGTAATTCCTACGTCCTAGATTCAAGAGTGTCTGGAGACTAGAGTGTGAGTTTGTGTTGGTGTCTGTATATAGGCAAATAAGCTCATCTGTGTTTATGGAAGTGGAGTTGTAATGAGCTTAGATTTTAAAAAATTTAATTGAAGTTATGGGACTTTCTATAAACCAGTTCCTACAAAAAGCACACCAAGTTGCCACCTCCATTACTTCTGTGAGTTTACAAAACCACATTGAACAGTGGATGCTAAAGTTCCTCTAGTTTTTCAGAAGCTGTAACTGAGCATTCCATCCAAAGGTGTCATAAGTAATTTGTGTACAGACAAGAGACAAACAAAGTAGAACAATAGGTCCCTCTTTTTTGTTCTGTAAATCTATTTAAGTCATCTGTCTCTATGTGTTAGGGCCAAGTCCAGAGCTTCTCATGTTTACCAACTGACAGACATTCAGACAGTTGTTAAGGGGAATTAGATGAAATAAGGCTGTGCTATTTGAAATAGAAAACTAGATAACTTTCTTTATATGTCTATTGTGATATAAAATTCTAAAAACTAAATTTCTTAAATAGCAACTATTTATCTGGTTACTGATAGAATTAATTTAGTATATTACAGGATTTATGGGATTTAAGTTTGCTTGTTTTTGATTTAGGAAATATGGTTTAAAAACACTTAAGTTTATAGAAAATTAGTTTGAAATTAGTTTTTGTGGGTTTTTTTCATGTTTTTTGTTTTCATTTAAATTCTAGTTAGTTATTGGTTTCAGGAATAGAATTTAGTGATTCATCTCTTGCATATAGCAGCACCCAGTGCTCATCACAAGTGCCCTCCTTAAAACCTATCACTCATTAACCCCACCTCCCAAACCCCTCCCCTCCAGCAACCCTGTTTGTTTTCTCTAGTTAATAGTTTGCCTTCATCTTTCTCTTCTTTGTTCTCTTCCTTCCCCTGTGTTCATCTGTTTTGTTTCTTAAATTCCACATATGAATGAAATTGTGATATTTGTCTTTCTCTGCCTTATTTCACTTAGCATAATATACTCTAGCTCCACCCATGTCATTGCAAATGACAAGACTTCATTCCATTGTGTGTTTCTCTGTGTATGTGTACATCACTTCTTCCTTATCCATTCATAAGTTGATGGACATTTGGGCTCTTTCCCTAATTTGGCTATTAATACTTCTGTTATAAACATTGGGATGTATGTGCCCCTTTTGAATCACTATTTTTGTATCATTTGGGTAAATACCTAGTAGTACAATCGCTGGGTCATAGGGTAGTTCTATTTTTATCTTTCTGAGGGACCTCCACACTGTATTCCAGAGTGGCTACACCATTTTTCATTCCCACAACAATGTGAGAGGGTTCCCCTTTCTCCACATCTTTGCCAACATCTGTTGTTTCTTACATTGTTAAATTTAGCCATTTTGACAGTTGTGAGGTGGTACATAATTGTGATTTTGATTTGTGCTTCCCTGATGATGAGTGATGTTGAGCATCTTTTCATGTGTCTCTTAGACATCTGTGTGTGTACTTTGGAAAAATGTTCATGTCTTCTGCCCATTTCTTAACTGATTATTTACTTTTTGGCTGTTGAATTTGAGAAGTTCTTTATAGATTTTGGATACTAACCCTTTTTCAGACATGTCATTTGCAAATACCTTTTCCCCATCTGTAGATTTCTTTTTAGTTTTGTTGACTGTTTCCTTCACTGTGTAGAAGCTTTTTATGTTGATGAGATTCCAGGAGCTCATTTTTGCTTTTGTTTCCCTTGCCTCCAGAGATATGTCTAGCAAGAAGTTGCTGCAGCTGATGTCAGAGAGGTTACTGCCTGTCTTCTCTAGGGTTTTGATGGTTTCCTCTCTCATATTTAGGTTTTCCACCCATTTTGAATTTATTTTTGTGTATGGCATCAGAAAGTGGTCCAGTTTTATTCTTCTGCATGTTGCTGTCCAGTTTTCCTAACAGAAATTGTTGAAGAGGCTGTCTTTTTCTCATTGGATATTGTTACCATATAGTTGTGGGTTCATTTCTGGGTTCCCTATCATGTTCCATTGATCTGTGTGTCGTTTTTGTGACAGTACCATACTGTCTTGAGGACTACAACTTTGTAATATAGCTTGAAGTTTGAAATTGTAATACCTACAGCTTTGTTTTTCTTTCTCAAGATTGCTTTGGCTATTCGGAGTATTTTGTGGTTCCATACAAAGTTTAGGTGTGTTGGTTCTAGCTTTGTGAAAATGCTGGTGGTATTTTGATAGGGATTGCACAAATGTGTAGATTGTTCTAGGGGTAGTGTAGACATTTTAACACTATTTGTTTTTCCATTCCAAGAGCATGGAATGTTTTTCCATTTTTTGGTGTCATCTTTGATATCTTTCATAAATGTTCTATAACTTTTAGAGTACAGATCTTTTACCCCTTTGGTTAGGTTTATTCCTAGATATCTTAATGGTTTTTGGTGCAATTTTAAATGGGAATCAGAATTCTCCAAGGCATTACCTCATTCCTACTGAAGAAACTGATAAAAGTATAATGTTTGATTCCTTTTCTGACATTATACTCTTTCAGTCCTGCCTTACTGAATTTTTAGATAGACTTTTCTTGTCAAACATTTACTGGCTATATTTTATAATCTCCTAATTATATGATTTTGCTTGAGAGAATTAGAACTATTTAAAAATGTAATACAATTTTAAATTAATAGATTAGTTATAACTTCAAGCTTTGTATATTTTTTATCTATATTTACACTTTATGACCTACTGTATAGTGTGCATACAAAAAATCCTTGCTATTACTTGTGTTGCTTACAAATAAGCAGTTTACTTATAAATCAATGTTTCTCTGTTTCGGATTCTGAGCACCTGTCTTTGTATCTTATAGTAAGAACTATAGCTATACTCATTAGGATCTCCTAACTTTTGACACAAGAGTGGTTCATTTATTTATAAAAAATATTTTAAAAAATATTTTGGCCGCTTATTGTGAACTAGACACTGTTTGGACTAATGGGGAGCTAGAGAGATATGAGGCATGCAATAGCTCTGTTCTCATAGAATATATATTGTGTTAAATGGAAGAAATTGATTTGCCTTATGTTCTTCCTACAGTATGTTGGTGTGTTTGGGGGAGGGTAAAACTACACACAGAAAGAGAAAGAGAGGGAGGGAATTAATATTCAATTTCTTGAGGTTGTTTCATTCATTAATATTTCAATAGCACATTTTGGAATATGTAATAAATTCTAGAGCATATTTTAAACTACTGTTTTCTGGCTTTGTTTGCAGCACATGCCTTTCTCAATCTGTATTGTAGTTATCTTGTCATACCTCAACGGCGGTGCTCTACTGCTCTGAGGGAGGACTGTGTCCATGTTCTTGGGTCCCTAAGATTCTTTCACATTGACATCAGTTTAGTTGTCCTTAAAAAGCCATTGCTTTCCCATTGCCCTTCAACATTATTCACATTCACTTGCCTTCAAAAAAGTCTCTTTCAATTGGCTTATAGGTTGTCATTCTTCTCAAAATGATGTTTAGACTCTCAAAACTCTCTTCTTAGCTTCCAGTAGTGTGGAACTAAGACTTATTGATCTTCAGATTGGAATCTTGTCCAATATAATTTGTGTTTATTCACTGAAAAATGAAATTAAAATCAATCACTCTGGAAAATTAATATTGGAGTCCCCAGACATACAACTATAGAAACATACATTTCTGAAATCATCTCACTAAAACCATGAAATAATGTATAATCCTACTATGCTTAAAAGAAAAAAAATTAGCCCTTTACATTTCTCAAAATACATATTGAATATTTTAAGTAGAACTATCAAAAGTGTATTAGTGAAATTTATAACTTTTCATGTTTAAAAAGAAATTCAGATAGTTTAGTTTATGCAATATTATATGTATATTATATTAAAGTAAAATTATAAGTTATATATACCATATATACAGTGTAATATAATAATACATATTGATGTATAAGGAACCTAATTGTTAAAGCTAAGATTTACTGTTTATAAAAAACTCCAGCAACCAGTGTGCCCATCACTCTCTGATATTATCTCTAAACGTAATTAAAGGTCAGATGGTATGCAGATTAATTGATTTACTTGTTATTTTATGTATTTCTGTCTTTCCAACATCACATTTAAGATTTTACCAGGACAAAAACCTTCACAAATTTAGTCACAATTTAATGCACTGTACTTAACATGTTGTTTGAGTTCACAAAAGGAGCTCAATAGACATGCAGTCAATGAATTGTAAAATGAATACTTTTATGTTTGTAAAATAAAATGTAGCCAATACAAATCCTGAGCATTTATATAAAATATGAAAAGAAAGCAAATATAGGTACATGGTATTACATTAATAGTTTTATTGAGAATTCCTTGTGCAAATGCTTTTCTGCAAGAAACTCAGAATACAAAATGTTTAAATGCAGCATTTGATTAGAAGCAGACAGTCATTTCAGAGTCTCACAGAGATGTCTTTTCTAAAGTCATGCCATATAAACAAATGGGAAATAAGCCTCTGGTGCTATTTGTGTGTAAAGTGAAGGAACAAACTTGACACTGAGACAAATGCAAAGCATAGGCAAAAGAGGCAAAAGAGAGAGTAGTTTACGTGCCTGTCAATCTGTGGGGGGCATTAGGAAAATAAACAAGATGATAAATTTGCTTGCTTACTCCATCCTTAATGTCATTTATAGTTAAATTCAATTTTTATTATTTTACCATAGAAGTTCATGTTTGACCAGAAAGGGGGGGGGGGGTAAATTACTAAAAAAACCCTCTAGATTCGAAAGTTACTTATACATATTCGAAAGTTATTTATACATATCATTGAATACATATTCATTGTATTCATATTTATACAATTGTATACAATATGTATACATTGTATACGTATTTATACATATTCGAAAGTTATTTATACATATCATTGAAGAGCAAAACTATCTAAGGACAAGAATTTTTACCAGTTATGTTCCTGAAAAAACAAATGATCATGATGTTTTGCCCTCTAAGTCATTAGTAAACTAATAATGACTGAAGAAATGTTTCTTTTTTTATTTGCTATGGATTAAGCTGTTGATTGAAATAGAGGCAGAGAATATCATCAATTAAATTACTAAGTAAATATACCTTTTCATGAACCGGATACAATTTAATTTTAGACACTGAATGAAGAAGAGTTTTATGTTTCCAAATGGTGATCTTTACTCATCATTAAAAAAATAAGTAGGTATTCCATCTTTGACATCAGCTTATTAAATATCAGTGAGTTATTCATTTGTACATGAAGATGCTAATGTCACACAAAAAAAGACCTAGCAAATGTAAGAATTTAATAAGAGTTTAACCCAATCTTGAAATTCCTGAATAGAGCAAGAAGAGCAAGCATGTACTAGGGACTTCAATCCATAGTAATGAATTATTTGACATTCAAGAATCCATGGAATTCATGGAGCCAGAAGTCATTTTCATGGCTAGTTTAATAGTTTTCTTTGAACTATATGCCTGTTTTTTAAGGATTTACAAAACCCAGAATTATCCAAAAAATTAGAAAATACTTTATTTAAAAGTAGGTTATAATCTAAATAATGCTTTTGGAAAAAAAAAAAAAAACTTTACTCCTCTGAAGTAAAAACTTCTGCAACTTGTGGCAGAGATCTAAAATTTCATTAAGCTGGAATATTTTTCCCCAATTTAAAGTGTTAACTCTGCATCAAGATAAAACACCAATATGGGATAACTGTATTTGAAAATCTAAAGGAAGATTTGATTGAAAATAACGAGTCAGGAGCCTTCACAGGTGAATGAGAATGATTTCCCAGATTGTGTAGAGCTAGAAGAGAGGAAGCCAAGAACAGAAAGGTTAGGGACCTTAGTATGGAATGACCAGGATGAACTGAATCAGTCATGTTAAATTACTGACAAAATTCTTTCATACGTGGAGAGAGGGGAGAGGGGATAGACAAAATGGGTGAAGGGGAGTGGGAGATACAGACAGACTTCCAGTTATGGAATGAATAAGTCATGCGGGTAGAAGGTACAGCATAGAGAATATGGTCAAAGGTATAATAATAGTGTTGTATGGTGACAGATAGTAGCTACACTTGTGAGCATAGCATAAGGTATAGAGAAGTTGAAATGCTGTGTTGTACATTTGAAACTAATGTAACATTGTGTAAACTCTACTTCAGTTTTTTTTAAAGTGTCAAATAAAGACTCAGAAAAAAACAAAATCAGGGCAGCCCCAGTGGCGCAGCGGTTTAGTGCCGTCTGCAACCCAGGGCGTGATCCTGGAGACCCAGGATCAAGTCCCACGTCAGGCTCCCTGCATGGAGCCTACTTCTCTCTCTGCCTGTGTCTCTGCCTCTCTTTCTCTCGCTCTGTATCTCTCATGAGTAAATAAAATAAAAATAAAATCTTAAAAATTTTAAAAAAAAAGAAAAAAAATTTTAAAAAAAAGAAAAAAAGAGAAAAAAACAAAATCATATATACATTTGGTCAAATCACAATTCCATCCTCAAAAATGATTGTTTATTTTATATAAAGATGAATGCTGATATTAAATACATATTTATGATTTGTAATGATAAGATTAGGAATATTTTTGTGCATGTACAGAAACAACAAACACTTCAAAGTATTCCTCTTATAAAATTAATAAACACATTAATATGATTTATGCATTGCATGAGAACTAATACAATTGTTTTGCTCTATGTAATATTTCACCGTCTTCTTAACATATATTGAGGTTTTCTTGTAAATAATCAAATAATATAAAATATAACTCAGAGAAGCATTTATAATCTATAATATGTATAAAAAATTATATATGAAAAGTAATGATTAAAATGGAATGTAAGTGATACATATGCAATGCATATTTAATTTTTTCTAAATATAAAAATTGCTTATTACTCCATAATCATTTTGTAGAGGAAATGTTTTTACAATTCAATAAAATTTCATTAAATGGAGGAAGTATGTAATTTGTCATTATTCAAATGAGAAATTTCAATTAAAGCCTAAAGTCAGTATTTAAATCTATTTTAAAAAATCTATTTTAGCTTTAGTAAGAGTTAGTAGCCTGATGTTGCTGACTCATTATGTATTTGGCTATAACTTAAAATGTATGCCCTTCAATTATGTATCTTGCACCTGGAGTATATAGGTTTCCTCCAGATCTGGTTTAGGTCATTTTGAGGAGCACTTTTCTTTGGTGATTGTGATTATTCACCAAATATTTTTAATTCTTCTCCCTTCTATTTACATGTTAGACTTGCATTTTCTGGCTTTCTCATAGATTATTGTAACTATGTGATTAATAATGGTTAACGAGAATGTTACTTCCAGACTGAACATTTAATTACTTTTTTGAGTCTTTCTAAAACATCTTTGCCATGGCAACTAGCAATGTTTAAGGCTGTGCCTACTCCATCATCCTGAGAGAATTCTCTTTCTATCTTTGATAACTATAGTGTGACCAAGAAATAAATTTTTGTTATGGTAAGCCACTAAGATTTTGCAATTTTGTTTGTTACAATAGCATAATTCAGCCTATCCTTACTGATGTAGAAATCGGTACCTGGATGGGAGATGCTACTGTAACAATCAATTACAGAGATTTGGCAAGCAAAGAAAAACTATAATTAAAGGGTTGGAGAATGGAATTTGTAATGCAGTGGCAAAACATTGGGTAAACTTTTGCCTGCAATGGTGTTAAATGTACCTAAGGAGTTATATTCCAAAAGAAGAGGTTAGAATATAAGCAATCTGTTCATTGGTATTGTCTGTATTTACAAAACACTACAAGGAAGAGATGAACAAAGAACAATGAAAAGAAATAGCGGGTCTAGAGATTGGGGGAGTAGGTGAGTTAGAATACACAACTGCCACTCATCTCTAATGTAAATAGTGTACAATATAAAATACAAGATTTTGAGCAACAAAGTATGCTTAGCACTTATCCTTTTGCATGGTTGAAATCAGAAATATAGTAGTTACACTCACTCATATACTCATTGCCAAGATAAATGTAATTTATCACCTGTTTTTCTTAACATCAATTAAAGTAATCATCACTGTGTATGTACATGACTTTTCTTCTGAAAACTGGTAAGCCCAACACAATGTAAAGTTTTCAAGTTATAGAGAAACGTGTATCTGAACAAATAACAAACGAAAATACTCTGTGAAATTGTTATTACATGGATCTTGCTAGAAGGTAGAATAAGGAGGCTAAGTTTGTGGAATGCACCCCAAGAAATGATAATTTTTGTGACTTAAAACAACCCTCTGCTCAACTTTCTGGATATGGAGCCATACCCAGAATTCATGTAAAGACTATTATCTCATTCTGACCTCCTGGACTCTGGGTTAGTGTAGGAACTAGATGAACTCCTTGAAAGCAGTGAGGGAGGTAACACATTTTTAGGGTGGGAAGGAGGGTGAGTTTTTGAAAGATAGAAAGGAGGATTAGTAGTTCATTGCTGCTGTTTGCCAAATATCTCTATTCCCCTCCCCTTTTGGGTGAAATGGTGGGATTTTGTTTCTGGTTTTGCTTATGGTTGAATGGGAATATTTGAATAGTTCTGGCCTGTGAATTATATATGAGAATAAGTGATGCATGACATTCCCATGCTAGGCATTTACTTGGCTATTCAAAACCTCAGGAATAACATTTTCTCTGGAATGGCATACAAAATTTGATTGAAGCTTCTCTATCAACCTAGAGAACTAGGTTGGCTGATTAGGGGACTGTCCCTTCTCTACCCATTACTAACTTATAATACACATGTAGCACAAGGAAGAAATATACTTTTGTTGTTTTGTTGAGATTTGGAAGTATTTATGACTGACACATGATCAAGCCTTTGGTAACTGACACAGGGAAGTATGTAAGTTTGGTGAATTCTCCATTCTCAGTGGAGTCAACCTCTCAAAGGCCCACCTAAACCATGAAAATTAAGGCTGCATGTAGTATGACACAATTTCAGTATGTTCTGTATTATTGAAGAGGAAATGGGTGAGGATACCAGTTTTCCTTATGTTGTGTTCCCAAATGTGGTTTGGTGGCTTATTATGGCTGGTATTACTATGAAGGAAAGTTTTAGTAAACTCCAGAATTTATGAACTGGGAAAACCAGGATCCTCATAGTATTTGTGACAGAATTAAATTCTGACCAATAACCTCCTGGTTTAGTCATTATGACTTGTCATCTATAAGTTGAGGCTTCTCATTTTATGATTAAAGAGGTTGAGTTACTTTCTTCCCTAAGTATTTAGTAGATTACAGAGTATAATCTTAGGACTGTCAAACACCTAGGTAAGATTAACTATAGATCTAAAAGTACACCAACCAGGTAGTCTTTAATAAGATCTTTAATAAAAACTTTTAAGTTATAGAATAAATTTAAGTGCAAGAAAAATGTTCCAAACCTATAGGTATATCTACTAGAAAAGTTTCCTACTTCTCAAGTATAATTTAGGAATTCTAGTAGATTAAAAAAAAAATCCTCAGACTAACAGGAAATTATAGAAGTTTGGCCAAATTAAACAACATTCTTACTCTTGGTATGACCTTTTTTTTTGCAACACATTTAAAAATAAAAGAAGATTAAAAAAGGAAAACAAATCTGAGTCTGATTAGAAAAGTAACCTATTTCAATTTTACTCTTCACCCTACTTAAGGGATAATTTGATAAGAAGTTGCAGTTGCAGAGTGAGAAGGATAGGATGCTGGAACATTTTGGAACATTTTGAAAGAGCAGAATATCAGTTTGTTTTTTTCTGCCATTTTTGCTTGAGGAAACATCATTTCTTGTTAGGTCATTGTCCATAGTGCTGGGTCAGTTTAGGCTAATGATGTTCACTCCCAACTGGGCCGTCATTACTACAACAATGCTGGGAGAGGAAGTGGATAACAAGTACTCTTAAGCTGAAGAATTTTTACCCTCCTTTCAGTAATAGTTTTTATAAACTCCTACATGTTTTACATAACATAACAATATGATTCATGAATTTGACAGGAATTCACAAAATTACAAAATCATTATTTTAAACTAAATTTTAGGGCAATAGAATAAAACTGTTAGCTAACCCCAATGTTATCCCATGTTTACATGAACAAATCAGATTTTGCCAAATAAAAGAAGAAATGTGAAAGGGTCAGGAGGTTTTTCTGTGTAGTGTTTGGTGGAAGCTCTAATGATGGCAGTTACTCAAGAGCAATTTCTGCAAGGAAGGAGATTACTTGTATACACTACCAAGATTTCTGTTTGTTAGGTTTTCCAGATAGATAAATAAATAAAATAATCCTTCCAGGCTATAAAAGGATAAAATTCAAAGCAGAAATGATAAAGGCACACTGCTTGTATTTAGAACCAGCAATAATTCAGGTGGAGAGAAAAAAATGAGTTTTGGGACCTGAAAATAATTTAAAACTCTGAAGAACAAATATTGCACATGTGGAACTTACTTAAATTTTAACAACAAAAACAAAGTAAAAACATTGGTAGGAGAAACAGTCAGCAAGATTGTCTCTAGAGTCATGATTCCTCTTTAGAAAAACAAAAGTACTTGGTTTTGCATTGAAATAATTTGGCTTTTAACACAAAGATGAAATATAACCTTTGATTTCCAGATCTAACTACCTGGGTAAGAAATTAATGTATTGCATTATCTGAGAAAATTCTTCTGAAATGTATTCTACTGAATATAGTGACATTTTATGATTTATTTTGATTCTTTGATTAAAAATAGGCATGTATGATCTTATGGATTGTATCTTATATATGTTATTCAGCTTAACATATCAGATATTGATAAAATACCAATTGATAAATTATCTGGGATACTTATTTTTTATACTTAATTTCTCCAGGAAATAATTCTTTACAAATATGTAAAGAACTAAATTTATAGTCTTTGTGGGCAAAGACTATTTACCTGTTTTTATTGGGCTGATCAAGGTTGTACGTGTTCAGGACAATAGCCTGTCAGGTATACATGTTAGGCTCTCTCTGGGGCTAAACTTGCCAGAATGTTTATCCAATAATTCAAAAATACTTTTAGCTACATTAAATCATTCTTTTTAATTTTATTTGAAGGCCTTCTCCTAATTTGTAAATTTAAGTATACTATTATATTTTGGGGAGTTTAGAAACAGAATTAAGGTATGTCAATTAACTTATCCATTCAAAAATTGCTTATTGAGACTAGGGCACCATGCCAGCTAGGAAAATCATTCTCAACAAGAAAGACATGGAGCCTGGATTCCAGAAAAATCATTATCAAGAAAGACAAAGACCTTACAGTCTGATTGAGGAAATACACAATTGCAGTCATCATCATCATCATCTTCATCTTCATCATCATCACCATCACAATCATCACACAAATTTATATTTAATTGTGATAAGGACTGGGAGGCATATGAAAGGAAATTTCGACGTTAAATATTTCTTTAAGAGAAATTTCATTTATGCTGGAAATCTAACTGTGGACTTTTTTGATTAAAAAAAATGTGGAGTATACCAGGAAAAGAAACCAGCATGTTTTTGGAAATGAAATAAATCATGACAGGTAGAAAACTCTGCTTACCTTATTAGTAAATGGGGAGAAAAAGAAGTGGAATTTGTAAATAGGTACTCCAAAGAAATTCAGAATGCTATCCTTTCATGCTGGGAATGAGAAAAGTTGCATGAGAAAAATAATTACTTACTAAGCATTAGGTACCTTTCTACCCCATCTCAACCCATGAAGTAACAAGAGCTAATGGACTCATTTCTCTTTCAGAACAGAACAGGCTGCTTATGACCATGTAGATGTCTTCAACTGGTGGGGAAAATAAACAAATACTTAATTCCAAGTTTCTACTTAGATGTATATATTCTAAGTAGAACTGTGAGTGTATGTTTGCATGTGTGTGCATGCACACACATGTGTACAGGCACACAACACATATGCACATGTCCACACATGCAGGATTTGGGGAAACAGAAGCCTCTGACTATTTCTTAGATGCTGCCTTTTTCTCTTCCACATTACATAGAAACACAGGCAGAAGAAAGCTGAAGGTGGGGATTTCCTCTATATGAGAGTTAAATTTCTCATCCTGACATTTAAAAAAAAATCAAATTTAGACTACTTTATAATAAATAAACCTACTTGTTTTTTTCTCTTCTTTTTTCTGCTATAACATGATGATTCCCTATGCTAGGATAGAATACAATAGCCTCAATTAAGATTTTTTTTGGTTCACTATCTATTTATAATAACCATAAATTTGATATGGGATTTAAAGATGTACATCACAATAGACTTCTCTTTTACATCTAGACTCAGTGGAGATCTGCATCTCATTTATCTTAAATGGGACTTTAAACTTATGTATTTTAGCTAAGTCCATATTCACTTGAAATCACCATTTCCTCAATCAATTTATATTGCTTATTTTCTCCATGCCATTCGAATCCCCACTAGATTATAAACTAATTTGTATGTTTACTTTGCTCTGCTCTTTGCATATGTTAGATGTTCAATGAATAATTTCTAAACATTTCCAAATGTAACTCAGTTGTACAATTCTTTCCCATGTAAGACCACACTATTACTCAGGTTTCATACTCTTACTCAGGTTTCATTCAGGGGTATTCTTTATGTGTGTTTAGGGGAATATGCTATATATAGATCTCAGCATTAATTATATTTATATAGAAGAATCTATTCATGTAAGTAATGGATAAAGGTTTACTCCCAGTTTCCCTTTTCTCTACAATGGTTATTCTCATTTAAAAAAAAAAAAAGACTTGAAAAAGTAGAGAAGCAGTGAGGTTAAATGTAACAATAATGAGATTCCATATGTACAAGTTGACTTGTTAAGATTTTTAAAAAAATTGTTTTTACTTGTTAAAATTTTAAAGACTGATTGTTAGGTATTATCAAAAAGACAGAGAATTTTATGATGCATGGCTTCATTAGTCCTTTATGTGACATGTTGAATGTTATATTTGTATGACCAAAATGTTTCTGATAGTACATCCAATATTTGAGAAAAAGTCAATTCATTAGGTCAACTATTCAATCCAGTTACTTCTATACATGATTATAAGACTTTAAATAAAATTGAACAAAAAGTCATCTTTCCATTGAGTTCTCAAAAAACTGTCCAAAGTCTCAGTATTTGAACTGGGTGCTAAAAAAATAAAGAAGCATCTTGATAGGGATTGCATTGAATGTGTAGATTGCTTTGGGTAGTATAGACATTTTAACAATATTCTTCTAATCCATTAGCATGGAATGACTTTTCATTTCTTTGTGTCATCTTCATTTCTTTCTTCAGTGTTTTATAGTATTCAGAGTACAGGTCTTTGACTTCTTTGATTAGATTTATTCCTAGGTCATCCTATGTTTTTTTTGGTGCAGGTATAAATGAGATTGATTCCTTAATTTTTCTTTCTGCTGCTTCATTATTGGTGTATAGAAATGCAACAGATTTCTGTACCTTGATTTTGTATTTGGCAACTTTACTGAATTTGTTTATCAGTTTTAGCAATTTTTGACTGTAATCTTTCAGGTTTTCCATGTACAATATCATGTCATCTGCAAATATTGAAAGTTTGGCTTTTTCCTTGACAATTTAGATGCCTTCTATTTCTTTTTGTTGTCCAATTGCTGTAGCTAGACTTTCTATTACTATGTTAAATAGCAGTGGTAAGAGTAGACATCCCTGTCTTGTTCCTGACCAGAGAGGAAAGGTTCTCAGTTTGTCCCCATTGCAGATGATATTAGCTGTGGGTTTTCATATATAACCTTTATGATGTTGAGGTTTGTTCCCTCTATCTCTACTTTGTTGAGGGTTTTTATCATGAATGGATGCTGTGCCTTGTCAAATGATTTTTTTTTGCATCTATTGAAAAGATCATATGGTTCTTATTCTCTCTCATTAATGTGATGTATCACATTGATTGATTTGTAAATATTGGACAACACTTGCAGCCCAGGAATAAATCTCACTTTATTGTGGTGAATTATTCCTCTAATGCACTATTGAATTTGATTTATAGTATTTTATTGAGAATTTTTACGTCTGTGTTCATCAGGGATATTGGCTTATAGTTCTTTTTAATGGAGTCTTTGGTTTTGGTATCAGGGCAATGCTGGCCTTATAGAATGGAATTTGAAGTTTTCCTTCCCTTTCTATTTTTTGGAATAGTTTAAAAAGAATAGATATTAACTCTTCTTCAGATGTTTGGTGGAATTTGCCTGTGAAGTGATTAATTCTGAACTTTTGTTTGTTGCAATCCCTGGCAAAACACCAAAAAGATTTTTCATAGAGCAACAGCAAACAATCCTAAAATTTGTGTGGAATCACAAAAGATTTAAAATCACCAAAGCAATAATGAAAAAGAAAAACAAAGCTGAAGGCAGCACAACTCTGGACTTGAAGTTATGTTACAAAGCTG
Organism: Vulpes lagopus; assembly: GCF_018345385.1. Taxonomy (NCBI): domain Eukaryota; kingdom Metazoa; phylum Chordata; class Mammalia; order Carnivora; family Canidae; genus Vulpes; species Vulpes lagopus. Next base: position 134,235,002 of record NC_054826.1, on the reverse strand, counting down.
TAGTGATCAAGACAGTATGGTACTAGCAAAACAATAGAACAGAGTAGAAAACCCAGAAATGAACCCACAATTATATGGCCAATTAGTCTTCAATAAATCAGAAAGGAATATCCAGTGGGAAAAAGTATCTTTAACAAATGGTATTGAGAAAACTGAATAGCAGTACAAAAAAGAATGAAACTGGACCAGTTTTTTGTACCATACCTAAAAAAAAAGTCAAAATGGATGAAAGACCTAAATGTGAGACTTGAAACCATAAAAATCCTAGAGTTGAGCACAGGCAGTAACTTTATTTATATCAGCCATACTGACTTCTTTCTAGACATGTCTCCCAAGTCTAGGGAAACAAAGGTAAAAACTATCAGTACTTCATCAACATAAAAAGCTTCTGCACAATGAAGGGAACAGTCAACAAAACTACAAGGAAATCTACAGATGGGGAGAAGGTATTTTCAAGTGACATATCTGATAAAAGGTTGGTATCCAAAATCTATAAAGAACTTTCAAACTAAACACCCCCCAAAAATAAATAATCAGTTAAGAAATGGGCAAAAGACATGAACAGACATTTTTCCAAAGAACACATACAGATATCTAACAGACACATGAAAAGATGCTCAACATCACTCATCATCAGGGAAACACAAATCAAAATTACAATTATGTACCACCTCACAACTGTCAAAATGGCTAAATTTAACAATGTAAGAAACAACAGATGTTGGCAAAGATGTGGAGAAAGGGGAACCCTCTCACATTGTTGTGGGAATGAAAACTGGTATAGCCACTCTGGAAAACAGTATGGAGGTTCCTCAAAAAGTTAAAAATATAGCTACTCTACAACCCAGCAAGTGCACTACTAGGTATTTACCCAAAGGATACAAAAATAGTGATTCAAAAGGGGCACATGCATCCCAATGTTTATAGCAGCAGTATTAACAATAGCCAAATTACGGAAAGAGCCCAAATGTCCATTGACTGATGAATGGTTAAAGTAGTAGTATATGTATGCAATGGAATATTACTCAGCCATCAACAAGAAAGAAATCTTGCCATTTGCAGTGATGTGAATGAAGCTAGTATTATGCTAAGTGAAACAAGTCAGTCAGAGAAAGACAAATATATGATTTCACTCATGTGGAATTTAAGAAACAAAACAGATGGACAAGTGGGAAAGGGGAAGAAAAAAAGAGAAGGAGGCAAATCATAAGAGACTTTTAACTATACAGAACAAATTGAAAGTTGCTGGAGGAGAGGTGGGTGGGGGATGGGCTAAACGAGTGATGGATGTTAAGGAGGGCACTTGTGATATGTATGGAGTGTTGATATAGAAGTGATGAATTACTAAATTCTACTCCCAAAACCAATATTATATTACATGTTAACTAACCAGAGTTTAAATAAAAAACCTGAAAAAAAATAAAAAATAAAAAATGAAAATAAATAAACCCCTGAAACAACAAAAATATTATATTTTAATAGTATTTTTAGAACAAATATGCTAACAGAAGAATAATTTATATTAAAAAAAGAATATATTTATATAAAACTCAGTACAGGGGGTGATCCCTGGGTGGCTCAGCAGTTTAGCACCACCTTCAGCCCAGGGCCTGATCCTGGAGACCCGGGATCGAGTCCCACATCAGGCATCAGGCTCCCTGCATGGAGCCTGCTTCTCCCTCTGACTGTGTCTCTGCCAATCTCTCTCTCTCTGTGTCTGTCATATAAAATAAATAAATAAAATAAATAATAAATAAATAAAATCTAAAAAAAAAATAAAACCAGACACAGTGTAAACAAATTGTCAAGCTGACTGCATTGTTCAAAAGAAGATGAAAACTGGGCTCAGTGGTCTGCTTGCCTGCCACAATGTATATAAACCCAGCCCTATGACTGGCTACATGCCTCATAGCTTTGGACAAGTTCTTCTTCTGCTTCAACTTCCTCATCTCTAAAATCAAAATGGTGTTTACATTAAGCTACAGGGGTTTGGTAAAAATTAATGAATTAATATGTGAGAAGTTCTTGGAGCTGTGCCTGGAATATTCCAAGAAGTCAATAAATGTTCGTTATGAAGATGATGGTGGGTATGATGATGATGAAGATCTTTAGAAACATTAAAGTGTGGAGGAAACATTCTTTTGTTCATTTAAACTCTATAGTCAAATACTTTTCTGTGATACATTTCACTCTACAATTAGAACTTACGGTTTTGCACTTGCATTCTCCTTCTATTAGCCAGTACTAATCTCATTCCATTTCTGATATCTCTCTGGGTGGGCCACTGTTTTTGTAAAAAACACCATGTGTCTTGTCTCCACTTAAAGTTCAAGCTCATAGAAACTGGGATCTCTTTATTTCTTTTGTAAACATGAATCCTATTATATACCTAGTAGGTACTTAATGAACAATCAAAAAAAAACCCCACTATTTGTGACTACTTAGTCATTCTAGGTCATCTTAGGTAGTGAAATGGATGCAAACAAATGATCTTATATATTTTAAATACCATGACTTAACATAAGTACACAGCATAACCTGCCTGAATTTCATATATCTTGACAAATCGAGTCAACTGATACTTATTTTAAAACACTACAAATTATAAGCCCTCAGTGAACAAAATTTCAGAAATGTTCATTTTGATTGGGCACAAGAAAGAAAGGGCTTAACTTAGAAATGAAATCTGTAGTTGAGGTTAATCGTGATTTGTGAGGAAATATTTCATAAGTAAATGTCTATTTCATACTATTTTATCTATTCTAGATGTGGAAGCTGTGAGTTTTAAGTCCAACAAAGCAAACAAACCACCACCACCACCACCAACAACAACAACAAAAAAAACACCAACCAAAGAAAAGAGAAATAGATATTTCTTGAAAGAAAAAAATCTGGACCACTTTGGCTTCAAACATTTCATTGCTCATTTATTTGATTATTGGCCTAAACTTAAGTAAAATTTCAAATAAAATAGCTTTTATTCATATCAGTTTTTGGGCTACAAATGAGGACACAAAGTAATAAGTATTCGGGGAGTTTTGCCCTCAAATCTATCATTTTTCTAGTGTCTGTTGCACACAAAGTTTATAGCCACGTGTCCAACTGTATTTCAATATTTTCAGTCAAGAAATCTTGAAATTTATATTTAATTCATTTACTTAATCATTTATTGATTCTGTATCAAAGCTTTACTCCACATAAGACTTGAAAATGGAACTAAAATCTATTTCACCTTAATTGGACCTTCAGTACCTTATCTTAGTAGAAAGGGATCCTGGATACATATGCTGAATCAATCAATTAAACGATAAAAGATGTTATGTAATATCTTCATTGTAATTAGGAAACAACTGAAGACCTTGCACATTACCTTGTTAAAGGTAATTTAAATGAAATTACCTGATTAGTATTGAAAAGCAAAAAGTTCATCAGAATTTAGGCACAGATGATCTTAATTTTCAAATTTGTTCATCAGACTCTGACTCTGGATTGATTAGGCATCTTCTTGTTACAAGTGCACACACACACACACACACATACACACACACACCCTTCTTTCCAGGCATACATAACAAGAACATCCATGCCTAATTTATTTATAATATGATATTTGAGAATTGAAGTACTTGGCTTCATATTCCAGGTATGACATTTCCATCACTGTAGAATCCTGAGCTCATTTTTTTTTTAGTTTTTAATTTTTTTAATTTTTAATTTAAAAAAATACTTTATTTGAGATAGAGTAAGAATAAGAGAGAGAGAGAGAAAGAGAGAGAGAGAAAACATGAGTGCATGAACAAGGGGGAGGGGCAGAGGGAGAGAGAGCTCTCCACTGAGCAGGGAGCCCAATGCAGGATTGTATCCCAGGACACCAGGATCATGACCTGAGCCAAAGGCTTAACCATCTGAGCAGCCCAGGTGCCATGCCTTCCCCTTTTTAAATCTAATGTTTCATTTAAATATCTGTAAAAGTGTCAATAATAATGATGTCCTTCTCATGGAATTATCTAAAGGTTGAATGGAATGATCCAACTTGAAAGGGCCAGTATCATGTTTGACAAATGGTGGTTATTCAGTAAATGATAGCTGCTATTAATATTGTGGCTATTATGATTATTCTACATACAGTAAAAAATGTCCTTACTAGCTTCCAAAGTTAGACAACCCTAAATCTCATCTGCTAAATCTCAAATAATATCATGGGGCAAGAGTTCCCTGAGTCAAGAATACTCAGTATGTTTTCCTTGAATCAGCAATAGATGTAGTTTATCATGGTCCAGAAACCTGTGGCTTAGTAGTCAACAACCAGTCACAATACCTTCAATATATGATCATGTAGAAACAGCAACAACAACAACAAAACAGAGACAGGCAGGATAATTGCAGTATTAAACACCATTTGGAGGTGAATAGAAGATACACAACATGCAAATTTCAGTGTTGAACTGCATATGTCCTATTTATCTGGACTGCGATATCAAAAATTCTCTGCCCTAGCTGGCCAGGACATGAATTCTGCATTCTGTATATGTTTATTTCTCTTTCTGTTCTCTGAAAGGATCTATTTTGATCAGTTTATCTATGGCCAGATCTCAGAGAAGTGAGGTGGGGTCCTTAAAGCTTTATCAGAACTCTTCTTATTCTTGTCTATTTAAGAACTGGGGATTTGCTTAGGGCTGGGCAATGCCCGCGTTGCCAGATTAAGGTATCTCTGGAAGTATGACTCCCTTAAAACTCAGTTCGATTCCACTCGTTCCAATTGTTGGAAACTCCACAAACTACAAGCAGGAACCTCACATCTTTGTTACAGTCCTTGTTCTCGAATCTCCTTTGCCTTACAGGGACATAGCCACATCAGCTTATTTTGTATTTTTTATTAAGTATTTTCATATTATAGCTTTTTATATCTTTTAACTTTTAGTTTGTTTAACTACTTTCTTATATTTAATATGGACTTACTCTAGACAGTATATAGTGAGATCTTTTTTTTCTTTTTTTTCTAAGGTTCTATTTATTTATTCATGAGAGACACACAGAGAGAGGCAGAAACACAGGCAGAGGGAGAAGCAGGCTCCATGCAGGCAACCTGATGTGGGACTGGATCCCATGATCTGGGATCTCGCCCTGAGCTGAAGGCAGCCGCTCAACCACTGAGCCACCCATGTGCCCTGGGATCTTCATTTTTTGAATCAAATTTTTCAATCTCTACTTCCAAATTGAAATTTTTATACACCCTAATCTAATGATTGATTTGGTTGGATTTAATTCTACATCTAGCTAGATATGGTTATTTTCCTATTTATTTTTAGTGTTTTTCTATTCCTTTCTTGCCTTCATTGGGACTATTTTTATGCTTCCATTTTATTTCAACCATTGCTTATAAGTTACAACTTCTTTTTTACTTTGTTTACTTGTTAATTTCGTTTTATTTTGTTTTTGGTGGTTGCTTCAGAATCTACAGTGTGCATAATGAACTTATCACATCTACTTTTAAATGATACTATATTGCTTCAGTTATAGTGGAAGGACTTATTATAACACTGTAATTTCATTCCTACCTCCCATTCTTCATGCTATTTTTCTTATATATTTTATTTCCACATATGCCATATGCCACCAAATACACTCTATTGTCAGTACTTTATCCAGTCAGTTCTCTTTTAGAGAGATTTTAAACTGAGAAAAATATATGTATCACATATTTATCAGTCCCAGTATTATTCACTACATTTAGAACCAAAATTATGGTATCATTTTTCTTCTACTAACATCTTTAATGTTTTGTAGTGTAGATTTGCTAGTGATAAATTCTGTCAGTGTTTGATTATCTGAAAAGGTCTTTATTTCTCCTTCCTAAAAAATATTGACTTATAAATGGTATAAAATAATCTGCACATAAGTACATAGTTTGTTGGGTATTGACATATATATATATATACAATCTAGATAATGGATTTTGCATCAACCCCAAATTTTCTCAAATTCTTCCCTTCTGCCTCTTACCACCCACTCTGATCACTGGCAACCACTGAGATGCCTTCAGTTGCTGTAGATTAGTTTGCATTTCCTACGATTTTATATAAATAGAATCTTACAGTACGTACTCGATTTGTCTGGCACCTTCAACTAAGCATAATCATTTTGAGAATCATCCATTTGGTTGCATACAAGAATAGTTCATTCTTTTTAATTGCTGAATATTTCATTCCATCAGGGAGAGCAAGGAATAAATGATGGAGTCGGCATGTGTTTAACGTTTAGAAACTGTCAAATTATTTACCACTTTCCCAGAAGGGTATGAGACTTTCAGTTTCCCCACCATCTTGGCAGCACTTGACATTGTTAGTCTTTTTAGTTTTAGACCTAATAGGTTTGCAGTGATATCTCACTAGAGTTTTACTTTCCTTTACAGCTAATAAAGTGGAATATCTTTTAGTGTTATTTGTCGTCCATATATTTTCTTTGAGTGTTAATTTAAAAAAAAAAATTGGCTTTTATGCTATTTATTGAATTTTGGGTTCTGTATGTGGTTCTGTAGGTTTTGTTCTTTAATGTGACTAGAATATATTTTTTCCAAGTCTGTGCCTTCTCTTTTCATTCTCTTACCAGTGTCTTTTATTTTTTTATTTTTTTATTTTTTACCAGTGTCTTTTAAAGTAGAAATTCTTAACTCAGATGGATTTCAGTGTATTGATTTGTCTTTTATGAGTTATGCTTTGGTGCTGCATCTAAGAAATCTTTGCCTAACCAAGTTTACAAAGACTTTCTCAAATGTTTTCTAGAATTTTTGGTTTTTGGTTTTATATTTAAATATATTATCCATTTGATGTAATTTATGTAAATGTTGTGAAATATAGGTACAAGTTCATTTATTTTTGCATATACATTTCTAAAATTCAGAAACTAAAACTTATGAAAAGACAATTGTTTTTCCACTGATCTGCCTTTGTACCTTTGTTGAAAATCAAATGACTGTATATTTGTACATCTATTTCTGTACTCTTTATTACATTACATTTATCTCTTTGATACATATACTACATTGCCATGGTTGCTGTACTTAGAATATGGGAAATCTTTCCACTTTTTCTTCATTTAAGAAAAAAATTCTATTCTAGGTCCTTTGAATTTAGAAATAACTTGTTTATTTCTACCCAAAAAGAAAAATCTCCTGAGATTTTGATCTGAATTCGAATGTATCTAGGAATAATTGATAGCTTAAAAAATGTTGAGTTTTCTGATCTATAAATATATTTCTCTATTTAAATAGATCTTTTAGGAATTCCACATATTTTGTAGTTTTTAGTGTATAAAACTTGCACAGTTCAATTTCTCCCCAAATATTCCATATATCTGATGCTACTGTTCAGTATACCTTGTTTTTATATTTCAATTTCTGATGACTGTTGATAGGATATAGAAATATCATATAATCTGTATAGTCATTTTATTCTACTGCTATGCTAATCTCTTATTTGTTCCAATAGCTTTTTGTAACTAACCAAATGGTGTTTTACATAGATGATCTTCCATCCATGAGTGAAAGACAGTCTACTTCTTTCCCAATGTGAAGATCTCTGATTTCTTTATTTGTCCTATTCCTCTAGCTAGAAATTTTCGTTTAATATTGATTAGGGGTTGTGACAATGGATACCTTAATTTTTTTTCCTGGTCTTGGGGCAATTTCTGTTCTTGCAGTCAAATATGATAGTTATTCCAAAGGAGCCTTTTAGCTAGTTGAAGAAATTTCTTTGTAATTCTAGTTTATTGGTTTTTTTTTTAATGAAGAAGGAGTAGATGCCAGTTATTGTCAAAGTCTATTTCTATATGCACTGAGATGATTTTCTGTTCGTTAATATAATTAATTCCATTTATTTATTTATGATAGTCACAGAGAGAGAGAGAGAGGCAGAGACACAGACGGAGGGAGAAGCAGGCTCCATGCACCGGGAGCCTGATGTGGGATTCGATCCCGGGTCTCCAGGATCGCGCCCTGGGCCAAAGGCAGGCGCCAAACCGCTGCGCCACCCAGGGATCCCTGATTTATTTTTTAATATTAAGCCAACCTTCTGCTCATGGATCAAACCAAATAGTTCATGATATTTGAGCCTTTGTATATATTTTTAAATTTAATTTTATTAAAATATAGTTTAGAATATTTGCACTGATGGTCCATGTGGGATATTTCCGATTTTTTTTCTTGCAATCTCATTGTCTGTTTTGTACCATTATAATTCTGGCCTCACAAAGTTAGTTGTAAAGTCTTCCTCTGCCTTCTAACTTAGTTTCTTGAAGGGTTTTGTGTAAAATCTGTATGATTTTTTCCCCAAATAATGAATATAATTCACCAATGAAGCTGATTGTGCTTGTAGTTTTCTTTGTTGAGTGATTTTTACTTATAAATTTGATTTTTTTGATAGATATAGGGCTATTCAAGTAATCTGTTTTTCATCAGTGAGGTATGCAATTTGTATGTTTCAAGATATCTATTATTTTCTAAAGTGTTCAGTATATTTGCGTAAAGTAGTTTTCAAAATACTTATCTTTTAAAAATATATATAGTGATGGTATCTCTCTCTCTTTTCTGATATTAATAATTTATGTTTTCCCTCTATTCATGATCACTCTGGCTAGAGACATTATTTTTATCAATATTCTCAAATAAGTAGCATTTGCTTTTAGTAACTTTATTTTTTATTTTATTAATTTTTACTCTGATCTTTACTATTTTATTTTTCTCTCAACGTGGTTTTATTTATAGTCTTTTGTTTTTATATTTTCTTAAAGTAGAAACTGATATGGATTTTTGTCCTTTGTTCCCCTCTAATGTATGTATTTGATGCTGTATATTTTCTATAAACACTGCTTCAGCTGTACCCCTTGAATTTGGCATTTTGTTTTTATTTCCATTCAGTTAAAATTACTTTGCTTCTTTTTTTTTTTTAATTTTAAGTTTGTCATTGACCCATGGTTAATTGGTGTATGTTATTTCAATTGCAAATATGTGGCAGACAGTTCAGAAATCTTTCAATTGTTTATTTTAAATTTAACTCCAGTTTGGTTGGAGAAAATACCTTTTATGATTTTCATTTTTATCTATGTTTCATTTTATCTATCTCTCTTTTTAAAAAGTATTTATCACACAACCTTTATCATCTCAACCATTTTTTTTAAAGTTTTATTTATTTATTATATATGATTGTTACAGAGAGAGAGAGAGAGAGAGAGAGAGAGAGAGAGGCAGAGACACAGGCAGAGGGAGAAGCAGGCTCCATGCACCGGGAGCCTGACGTGGGATTCGATCCCGGGTCTCCAGGATCGCGCCCTGGGCCAAAGACAGGCGCTAAACCGCTGCGCCACCCAGGGATCCCTCAACCATTTTTAATTGTACTGTTCAGTAGTGTTAAGTACATTCACACTATAGTGCAGCCAATGTCTAGAACTTTTCATCCCACAGAACTGGAACTCTATACCCATTAAGCAGTAATATCATATCCTCCTTCCAGCCTTTGGTAACTGCTATTCTATTTTCTGTCTTTATGAATTTGATTACTCTAGGTGCCTCATATAAATGAAACTATGCAGTATTTGTCTTTCTGTGACTGACTGGTTTATTTACCTTAGTATAGTGTCCTCAGGTTTCATCAGTGTTCTTGAATATCATATACTTCTCTACCTTTTTAAAGGCTGCATAGCATTCCATTTTATGTATATACCACATTTTGTTTATCCATTCATCCATGGATGAACACTGGGGTTCCTTCTATTTCACGGCTATTTTGAATAATGGTACTTTGAATGTGGGTATACAAATATGTCTTTATGACCCTTGATACCAATTATTTTCATTTATATACCCAGAAGTGGAATTTCTGGATCATATGATAATTCTATACTTAATTTTTTGAGGAATTGCCATACTCTTTTCCATAGAGTACTCTTTTCTTTGGGCTTTGCAAAATGATGAGGAAAGAAGGTGGTTCCTTTCTTGCTGCATGTAGTTATACATGAAGTATATGCCCCCAAATCAAGTTATCTTCCAACTTGAGAACAAAAAAAGTAAAAATGGCTATACCATTTTACATTCACATCAGAAGTGTGCAAGTATGCTAGTTTCTCCACATTCTCACCAATATTTGTTTTGTTTTGTTTTCCTGTTTTTTTGAGAGTAGTCATCCTAATCAGTGTGAGGTGATCTCATGATTGGAGGTTTTAAAAAAAAATTTTTTTAAGATTTATTTATTTGAAAAAGAGAGAGAGAAAGAGTGTGAGCAAGTAGTGAAGGACAGAGGGAGTGAATCTCAGGGAGACTCCCCACTGAGCACAGAGTCTGACATGGGGCTTGATCTCATGACCCCTGAGAGTAGGACCTGATCCAAAACCAAAAGTTGGACACTTAACCAACTGAGTCACCCAGATGCCCTTTGATTTTCATTTTTTATAGGAATTCTTTATATCTTTTGGTTATTAATCCCTTATCAAAAAAGTGAGTTGCTTGTGTTTTTCTCATTCCCTAGATGGCTTTATTAATTGTACCCTTTGATGTACAAAATGTTTTAATTTTAGTGTAGTCCAGTTTATCTATTTTATTTAGTTGCCTCTACTTTGGTATCATATTCACATAGTCACTGCAACATTCATGTTATGAAACTTTCTCCCTTGTTTTCTTCTAAGTTTTGTAAGTTTGACTCTTATTTTTAGGTCTTTGCTCTATTTTGAATTATTTTTTGTGTGATGTAAGAGAAGGGTCCAACTTATTTTTTTGTGTGTAGAGATACCCAGTTTTTCCAACACCGTTTGTTAGAAAGACTTCTCTCTCCATTGAATGCTCTTAGCAACTTTGTCAAAAAAACATTTGATAACATATGCAAGAATTTACTTCTGGGTTTGCTATTTTTCCATTTGTCTGTATGTCTGTCTTCATGCCAGTACCACACAATTTTGATTACCATAGCTTTTTAATTAGTTTTGAAGTTAGGAAGTATGACTCCTCCAATTATATTCTTCCTTTTCATGATTGTTTTGGCTGTTCAGGATCGCTTGAGACTCCATATGAATTTTAAGTTGGATTTTTTTCTGTTTTTATAAAAAAAATTATTGGGATTTTGGTAAGAATTACATTAAATTTATAGTTAACTTTGTGTAGTATTAACAGCTTAACAATATTAAGCCTTCTGATCTGTAAACATGAGGTGTGTTTCTCTTTATTTGTTTTTAATTATTTTGTCAATTTTTTGTAACCTTCAGTTGTACAGATGTTTCACTTCCTTAATTAAGATTAATCCTAAGTATTTTATTCTTTGTGATGCTATTGTAAATGAAATTGTTTTCTTAATTTCCCTTTTGGATTATTCATTGGAAACTTTTTTCATAGTTGAGAATCTTTCTGGAAAGATATTCTAGATACCCCCAAAAAGAAGTTGGAAATTTCATTTGCTGTATAAATGTTTTTCAGGTCAAAAAAAATGTTTTTCAGGTCATGTTGGTTAATAATTTTGTTGTGTGTTTTTGTCTTCTATACCTACTGATTTTCTGTCAAATATCCCATCAATTATTGAGAGGGGAATATTAAACTACCCAGCAATATTTGGTGATTTACAGTGACATCAGTTTTTGTTTCATGTATTTTGAAGTTGTTATTAGGCACAACCATTTAGTGTTACCCTATCCCTGAATTAAATGACCCCTTTTTGTCCTTATGAAATCATCCACTAAAGAGAGTGATCTAAATGAAAATGACATTTGAATTAAAACAGTTGCTAACATTTCTGAGATGGAAATAGAAAAAAAAAAAGATGAAGGAGGAGGGGGAAAAAGGAAAAGGAAGAAAATAAAGAGAAGAAGAGAAAGAGAAGAAGAAGGAGAAGAGGAAGAGGAAAAGGAGAAGGAAGAGGAAGACTAGGAGAAGAATGTAAAACAAATATAGATTTTACTCTAAATACAGTGCCAAGCCCAGAGAACAAAATAACTATTAGACTATGACTATGTTAGTCAAGTAAGAACTTTTCTGGCCTTTGATAAATTTCTTTTTTTTTCTATTATTTTTTTGAACCCTGAAGGAATAAAAAACAGAGTTAGCATACAAGAATGAGAATATCGAAGAGCAAGGTTGGGAAAGGAAGACACCTACCATAACTCCTTTTTCCACTGAAGGTATGTACCCTGCCAGAGACCAAGTTGAGATAAGAGTAAAAGCTAAGCTTTCTCTTAGCTTATAAATTTTAATTATTAATTTGGACTGGCATTAATTACTGACTTGATATAACTTTTATGACTGGAAATAATTATAAGAATTTATGTTACTGAAGTATGGGCGGAAGCCACAGAACTTTCTCTGATTTGCCTAAAAAGTCAGAAATTGCACTGTGAAAGATAAAAAGATGGTAATTTCTGACTTTCTCTCATAATATTGCTTGTTTAACCTAACATTAACTTTATCATGATGTCTTTCAAATTTGTCTTTGGCTTTTTCCTAGGCTACCTTGATCTGACCTTCCTCTTATTAGATGCCAATTTGTTTAAATTCTACTAAGCTACTTTCTTCTCATCTTTTAAACACCTTAAATTGTCAATGAGATGACAGATTTTTAAATCAAGATGGGAAATGAAACTCAGAATCTATTCTTTACTGGCTTTTCTTGTAAAGCAATTAACACGTATTTTGACTGAGGAGCTTCTTTACTTTGCAAAGAAAGCTATTACCAGGTTATTTATCAAAGAGTTTTGAAGAGACCTCAAAAAAGCATCCTTCTTACACATATTTTGCCTCCCTATTCTTCACTTGACAATAAAAAAACAATTGAGTTTAGCTATATAAACATTATGCTAATCACATTCATTTCTGCAAGCTGCTTAACATTGTGCCTAATTACCATGAAGCACAATAAGGATTAGTCATATTATTAAATATGCTAGATAATTTTGTTGTAAATTTTATTTGATTAAAACCCTAAATCCTGCTCATATGTGTTCAGACATCATAATATGTTGCTCAGGAAACACAGTCAGCTACTCACGACTTAGAAAAGAAAGCTTGTACTTTCCTTCTTTTTGTTGTTTTCTGTTATCTTGCCGCTCTGAAGTTCTCTTGATGGCTTACATGGTCTTTAATTCCAAGGTGGATAGCCTTAGCATGTTGAGGAAATGTATAGGAAACAGCTTCTTGATAATCTTATCCTTTAGACTTTTCTCCTTCAACCTCTTTATAGGTGGTAGAGTTTCTCAGGCGATGTCATAGGTCCCCTTCTTTTATTCAGGGAGAGTGTAGGCTCTCATTTTTATTCATGGTTTTAGGTTTCATCTATATGCAGAAGATTCTAAATATTTATCTTTTATCCAGACTGCTTCCCTCTTCTCTTTCTCAACTCTGATTAATTCACATCTCCACTTTGAAGATTCAAAAGCATTTTCAAATTAATGTATCCAAATCTCAGCTTGTGATATTCTACACAAAGCCCCCAACCCATAGTTGTTGTCATTATCTCAGTAAGTGCTACCACTTGGTTCACTCATTAAATAAGTATTAATTCAATGTCTGCTATATTTTAAAAAAAGCACTGATTTAGCTCTACATAATAGCTTTAAAAAAGACAAAGCCCTTGCTTTCATGGTGCTTATGTCTCAGTATACACAAATGTTCAACGAATACAATTATGAGTCTCTTGAGAATTCTCTTTCTCTTTAACTTTGTAGATTTAACTTCCAACATAAATATCAAATTAGGTGAATATGACACTGAAACAGAAGCAATAAAATCAGACCAACAGGAAAAGAGGATTAATACACCTACAGACTAGGACATACTAGTATAGCTATATACTAGTATATATACAGACTAGTATATATACAGGGTATACAGACTAGGACCTACTTCAGCCACAACAAGTACTAAATGTATGGCCATGAGACTAATTACACATCACACTGGCTATTAAGTCTGAATGGACAAATAAAATGACTTACCTGATAAAGATTTACTTGGAGACAAAATAGAGCTGATACTTTACATGGATGTCAGTTCCTACATTTTATAGTGGCCAAAAGAAGGGAAAAATTGACACAACACATTTTGCTAGTAATATTTAACTGAAAATACTTGGAGTGCCATAGTGCAAAAAGCAGTCAAAAAGGGCATCGATGGCAGTTATCCAGTGAAAACATTCCATTTGTGCCGTGAAATTGTGGGCCATCTTAGCTAGCTATAACTATTTACTTCAAATAAAATACTGGAACAAACCTTGCTATTACAAAATCTTTGCCAGTAAAACAAACACTTTTCTTAAAAGCCTGTATTTGGGCTGTTGGTACCAAAAACTTTCACATTGGTTTAGGAAAGCATGTGTGTTATTTGAAAGATGCACTTTAATGAAAATACTATTTATATGCACTTTTTATTTGTTTCCTACTTGTTTTAAGGCAATTACTACTGACATCATGATTTTTAAAAATTCCTTAAATGTATCTGAGTTTGAGTACTGGATATGCTCCCAGTGATATGTGTAATATTATAACAGATAACATAAGCACAGTTTTCTCTTCTACACAAGGGGATAAATAATAACTTTGATTTTTGTAATAATAACAAGTGATGGTATATATGATAGCTCTTTGTAAACTATGTCACTGTCTACAATACTAATATTATAATAAAACTATTTTTTGAGCAACTTCTACTCTAGTGATTTAATTCATTTAATAAAATAATTATTATTATTACTGAAAGATTGTTAAAATGTAAAGTTAAACACACACACAAATGCATATACACAAATATGTCATTACTTCATAGAGAGATCATCTCAAGGTCAATATTACAATGGTTGGAGAACTACCATTGTAAAAAGAGTCCCCTTGAGAGGTTTATATGCTTATTTATTTTCTAAAATATTACTCATTTCAGTATGCTTTGTTAAGAATCATTTAACTGAACTCTCTAGATTAGTATATTATTAGTATATTATTCAAATAGTAAAGCTTTGTTCCAGACAAAATTAGTGACCTGAATGCTTTTGCTGCTCATTATAGTAAATTTTTGCTAAGTCTAAAATGATATAATCTTATATTAATCTTATATTAATATATCAAATCCATGACAGAGCTGTTTGGTTTAAGAATTAATTTTTTCCATTATTGTCTAAGTATAAAACCTGATAGAAACTACAAAAAAGTTCCTAGAAATAATAAAGATATAAGATAAATATACAAAAATGTATGTCTATATACAAGCATTAAATGACCAGAAACTAAAATAAAAATAATTTAGGATAGTAAAAAAAAAAAAAAAGTACTTACCAAGTCTTCTAAACCAGGAACATAGAAGAATGCCACCATTTATTTAGATCCTCTTTCAATTCTCTGAGAAATGTTTTGCAGCTTTTTATGTACAGGTCTTGCATGTTTCTCATCAGGTTAATCTCAACATATTTCATATTTGTAAATCCAACAAAAGCTGTGCAAGACCTGTATACTGAAAACTACAAAATATCATTGAAAATTTTTAAAAGATCTAAATAGATAGGGCTATAATGAGTTCAAATGTCCAAAGACTCAATATTGTCAAGATGTCACTTCTCTCCAAATTGATCAACAGATACAAGTCAATTCTAATAAAAATCCTAGTGGGAACTCCAAGACTTGTTATAAAGCAACAGTAATCAAGTCAATGTGGTATTGAGAAAAGGTAAACAAATAGATCAATAGAATAAGACAGAAAGTACAGGAATAGGCACTCCATTAATATAGTCAGGTGATCTTTGATAAAGGAGCAAAGGCAATACAATGGATCAAAGAAAGTCTTTTCAACAAATTGTGCTGGAACAACTGGACATCCATATGCAAAGAATATGAATCTAGACAGGCCTTATATGCTTGAAAAAATTTTATTCAAAATAGAACATAGACTTAAATGTAAAATACAAAATTATAAAACTCCTAGAAGATAACATAGGGGAACCTAGATGATGTTGGGCTTGGCAGTAACTTTTTAACTACAACACCAAAGGGATGAAAGAAAAAATTGATAAGCTGGACTTTAGTAATATTTAAAATTTTGTTCTACATGAAAGACATTATCAAGTATATTAGAAGACGAATCAAAAACTGGGAAAAATTATTTGCAAAAGACACATCTGATGAAGGATTGTTAACCAAAATGTAGGGGGGAAATCTTAAAACTCAACAATGCAGTATCACCTCACACCTTCAAATGGCTAAAATCAACAACACAAGAAACAACAGATGTTGACAAGGATATGGAGGAAAAGGAACCCTCTTGCACTGTTGTTAGGAATGCAAACAGGTGCAGCCACTATAGAAAACAGTAGGGAAGTTCCTCAAAAAATTAAAAATAAAACTACCTTATTACCTAGCAATCACACTACTGAGTATATACCCAAGGAATACAAAAACACTATTTCAAAGGCTTACATGCACCTCTGTATTTATAGCAGGATTATTTACAATAGCCAAGATATGGAAGTAGCCTAAGTGTCCATCCATAGATGAATGGATAAAGCAGAGGTGGTACATGTATGTGTTTGTGTGTATATCTATATATACACATATATAAATAATGGAATATTGTTCAACCATAAAGAATGAAATTTTGCTATTTCCAATACCATGGTTGGAATTGGAGAGTATAATGCTAAATGAAGTCAGTCTGAGAAAAACAAATACCATATGATTTCACTCATACGTGGAATTTAAGAAATAAAACAAATGAGCAAAGGAAAAAAGAGAGAGACAACCAAGAAAGTGACTGTTACTATAGAAAACAAACTGATGGTTACCACAAGGGAGGTGAGATGGGTTAAATAGGTGATGAGGATTAAGGAGTGCATTTTCAATGAACACTGGGTGATGTAAGAAATTTTTTTTTATATATATTTTATTTGGGTAGCCCGGTGGCTCAGTGGTTTAGCGCCTGCCTTTAGCCCAGGGTATGATCCTGGAGTCCTGGGATTGAGTCCTATGTCAGGTTCCCTGTATGGAGCCTGCTTCTCCCTCGGCCTGTGTCTCTGCCTCTCTCTCCCTGTGTCTCTCATGAATAAATAAATATTTTATTTACACACATAGAGAGGCAGAGACACACATAGAGAGGCAGAGACACAGGCCGAGGGAGAAGCAGGCTCCCCACAGGGAGCCCGATGTGGGATTCAGTCCCCAGACTCGAGATCATGCTCTGAGCCAAAGGCAGACACTTAGCCACTAAGCCACTCAGGTGTCCCTGATGTAAAGAATTGTTGAATCACTATATTGTACAACTGAAACTAATACAACACTATGTTAACTAATGGAATGAAAATTATAAACTTAAAAAAATATATCTCAACAATAAAAAAAAACAAATAATTAATAATTGGGCCAAAGACCTTAACAGATACCTTGGCAAATATATAGAGATGGAAAATAAGTACATAAAAGACATTCCACATCGTAAAGTCATCATGAAAACAAATTACAAGATACTAGTACATACCTATTACAGAATGGCCAAAATGCCTAACACTGGCACCATATGCTGGTGGGGATGTGGAACAACAGGAAATCCCATTGATTCCTTGGGGGGGATGCAAACTGGTGGAACCACTTTGGAAGGGAGTTTGTCAGTTTCTTACAAAACTGAATATGCTCTTACCATATGATCCAGAAATCATGCTTTATTTAGTATTTACTCCGAGTTGTAGAGGAAACTTAAAACATGTTACTTAATGAAAGAAACCAATAAAAAAAAGCCAAAAATGGCATGAGTCCAACTATATGACATTCTAAAAAAGGCAAAATTGTGGAGACAAGAAAAAGATCAGTGGTTCCCAGGGGGGACGAGGAAGGAAGTGAGGGGTAAATAGGTAAAGCACAAAAGATTTTTAGGGCAGTGAAACTATTCTGTATGATGTACAATGGAGGATACATACCGTTATACATTTGTCAAAACCCATGGACTATATAATGTCAACAGCGAACCCTAATGTAAACTATGGAATTTGGGTGATATATGTCAACCTTAGTTCATCAGTTATTACAAACACTTCAGTCTGATGGGGCATGCTGATAACGTATGAGGCTGTGCATGTGTAGGGACAAATGGTAGACAGTAAATCTCTATACCTTCCTCTAAACTTTACTATGAAACTAAAACTGCTCTTATCGAAGTCTATTTTTAGAATTATTTTGGAAATGACAAATGGATTCTAAAATACATATGTCGATAAAAAGAACCTAAAATAGCTAAAACTACTTTTAAGATGAAGAACTAACACTACCTGAATTAGGAATTTATTTGAACACTTACTGATTCCAAAATTTATTTAAACTTAACCAGACAGTGTTACTGGCATAAAATAGACATATTGGATACTAGAACAAAGTGTACATAAATGGATAGACAAATTACAGACTACAAGAACGTTAATTATTTTCCCAAGCACATAGTATAGAATCATCATCAATCATCATCATCAGCATCATCATCATCCAGAATCAATTATTTATTTGCTTATTTCTTACGATATGCCTGTCACTGTGCTAAATGTTTTACATTACTTATTTAATTAAATCGTCTGAAAATCCTGTAAGAAAGGAGAAGGTATAATTTTCTTCATTTCACACATGAGTAAAGAGATTTGAGGGATTAGGTAAATGTTTAGTTCAAAATCAAAGCATCTGAAAGTGAATGGGTGTCTAGTCTTTTCAATACCCACCACCTGACCAAATAAAACCCAGAATTATTGGCTCATGTAAGAATTATTGAATAAATAAATTGAACACAACAAGGGACAGACATTGGCATTGGCCACTCAACACATCAGCAAAAACAGACCTTGGTCAGTGATTGAACTGCAGCACCCTGACTAACCAGAGTGTATTATTTTATATAATTATTAATATATTAATAATATAATAATATAGTATAATATAATATAATATAATATAATATAATATAATTAAAGAAGATTTGTGACTTTGACTTAGACAAAGCATGTTTAAACTATAACCTCAGAAGTACGATCCATAGAGGAGCAAACTGATTGGATTTTATCAAAATTTTAAATTTCTAGTTTCCATAGACACAATTAGGAGAATGGGTTGGTATATTTTATTTATACCTGTGTTAATTTTCAGTTTATTTCTTACTTACCCCTTCCTCCCTCACTCCTGGACTGAATACAGTCTCTCTTCTTCCTTTCTTTGCTTTTCCTTCTAGAAACTGGTACTGCCATGTCATTTAAGAGAAATTTTAATATCCTAAGTATCACTTACTTAGTACATCAACACATCACAGTAGTTAACAGGTTTTAAGCATATAGATATGTGAAGATACTGAAAAATAGAAAACACTAATTTGTGTGGGTTTTGTCCTCCTTCTCCTGTTTGGAAAGAGGAGAGATTTTGAAGATACAATTAAGATAAATACAGATGGTTCCCAACTTACGATGGTTTGACTTACAATTTTACAACTTTACAATGAAGTGAGAGTGGTAAGCACTCAGTAAAAACCATACTTTGAAATTTGAATATTGATATTTTCCCAGGTTAGCTATATGTAGTGTAATACTCTCTTGTGATGCTGGGCAGCAGCAGCTGTAGCTCCCAGTCAGCCATGCAATCACGAGGTAAACAACCGACACACTTGCAACCATTCTGGACCCCTACAGCCATTCTGTTTCTCACTGTCAATACAGTATTCATTAAGTTGCCCGAGCTTTTCATCACTTTATTATAAAATAGGCTTTGTGTCGGATGTTTTTGCCCAGTTGTGGGCTAATGTAAAGGTTTTGAGCACATTTAAAGTAGGTTAGGCTATGATGTTCAGTATATTAGGTATATAAATGCACTTTTGACTCCTGATATTTCCCACTTATGATGAGTTTATTGGGACATAACCCAATAAACTTGACCTTGTAAGTCAAGGAAGATCTGTATAATTTCTTAGTAATTCTTATTATGGTTATAATTATTTAGAAAATATGACTATGCCCAGATGGTTTGTATTTACTTCTCACTCCCCTCAGTGGTTCCCTGCTTTTCTGAATGTGTTAACACAATGTGAATTTCACTTTACTAATGGAATCAAATCTGAAGAAATAAGAAATAATGGCTCCTAATTATGCCAAAAGACCTTCCTGAATTAGCCCATCTTCCAAATAGCATCTAGTTTGGTTTCATATTTAGACTCTTAACAGTTTTAAATCATATCTATGGCAGTATGAATTGCATTACTTTTCTATATTCTGTAAAATATTGGCTGACTTCCCCAAGTGAAACTCTTTTTCTCTGTTTAGCAGAATCCAAGTAATTAAAATGCATTTTTCCCTCAGTTTCATTTAATCTTTCTGAAGGTGTTTTTATCTGACTGAAAAGTAACGCTTTCAATTTTCTTACAGATTAAAATATCCTAGTAGAAATTTTCGCATTTGCTGAATAGGTTTTACATTTCCAGCTTTATATTTCTTTCTTTTTTTTATTTAAACAGTTTCATATGTAGTGTTCAATAATTTATCAGTTGCATATAACACCCAGTACTCATCACATCATGTGCCCGCCTTAGTGCCTATTACCCAATTACCCCATAACCTCTCATTCCATTCCAGCAACCTGCAGTTTGTGTCCTATAGTTAAGAGTCTCTCATGTGTTTTTTCCTCTCTGATGATTTCCCATTCCATTTTCTCTCCCTTTCTCTATGATCCTCTGCACTGTTCCTTATATTCCACGTATTAGTGAAACTATATGATAAATGTCTTTCTCCAACTGACTTATTTCACTCCAGCATTATACCCTCCAGTTCTATACAGGTCACTGTAAATGGAAGTATCTGTCCTTTCTGATGGCTGATATTCCATTGCAGTTTGGCTATTGTGGACATTGCTTCTATAAACATTGGGCTGCAGGTGCCCTTTCAGATCACTACAGTCATATCTTTGGGATAAAGTGGTAGTGCAATTCCTGGATTGTAGGTTAGCTCTATTTTTAACTTCTTGAGGAACCCCTGTACCGTTTTCCAGAGTGGCTGTACCAGCTTGCATTCTCACCAACAGTGTAAGAGGGTTCCCTTTTTCCACATCCTTGCCAGCAAATGTCATTTCCTGGCTTGTTAATTTCACCATTCTGAGTGGTGTGAGGTAGTATCTCATTGTGGTTTTGATTTGTATTTCCCTGATTCCAAGTGATGTGGAACATTTTTTCCATGTATCTGTTGGGCATGTGTATGTCTTCTTTAGAGTAATGTGTTTTCATGTCTGCCCATTTCTTGACTGGATTGTTTTTTGGGTGTTGAGTTTGAAAAAGTTCTTTATAGATCTTGGATACTAGCTGTTTATTGATAAAGTCACTTGCAAAAATGTCCCATTCCATAGGTTGCCTTTTAGTTTTGTTGACTGTTTCCTTTGCTGTGCAGATTTATATTTATTTCATTGGGCCTTTGACTGATTCCCCAAATCAAAAAGAGTAAATTATTTGTCCTCATTTTGGGATATGTGGAGAAAAGAGGCTTGAATATCCACCTAGTGTTAGGTATTTCTTTTCTTAAACTTGGTCATGTTAAGTATCTTCCAAGTTATTGTGACAGGTGGAAAGTAACACAGCAATTACTGAAAACACTTCCAAAACAAAAACCTTATGCTTCCTGAAGGGACTGTGTACTGTTCAAAACATCAAGTGACCAATTTGCTTATTACATACAAGAGCCAATCTATCTGAAAACTAAAATAAATAAAATCTTAGTAGATATAAGAACAAAATGTATGAACAATTTGACTTGAAAAATATATTTACACATAAAAATAAGGAAACTTGTTCAACTCTCACCAGTAATCCATTTAAACCATATATTAGGTTAATGTCCCATTTGCTAAATAATAATACTGGTAAGAATGTGGTGACACTACTATACTCTGTTACTGTTGGATCATACAGCCCTTCATTTATTTAAGACATGTAGTAAACAGGTATTGTGTGTTAGGATGTGATGACATAATTCTGATAATAGCAATTCACTGACATGTTACATTCCATTGGTACAATGTATATGTGTTTATCTATATGTAAATATGTGTGTATGTGTTTACAAAGCTATGAGAACTTGGAAAATCTAAATGTGCATCATTGGCGATAGGTAAAACAAACTTTAGAGTGCCCACTCTTTTTTAATAATATATAGTCTGTAAAACAAATAAAAGACACATAAGTGTTCTAAAATAGAAAAACACCAAGACAAAAGATATATATATATCTTATTTCTGCGTATGACTAGTATGTGCATATGCAGATATAATATACATATATACATATTCTATTTACTTCTAAAATTATTTTTCTTCATATATAATCTCTATGTTACATATGTAGAGATAACAGACTCACAAATATGAGTGTGTTCATTTGGGTGGGAGAGTCATTGGATGGATGTATGAGTGAACTTTTATGTAAATCCATAAGCCTAAGTGTGCACTCAAAACTGTAAAACTGTTAGGGATGGTTACATCCAGGGTGAGGATTCTGGGAAAGTAATGAGTAATAAAAGAGTTATTTTTAGTTTGCCCTATTTATTTTGGTTGAATGTTTTACAGAGAATATTTTCACATATATCTATGTAGTAAAAAAAAAAAAAGAGAGAGAACCAGATTGGTATTATTCTTTAGAATATTAATTTTTGACTTAATAAACTAATATGTTATTAATGAAATAAATTATCTGTTCTTGCTTCAAATCTTTTTTGGCAGATTAGGAAGTATTTAGACTACTTTGCCAATTCTAGACTCAACCTCATTCTTACACCATATCTTGTTTGAAGGGGGAAGTGCATGGTTGTAGGGAGGGGTTATGTTCCCTATTTCTTCCTTGAAGAAGTCTTTGAAACACTTAAATTGTAAAAGTCTATCAATCATATTGTGGAGTGAGAGTCAAGGTATTGTCAGTTTTATAATTCAGTTACATTTGTTAAAGTGTATGTTTATTTCTCCAGTCTGTGTTCCTCCCTGTGCTAGGAGAAAGATATGCTTTATATAAGTCAGTGGTTCACAAACTTTGCACTTATCACTTACAGGGCTTCTGAAAACAGAGATTTCTGAACCCCTCCCATGGTGGCTATGATAAGCCTTTTGAGGTTAAAATGGGTTAATGTGCATTGTTGTTAAAGCCTCAGATGATTCTGAAATTGTGATTTCAGGCACCATACTTTGATAGTCAATAGGACAAGGAAAAGAGAAGAAATACCCCCAGACTTCATGGAATTTAGAATCTAATTGGGTTGTATTAAGCTTCTTATTGTTGCTATAACAAATTACTATAAAATTAGTTGCTTAAAATGACACAGATCTATTGCAGCTCTTGAGGTCAGAAGTATACAGTGGTTTTCAGGACTGAATCTTTTGGGGACTCTAGGGGAGAATGTTTCCTTCCTTTTCCACTTTATAGAGAACACCTGCATTTTTTGACTTGTGACCCCATCTTCAAGGACAGTGTCTTCAAATCTCTCTCTTTCTTCTCTGCTTTGTCATCACATCTCCCTCTCTGACTTTGACACTCCTGACTTTTTCTGATAAGGAACACTGTGATTATGTTGGGCCTACCTAGATAATCCAGGATAATCTCAAAGAGCCTCAGTTTTTGCTCTTGTAAAGTAGCATAGTTAGAGATTCTCAGGATTAGGATGCGGGCATGACAAGATTCTGAACCATAGAAAATCATATTTATAGGTATGGTGGTAAATTAGAAGTAGTGTTGAACAAGAAGTAAAAACATATTTTGCCATGGAGTTCTGGCTTTCAGTAAACCAACCAACCAACCAACTGTACAACCTTGACTAAGTCAATAAATCTCTTTCAAACATTCATTCATTGTTTAAATAGTTGTTTCTGAAACACCTAGTAGTTTTTAATGCTATGTTTCTATAACTATAAGCTAGTTTTGATTTTTTAATGTCAATCATATGTAAAAATAAGTGCAGATTTAAAAAAATGCAAGTAGTCTAAATTTTAGGATTTATGTCTTTATATTTCAAAACCCGTGTATCTTCTTTTGTGTTATAATTTCTGTGTGTACAATTATGCTATGTTTACTCTTAGAAAATATTGTTTTTCTTATAGTAGAAGTCTGGAACAAATGTATTTTATTTATTTATTTTTTTAAGATTTTATTTATTTATTTTGAGAGACACAGAGAGAGAGAGGCAGAGACACAGGCAGAGGGAGAAGCAGGCTCCAGGCAGGGAGCCTGATGTGGGACTTGATCCCAGGACCCCAGGATGGCACCTTGAGCCAAAGGCAGATGGTCAACCGCTGAGCCACCCAGGGTTCCCCAGAATAAATGTATTTTAAATGTCATCTAACATATAATCATGAATAAGACATTACAAGAATAAACTAGTTAGTTGTGATAATTGCATTCCTTTAGAGTCCTATGTCAGCAAGAAAGATGTGGGTTCTCTAACCTTTAAACAGAGATAAACAACATGATGAGAGCTTGTTGAGGGCATGGGGAAAACTGGATGGTGATATAAATTGGTAGGTGGTTGAATAAGGAAACGTTCAGACTTTGTAAATTTTCCCTAGATGGTAATTTTTTTGTCAAAATTCAAGTGGAAAGAGAATCCATCAAATAATCTAATTTAATATTGGTAATACCATTCACGAGCACAGGTAGGGTGGAATATTTCTTATGTAACAAAATTTGTTTTGCTTAATTTCTAAGGAAATGAAATGTCCCACACAACATTCAAAACAGTTAGTTTAAGCACACCTATTTGTTAATACAAAATATAAGGTTTTAGTGTTTTCTACTCAAATATGTGTAAATTCGGAATTGGCTGTACCAAGAAAATGGTGTTTTCAGTATATTTTGACATTTATTAAGCACCACTAGAGGGCAGGATTATTTCTCAGTTTTACTTAAATTGATGCGGTAACTATGAGATTAACAAACTAATGGCGTCATACTTCTATTTTGTCAAGCAATTTCTATATGATAGAAGTTTCAGATTAACTTCATTCTAATGTTTTTTTTTTGAGCTGTCCTTTAAAAGAATCTCAAATTCCATCCTACTTCACAAATTATTTTACACATTTAAAAGAAGACATTCATAGTTTAGAGACAGAACATGCTGTTTTGAATTTAAACCATTCCTGGTTAATTTAAATATAAAGGAAGATGATTTTTGTTTTTGGTTTTGTTTTTCAGTCCAGAAGAACATGAAGGAAAAAAAATAGTGGAATCATAATATATTGTAAAAAGTTTAGCTTGAAGTCAACATTTAATTAAACATGTCTTTATTGCAGGCCATTTTGTTAGACTGTAAGCACAGAAATAGCTCATGTTCTTTTTAGGTATATCTTCTTTTGGAAACCAGTCTTTATTCCTCTTTATAGAAATGAATCAAAGTACATTCTGTATGCTTTTGTACTTACCTCTATTTCAGGTAAAACATTGAGTTATGGTCACCCTCTGACTATACTCCCTCACAAGACTTGTGAGCTCCTTGGGCACAGATCCAAGATTTTGTTGACATTATAACCCAGTATGCCAAGTGGGAATTGCCAGAAAGCAGATAGATACTCAATAGAAATTTGTGGCTTTATTATAATAATGGTAGGGAAAATCAATGAAAAATTAATTATTTACTATGGTAATATCTATACCGTATATTATTTTATTCAATTTCACATCAATATAGTATTGATTTTAAAATGACATATGGAGAAGAGTGAACCAACAACTTAGTTCTCAGGGACGTTCAATTCAGCAGTCACGTTTTAGGAAACTAATATATTTCTTGTATTATGTCCAGTGCTGAGCATAAAAATACCAAAGGACTAGTATAAGCCCTTAAAAGACCAGTACAGATAAAAGTACATAAAACAAAGCTTTAATCCTTAAAATTAAGGTTAAACATTTTGGTCAATTTGTAACAGATCTGCAGGCCAGCTAAGGAAAAAATATGTTCACCATTTGGATTATGCGATGGCACAGCATTGGGGAACAAAGGTTCTGCCAAATGACTGTAACATAGTAAGGTCAAGCTGTATCATGAAATAATGTCAAAATATTATATGAAAATAATGGGTGAACCACTCAAACAGGTGTGCTCTTGGGCAAGTAATAGATAGCTTTTAAGAAGTGCTGCTTCATTGGCCTGTGAGCCCTGGGCTCAAAGCCTCGAGTGCAAAAAGCCACAGAAGTGTACCAGAGTAAAAAACACTATCCAGCAATACCAGGCAGTAATTCAGGAGATTTTGAGCATATCTGTTTTCTAAATTATCTGTATTTATTCACTCACGTGTTCCTTTTACTGCATATTTATATAATGTGTATTATATAGTCAGAAAAAACCATATACATACACAGACACATTCACACATTCACCCACACAAACATACCCACATGGGAACAACTACAAACACTATAACTATATGAGATTATGTGATTAAAATATGATTTTTCTTTGTAAACATTTGATGAAAACTTAAGCCAGATGTGACATATATGAAATATGACATACACATATATAGTCTCTATTACAGCCTGATTCAAAATTTCCTTCTCTTAATTTGTTTTCTGTCATTTGTTGGAAATTACATATCTGTGATACTCAGTTTCATAAATTCTTCCCTATTATTTGGATATATTCTTGCACCAAAACTGTGTCTGCTTTTAATTGTGTAAGTATATTTTTAAGGTACAGAGTTTTCAATACTGTATTTTCTTTTTCCTGCCAAATAGTTCTGTTTATGTTTAGTCTTAAGTTGATTTATAAAAATTTGGGAAAATTAAGGTGAACACATATTTGAAGTGGTAGTCCATAAAGATTACTCTATACAGGAAAGGAAGTGAAAATTAATAGAGCTAAATGGATTGGAGGAAAAAATTAAAAAGTGGCTTAACAATGGAGAACCTTCTTATTAAAGGAGTAGGCCCATTCACGTCAAAGCAAATGGTGAGTGTTGGTCTTTTCTGATGGCTGAGTAATATTCTGTTTTATATATAGACCACATCTCCTTTATCCATTCATCTGTCGAAGGACGTCATGGCTCCTTCCACAGTTTGGCTAGCAAATTGAATTTAAACAAAAGAAAG
This sequence comes from Vulpes lagopus, assembly GCF_018345385.1. NCBI lineage: Eukaryota > Metazoa > Chordata > Mammalia > Carnivora > Canidae > Vulpes > Vulpes lagopus. The sequence goes on along the minus strand of NC_054826.1, from coordinate 134,207,935 downwards.
TAAGAAAAAAAAAAGAAAGGAGTTGGTCAAATATACTGGGACTAACCAGAGAAAGAGCTCTAAGAGTAAATATAATCAGAGAGAGACTTTGTGATTTCAGTGTTAATCACCTGTCTGAATAAAAGAAGAAAAAAAAATTTTTTTTTTTGCTTTGCTGCTAGGACATTTCTTGGAGTGAGAGATACTTTCTGAGGATGACTTAAGTCTCTCTATTCTCATTTTTAAGGACTGTATATACTTTATTCTGACTTCCTATATGCCACATCTTTTACAAGCATCAGGAGTTTGATGTCCTTTGATGTCCTCGAGTACTTGTGATTTTAAAGTATAAATGTATATATGAAATTAATTATATTATTAGCATATAATTATGTAGAGAATTAATTACAAATATACATATATGTGTATGGGAAAAAACCTGATGGAACTCATAGTTTCTTTTTCTGCCTTTTTCTGTTATATGCAGGAAATATCTACTTTTCTAAGTTAAGCAGTTCTTATTTGTGAACACTGAGAATGATTGCTCTTGTCCTTGAGTGCATTTACTAACATAGGAGGGTAAATATTTAGAGCAATACATAGGGATTTAGCCTTGTGATTCCCATTATTGTGAAGAAATGTAAATATTTACAGTATATTTATCCCATGATGTTTGTCCTGGACTCAGAATAATGAAATGAAACAACTGTTTAAAACAAGTTATCCACAGCCTTGAATAAATTTGTGACTTAACACAATGTGGAAGACATTATGGCTTTCTACTATCTTAGAAAGCACTAAAACATAATCAGTGCCAGTATAGCCAACACTTTTTAAAGATGGAAAAACTTAAAATTGAGACTATAAGTAATCTGTAAGTGGCTTAAAGAAATACATTTTTAAGTGGAAAACTGGAGAACTAGTTAATTATAATTTTCTACCTTATATCATAAACATGGAAAGCCAGCAGGATAAATTTAACTTTTATTTTAACACAATATGTTATAGACTCTACCAGTGTAGAAATATAAGTAAATTAACTTTAAATGTTATTTTCTGAAGATTTGTCATGTTAGCAGAAGGTAAGAGTAAGTATTGTAGAATAGCCACTTTTGAGAATAAGAAAATAATTTCATTTTGCTTTCTCTATTTTTTCTATCAATTTATTTATTTAAAATTCACAGTCCTAATTTGAAGGGATTAAAAGATCAGTTTTGTTTTTTTTTTTTTAATTTTGGAAAATAGTAGCTCTTTGGAGACCAGCTCAGACATTGACATTATTCTCCTTGCTGTGAACTTGTCTACTCTTGAAAACATTTCTGGTTCTCCAACTTGCTAGCTATGTTTCCATCAGTTCCCATATTAGGAAAGTTGCTTGCAAGAGCATATTCTGTAGGTGATTTCCTACCTTGGTAGGCCTGATTCAAGGAGGAAGATGGCGATAGTCCTTTCTTACCAAATGCCTCTCTTTCTGATTGGTAGGGAAGCCTTTTTTGTGTGTCTCCCCACCATGTGCTTATCACTATTGTCACCCTTACCACACTTAATTATTATAATTATTTATATGGTTACCTTTCCCAGTAGACAATACACTCTTTGAGAATAGAGAATGTGTCTTAAATCTATGTGTCTCCAAATTTTTTTGGAGACCAAATTTTTTATATCAAATTTTATTCAATGTATCTTTGATACCAAATTTTATTCAATGTATCTTTGACTATTTATCTAATTTTCACCATTTTATCTATATCTATAACCCTATCTTGAATTGTGTTAGAAAACATGGCTTAATTGTGGAAATGCACTTTTATGAAAATTAACATTCCACTGAATAAACCTAATTCCCTCTTGTTTGACACTGGGGACTATCTAAATAAAATTCCAAACTATTCTATGTGGCTCAGGTTTTACATTGTTAATTATCACATAAAACGGATTTGCACAATTCTCTTGGGATTTCAATTCTCAAAATGTGTTTAATCAAACATTAATTTAGTTTAGCTTTTAGTTTGCCAGTGAAATGATCTAGGGTATAAAATGAGTATGTATGTGTGTATTTTGGTCTGAACAGATTTATAGTGTCTATAAATTAGTGAAAAAATAGTGTTATTTAAAATAACAGAGTTGGGAGAAAATATTGGAAGTGATCATTTACCAAAGGACTATTTGTTTATACTAGGGGGTAAAAAGTAAAGATACTATAATAAATACCTATTGTTTTAGCCTTGGATAGATGCATTAGGGTCCAGCAGAAGGGCACTAGAACTGCCAAAGCCAGGAAAGATACTGTGCATATGGGTTAGCATAAAACAGAAACACCTTAAAAAAAAAAAAAACACAAACACCTTTATTGACTAGACATTGTGTTTTAAACACCGTTCTCCACTAAAAGTGACTTAGGACTCCTTGGAGAAACGATTGATCCTAAGGCTAGGGCAGGGAAGTACAAGGTGAGGCTAAATATCTTATTGTATCAGAAAGTAGAAAATATTTTTATTTTCTAGAAATAAAATTATTTTTATCAAATAATTATTACCAGTTAAGGGGATCACATTGATCAAATCTAGGAGAATTTGGACATCAAAATAAATAAAATAATAATGGATCATACTATAGCATAAAGGAAGAATCCATGATCCATACTTATGTAAAAATTAAATGGATAAAAAAATATTTGATAAGAAAAAGGATATTCGGGGATCCTTGAGTGGCTCAGCGTTTTGGCGTCTGCCTTCAGCCCAGGACATGGTCCTGAAGACCCGGGATCGAGTCCCGCGTTGGGCTCCCAGGATGGAGCCTGCTTCTCCCTCTGCCTGTGTCTCTGCTTCTCTCTCTCTCTCTCTCTCTCTATGTCTATCATGAATAAATAAATAAAATCTTAAAAAGAAAGAAAAAGGATATTCATATGATCTCAAATTATCTTCCAACAAAACACAATTACAAAAAAAAGGAGTAAACCTTACTGACAACACCTTAACTGAGCATCTAAGTAAATATAACTAGTCTTAGAACAAATTGAATTTATGTACTAGATGATATGAATGCAAAAGAAAAACACAGCATCACTCCTGCAGTATTCATGCCAAAGATACAAAATGTGAATCATATCAAAAGGAAATCTCAGACAAACCTAAGTGTAAGGGCATTCTGTAAAATAGTGGGTCCTGTAATCTTTTTTTAAAGATTTTATTATTTATTTATTTATTTATTTATTTATTTATTTATTTATATTTGAGTGTGAGAGAGAAAATGTGAGTGGGGTGGGGGAGGGGGATGTGAAGGAGGAGCAGAGGCAGAGGGGCAAGCAGATTCTGGGCTGAGCCTGCACAGTGAGGGGCTTGATCCCAGGACCTGAGATCATAACATAAGCTGAAACTGAGTAAGACCTTTAACATACTGAGCGACCCAGGCACGCCTGAGCCTATAATCTTTAAAAACATTAAGACCATGAAAAGAGACACTGAGATATTGTTCCAGATAGAAGGAGGTTATTAAATGAACGTAACACTATTTCTGAACTGAATTCTTTGTTAGAACAGATTTGTTCAGGACAATGATTGGCTAACTTGAATGGGGTTTGAGGATTGGATGATGATGATGTATTATTCTAGTTATCTATTGCATATGAAAACATTCTCAATTTAATGGCGTAAATTATAATAATAATGATTGTATCATGCTTACAGATTCTGTGGGTTAGGAATTTAGAAAGGGCCCAGTGAAGATCATTTCTTTCTACTCCATGAAACCAGAGAGTCTAGCTGAAAACACTTGTTGGCTGGAAGCAAGAATCATTTGTTATGTTATTCACTTGCCTGGTGGTTGATTCTGGCTGTTGGCTCAGAACCCAGACCTCCATGTTAGGCTTGTGTTTCGGCACACTATGGTAGCTGGGTTCCAATAGTGAGTATCCGGAGAGAATCTTACAGAAGTTCTATCATCATTTATGACTTAGCCTCAGAAGTTACTCAGATGCAAGGACAGGAAATAAAGACTTTCCCACTTTCTCCTTTTTTTAGGCTGAAACCACAAATTTGATGGGAGAAATGTGAAGCTCACTTTATAAACAGAACATGTGAGATGGAAGAGAGATTAGTTTTTAGTCATCTTTAGAAAATAAAGCCTGTCTCATGTGTAATGATAATTAACTGATTTTGATAGTGTTGCTGCAGTTTTATAAGGCAGTCACCTTATATATAGAAAATCATAGTTAAATATTCAAGAGTGATGAGACATTATGTTGGCAATGTATCCACACATGGTTTCAGAAAAAATATTAATTTATGTATGTATGTATGTATGTTCCAGAAAAATATCTAATTGAAATGTTCTATTCTTCCAAATTTTCTGTAACTTTTTAGTTGTTTGAAAACAAAAGTAAAAGCAAACATCTGGAAATATAAAGGGAGATTTCCAGGAGGACCAGATTAGACTACTTTGTAAAATGGAAATGAAGAAAGCAAACTAAAATAATGCCCCTGGGAGGGGACGGGAGTAGGGAGGGTGGATTTCCATTCGTAGGAGATGATTAAGCTGTAATGATAAAACTGTAACAATGATGCCAGAAAGAGTAAATAGAAGGCTTCCTAGGCTTTATCTACTGGGAAGAACTAACTTGTTTTACAGAAATATTCTAGTATTCATGAATGGAGGAATTAGGTGTTCAGCTCCAACTTCAAGTGGAAAATAGCCTATCCTGCTAATAAAGTTGTTTTGCTTTTCCATCAGTAAAGATTTAAAACATTTCTTTTCTACCTATTTTTCAGATAGTAAACTGGTCTTTTAAAGATAATGTAAATATAGAAATAATTGAAGAAAAGATTTTTCAGGTTAGAGAGCACTGAAGAATCACATTCTTAGCTATAATATTTAAGTATTGTTTTTTTTTAAATCCTTAAGAGAAATTATAATTGCTGTCAAAATCTGCTTTTTATCCTTCAGAACAGCACTGCACAATGGAAATATAGTGATGACTATATACATGCTATTAAATTTAATAGTAGCCACATTATAGAAAAAGTTAAAAGAAGTTAATTTTAACAACATATTTTAACCCGACATGAAGAAAATATTATTTCAATATGCAATAAATAGTAAAAATTGAGTTTTTTTAAAAAAATAATATTTATTATTTATTTGAGAGAGACAGAGATCATGAACTGGGGGGAAGGGCTAAGGGAGAGGGAGGCTCCCTCTGAGCAGGAAGCCCAATGTGGAATTCAATCCCAAGATCTGGGAATCGTGACCTGAGCCAAAGCAGACCCCTAACCCACTGAGCCACACAGGCACCTGAGATTTCTTACTTACATTTTTTGGAAGAAGTCTTCAAAATCTGAATTGTATTTTACACTTAATGCACTTTTTAAAAGTTTCTATTTATTTTAGAGGAGACAGTGCATTTGGGGAGGGGCAGAGAAAGAGGGAGAAAGTTGTGAAGCAGACTCCACACTGAGCTCAGAGTCCTGATGCTCAATCCCACAAGCATGAGATCATGACCTGAGCTAAATCCAACGGTTGGATACTTAACCTCCTGAGGCACCCAGGTGCCTCTAGAACACATTTTAACTGGACTAACCACTTTTAGGAGTATTCAGTAGCCCCATAGGACTAGCGGCTGCTATATTGGGCAGTGCAGCTCTGTAATATGTATGTATACATAGTACTCATTATAGGATTTTTTAAATAAATATTTTATTTATTTATTCACAAGAGACACAGAGAGAGGCAGAAACATAGGCAGAGACAGAAGCAGGCTCCCTATGGGGAGCCTGATGTGAGATTCGATCCCAGGACTTGATTCCAGGACTTCAGGGATCCCGACCTGAGCAGGAGGCAGACCCTCAACCACTGGACTACCCATGTGCCCCGCCCCCCCCCCCCCCAGCATAGGATTCTACTACTGAGTATGAACTCAGTATTTGTCAGTAAACCTTTGTGTTATATTTAAAGTCCTGGATTGAAGAATTCTCTTCAGGTACTATTATATCTGAAATGTTTGAAGCCTCACTTCTCAATCCAGTAAATACACAGTACACAGTAGTATTGTTATACAAATACCTTCCCTGAGACTTATTCACTGTGGGCATAGCAAGCATTTATTCCAAAAAACTAATTAAAAAAGTTATTTTGTACCCTAGCTTAGATAGTATAAAATACTTCTCAAAAGGGAAGATCAAAATTGAAGATATTTTGTTGAACTGTCAGGTCTTTCTTGACTAGGAGGACATTGAATGTCTTCTGAGTGAGAGATGCAAGATTTTTAAGGTAGTAGTAGAGGGAATTTCGATACTGGTAACTGGGCAATGACTTCTTGAAAAGTTTGCTTCTACTCTTTTGCTGCTTATCAGCTGCCTGTGCCTCCTGAGGTTTATACGAATGTTACTAAGATGCAGGAAAACATCAATCTATACTTCACTGAAATATTTAACCAAGAAATCTTCTGATTTAGTAGCAAATGGAGTGCAAGGAAATCAGTCCTATCTATTTACATAAATACTAACATTTGGGTCTAAACAGAGGCAAGAGTTAGAATATATTTACTACAAACAGAGTTAAGTAATTTATATGTATTTGCTTATTTAACCTTGAGAATAACTCTTAAAGGACCATATAACCATCAACCACCAGTATTTCTTATGGGAAACTGGAGGTATAGGGAAGTTAAGGTAATTGCCCAGGTCATGTAGCTAATAGGAGTTATAGTCAGGATTAAAACTCAGAATTAAAACCTGACTCTAGAATCAGGGACCTTAACATCTATACTACCTGTCAAAAAATATGAAATTGTTTCTTCCATGGAACCACCTGCTTCTTCAGTTATTCTTGGTATTACGTATTCTGTGGAGATGTCATATTGAAGGTTTTTTTTGTTTTGTTTTGTTTTGTTTTGTTTTTTATCCAGTAGTTGAATTTGACTTCATATGAATAAAACCTAAGTTTATTTTCATGCTTAGAACACTTGAAATTATATACCTCTACTTTCAGACAAAATATCCTCTTAATGGTGCCTAGTGGCCCTCATCTCCATTGGCCTCACTAATCTCCCAAGAGCTTTTTGTGTGTGACCACTTTGGATTCTATATGTTCTTCCTCTCTGTGTGACTAACACTATTTTTTTCCCCAACTTTGAAACCAAATGAAATTTAGTACTTCAATTCCCCTCTGACTTCTAACTGATTTCTTCTGTTCTGAGCCAGTGGAGAATAACAACAGGCAGTAGAATTTCTCTGTGTCCCAAACTATCCTTGCTTATTCTGCTGGCTGCATCAAAGACTCTGTAGCTGGCATTTTACTATGCTGCTAGAAATTTAACAGTAAACAGAGCAATATCCAGTGTACTCCACCCATCAATTCGTGCACACAAACCTCACTCATCCAGGACTCATGGGGGTAATGAAGTGTTTCTCTGGCATCTTAGCAGTAGACCCCCATTTATTTCAGAACAGTGAAACTGACAGTGCTGCCAAAAGATCATTCTGTTTTGAAGACTTTCCTGACTGGTGTCAATCTTGTTACTGTTTTGTTTTGTTTATTTTCTCTTTCTTTCTTTCTTTCTTTCTTTCTTTCTTTCTTTCTTTCTTTCTTTCTTTCTCTTTCTTTCTTTCTTTCTTTTTTCTTTTTTTCTTTCTTTTTCTCTTTCTTCTTTCTTCTTTTCTTTTCTTTTTTCTTTTTTTTAAATTTATGGCCATTTCAAAGTTTGAAAATCCATGGCCTCCCTAAATACTATATTTGAAAATGCAAGTGCTTACTGACTCTATGACTCCAGGCAATAGGGATACCAGTTTTACTTAACAGGAAATACTCTAAGACTTTCCTAGCAGCTTCTTTCTAGTTAGATTCAGTTGGGACCACGTGGCTTTTTTTTTTTTTTTTCTTAACTGGTAAAGGATGCAAGGTCTACTTTTCATGATATGTTTAGACTAAGCTGACACAAAAATTAACACATGAAATAGATTATTTTATTTGGGGGTAAAAATAAGTGCCAGGAGGTTGATATCTCTAGTTGATAAAGCAAGCTAAACTAATCAGCAGTCTATCTGAATGTTCTGTTTTCATGAGAAATAAGTCAGTTGTCCATTGGGATGAATAATCTTAAGTATATAATTCTATTTTGCTTTTTTAGGAGGCTCCCTACCTCCTGTGGTCCACTTAATGGTAGGAATAAAAACATTAAAGTATGATTTTTCCAAACTACTTCAGTTTCTATCTTTTATTGTTTCCTTTTGTAAAGCAAGCACTAGTAGTCTTGGCATACAGTGGTGACACAGTTACTTAAAATTATCACCTGTAGACAACTGTATTTAAGCACCTATGAAGAGAAAGGAGAAAGAATGCATGATAAGTAGTTGCTACTATGAAACACTTCAGTGAAAATAAACAGTAAAATTGAGTTGGTTGTTAACTTATAAACACAGTGGAGAACTTGTAGAAATAAAATCATGAGCTCAGGGTCATAAATCTTTCACTCCAGTTCAAGGGATTAGAAGAACTCAAAGACTACCCTGTAAGAAATTCTCATTTCTTATAGCTACATGGTTGAGATTTCTGAAAACTAAACCAAAGTCTGTTCCTGAAGATAGGGGAATTACAATGCAACTTGAATTCCTCTGCTTATAGGAACTCTTATATTAGATAAAGGGCATCGGTTTGGAAAGACTTAGTTTCTGAAAATTGGAATGGAACATGAAGGCAGATTTTTATGAAACTGGGGACCTTAGTCCCCTAAATTTTACTGAGCCTCATTTGATAGTAAGAGTAGACATCCCCTCTATTTTAGGAAGTGAATCTGTCTTTGCCTGAATCTCATAATGTGTCTTTCTAAGGGACTGTCTATCCTCCTCAGAAGATAGCTTGTAGATATACAACTAGACTTAAGTTCCAATTGGTCCCAGAAGATGAATTGAAAAGTATGAACAGTTAATACTATGACATACAGCAAGATAATTGCATTACTTTCCTAATCTATATCGACAGGAATCTGGGGGAAAATATGAGAAAATGGGTCCCAAGGGTCTTGAGTTCAGTTGGAAAGAGTATAATATTTGATTGGGCTGAATCTATTGATGTAAGATTCTTAGTTGAATTATTAGCTCAAATAGAAAGGAATAGCTCTAATAGTTTGATGATGATGGACATATGGACCCAAATGTGGCCTACACCTATGCTAGAGAAAATCTAAATACCAGAGATTTCTGAGTATATTGTAGAGGAAGTTATCCAAAGGCTTAGAGAGATTAGAATGTTAGATATGACTTATGAAGTAAAAGTTGCCTACTATTCCTTTAGTATATCACCTAGAAGGGTCCAGAATCTACTCTTTCATGAGGAAAGCTTTGAAGAGCTATGTTATAGCTCTTTATTATTGAAGAGCTATTTTGTTTTTGTTTTTTAGAGACCTATTTATTTATTTGAGAGAGACAGCACTTACAAGTGTGCACACAAGGTGGGAAGGGGCAGAGAGAGAGAATCTTCAAGCAGGCTCTTCTCTGAGTTCAGAGCTCAATGTAGGACTCTATCCTATGACCCAGGAGATCATGACTTGAGCTGAAATCAAGAGTCCAGTGCTTAACCAACTGAGCCACCCAGGCACCCCAAAGAGCTATTGTTTTTATTCATTTTAGCCTAGAAATGAAAAATGAGAATTGCTACTATCAAACCAAGGTCCCTTAACGCAGTAGGGGTGATGAGATCCCAAAGTGGCTGTAACCAAGTTGAGGCTGTAAATTATCAAAGACGTAGGTGCTGTTAACTTAATGGGAAATAGAGATAAAGCAGTAATCTAATAATCTTATCTGCAGATATATTTGGCATTGACTAATGGGTCATGTTTCCACAGATGGACAGACTACTAAAGATCTCACTGATTTGTATGAATTGAAAAGTTTAGGTCTGGTGAATAGAAATCTGACTTGAGTCACTACTATACAGGATTTCGATTACTTAACCAATTCCTTGGTTATGCCATTTCATGGGCACAGAACCATTTAAATAAAATGAAGAATCAAGTCCTTAGAAGAAAGATCATGGTACAGAGCCACGACTTTGTTACCTCTTTCCTAGCCTTTTCCTATGACACCGAAGCCATTTCTCGGTGTCTTCGCTTTGAGTAGAGAAGTTATAATTTAAAGTTAAAATTTAAGTTTGGACTGACACTAATACTTGAAGATCTAAAATTCACTATGGTCCATTAGTCTTAGTAAGGTTATATGGAGGTCATGATTAAGAGAGTTTTTTTTTTTGTTTGTTTTGTTTTGTTTTGTTTTGTTTTGTTTTTTTTAAGAGAGTTTTTGTTTAAGTCCACTTCACATAGGCCAATAGCTCTGCTATATTGCTTTCTACCTCTTAGGCTATACTCTGGTGTCTTGTGAAGTTCCATATTATCAGTTGATCGAGGAAGAAAAAAAATTAAATCTTGGTTTATAAATGACACTGGACAATATGTATTACACAAAAATAGATGTCTGCTGTCTGCTATCCCGAAGCCCAGGTACAGGATGGCCTTGAAGACAATAACGATGGAAGATCCTTTCAGTAGACAGAGCTTAAAGCAGTGTGCTTGATTCATTTTTCCTGGAAGAAGAGATGCCAGAGTTAGAGATCAACAGATATTCATAAGCAAGGTTAGTAGTTTGGCTAAATGGTCATAGATTTTAAGGAAGGTAATTGAAAATTGGTGAGATGGATGACTGGGGAATATTTATGTAGCTAGACCTCTTTGAATGATCAAAGAAAATGAGGATATTTGTGCTTCATGTGAATGCTCACCAAATAGAAATCTCTTTGCAGAGAAGAATTCATATAATTTTGTGCATAGCAAGACCTATTCAGTGGATACCAGTCAGCCTGTTACTTCAGACAACCTGGTCATTCCCTAGTGAGCTCATGGATAAAATGGTCTTGGTATCAGGGATAGAGTGCAAATATAGGCTCAGCACCATGGTCTTACACTTGCTAAAGGCAACCAGACTAAAACTATCGCTAAGTGGCTAACTTGCCAAAAGAAGAGGCCAACACTGAGATCCATTGTGGCTCCATTCCCTAAAAGAAATAGCCAAGCCTCATGTATTGTATTGATTATATTTGGATTACTTCTATCACAGAAAAATCATCAGGCTTTTTGTTTTGCTTTGTTTTGTTTCACTTGAATAGGCACTTACTCAGGATCTGGATTTGCCATCCTTGCACATGATACTTTTGCTAAGTCCATGGACTTACAGAAGCTTAATACATGATACTCAAACAGAATTTTATAGCAACTGAAGGGCAGTAATGTGGCCATGTTCATGGAATTCACTTCATTTTACCCATCTTGAAACAGGTTGTCTGGTAGAACAATGAACTGTCTTATTGGAATATGTTATGTTGGTGCACTGTGGTAATGTTGTCCAGGATATGTCTTAGATCAGAGACTAATTTATGATGTTTTTTTTTTCTTTCCATAGCCATGATTCACCAGTCCAAGAGTTAAAAGGTATCTTTCTCTCAGCCCCTGTAAAAATGTTTGTTTCCTATCCATGCAACTCTGAACTCTAATGGGTCTTAGAGGTTCTAGTTCCCAAGGGGAAATAATTCCATTAGGGATAAACCAATAGTTTCATTAAACTTAGAATTGAAACTTCAAATAGTTGCTTTGTGTCTTAATGCTGAGAGAGAGGGAGAGAGAGAAAAAACAATCAGGTAAAGAAAGTCAGGGTTGGAGTAATTTACCCTGACTACAAAGGAGTATTGGGTGGCTGCTGTACAATATGGGGCAGAAGGTATATATCTGGAAGGCAGCTGATTGCCCCAGGTGCATCTTAGAATTCCCATGTCTTCTGATCAAAGTTAATAGAAAACTATCGCAATCTAATTTTACAGATTTCTAATGACCTAGATCCTTCAGGAGTGAGGATTTGGTACAACCCACCTGCAAGAAATCTTGATTAGTTGCATGCATTGCAATAATTATGAGTATTTCATCCTCAATGTGATATTATGTCTATGCATATATGAATCTATTTTTTTCTTCCCCTCTCCCATCCCCCTTCCATCTAACATAAGTCGTGTTAATAGTAGTTTTTCTTGTAATCACAGTGTTTTAAGTTATAAGATACATAAGACTATGACTCATCTAGAAGAACTTTCTTTTGGAAAAAAAATTGACTTTTGGCAGACATTGTTAGCATATTTTCAGTTGTGGAAGGAGTGCTTTCAGCATGTTAGGCAAAGTCATGGCTTGTTCTTGTCTTTATTTGGAAGTCATTTGGTTAAAAGAATCTGTAGATGGAAATTCACCAAGGAGTGGACTTGAGTGAATTCACACTGTATTAATTTGGCTAATCCGGGACTGTGTTACCCCAAATTCCCTTCACTGTGTGGTTCTGTGTTAGCATTGTCATAAGAAGCGTTAAAAAATTATCTGAAAAGCAAAGAGAAGTAGGAACTGTATCTTTTCATACTCTGAATACCTGTGTGGGGAGCTACAATAGCTCTGATGTGTTGTCACTAATTCTATGGCTCATCTTCTTGGTGTAAGGAAGCACCTGGACCTTCAGTTCCTGCCAACTTCTCTGAGTCCTATGCCAAGTGCATGTGTAGCTCTGAGATGAGGAACAGAAGCTTTCTTAACAGGTCACACATCACATCAGAGTTGGAGATAGTACAAGACAGGTGTGAATTCTGTTTCGTTGTTTTGGGTTCCATTTTGCCCTTACTCTTTTCTATATTCACGTTTTCTTTTTTATTACTGTCGGCCTAAGCCACAATGACTTAGGTTTAACACTGGTCACAGAGACATTAACCTGCAGGAATTTTTCCATCAACTCCCACAGTTGCTTAAGATCCAACCTCTGTACTAAATTAAATCACTTATTCTACGTCACTCATCCTGATGCTGCTTGTCTTTGTACCTCGACTGATATAAATATTAAGTGAAGGTAATGAATTCTGTAGTCCTGAACCTTAGAAATGTGAGTTGTGTGAAGTGTTTGTTCAACATGCAGAAAGCTTAAAAGTGACCAGGATAACCATAAACCTACTTAAAAAGTATCGCTTCTTCTGACAAAATAGCAAGAGGAGAAACAAAATCAGAGTTGGTTTATCATAATCTTTTTAGAAACTAATAATGAAACAGAGGGGAAAAGTTAAGAGTAGAGAGAAAAATCAAAGATTAGATAATGGGACTCACTAAATATTGACTATATCTATCCTCTGAAAGATGGTAATATTTCATCTTTATTCTTTTTTTTTCCTTCAGCCACCTACTATGCACCACTTTTTTTTTTTGAGAGCAGAGGAAAAAAAAAACATTTAAATGATAATCTGTGTATAAACTGTCTTCTGAGACCAGCACTTCCAAGGCCTATTTTACTTTTCTAAATGATACTCATGTCACAGAGACTGTGAATAGCTGGCAGGCCTTACTTTAAAAAAAAAAAAGTCCCACAATGCATACAAAGTACTGCAACTACTGTTGATAAAGATCTTTCTGACTTTTTTCTAGCGGTGCCTCTATATGTTTAGAGACACTGAAATTACCTTTACCTTTTCCAGCGATATTGATGTGTCAGTTCTCATTTCAGGGGTAAGCTTGACATTATGTGTCTTCATCTGTGGATTTTTTGTTTAATCCCATCTCTATCTCCTTTGCTCTTCATTCTCTTTTGTTGGGTTTTATATTGTAGGTTTCTAATAATACTAAAGAGGATTTCATTCTGTTCTTTGTATTTCATTTTAAATTACTTGAAATCTTGTATTCTGATGCTCATAGTTGGTATCATCATTTGAACTGCAAGTCTTCATGTATGAGGTGAGAAAACTTAAGCAAACAGAAGATAAAAATAATCTGAGAAAAATTCCATTTTTTAAAATAATCTCTACACACATTTATTTCTGCCAGGAGTATTACATTTAATCATCAAGAATTGGAATATATCAATGCACTCTCACCCCCATTAAGTTTAAAGTAAAGTGTGTGTGTGTGTGTGTATGTGTGTGTGTTATTTTTATATTCAAGCAGTTTTACATTATTTTTAAATCGGAAATTTTTTTCTCTTTGCAACAGGGTTTTTTCTTAAAATGTAGCCTTTATGATATATTCTAAATGTTTTGCAATCAAATTTTCATCTCATTTTATATTTTTTAACTGAAAATGCATTAAAACTCCCCTTTTTGCTCACACCTGATCACCATCCACTGTGGAAAACAGCACTCCCGTGACCAACCCCCACATTCAGCACTGAGACCCGGAAATGTTCCTGCTGCTTCATCAGACCAAGCAACATTTGGTGGGGGGGTCATCTATTCCCAGTTTGAATTCCGAGTTTTGGAATCCTACTCTACATTTTTTAGATTAACAGATGTTTTGTGGTATTTTATGTTCCAAGAAGCATCACTGCAAAGATTGATCTATAGATGAGTAATGATCAGTGAAAAGCTGACACAGAGCACAAGGTATAATAACTTTTATGGTTAGGAATCTGATATGCTGCCAGCAGAGTTTCTTCAATTCACACCTCCGTTTCCTTATTGCCTTGATGCTTGGATATGGCGCAGGGAAAATGAGAGTGAGACCGCAGATGAAAGTCTTTTATAACAAAAAGAGGAAATCTTATTGATGAGCTGTTTCAATCACTTATTTTGATAGATGAAAAAACTAAGGCCAGTGGAAGTGAAGTGACTGGCAAAGTCTCAGAGAAAGAGAATGGCAACTAAAAAGCTCATATGGAAAGTAAAGCCACAGAGTGGGTTGGGTAATCTCAGGAGTGTAGTCTGGCGGACACATGAAGTAGAGCATGCATGAAATGTTCACAGCTACAGACATGCTCAGATGCACTCTCTCTTCCTTCAGTGGCAAAGGTGACCCTGAAAGAGCTTCTAACCACACAGGTGCTTTACCTTCACTTGCTCTCTCCTCTTGGCACTGGGATGTGGAGAGGAAGAGTTAGTCCCTCAGATGATATTGTGACAACTACACTACATGAAGGCCTGGGGGTAAGTATAATCTGGCAGCCTTGTGAACTCAGATACTATCTAAAATAGGAGACTGCAGCCGTTTCAACCCTTCATATACACAACGAACCCCTCCAACCTCTATTTGCAAAGGAAAAATGAGATTAGGAGCACAGCTATCAAAACACACAAGGAGGGGTGTCTGGGTGGCTCAGTCCGTTCAGCGTCTGCCTTCAGTTCAGGTCATGATCCCAAGTCTTGAGATCCAGCCCCAAGTTGGGCTTCCTGCTCTGTGGGGAGCCTGCTTCTCCCTCTCCCACTATCTGCCCATGCTCTGGATCTCTGTCAAATAAATAAATAAAATCTTAAAAAAATGAACTTTAAGTTTCTGAGCAAGATAAACCATTAAAAACACACTCACTACAAGTACAATAGAAACCTATGAAAATGGTAGTACCATTTTTCACATGTTAAATGGTTAAGAATAATAAAGACTAGAATAAATATAATCTCGTCTTAAAAAGACCCAGCATTTTCTCATGGAAGTGTATGTTAGAAGGATTGCTTTTTGGGCATTTTTGTGAAATGATAAAAGAAAGATTATTAGACATTAGATAGACAGTTGTAATCCCAAAGATGGTTGGATGTGGCACATACCACACACAGGTGACTTACATTATCTAGGAGATATTTGATGTGTGTGTGTGTGTGTGTGTGCATTTTGCCTATTCCTACATAACACAGTTCAGCTGGGTACAGTTTTCTTCATTCACCTAATGTTTCTAGGGTACAAAAGTACACATAAGGAAATGAAAAATTTGCATTATGCTCAATTTTTTCTTAAAATATCAGTTGTGTTGGAACCAATATGTATTTTAAAAACAAGCATGACAGTACTATTTGTAATTTAAAATTCTTCAGCATTGCTATGTATAGTTTGCAGGAGTTACAAATTTGGCTTCAAGAGGTATAAACTACATCAGGGAGATATTTATTAAGACCCCATTTTGAGTGTGATGGGATTTTATTAAAATAAAAGAGATTACATAGCACTATGGGAATACCTGCAGGAGTACCTCTCCTGGTTTGAGACTGAGATGGCTATTGCAGGTCTGTGAAATTTAAGCTAAGACTGTAAGTATATGTGGAACATAGGAAAGTGAATTGGCAGAGATAATTTTATTGGGAAAAAGAACATCCAAGGGGCACCTGGATGACTCAGTGTTTGAGCGTCTGCCTTTGGCTCAGGTCATGATCCCGGTCCTGGAATCCGGTCCCACGTCCAGCTCCCAGCAGGGAGCTTACCTCTCCCTCTGCCTGTGTCTCTACCTCTCTTTCTGTGTTTTTCATGAATAAATAAATAAAATATTTTAAAAAAAGAGGATCCAAGTTTCAGAGCCTAGAGACAAAGTAATACAGCATGTCTAAAGAACAGGTAAAAGTTTAGTTAAGTCTGCAGCATAATTCGTAAGGGAGAGTTTGCCAAGAAATGAAGCCAATAACTAGGATCACGATAAATATTGCACATCAGCATCCATGAACTTTGCTCAAAATTCAGTAGACACCTTTGTAGGCTATAAACAAAGAAACATTCAAATAAACTCTTTTAAAGATTATTCTTATAATAGTTTGGAAGACAGTTTGGGTTACCAGAAGATTAAGTATGGCACAGTTTATCAGGTGGTAACCAAAAAATGAGTCACCTTCCATCTTGGCACAAAGCTACATCATATTTTCCAGACTTCTTTCATTTGGTTGAGGCAAATAACCAAATTCTTGCCAAGAGAATGTAAGTGGAAGCTATGTGAGCAATCCCTGGATTAAGGCTATTAAAGAGCCTCTGAGTTCTTTCTTTTTCCTCTTGCTAGCTGGATGTAGATACAATTAAGGAGTCATGAGTTGGAAGGAGGTGCAGTCTCTGAAATCTGCATTAAAAATAGCTGTGTGCAGGCCAAAACCACTCAACTTGGACTATTATATGAAAAACATGATGCTTTTATTGTCCTTGAGCCATTGTACTTTGGAGCATAAGGAGAGAAGCCCTATCTCACCTCTCCCCCTTTTTTTGCAGCTAGGCATATCCTAACCAATATAGGCAGAGATTAGTTACAATAGTCCAAATGTGAGATGAGGGACAGTTGGTAGTAGTTAGATGCAGAGATATGGATGAATTAACAAATATTTAGAAGATTGCACAACGTTACTTCATGGTTAATAGGCATTGAAAAGAAGAAGAAAGAGAATAAATCAAGGATACATATGACAAAGGGTTTGCATATAAACTTCAAGAGACCACACATATCTCATTTCATCCTTCAACTGAGAGATTAGATTAATATATTTATTCAATTTTCCTGAAAAAGTATGTTTCTGATAGATCAAGAAAGTTCTGTATCTTCTTCATCCTCCCTTTTATATTTGGGAATTATGTAATAGCTCCAGAAGATTTTACACTAATATTTTTATGTGATTTAATTTACAGTTTTTTTTTTAAGATTTATTTATTTATTTTAGGAAAGACTGAATCCATGAGTGAGTAGGGAAGGGGGTGGGACAGAGGAAGAGGGAGAGGGAATCCTCTAGCAGATTCCTCACTGAGTGTGGACTGCAAACAATTTGAGTTCCAAAGTTTTCCTGAATATTATCTTAATACTTTACAGCATTCTGGAAACCTCACTTATCCTGAGCTTTCAGTTTTTTGTCTTTTTCATTTCTCTGAAGACCAATTTGAAACGTGCTATTAGAATAGACTCTGTCCTGCCGAGCTTTTTCTCCTATGCTACTTCTTCATGCTCCCTGTTCTCTAACTCTAAAAGATTCCCACTGGAATTCTTTTCATTACTCAAAGGTGGTATACTGCAACTAGCCTCATAGCCTATACACATGTTATTTCCTTTTGCCAGGAATGTACTTCCCATTAAATTGTCTACAAATCAAGAAAAGGACTTGATTTACTCTGACTTATAATTCAGATTATAGCTCAAATACATTTCCTCATGGAAACCTTACTTGACATGCCATGTTAAATAAAGTCTACCATTAAATGCTCTTAGTATCCCTCTGTACATTTTCTTTAAAAGCTCATTGTTATTTGTAATTATTTGTGATTATTTAATAATTAACTCAATATTTTCTAAGCTCCCTGAGGTCAGAGGCAAAATCTATGTGGAGGGATCCCTGGGTGGCGCAGCGGTTTGGCGCCTGCCTTTGGCCCAGGGCGCGATCCTGGAGACCCGGGATCGAATCCCACGTCGGGCTCCCGGTGCATGGAGCCTGCTTCTCCCTCTGCCTGTGTCTCTGCCTCTCTCTCTCTCTCTCTCTGTGACTATCATAAATAAATAAAACTAAAACAAAACAAAACAAAACAAAATCTATGTGGAGATTTCAAGGAAAGTTTTTCTTGCTCTTAAAATTTGATACATAAGAAGAAACAGTACCTCTTCTGAATCCTTCTTGAGTTCATGAGGTAAGGAAAGCAGAGATGGCAAGGCAGAGCAATGGAACAAATCCTGGTATTTAACATTGATTCGTAAAGACACCAAATTTATCCACTTCAAAGCTACATTACATTAAAAATCTTATTTGATATTAAAATATTTAAATCCATCAGTGAAATACTTTTCCTAACATTTTATTTTTATTTTATTTTTCAGGAAGCTATGTTTTCTAACATAGTGTTATGTGTACTTACCAAATACTTATTGAAAGAATGAAAGGGGGCAGCCTGGGTGGCTCAGTGGTTTAATGCCGCCTTCAGCCCAGGGCGTGATCCTAGAGACCCGGGATCGAGTCCCACGTTGAGCTCCCTGCAAGGAGCCTGCTTCTCTCTCTGCCTGTCTCTGCCTCTCTCTCTCTCTCTCTCTCTCTCTCTCTCTCTGTCTCTCTCTCTCTGTCTCTCATGAATAAATAAATAAAATCTTTAAAAAAAAGAAAGAATGAAAGGTATATATACTTAGAGCCTAATAAACAATGCATATAGTACATGGACATGTTTCCAAGCTTTGGCAATGATATTTCCTCAGCCTTGAATATTTTTCTTATCCCCGCTTGACCAACTCAAGCCTTTCAAGACTCAGAACATATCCCTATCTCCAGGATGTCATTTCTCTCATATTGTTAGGCCAAGAGCCCCTTTTTATACTCTAACACCAGCCCAGACTTCTACCATAGCCTACTCTTATATTCTTATTATATCTTTACTTGTGTGCCTCTTCCCACATTTCAACCAAAAATCTCCATGAAGAAGGAAACCACAATAACTAAGGCTGAGCCTGGTATTTAGTAGATACTGAATATATAAATGCTCTTCAGAGGGAAGGAGTTGCATAAACTGAAATAACTAAGGAAAGCTTTGGAGAGTAAGTGGGAACTTAGTTGAATCATTGCAGACAGCTAGATCCTTATAATGTGTGGAGGGAGAAAAAGCATTGCTGTAGAAGATCATAAAATGACAGAAAACAGACTTTTGTTTTCCTTAGGAAATTGGTGATTAGAGTATATATTGGTAGAGGATACTATGAGGGAATATTGGTACAGCAAATCTCATTAGAGCAGTATCTGAATGTCAGTCAAGGGAATTTAGAAATTTAGAATTTATTTGCAGTTATAGGAAAGGCATATTGAGAATGCTCATTTGATAGTCCATAAAAAGTTGGTGATGTCAGGTAAAGTGACAATTGCAAAAGTCAATCATAAAAGGAAAATAAGGCTCTGAAAACAGGTGCTGGCAATCAATTTGAAAAAACATCTTGGAAATAAAAAATAAAAAGAATATATTGTCAGGTCAGTGAGTTTTTTGGAAACTAAGTTTATCCACAACCTATGAGGTGGAAAGATCACAGTTTTCTTTATTGTAAAGTCTATTTTCACATATTTTACTGAGGCAGTAAATGATATTGACAGTTCTATCAGGGATCATTTTGTGCATCCACATGATGCACATCATCTATTTTTGTCATCAAGTATGTTGAACTTCCACCAAATGTATAGCTTAATAGTGGTATATTCGATGGAAGCAATTTGGACATTTTTATTTAATAATTACACTGATACAACATATAAAGCAGTGAAAAAAACTGTTGCTCTATATTTTACATGTATTAATTTGGATTTGGAAATGAAAAGAGGGATGGATTATCTCAAATATGAACTTGAAATTCAGGATCAAAATGTCTGGAAGAAGAGACCACTTACTCAAATGTGCAGATGTCAACACAAAGATACAAGCATGATGAAGAATCATGCAAACATGAAACTACCAAAAGAAACTAATAAAGGTCCATTATCTGCTCCTAAAGAAATGGAGATCTGTGACCTGCCTGACAAAGGGTTCAGAAGAATAATTTTAAAGAAGTTCACTGAACTACAAGAGCACATGGAGACACAACTAAACAAAATTAGAAAAAGGTAAAATAAAATGAACAAGTTTAAGAAAACAAAAATAAAAACAACAAAAAACCCTCAGAAGCCCCCCAAGAAATCCAAACAGAAATCCTAGAGCTGAAGAATTCAACAGAGAAGTTCACAGCAGATGGATGAATCAATAAACTCAAACACAAATCACTTGAAATAGCCAGAAAACAATAAATGAAATGGCAACAGTAAGTCTTTGCCTATTGTAACTGCTTCAAAGGTAAATAGATTAACTTATCTGATGAAAAGATATAAAAAGCTATATAGATAAAAAAAAGTTCTGTTGCTGTGCTAGCTATAAGAGACTTACTTTAGCTTTAGGGACACACATAGGCTGAGTAAAGAAATGGAAACAAACAGAAAAAGTAAAAAAGTAAGCAAAAGTGAGCAGAGGTAGCTATACTTACATCAGAAAAAAATAGACTTTAAGCTAAAAATGGTCACAAGACATAGAATATCATTGTAGAATGATAAAAAGAGTCATTTCATCAAGAAGCTATCACAATCATAAATATTTATGCACCCAACTTTGGAGCATTAAATATATAAAGCAAACACTAATAGAACTAAAAGGAGAAATAAATAGCAATACAATAATAGGGAGTTTAGTACCCCACTCTCAACAATGGGTAGATCATACATATTAAGGAATCAGTGTTTAGAAAAGTACTACAGACCAAATGGACCTAATATACATGTACAAAACATTCCACCCAAGGGCGACAGGATACACATTTTTTCTTAAGTGCACATGGAACATTTTCTATATCATTTGTAAGGTCACAAAACAAGTCTCAAAAAAATCATGGAGATGGAAATTAACTATATTAAGTGTCTTTTCCAATCACAATGGTATGAAAACTAGAAATCAGTAACAACTAAAAAATGAACAAGTGATAAAAAAAAAGAATAGAAATTAAACAACATTCTCCTTAAAAACCAATAGATCAAAAGAAATCAAAAGGTAAAATTAAAAAAATCTTGAGATAAACAAAAATGGAAACCCTGCATATCAAAACTAAAGGCCAATATCAGTGATGAATGTAAATGCAAAATTCTCAACAAAATACTAGCGAACTGAGTTCAATGGCAATATAAATGTATAATACACTATGATCAAGTAGAATTCAACTGTAGGATGTAAAAATATTATAAAATACACAAGTAAATAAGTGATGCATCACATTATAGGATGAAACATACAAACTAAATGATCATCTCAATAGTTGCAGGGAAATCATTTGACAAAGTCAACATCCTTTTATGATGAAAAACTCTCAACAAATTAGGTGTAGGAGCATACCTCAGCATGACAATCTGATATCATGATCAATGGTGTGTAACATCACACAGCTAATATCATACTCAATGGTGAATGTTTGAAAGATTTTCCTTTATGATCAGTAACAAAATAGAGTGCCTGCTCTCATTAAACCTATTCAACATAGTATTGGAAGTCCTAGCCAGAACCATCAGACAAGAAAAAGGAAGAGAAAAAAGTCATCTAAATTGGAAAGGAAGAAGTAAAATTATCTTTGTGTGCAGATGACATAGATTTATATGCAGAAAACTCTAAACTCCACCAAAAACACTAGAACTAATAGATGGATTTAGTAATGTTTCCGGATACAAGATAAACATACAAAAATCAATTGTGTTTTCATGCACTAACAACAAACTATATGAAAAAAGAAAGGAAGCAATCTAATTTACAGTAGCATCAAAGGCAATATATAACTTAAGAAGAAATTTAACCTCAGAGATGAAAATATATACATTGAAAACTACAGAATACTAATGAAAGTAATTGAAGACCCAAGTAAATGGGATGATATCTCATATTTATGGATCAGAAGAATTAATATTGTTAAAATGTCAGTATTATCTGAAATCATCTATGTATTTAATGAAATCTTTATCAAAATTCCAATGGCACCTTTTACTGAAATAGAAAAAAACTGTCCTAAAATTTGTTTGGAAACACAAAAGACCCTAAAGAGCCAGAGCAGTCTTGAGAAATAATAAATCTGGGAGCATCACACTTCCTGATTTCAAACTATATTACAAAACTATTATAATTAAAACAGTATAGTAATGGCATAAAATAAAATATAGACATATAGAAGAATAGAACAGAATTGGAAACCCAGAAATAAACTCCTACATAGACAATCAATACATATTTGACAGGGAAGCCAAGAACACTCAATGGGAAAAAGGTTGTCTCTTCAAAAAATATTGTTGTAAAACAGGATATATTCACATGCAAAAGGATGAAACTGGACCACTTTCTTATGCCACTTAAAAAATTTAGCTTGAAACTGATAAAAGACTTAAATGTAAGACCTGAAATCTTAAAACTCCTAAAAGAAAATAGAAGGATACATTCCTTGACATTGGTCTTAGCAATGATTTTGTGGAAATGGCACCAAGTGTGTCAAGAACAAAAGTAAAAATAAATAGGAAATATTAGATCAAAGTAAAAAGCTTCTGCACAGCAAGAAAATGATCAACAAAATGAAAACAGCTTATGGAATGGTAGAAAATATTTGCAAACAACACATCTGGGAAGGGATTAATACACAGATTATATTTTAAAAACCTCATACAACTCAATAGCAGAACAAACAAAAAACAAATAATCCAACTTAAAAATGGACAAATAGGAGGCATGTTTCCAAAGAAGATACACAGATGGCTAAGAGATACACGAAAATGTATTCAACATCAGTAATTATCAGGGAAATGCAAATTAAAAGCACAAAAGATATCACCTCACATCCATCCATTAGAATGACTATTATCAAAAGCAAGAACAAAAACAAGAAATAACTAGGTGAGGATGTGGGAAAAAAGGGAATCCTTGTGCACTGTTGTTGGGATGTGAATTGGTACAGTCACCATGGATAATAACATGGAGCTTCCTCTAAAATAAAAAAGAGAGCTATTATATCCAGCAGTCCTACTTCTGGATAATTCTGAAGAAAATGAAAACAATATCAAAGAGATATCTGAACTTTAAAAAAACGTTTTATTTAAAATCCCAGTTAATATACAATATAATTTTAGTTTCAGGGATACAATATAGTGATTCAACACTTCCATACAACACCTACTGCTCATCATAGCAAGTGCATTCCTTAATCCCCATCACCTATTTTCCCCATCCGTCCACCCACTTCCCCTCTGTTACCTATCAATTTTCTCTCTATAGTTAAAAGTCTGTTTATTGGTTTGCCTTTCTCTTTTTTCCCTTTGCTCATTTGTTTTATTTCTTAAACTCCACACGTGAGTGAAATCATATGATATTTGTCTTTCTCTGAATTTTTTGACTTAACATAAATAATACTGTAGCTCCATCCATGTCATTGCAAAGAGGTATCTGGACTTTTATGTTTACTGCAGCATTATTAACAATGGCAAAGATATTGAAACAACCTAAATGTCCATGGATGGTTGAATGAATAAAGAGGATATCACGCACACACACACACATCAACATACATGCACGTATACACACATATACATATATATATATATATACACACACACACAGTTTAATATTATTGAGTCATAAAAAGAGGAAATTATCCCATTTGTGACAAGAAGAAGAAACTTTAGGACATCATGCTAAAAGAAATAAATTAGACAAAGGGAAATAATGTGTGATCTCACTTATATGTGGAATTAAAAAAAATTATCGAATCAGAGTATATAATGGTAATTTCCAGCAGTGGAGGGGTAGAATATGGAAGGAGGTGGTCAAAGTGTACAAACTTCTAATTATAAGATATATAAATTCTGGCAATCTAGTGTACAGAACTTTATGTGAATGTGATATCTGTGAATGATAATTAACATTGTATACTTTAATGTTGCTAAGAGAGTAGATTTTAAATGTTCTCAGCACACACACATACACAAAGGTAACTCCATGATTTGAGGAATGTTATGGCACCATACTGTAGTAAGTAGTTCACAGTATAGACATACGTCAAATCATCATATTGTATACCTTAAATTTACACAATATTATATGTCAATTGTACTTCAGTAAAGCTGGTAAAAATAAAAAAGATACTCAATATCAACTTCAATTTAGGTTGGTGTTCTGATCTTGATAGCTTGATTGAAAGACTACTTAATGAAACAGATAAATATTTTTTATGTTTGTGTGAGTTTTTTTAAGGGGGTTTATAACAAATTTTAGTAAAAAAGATTACTGATTAGAAATATTAAAAATATTTAATATTTTTATTATAAATATAAATTAAATGGACAAATAGGAGGCATGTTTCCAAAGAAGATACACAGATGGCTAAGAGATACACGAAAATGTATTCAACATCAGTAATTATCAGGGAAATGCAAATTAAAAGCACAAAAGATATCACCTCACATCCATCCATTAGAATGACTATTATCAAAAGCAAGAACAAAAACAAGAAATAACTAGGTGAGGATGTGGGAAGCATTCAGCATTCATATTCCTGGAAGTGTTATTCAAATCATACACCTATAGTCTTTGGAGGCATGTTCTCCAACTTTCTTACCACTAGGAAACATTTGAAAATTCTAAGTTAGGAACAAAATTCTTGGTTGTATATTAACCATGTCATGAACTCATCATTATCATCAGTTTTATGTAAATCTCTTAACTTCTCTGATCCTACTCTCATAATTTGTCAATTTAGGAGAGTTAATTAAATTATTACTAAAATGCTTCACATGATATCTAAAGAATTGAGAATCCTCATAAGACAATGTAATGAAAACACTAATGATGAAAATATCAATGAGTATACCATATTTCTTCTGGAATTGTGTATCTTTCAGAAAAAATTTAGTTGATAAGTGGACAACTTAACTTTTTACATTTTCTTTTTTTTTTTTTTTTTAAGATTTTATTTATTTATTTGAGAGAGAGAGAAAGATAGGAAGAGAGAACATAACCAGTGGAGAGAGGAAGAAGCAGATTCCCCACTGAGCAGGGAGCCCAGCATTCAGGCTGGATTCCAGGACCTTGGAATCATGACCTGAGTCTAAGGCAGACACTTAAACGGCTGAGTCACCCAGGTGCCTCACATTTTACATTTTCAAATCGGTGTAAATGGATTTACATTTCCCCATTTAAACGTTTCCACTAAACTTTAGTTCTGGCTAAATGATGTTAAGTTACCTGTACACTTGTCTGCATTTAGAAAGATTGGCATCCTTTTCATGCCCAAGGTTTTCTTGTGCCTTATGTTAATAGCAAAACAAATATAATAGTTTGCTTATATCATATGATGACATATACATAGACAATTAATTGATTTCTTACTCCTTAGGTACCAGCTTTTACTTTGAATCAGTTATTTGCCTTCTTAAAATTCATGCTATTCATCCTAATTATTTGTAAGTTAAGCCTGTCAGTTATTCTCCACCATTTCCAATGCACAACCGGGGACATCTGAGAAATTTAATCATTCTCAGTGCTTACATTTGGTCAAAGTATATCAAAAAGTATTTCAGGATCATTCACAAAATCATTTCAAAATAAGGTCTGGTCTAATTTTTTTTTACACTTATCCCTTTATTGTTTCTATCTGTCATGCACAGCCATGTGTGATAAGCAATTACAGAAGATCCTTTATGAAGTTGCATTATGTTTTGCTATGTTCTATGTTCTTTTTTTTTTTTAATTTTTTTATTTATTTATGATAGTCACAGAAAGAGAGAGAGAGGCAGAGACACAGGCGGAGGGAGAAGAAGGCTCCATGCACCGGGAGCCTGATATGGGATTCGATCCCGGGTCTCCAGGATCGCGCCCTCGGCCAAAGGCAGGCGCCAAACCGCTGCGCCACCCAGGGATCCCTATGTTCTATGTTCTATGTAACCTAAGGCATTTATCTTTACAGCATTGAATCAATTAAAAGAATGTGGAATAGTAGAAAGATAATAAGAACAAGTAACTCAATTTGACATTTAACTCTTAAGGATTGATTCTCAAGGTTATATCAAATATAAACTTGTGGGTTTTTTTTTTAATCCTTTTCATCTTTGTATTTAGAAGTCTAAGAGAACAAACGGCAGTGAATACAGAACATATTTCATTTTTGCTGTGAGTAACTTCCATTGTGAATTAAGAATTCATTCAAAACACATCTGGTTTAAGGATTTCCTTTATCAGTAAAAATGACAACTTCTAATCTTATCAGAGGTGAAGACATAGTGATTGTACTTTTTAGAGATATACAGATTCTTAGATTTCATATAAGTACAAAAGGTTTCAAATGTAGAGGAAAAAGTAAGCCTTGTAGTTATTGAAATAATGAAAAATTCCACATACATAGGAATACCAGGGGTTGTCCCTTCTCTCTCCAGTTTTCACTCAGCTTGGTTTAGGTATTTCTGAACACTCTGGAATTAAAAGTGCAAAATGAAGAGAGGTAAAGAGGGGCAACAAAGTTCTTATTTGACTACTACTGCCAAAAACTTAACACTAAGTTTCTTAGACCTGGCTAATATCTAAAGATTCCTTTCTCTCAAAGGGGACTTTCATGGTGGATCAGTTAACTTTTTCTGTGAGCGAACTATCACAATACTTAGTAACTAAAACAGCAGCTATTTATTATTTCTCAGTCGTCCATTGGTCAGCATAGTACTTCTGCTGTTTGGGCCAGGCTGGTTTTATCTTGATTTAGTTGACTTATATGTCAAAAAATGTCTAACTTGGGGCTAGATGGTCTCACAAAGGCTTCGTCATATGTTTGGAGGTGGTATTACTGTTATGAAAGACAGAAAGTTTAGGTCATAGTCTCATCTTTTAAGAGGATATCATGCCGTCTTCACATGACAAGGTACAAAGAACAGTAAAAGAGAGGGCGATCTCTGATGTACGAGTACTTTTCAAATTGCTGCTTGTGGCATTGTTGCTTATATCCCATTGACAGAAATAAATTATGTGATAAAACACAAAGTCAGCATGGGAAGGGACCACTCTAGGGTGTGGTTTCAAGGATGCATGTCAGATCCTCATCAATAATTTATCATGTATGCGCCCTTCAGAGATTCAATCCCTTGTGATCTGTCATGTATTTTTACCTTATTGCTGCTGTGTCTTGCTGCCTACTACTTATTTGGTAGCAATAAATAAACCCTAAACCCACTGATACCCAAGGCTTCTCTTTACAGAGGTTTCCAGTATATGGAAAGTCTTCTTGGACATGATTCAAGAAAACGTTGACCACCTCTCTTACCAACAGGGCTGAGCTGATCTCTGGGAAACATTCATATTCTTTGTCCAGAAAAACTCTGGAAAGTAAAGACTGAGCCCAAGTCAGTTCCCTCTGATTTGCTTCCACATTTGAAACACCTAGGCATCCCACTCCTCCCCTTTCAGATTTACCAGCAGGAGTTCAACAGTATCCACTGTATCACCCCAACTTTAGGAAATTCATATCAACTCTTACACACTTCTGTTGAAGCTAGTCTCATCAAGCTTGAGATAGAGGTCAGGCATCTGTTAATTACCCTTTATGTGTGGGAATGGTTAGACCCATAGTTCATCAACAGTTATCTCCAAAATGTAGCTTTCAAATCTTTATTGATCACCAACAATGTTATTCTTTAAGAGCCTGAATGTAGGTGAGGAATTGAGAATTGTGTATCCAGATTATTTTTTCCCTTTGAAATATTCATCTTAGTCTGACGTCTCAGTTTAGAGTTTCATAAATATCATACCTGTGGTCTTCAGGCTCCTCAATTATAATTGCCAAATTAGCATCTTTTTGTATGTGGTAAATGACAAAATTTGTGATAGGCAGTTGCCCTACAAGTGAAAAGGATGTTAAAGTAAATCATAATAAAAATGTACTTAATTTTATACATACTGATTTAATTTTTTTTTTTTTATTATAGTCACACACACACACACAGAGAGGCAGAGACACAGGCAGAGGGAGAAGCAGGCTCCATGCACCGGGAGCCCGACGTGGGATTCGATCCAGGGTCTCCAGGATCGTGCCCTGGGCCAAAGGCAGGCGCTAAACCGCTGCGCCACCCAGGGATCCCCTATACATACTGATTTAAACTCATTGTCATGAGCTAGGTAGATCATCTTAAAGACCACCTGTCAATTACAGCATTAGCTCTTCTACTGAGACCTACGTTAATTAAGAATCTGATGATTGCACCTTTATTTAAATAAATGGTAAAACTGATGAAAACTAGAGAGCCAGTAACAAAGTGCAAGTCCTTCCATGAAAGAATTTCCTACTGGTGAAAATAGTCATTCATAATGTATTCATTAAGCATTCTAGGTTATTAATATAGCAGATACTTAAAAGGCAAATATCACATGAGAACTCTAAAGGAATGAATTACGTGAAGTAATTTACATAATACCTGGGATCTGACACATGGTAAACATGCAACAAATGTTAGCTATTTCTATTATTATGATAACAACAAATAATAATGTTTCCGAAGATACTTAAGTTAACAATTGTTAGTATTATAAATTTCTCATGTGTTCTCTCATCTACCCATCTGTCCTCTGAACTCTCTATCACACCAAATACTCAAACAGCATTTACTATATAGACTTTGACAATTCATTAATTTTCTTGAAATAATTGAAAAATGTATTTCTCTAGTATGTACTATCCTGAGTATAGGATAAAGGTTCAGGATAATAGTCAACTATTTCTAGCTTTTAAGTTTGCACAAAGTTGCTGCTACTTTCTGAGAAATACTAGAATCCTGTCAACTCCCACACATATGCTGCTATCTGAAAATTACTTTCTCTACGATCTCTTCTATCGTCCTTGAATGTTGAGAATTTAGGTCCTGTTCTTCCAGAGACAGGAATTGAACAGATTTCTTCCCTACCTGGACCATCTTATCCATCCTAGGGTAGCCTTCCCAGATTTCTTTCTTCCCTTCACCTTTTGGAGAAACCCTTTCTGGGGAGCTCAGGACTCCAAGGCAAGTCATTCATGTAGCCTAAGCATGGGCCTCTTATGATTCCTTTGTATTTGTCCCTGACTTAACACTCACCCAAAAAGTGATTTCGTTCTGTCCCTCAGTTTCATCTTCTCACAGCAGACAGTGGTTCCCAGACCTCTCCAAATACCAGTCTCCTCTTTTTTTTTTTAAATTTAATAAATTATTTATTTATTTGAGATAAAGAGACAATGAGATATGGTGAGGGGCAGAGGGAGCAGGATAAGAAGACTCCCCACTGAGCAGGGAGCCCAAAGGGGGATCTATCCCAGGACCCTGGGATCATGACCTGAACAGAAGACAGATACTTAACTGACTGAGCCAGCCAGGGTCATCCCAACCTCCTCTTTATTCATGTCTCCTTCAAGAAGTTGCTGTGATATGTCTCTTTTTATTTCTCCTTCCTTCTCCACATAGAAAGTAGTTAGCTACCTTGACTCATTTTTCTTAGGAGTCTATAAACATTTAATATATTTAGTTTTTTTCTACTGGACTCCCTGTTCCTTTTCTTTGTTTTTATTATGGTATTATATGTTGGGGACCTAGCACTCATGTATCATTTATTTTAATAAAATTCAGTCTAGTCTCTCAAACTAGAATGTGGATCAGACCTCATCTTGCTTACTACTTGTATTAGTCTGCTCAGACTGCTATAACATAATGCTATAGACTGAGTGACTTACACAACAGAAAAATATGTTCTCATAGTTTGGAGGTTGGGAAATTAAAGACCAAGGTTTTGGCTGATTCAGTTCCTGGTGATTGCTCTCTTCCTGGTAGATAGCTGCCTCCTTCCTGTGTCTTCACAGAATAAAGAGAGAGAGAGAACTTTCTGGTGTCTCCTCTTATAAGGACATTAATTCTTTTGGATCAGGCTACCATCCTTCTGACCTTAAGTGCTTCTTTATTCTAAATAGTTACATAGGGGGTTAAGGCTTCAATACCCAGATTTTTGGAGGACACGGTGTATTCCATAGCATCACTGTAGCCCAGGACCTAAACAGTGTAGAACATAGTAGGCTCTTGATAATTATTTATTGAATTAAAATATAAACGAATAACTGGAATCTTTCTTTGCTTAAGTGCCTATGTACTACAATATTATAAATCAGTTTTCTATCAAAATGATTAACCTGTTAGGCCTCCTAAAGAGCCTTTCTATATATATATAACATTTCTATTATGAAAATGGCCATTTTATTCTTCACTTCACAGAATAGTACAAATATTCTAGTTCATGGTCAACCAATTTATAACATTTATTGAGTTCCTATGCTA
Organism: Vulpes lagopus; assembly: GCF_018345385.1. Lineage (NCBI taxonomy): Eukaryota > Metazoa > Chordata > Mammalia > Carnivora > Canidae > Vulpes > Vulpes lagopus. Next base: position 134,177,350 of record NC_054826.1, on the reverse strand, counting down.
TAAAAGTATATGGGGTTCAGACATACCTTACTCTTCTCCAAAGTGAGGGAGTCTAAAAAAGCACAGAATAGTTTAAACCATGGTAGAAAGAAAACAATACCAAAAGGGAAATACAAAAATAAACTTCGATAATGTCTAAGAGGTTATCATAAATAACTTTTAGCAGGGGACAGAATCAGGGAAAGTGTCATAAGGAGGTTAGTTTGTTTTGACAGAGGTTACTGTAAGAGAGAAATTTAGGTAGATGTAAAAATCAGAGACAGGAATGTCAAGTGGTCCAGTTTCAGAGTGAAAGAAGTCTGGGCGTGCTTAAAATCCTATTAGTTTTTTCCTTAAACATACCAGACATGTTCTTACATGTTTATTTAACACTTTTCATTGAATTTGAATTTGAATCACTATAATCTTAGTTTTCTCTAAATTTTCTAACCCTTATGCTTCATGCAAAAGGGACACCCAATAGTTTTTCTTGAAATGATATATTCTAAAGTTAAAAAATAGTTAAGTTTTCTCAATTCTGAAATCAAATATTAGAAGTATATCAGTAATGATTGGGACTTTGTAGGAGATAGAGGAGTAGTGGGGGGAATTAAGTGGTCAGAGAGCTGTGGCCTCGAGCCACTTCTAGGCCACTATTCTCTCAGTGAGAATGCAGGAGAAGGCAGCCATGTGAATGCTCCTCCTGCAATCAACTCCTTTCATTCACAGGTGTGAGACTTGGTTCCCCAAGAATCCAAATTCAGTTATTTTCTGGACTCATCTCTTTTCTGTGGGTAGTTCCCATGATGTAGATGTATTTATTAGGTGACTATTGCATTAGGTGGCCTGGTTATAAGGATATATGACGCGTGATTTTAGCACTCAAGAAATTTATATCTTAGTGAAAACATAGTTACACATCTAGTTTGAATAAACTAAGGTAAGTATAATTAAAAAGTAAAGGACACATGAAGACATTTACCACATGCCGGTTTGAAGCATGACTAGGAAAAGAAAATTGATCAAAGGAGACTCCTTGGAAAAAATTAGTCCTGCAACTCTAAATAAGACCACAAGGCTAAATAAGAGTTAGCGAAGTAAAGGTGACAAATACCAGCATTAGACAAAATAGCCTACTTAGAGATTTTATTTTTTTCCCTTTTATTCACTAATGTATTCGAAGTACTGAAAATTGGGTCTTACATAGTAGGCATGATATAAATGTATGTTAAATGAATATATAGGTAGCCTTCCAGAGACTAGAAATGAACAGAGTAGAGAAATATTAGCATTTTATTTTTTTAAGATTTTATTTATTTATTTATGAGAGATACAGAGAGGGAGAGAGAGGCAGAGACACAGGCAGAGGGAAAAGCAGACTCCATGCAGGGAGCCTGATGTGGGATTTGATCCTGGGACTCAAGGATCATGCCCTGAGCCAAAGGCAGGCGCCCAACCACTGAGCCACCCAGGGATCCCAATATCAGCATTTTAACTGGTTAGTACCAGTGGAATGTTGGGAGTGAAATGAGTTGTTGGAGAGCTTTAGGACAGTTGCCTGGGAGCAGTGGCAGGATTGTGAGAAGGGGAATGGCATGATGAGATTTATTTTATAATAAATCACTCCAGTGTAGATGAGAAGGATGGACTGGGAAGAGCAAAGGACAAGGTAGCAGAACCAGGTGGGAGGCCACTACAAGGGCACAGGTCAGAGGTGATAAGGATTTCCATTGGAGCATAGAGAGGGAGAGGAGCTCACAGGTGAATCTTTATAAGGCTGCAAAATCCTTATAGTGCTGGAAGTTCAAGCTCCCTTGCTGACATGGCATCCCAGGATTGCTTGTGTGTTTCCTGGGAGGTAAAAACAATTCAGTATCTGAGTGGCCAAAATGTAGCAACGTAATTTTATCTAGAAATTATAAGCTCACAGGGAAGGGAAAGAAAATTTGGACTCATTAATGAAAAAAAGAGCTTCTGAATAAAAAAAAAAGAGGAAAGCAGACATTTCACAAGCAAATATTGAAATGGCTATTAGCCCATTTAAAAAAATGTAAAAGTTTTCAATATCATTAGTTATCTGTGAAAAGTAAATTAAAACCATGTTGAGATACTACTACATACTGGACAAAAATGGCTAAAATAAATAATAAATGTCACTAAACGCTAACTTGGCAGCTGGAACTCACATAGATTGGTTTTTGGTGTGCAAAGTAGAATGGCCACTTGAAAAAGCATTTGGCAATTTTTTATAACATCCTTCTTATAAAGTCAAACATACACTTACCCCATGGCCAGCAATTCTGCCTTCAGACATTTATCTGAGAGAAATAAAAACATATCTTGACAAGTCTTGTACAAGAAAGTTCACTATACCTTTATTCATAGTTGTCCAAAATGGAGACAACTACCAGTGCTTCTCAATAAGAAAATGTATAAGCAAAATTGAGATAACATTCTACATTGGAATATTATTCGGTGAAGATCCTGATAGATGCAACAACGTGAGTGTGAGGAATCTGGCTTTAGGCCCAAATCCTATGTGTGATCTTTCAGGCCAGAATGCTAGAAATTATAAGGCTTTGCTTAGCTTAACAGGCCTCAAGGGGGTGGTAGGATTGGGGAGGACTGTCCTCCCTACACCAGACTTGGTGAACAGCCCTTTTGAGGGAATTGCAGTTAAGGACTCAGGTACCCTGGGCCAGCCATGCCCAGTATAACTGTATTCCTGGTCCAGGTGCCTCCATTCAGAGCTTCATTATGGGAGCCTTGACTGAGATATTCTTCTCCATTAGTGCTCTACCTTTCTACTTCAAGCTTTCCTTTTTCCTCCCGTTGGACCGTGATCCATAAAGAGGCAGAAGATTTTTGTTCAGAGTTCCTTGGCAGTGGAAAATGGAAAATGAAATACTAGGAAGTTGAGACTGCTTTTTGCCTCTTGTTTTCATTGTCACAATACATGAACAAATGTTTGATTGTTACTTTCAACTTGGTTCATTGTCCTAAATTGATCACTTTGATAACCTGATTGGTCAACTGGGTGGATCTCATAGACATTATGCTGGAATAAAAGAAGCTGACCACAAGTGAGTGCATACTGCATGATTTCATTTACATGAAGCTTAAGAATAGGAAAAACTAATTCATGGTGAAACCAATAAGAAAAGTAGGTTCCTGTAGCTATGGCGGAAGGGGAGATTGTAGTGAATTATTGTAATGGGAAATGGGGTAACTCTCTCTAAAGGGTTGGAACCATTCCATATTGTGGTGAGACATTTGTTAACATTCATTGAATTGTAAAAATAAGATATGTGCATATTACCGTACCTAATTTTACCTCCAAATTTATAAATAAAATAGAACAAAAATACAAGTTTGGTGGCCATTACCAATTAATGTGATTATTGTGATTATAACCAATATTTTGAAATCTGCAAAACCAAACTTCTAAGTCAAATTCAATGACATTAAATGAATCTTACACATGTGTGTTCCAAAATTCTATAAATGGGTAACAAGAAGAGTTTTCTTCTGGTTTTAGTTGTAATTATAATCACCTTTGTTTATGCAAAGTTTATTATTTTCAAATTACTCACTAAGGATCTGATTAAAAATAGTGTGCAGGCTTGTCATTCTTTAGTTCAGTAATGTATTCCTCAAAGACAAAAATGCTTATTTATGCACCCAAATTAATTAAATTCAGTAAACTTATTCATTAAACCTCCTTCGATAATGCACCTTTCAGTTGTGCTACTGGGAGTTAAGAAATCTAAAGAAAATATAGAAGGAAGAAAAATAAAATTAAAATAAAATGAATACCGCTCAAATGTACAAATGTAGCTACTGGGGTAGAAATCATGCACAAACATCAGAGAGAAGAAAAATATCCCCATCTCAGGAAACTATTTCCTACTACACATTTGTTTCCAGCTTTCAACATATGTTCCATTTGCTGGGTCCTAAGGATCCTTAATTTCTTAAGACATTTCTAGTGGGTTTTCCAAGTTTTGTATGCAAGCCAGATGAAACAGAAGAAATTTCACAAAAGGGAATTTGGACTGAGAATTAATTAAAAAATATAAAATCCATTGTTGTAAAATGTAGGTAAACCTGTGGGTAAAACATTATGTTGTTATAATATATGCCAGTTGTTACTACCATATTAATTCTTAGATTGAAGACAAAATGCAGTCAAACCATTTTAGTCTCAAAACAGGTACAAAATTAATAGACCTGAACATAGATACAGAAATAGTAAAAGCAATAATAACAAGAGCAGATGTAGATGAGCAATGGAGATAGGAGAATGTGCAGATGTGAAAACAGAAGTGAGTGTAGGTATAGGTTTAAGTGTCAAAACTTAGCTGGAGATATTGTCTATATTAAAGGGGTAAGAAATGGAGAGTAATAAGAATCACGATGAGTAAGGCAATAAATAGTTTTCTGGAAACCTGAAGTAAGGATTAAATTTACCACCAACTCTCTTAGATACTAATGATATAAAGCTTAAAAATTTCATTATTTTAAAAACAAAACAAAAAGATGTCCGTTATTCAAATGTAATTTTTTTATTTCTATTTTTTTTTAAACTGATTTCCAGGAGAGTTCTATAATGTGGTGCTTTAAATCAGGAACAGAGTCACATAATTGACAGTGTCTTAAACAGCAGTTTTTCGGCATTGGTCCTTAAAGGCCTGGCCTAGTTAATGAGCCCCTCTATGGTTAAGTCAACAACCAGATGTCTGCAGGACAGTGAAATAATTGTGATGTTATATATAGCCTTACAGGGCTAAGGGTGAAAGCAAAGGGTTGATAAGCAGGGCTCTCTAGATGTGGGCAACTGAAGTTCCAAGGACTCAATTATCAGCTATAAAACATGTTTTAAATGCTTGAGAATAACTTTTATATATATATATATATATATATATATATATATATATATATATACAGACACACACACATATATTTCTGTATGCTAAGAATCCATGTATAGTGAAATTTAAATATGAAGCTTAAACTCAGAAATGCAAAGAAAAGAATGATATTGTATTTTTAATAACTGCTTCTCAGGTCGTGAACCATTTTCTCTGGGTCCTTCAATACTTGGAGATCCTCCCCTATCACTTTTGACTGATGTGGCTTCTTCTGGTGCTGCAGATCCCACTGAAGGCTGCCTGTAGCCTCAAGTTGGCCTCTGGTTGTCTGTCTTGAAGCCATAGACCACAGAATCCTTCCCCAACCTCCCTGATCCCATACACAAGCCTACATGTCCATTTAGAGGTAACACTGAAAGAGGAGTTCCCATTTAGCATCAAAAGCTCCAGTTTAAGTTCCCCATGGGGCAGATGGAAAATTCTGGATTCCTATTATTCATATTCTGACAAGAGGAACCTTAAAAGTAGAAACTCAGGTTCTCCCTCTCTGCCTCCTCACCACAGCACTGCCATCACTGTGCTGGACACTCTGCTTTACATGTGGTGATAGCCTGTCCCTGAGTAGCATTATTGAATTGCCTCCTCAGAGATCCCGTGGGGTGTGAGAAGCCAACATTCCACTTTTGATTTCCATGACCCAGTCTAGCATTCCTTGTCCATTAGAGTATCACCTCTTGAAAAGAGATTATAGTGTCCACGTTACAGAACACATGCCTGTCTTCTCTTCAGTATCTCAACCAGTAGATTCTTCTTGCTCAAGGGGCGTTCATCCTTTCCTCTTTCCTGGGGCTTTACTATCAGTATGATTTCCCAAACTGATTGAAAAGGAAGAAGAGAAAAAGAAAAAAAAAAGGAAGAAGAATAAAAAGCATACTTGTTTATTCAATAGTTTCAAAATCTTATCTTAATTATACCTGATTAATTTTCCAACTTAGTCTCCATATGTAATGCTGCCTCTGACGTGACAGTTTGGATACTTTAAAATTTTAGATGACACCTATAAAGCAATCTTACATTTTTCCTGGCTTCAGGGAGAAAACACACAAGTTCATTTTCTAGATAAGTGAATCATACCCCTGGATATCACTGCTTGAAATTATTTAATCATTTTAACACATATTTCTGAAATAAACACTATCTCATCTTTTCCTCATAAATAGATTATTAAACATAATCTAGTTGGTTTTTCTAGAAATTGTTATTAAAATAAGCAGCTGCATAGCAATACAGTGTGCTAATATCCCCCAGAAACCCTTGAAAAGGTATGTAAGGCTTTTGTTAATGGCTGTGTATGCCTTTGGGTATGTTTGGCTTTAAGCCTCTCTTTGCAATTTCGTCTTGATATTGTCAATGTCACTGTCCATGAAATACTTTCTACTTGATAGTAAGCAGCAAAGGCGGGATTCAGAACCTTAATTAAAAATCATGTGTTTTGGGATCCCTGGGTGGCGCAGCGGTTTGGCGCCTGCCTTTGGCCCAGGGCGCGATCCTGGAGACCCGGGATCGAATCCCACATCAGGCTCCCGGTGCATGGAGCCTGCTTCTCCCTCTGCCTGTGCCTCTGCCTCTCTCTATATCTCTCTGTGACTATCATAAATAAAAAAAAAAAAAAAAAAAAAAAAAAATCATGTGTTTTTCTAATTATAACATGTTATCTATGAAAACTATATGTCTCAAGACCATAAGAGCCCTAAAATTAATCTGATTCTAGAATCAAGATGCGATAAGTACTGATCTATATTGTATGTCTGTTCTTGTGCCAATACAATGTTGTCTTGATTACATTTACTTTCTAGTAAGTCTTGAAAGTGAGAGGTGTCTTCCAAATTTGCTCTTCCTTTCCAAGATTATTTTGGCTATTCCTGATCCATATAAATTTTAAGTCAAATTGTCAGTTTCTGGGGGGGGGGGGAAAAGCCAGCTTGAAAGTTGGTAGGGATTATGTTGAGTATAGGACTTTGTCAGTAGGTGTGTGTATGGTAATAATTGTTATGTATTTCTGAAGGACTATCCCCTTTTATCATTATGAAATGACCTCCCTTGTATCTAAAAAAGATATTTGCCTGGAAGTCTATCTTTGTATATAGTTGTAGCCACTCCAACTCTGTTTTGCATGATATTGATATATATTTTTCTGTCCTTTTATTTTCAACCTATTTGTGTATTTATGTCTAGAGTATGTGTTTTATAGACATCATTGAGTTTCTTCACTTTTAAAATGAATTCTGAAAAAAAAATAAAATGAAGTCTGCAAAACTTCATTTTGATTAAGTTTACTGTAAAAACTAATAATGTAGGATTAATATTTGCCATATTCTATTTGATTTCTGTATGTCTTATGTTCTCATTACCTTCTTCTATTACTGCCTTCTTTTGTGTTAAATATTTACTAGTAAATTAAATATTCCTAGTTAAATATTTTCTATTTAAAATTCCTTCATGTTTTACAACCTATTTGAATTATTTTTCTTCCTTTTTTTTTTCTTTTATTGGTTGCCCTGGGGATTAAATTAATAGTTGTTATGGACTGTATTTATATCTTGCCCCAATCTCATATGTTGAAGTCCTGTCCCCCAACATGATGGTATTTGGAGGTTGGTATTTGGGAGGTAATTAGCTTTAGATTAGGTCATAAGAGTAGGGCTCCCATAATGGGATTAGTGTCCTAGAAAAACAAGAAAGACCAGAGCTTATTCCTTTTGGGTGTGCATGTAGAAGAGATTATGTAAGCAAGCTGTTAGCCATCTACTAGCCAAGATGAAAGACTTCAGACTAAAACCTGTTGTGCCAGCACCTTAATCTTGACTTCTCAACCTCTAGAACTGTGAAAAATAAATGTCTGTTGTTTAAGCAGCCCAACTGTTTAAGCAATACTGATACTCTGTGGTATTTTTGGGGCAGCCTGATAAGAAGTAAAACAACATCTTAACCTAGAATGATCTAGTTTGGGTTAATACCAATTTAATTTCAATAATACATAAAAACTATTTTCCAATATAGCTCTCTGGTCCCTGGACCTTCTTTGTGCTAGTACTGTCATCCAAATTACATCCTTATACATTACAAATCCGTCAAAATTGTTTAATAATTATTTCTTTTTGAATTTGCCTTTTAAATCATATAGACAAAGAAAAGAATCATAAACAAAAATGTATTCAGTGTCTTTTATATTTAACATTGTAGTTACCAAAAAAAAAAAAAAAAAACATTGTAGTTACCTTTATTGCTACTCTTTATTGTATGTATGTGTTTGTGTGTCTGTGTAGATCTGAATTGCTGTGTATTTTCATATCATTTTAACCTAGGGACTCCTTTTAGTATTTCTTGTAGGGCATGTCTTCTAGTGACAATTTACCTCAGCCTTTGTTTGACTGGAAATGTCTTAATTTTTCCTTCATTTTTATGGATAGTTTTGTGGCATATAGAATTCTTATTTGACCTTTTTATTTCAGCACTTTAGTTTTCTTATTCCACCACCTTCTGGCCACTATGGTTTCTGGTTAAGTCATTTGTTAATCTTATGAAGGATCCCTTCTATGTGATGAGTCTTTTTTCCTTGTTGTTTTCAAGAATCACTCTTCATAATTTGGCTTTCAAAATATGAAACTTGTGATGTTTTTGGCTGTAGTATTTATGCTACTTGGAGTTTGTTGTGTTTCTTGGATGTGTAGATTAATGTTTTTTCATCAGATGTAGGAAGCTTTTGGCTATCATTTCTTCAAATATTCTTCTACCCCTTTGTCATATTCTTCTCCTAAAAATCCTGTCATTCAGATGTCGGTAGCTTAATGGTATCCTGTAGGTCTCTGAAGATCTGTTCATGTCTCTTCTTTTTTTTTTTCTGTTTCTCAGCATAGATAATCCTGATTGACTTCTCTCTGATTTGCTGATTCTTTCTTCTGCCCATTCAGATATACTGCTGAGTCTCTCAAGTGTTTTCATTTCAATTATTGAAATTTTCAATTGCAAAATATCTATTTGGTTGTATTTTAATAATTTCTATGCCTTTATTGGTATTTTCCATTTGGAGAGACATCAGTCTCACCATTTCCTTTAAAATTTATTAGTTTCCTTTAGTTCTTTGAAAAATATTTGTAATAGCTGACTTAAGTCTTTGTGTAGTACACAGTGCATCTGGGCTTCTACAGGGATAGTTTTCATGAACTCTTTCCCCCTCACCCCGGTGCCGGTCATGCTTTCCTGTTTGCTTGCACATTTCATTTTTGTTGTTGTTGAAAATTAGACATTTTAAATAATATAAGGTAGTTATTCTGGAAATGAAATTACCTTTCCCCCTGCACAGGGTTCTTTGTCATTGCTGCTATTCCTGTTTGTTGATGTAATTGCTTTCCTAAACAAATTCCATAAAGTCTGAATTCTTGTTGTGTGTAGCCACTGAAGTCTGTGTTCAGTTAGATTAGGAGACAGCCCATGATTAAACCAAGATTTCCTTAAATGCACTGAATCAGTAAGATTCCTATGTTTCACTAAGGACTTTATGGGTATGTTGTTGATACACAATTGCCACACTCTCCAATGTGTACCTTTGCCTCTTGATTGTGCAGGACTTCAGGATTAGCCAATGGTAGAAGACAGTCTTCTTAGTCCTCCCCTTGTATGCACACACTCGTGCACATGAGAATGTCCTAGATCCCCAGGAATGTGTCATAGACTTTCAAAGCCACAGTAGATATTCCACTTCACAGATGTTCCTTTTAAGTTTTTGCAAAGTTTCTTGATTGTCCAACTGGACAAAGTTTCTTGATTGTCCAAAGTTTCTTGCTTGTCCAACTTTTAAGTTTTTGCAAAGTTTCTTGATTTTCCTCCTTGGGAAACCCCAATATTAAACCGTTGCTGCTGATTTTATACATTTTTTAACTTTTTTAACAAAACACTAGGGATAGGGCTTTTCTCACTGAGTGGTCTCTGAGTCCAGTCAAATCAAGACAAGCCTTTGGAGTAGGCCTTCTCCAGAGTGCTAATACATAGGTCATGTAGTAACATTTTTCTCTAGTGATAAGAGCTTCTGAGGAGCTTTGAACCCTCTGTTTACTGCCAGACTACTCATTTTCAAAGCTTGCTTGGCTGTGTGATTGATGGTTTTCAAGTCTACCTTAGATCTAGGAAAGGAGGATGGGAAAGAACAAATAAAAATGCCACGATAACTTCCTATTCTTCTCAAGATTCAGTTATTTTCCTTGAGAAAATACTCCTCAGATTACAGCAATCCTTTGGTGAATTCCAGGGTTCAGAAAAGTTGATATTGACCATTTTTGACAGTGTTCTCATTCTTCTTGCAAGAGAGTAGGTTTTTGGATATTCTCACTATACTCTTCCCAAAAGTAAAACGGATTTTAACAGAAAAGAAGATAAATATATCTGAGGTGTAAAATTGACATTAAAGTTTCAAAGTAAAAAAAAAAAAAATGTGTACTGGTAGAGGTTGAATATAATGTACAAATCATGAAGTAGGCTTGGGGAGATCAATTAGTGGTTTGAAGTGACAGAAAAAATACTTTAAAACTGCATTGGATAGGAAACTATTGACAGTTGGTGTATTCTAGTAACGTAGCACACTTATTCTCTATTTTATTTATTTTCCTCAAAACTCTATGTTTATAGTGGATCAAACATACGAAGATGAAGTAATTTTTTTCTAAGAGAAAATGAACACAGGCCTAGGTTAATCTTTCAGCTTTAATACAACTGATAATAATACAACACCATAGAGGGCCATATGGTTTTGAGATAGTGATATGGAATAATCAAGTATATCATTTTTCAGGATTGTTCATTGTCTGACCTATAATACTGATTCACTGTTTAAATTTTCTATTGAAATTTTTATGTAATGAATCTCTGGATGCCTCAGAAGAGATGAATGAATATTTTTTCTAAAAAAAAAGAACAAAACTATTTGAAATTGTCCTTGTATATAAAAACCTTTTAGTAATGAAGTACTGTCTTTAGCCATCAAATACACTAGTCGTCTCGCATGACCCTGATCACTTGCCCTGCCACTGTTCAATTAACCTGTCATCCAACGTTCCAACAAAGGACACAGAGCATTACACATCATAAATGGTTCTCAAGTGAGCTCACTCAGCTGTGGTAAATACATTATGAGGGCCTCCTACAGAAGAGAAACTCATAAAAATACTCTACTATCCCTTTGTGTTTGGTTAAATCCTTCTCAATAATCCAATTCACCATTCTTTCAGCTCCCTGCAATCCCTCTCAGTCAGAACAAGTGACCATACCAAAGGAATATTGGACAGTGATATGCCATATTCCCGTCACAATTACTGTCTTATTCCGGGGAAGTGTGTAAATGGCAATAAGTTAACAACTATGCTGATTATGTATCTGCCTCTTCTATAGAGTGCTTGTTCTCAAATTTGTTTGTTTTTTCGCTATGACTAGCAGAGATCTTACGAGTAACTTTCTAACTATAAATTCTGTCCATTTTCCTACTCTGCATTAAGTATGTTTGACTAGATGAATTTTTTTAATCCTCAGATAATGTCAGCACTTTGTTTCTTTTTAATTTGAGATTTCTTCCTCAACTTACACAAGTGAAAGGAGTGGGTGCAAGGTTAATTGTGATAGCAGCACATTAAAGCAAATCTTTTAACTTTACCTTGCTGATTTAGGGGTATTCAAGATCGTCTCTTCATTGGGAGCTCTGTCTAGGTAATATATTTAAAAAGTTGTCTTCTTTTTTTTTTTAAGTTTGAGGAGCTACTTTCTGCTTCATTGTTTTGCTTATGTAAATATAATTAATTCATTAACTCTTGCCAGAAAGCAATGTGACTGGTATTAAGTGATTTTTCTACATGGGATTTCACAGACCATTTTTTTACTTTACAATTAAGAGCCAATTTGCTGCTAATCATAAAGCCATCTGTGTGAAACTCAGTGTCCTTCAATGTAAAAAATGAGGAGTTTGGATCTCATGTGAGAAGGAGTAATGCAGCCCATCCCTCCCCCTGAGAAGGAAGACTAGGAATCCGACAAATATGGAATTTGAATCCTGGGTTAACATTTACTATCTATATGACCTTTACTGAATGCTTTACCTTCCTGAGCCTCAGTTTCCTCATCTGAAACAGGGTTAATGGTATTATTTATCTCATAGGTTCCTTTAGAATAAAAGAGATAATGTATATAAAATTCCTGTAGCCTGGTAAAGTATGTAGTGCATAATAGGCACATATGTTTTAAAACATATATATATTTCCACTTATTTTTTTAAGATTGATTTTATAGAGTAAGCAGTGGCGGGGGTGGGGGGGCATAAGGAGAGAAAGTCTTAGGCAGATCCTGCACTGAGTGTGGGCCTCCACGGGCAAGGGGTGGGTACGGGTAGGGGGGTGGCATTCAACATCAGGACCCTGAGATCATGGTCTGAGCCAAAACCAAGAGTCTGACACTTAACTCACTGGGCCACTCAGGTGCCCCTGTGTGTTTCTACTTCTTAAGACTCTCCTCTGTCTCATTCTCCCTATGCTGTACATGCTCTGTCTCTCAATCTCTCTCACACTCTCACACACACTCAAACATGCAGCGTGAAGTAAATAGAATATGCTCTGTTGGGACAAATAAATACATCTTCTTTACCTGAAATAAGGTTGTGCTTTATTAATCTCAGCATTTCTAGAAAGCCTATTGTCAAATGAGTGTACAAAACAAAATAGAGTGACTAATTAGTTGCTTTCAGATGGTTTTTGAGAAGACACTCAGTTCTCTGTGATTTTTATTTTGTTTCTTTATCCATTACATTTATTATTCTTGTACACATTGCCTAATTGTAAGAGAATTAGGGAGTGTTAATTTATGAACTAAAGGCACTTACATTTATTTAACTCTTAAATAAACCATGAGGAAACTCCACTAAGGTAGAACTAGGAAGGCCTGATGGTGAAATAAAAGTTTTGTTTCTCTTGTTGTTATTGTTTTAATATTATATATTTCCTGCTGACTACACAACTTTATATTAGTTTTTATAGTGTCACTCAAAAGTTACCTCTCTCTGACAGTAGCTCTGAAAAAATTTATGGGCATCACTATTTACCCCTGAATTAGACTAAAACCATCAAGGACACAGAGTTTGCACACAGTAGATTCTCAGTAAATATTTATTGAAATGCTGATTAATGAATGAATGAATATTAAAAATGTGTCTGTGACATCAATTTCTCAATAAAATGTCCAAAGCACTTCACCTAGAATGGAAATTTCACATACTATCCAAAGAATATTAAGATTTAATAGAGGTCAGTCACAAGTTGCTTAATATATTAAAAATAAATTGCAGTTTAATTAAAAGTTTAAAAATAAGCAGGATTACAAAAGATGATTTTTTATCTAACAGAAAATCCTACTATAATTTCATTCTTTAAATCAAGAAACTCAGAGTTAAGTGCTTTTGAAACTTTAATATCCAAACAAGTTACCTGGAGATCTTTTAATATGTAGATTCTGATGTAATAGGTCTCTGATGGGGCCAGAATTCTTCATTTTGAACCAGCTTCCAGATACATTAGTTCTGCTGATCTGGGACCACATGTTGTGTAGCAAGTACCATCTCATAGAAAGTTCAGTATAACTGGAGACGAGGATCAAGTAAGCCCAAGATTAAGCAGGGAGGAGAGAAAGACCTATCTGTATTAAGGCATGCTGAACAAGATGAGGTCAAGAATATTGCTGGAGTCAGTACTAATGCTGTTAGGTGAAGTGGACCAAAGCAGGGACAATTGCGGCTCCAGAAAACTAGTTACAAGCTGGGGACTCAGAAATACTAGGAAGCAAGAAAACTTATTGTACTATGAAGATAGAAGATGAACAACTGGTCCTAGGGAATATAGTTCCCTTCAGGATCAACTGAATGAAACAATATTATTATGAATTATTATTATTATTATTATTATTTGCTTTAATCTGGAGATTATCTGGTTTAAATGGATTCAACTCCAAAATCAAGGTTGTGCATGTTTGTGTGTGCTTTTTCCTTTCTTTCTTTCTTTTTTTTTAGTTTTTTGTCTTTAAAAATCTTGTTCAATGATGAATGGTTTTCTCTCCAATATCAGAAGCTATTTTCAAATATTCCTAAGCTTCTCATTAGTTGTGTTCATTTATTCATCCATTGAACATCTAATGACAGCCACCACACCACCCTAAATGTTTTTGCATATTCAGTATTTTTAGCTAGACTGTCAGCATCATGTGTCAAGAGTCAGGGTTTTTTTTTTATTTCTCTGTTTCATTTAGCACCTGCCACACATATTCTTTCCAAATATTTTTAGTTTAAATTTTACTTTAAATACATAGATTTTTAAAAGTTGAATCTAAAACTTATCAAATCAACCTCATGATATTTGATATGTACTACTAATCAAAGACTTGGAAAAACAAAGGCAATATGTATATTTCAAAATCAATAAATTGCAGGCTATTTTAGTTTTCACTTATATATTCTGTGCTTGTTTCTTCTACCATTTCATTATTTCTTTTCACTCAGAGAATAAGAAAAAAACCAAGTGGTATATTGAGAATTATTGCTCATAGAATAAGAAGAGGCAGTAGAAGACAAAAAGATGAAGATTCAAGTAAGTAGAGGTATCAATTAGGTCATAAGCCCCTAGATTGGGGTGTGGGGTCATTGGAAATACTGTCTTAGAATGGTAGGGACTGAAGTCAACAGTACAGCATAGGAAGAAAATATGTGGTTTGGAAGCAAGAAAAGCAAATCTAAAATAACTGCACTTAGAATATCAGTGATTGAGAACAGTTTTCCAGAATTTGAAAGTAAAGGAAAAGGCCTGAGATGAGAGCTTAAAGGGAAAGAGAAGTTAGTTGCTTATAGATAGTTATAGGTGGAAGAGGGATAGTAATTAATAATTTAAAATACCATCGGGATTGAGGACAACTTGGACAAATGGAAAAGATAGAGACAAAAGCTGAAGAGAAAATGAAACATTTATACTATATTATGTATCCATTTATGTGTTTCACGCTATAGGAATTTGATTGCAGGGATCCCTGGGTGGTGCAGCGGTTTGGCGCCTGCCTTTGGCCCAGGGCGCGATCCTGGAGACCTGGGATCGAATCCCACGTCAGGCTCCCGGTGCATGGAGCCTGCTTCTCCCTCTGCCTGTGTCTCTGCCTCTCTCTCTCTCTCTCTCTCTCTCTCTCTCTCTGTGTGTGTGTGTGTGTGTGTGTGACTATCAAAAATAAATAAAAATTTTAAAAAATAAAAAAAAAGGAATTTGATTGCAAAAATGTCTCTCATTCTCCATCCCACCTTATACCTATACCCTTTAAAGACGATTTAATAGTATTTTTCATCAAGAAATGGGAGTATATTTTCCATCCTTCAAATATTGGCCATATGACTTGTTTAATTAATAAAGTGAGAGTGTTGTGAAAGTATGACTTTCTGAGCCTTGTTCTCAAGAAGCCTTACACACTTCCTCTTTTCTGTCTTGCTACTTTGTGTTCACCATGAGGGTATGTCTTGATTGTCTGCTTAGACTATCATAACCAGCCCAAGCTAGTTAATAAAAGATGAGAGTTGACATGATACAGGGATAAATTGTCCTACCTAAGGTTATTTTAGAGCTGCTATTCCCTAGTTCACTTGCCAGGTAACCACAAACACAGGAGATACCTGCTAAGATGAGCTTATCTTGACTCAGATCAGCAAAGGCACCTTGCTGACCTATAATGTAACAAACACAAATAAATATTTATTCCAGAATGCCACCAAGGATTTTGAAGTTAGCTGTTATACCACATTGGTATTGTTATAGATAACTGATACATCCATCCAAGACCATTATATCTTTGAAACATTAATATCATATTATTTTCAATGATAGTCCCAGGATCTGTCATAGGCTGTGAGATAATAAATGGATGTTAAAAATTATTTGTTTATGAATGGATAGATGATGAGTAGATGAATGAGTCAATGAATGAAAGAGATATTGAAAAAGAAGAATAGAAATTTCCTGCTGGATGTTAGGTAAAGACAGTGTCTGATTTTATGTCTTATATTAGGACACTACATATGTGATCAAAGTTGGATATTTTTAATACTTCTAATTTTTTATCTAGGTATAATTTGTGAAACATTGCTGTTATTTTAAGATACTTATAGCAGTTTAAAAAGAGCTTTCACATTTTATTCTCCTTTGATTTCACAGTAAATTTGTTCATCAGTTAAGTATTTGAATGAATATCTTATAGATGTGAAAGAAATAGGGTGATTAAATTAATCACCTAAAGCCCAGCATTCTAACATCATATACTCTAATTTTCCCACTATATCACAAAGATTGGCTATTTTAGGAAAAGTAACTTGGTGGGATGAGAGATATATTAGGATTTTAATTTGAGACATTGATTAATATTTTTAAAAAATGTGGGGCAGCCCTGGTGGCTCAGCAGTTTAGCACGGCCTACAGCCCAGGGTGTGATCCTGGCGACCTGGGATCGAGTCCCACGTCAGGCTCCCTGTATGGAGCCTGCTTCTCCCTCTGCCTGGGCCTCTGCCTCTCTCTCTCTCTCTCTCTCTCTCTCTCTCTCTGTGTATCTCTCATGAATAAATAAATAAAATCTTTAAAAAATAAAATAAAATAAAATAAAATAAAATAAAATATAACATGTGAATGTGACAGCCTCCCGTAGGAATAATGTATAAGAAAAAGTAATTAGGTGGCAGATAATAACCTCTAAATCATCTTGTTTACTAATGTAAATCAATTTGATAAAAATACCACTCTACTCCTGGCCTGAGATACTACAAATGACTAAAAACAAAGAAAAACCAGGTAGTCAAATCCAATATTTAAAACATGAAGAGCTTATTAGCAAATGCCTTGTTATTTAAAATAATTTCCTGGATCCCTGGGTGGCACAGGGGTTTACCATCTGCTTTTGGCCCGGGGCATGATCCTGGAGACCCAGGATCCAGTCCCACATCGAGCTCCCTGCATGGAGCCTGCTTTTCCCTCTACCTATGTCTCTGCCTCTCTCTCTCTCTCTCTCTCTCTCTCTCTGTGTGTGTGTGTCTCTCATGAATAAATAAAATATTTTTTAAAAATAAAATAATTTCCTAGAAACATTTTGGACATTAATAGTATGCATTCTTTTTTTCTAAAATTTTGTAATACTATTAAGATCTTACTTGATTTTTGGATATTTTTGTTTTTGTTTCTTTAATAAATCAATGCAATAAACAAAAGAGGAACTGTCAATAAGTGTAAGTGGTATAATAAAAATAAGACTTGAAGGCATGAACATGATTATGTCTAAATAATAGTAAAATCTTTTAAAAACTATCTCACAGCAGTAGTTATTTTAAACTTGTTACATATATTTGATTCATATAAAGACCTACAAAAAAACTGCAAGTCATTTTTGCTCTCTGTGTCACCTTGATCATCTAAGTCTACCTAATTTTTTTTACCACTCATGTTCCATAGGAGCCATGAAAAGCCACCAGGTCTATCAATCAGTAATATATAATTCTATAAAGATAGTCTGATATTTCACTGAAACTCTCTTCAGTGATTATTGTTTGTTGTAATTATGTATTTCTCAGAGTAAACACGAGCTGCAAAATTAGTTATATTCTATTTCCCCTTTCTTAACTACCCGATTGCCCCCCGCTGAAATGTATCTCTTCCTAAATTGATTTTTGAAATTTATAATGCATTTAGTTTCCCACCTTTTCCACTCCATCAGATTTCCTAAGATATCTGTTACTGACAACTCCTTGGTTCTTTTGTTCTGTAAAAATGATTATGCCAACCTACTTCTGGGAAAAAGTTCAATTAAGAAAGGATCATGGCTCCCCTACTTTAAAGAATAAGAATAAAATTTTAGTGAGAGAGTAATGCTTAGTAGGATGGGTAATACAATTGCTTGACAATAACTTTAAGACATGAAAAAACTGAAGCACGCTTACTACAAAACATTTCTTTCATATATTTAGTCATTCATCCATGTCACATTAAAAAAAAAAAAAACTACTACTAGCTGGAGCCAGAATGTTTTGAGATGAAGAGACAATAGTAATGGAGAAATAAATTGGCTAATAGAGCATAGAATTCAATGGGGATGGTAGGCAACTATAGGAGAATTAAAAATATGTGATAAACTTTTAGTGATGGACAGTCCTATGTAATTAGCTCAAATTTCAATAAGATAGAATGAAGTTAAGCAAGAAAAGAGAAGAAAGGATAGAGGGAGGAAAGAAGAGAGATTGAAAGAAATGCTTACTCTTACCTTATATATGCTTTCATGATCCTAAACCATGAAACCCTCCAAGGATCCTGATAGGGAAAATCAGAACAGTCTCAGGCAGAAGAACAAGGGTTGGTAAATGTTTGGAATATATACCAACAGTTCACACATTTAAAATTTTCTTCAGGGATCCCTGGGTGGCGCAGCGGTTTGGCGTCTGCCTTTGGCCCGGGGCGCGATCCTGGAGACCCGGGATCGAATCCCACATCGGGCTCCTGGTGCATGGAGCCTGCTTCTCCCTCTGCCTGTGTCTCTGCCTCTCTCTCTCTCTCTGTATGACTATCATAAATAAATAAAAATTAAAAAAAAATAGAAAATTTTCTTCAGATACCACATTAATAGATCCCAAGGGGTTTGTCTCACTTCTCAAAACCTGCCTCAAAGGTGCTGTCCAAATGGTTCATGGAACTATATATGTATATATTATCCATAATATATATGGAACTCTACTGTATTCCGAGGGTGAAAAAACTGTGCTACCTTAAAGGGAGAACACAAATAGGAAACACAAACAGAGAGCTATAAATTAAAATATATTTTATTATCTACATTAAATATCCTCAACCTCGAGATTTCTGATCCAACTTCATAGTCCCCTCAGTGTCACGCATATGTAAATCCATTAATAGGTACTAATATGCCTAGTGGGGAAAAATAAATAAATAAATCCATAAAGATGGTTTACTTCTTAATATCTTTTATGGAGGAAGAAACATTTCCCAGCAGATCCACAAAGCCAGAGTGCTAGATCCAATGGAAATCAAAATGGAGGCCTGAATGAGATTATAATTAAGTTAGATTAATTAGAACATACTCCTAAATCATGGAGTTGGATAGTCCTTTAAAATGGAGATTTCACTAATACAGAAAAAGTGGGTAACAACTTTAACACAAGAACACACATTGTTTGTTTTTAATTTTATTTATTTATTCATGAGAGATATGGAGTGGGGGAGGCAGAAACACAGGCAGAGGGGAGAAGCAGGCTCCATGCTAAACCCCTGAGCTACTTGGGCTGCCCCACACATTGTTTTTTTTTTAAAGCCAGTTACATAAGACCACTTGCTATGTAGTCCCAAGCAACCATCAACCACCCTGCTTATCATCCCTCCTCCTCCCTTCTCAGCCCCTTCCTCTCCCTCCTCTTCCCCGCTCCTCCCCCTCCTCCTTCTTCCTCTCCCTCACCTTTTCTGAAGAGTGACTTGCATTAGTTAGAGGAACTGGGGAGGGAGGACAGGTCCATGTCTCTAAGGGAGGATATAGAGAAAACATTTATTTTTTCTTATTTTTATTTTATTATTTTTTAAGATTTTATTTATTTCTTCATGAGAGACAGAGAGAGAGAGAGAGAGAGAGAGAGAGGCAGAGATACAGGCAGAGGCAGAAGCAGACTCCATGCAGGAAGCCCGTCATGGGACTCGATCCTGGGACTGGGATCACACCCTGAGCCAAAGGCAGATGCTCAATCGCTGAGCCACCCAGGCGTCCCCAGAGAAAACATTTAATGCAATCTACATAATTGCTCTTATAATATGAGTTACAGAAAATAAGGCCCAATGCTCTGTGTATTCTGGACAACATATGAAGTAGATGTGTCTATTTAAAGGGAGTTAATAGGAAAATAAGTATAGGTATATTAAATTTTGCTATATAGATAAGTGATTGGAATTCAAACATTCTTAATATTAAGGTGTATTTGCACTGTTAATACTTAGAATTATAGATATTCACTAGGAAAATTATACTTTACTAGAAACCATATTACTGATCCTTTATACATACCAATTTTTTTCATTTTTTAAATTATAATATATTGTGGCTTTAATGTAAAGAAATATTTTGTATATATATGAAGTCCCAAATACATATACAATATTAAAACAAAGCATAGTTAATACATATTTAAGGAAAAAGTCACATTTAAAAAAAGAAAAACAGTGGAGAATGTTTAACATAAACTGAATCTGGAAAACTTTGTGATTGAGGCATTCCTTATAACAAATGGATTTTGGGGTTTATCACTTAGACTTTTCAGTTTTCTCTCTGTAAAATTAAGAGTGTTTTAAGGTTTCCTTCCATTTCCAATATGTCTAAATTCAATAAAAATAAAAACCAAATATACAGATGAAGAAATATACAGTTTTTCTACTTTTTTAAAAAAGTAAAATCTTTCTGTTTTTCCTCTTCTAGTGCCATAGTAAAATATTCACGTTTATTTATTAGTATCAAATACTTCCTATAGTCAAAGTCCACTGCTTACTAAGATGGCCTTTAATCTCTGTAAAGCTAATTTAGCTTTTTTTTCTTTTTAAAATATATCCTATCTGACAACTTTTATCTCTCACATTAATGCACATGCAGTCAGTAAGCCAGAGATCAGTGCCTTATTCCTGGCCATTTTTCAGCTCTTATCACCTCTGAGTATCTTTCTGTCTCTTCCTTATCATGCAATTACACAGTCTTTAGTGGTTTCAATTCTCTCTTCTTCTCAGAGCAGTACTGACTCTAGCGTATCAGTGTGACAAGTTGCACATTTCTAATGGAGCCATATTCTTTTGGTGTTGACCAATAGAATGAGAAAGTAAATTCATTTAAGATTGATTCAATGCATCAAATACTTTTCAAATTATGAGGTTTATTTCAACAATAAAGAATGTTAAATCACCAAACACATACATTTTTATCAATATAAAATTGTGTGTATAGAAAAAGAGTTTGGTTTTTATTGAGAGAAATTATGGCATATGATTTGAGGCTCTCCTTTTCACTCACTGAAAATAAGCTAGCCTGGCACAGTACTTGAATAATTCATGAGAGAAGAATAAAAGATTTACCAATAAAAACATGGTCAGGTTTCCAATGTGGAGCTTTAAAATATAACTATATGCTAGAACAACATCAGAGGAAAGTTATATATTTGAATGCTCAATTTGAGTCCAGTACAGGCCTTTGTTAATAACTTAACATAGGAAATTCCCACCTTACCACAGAGCCTCTGATATTTCAGATTCACTGATTTTTAAATATTACTCTGGGGGAAAATCTTCTCATGCCTCTGAAATCATTTTCCACTATATCAGTTTTTAAGAACCACTCAAGTATCCTTAACATAGTAAGAGAAGTGTTTTCTGTCCACAGAGGCACTTATATAGCTTCATGCAGCATGGCATTTCAGAGGAGAGAATCACATAGACTTCTTGTCATCTACAGATGACGTTATGTTTGATTCACGTATATGTGTGGCTATAATATATTTATGCTACATATTCTCATATTTGATGAAGCTATAGGTGAATGCTAAAGCAAGGCCACGTGGGTGTGATTACACCTCAGGCATACATTTATCAGGAGTGGAAGAAGAACTGTCAGCTAATGTCCCTGCATACAGCAATCATAACAACCCTGACAGGTTGCTGCCAAGCAGGCTGGGGCATTCCAGAGATAGCACAACTGCCAAAAGCAAGACAAATGCTTTTAGAATTGGTAATAAATCATATCAGCTGTCTCAAACTTCTCCTTAGTGTATTGATTATAATTAAAATAAACTAATTAGTTAGAATTATAATCATGATGCACATAAATGTTGAGCTCACAGATGAGAGGGGAATGGCACTATGGATTCTCGGGGTGATGTTTAACAATGATAAGGATGAACTAAATTTGGAAACCTCACCTGTGAAACATGTAGAGAAAGTATCACAGATTTTTTTTCACACAAGTATTCTGACCATAACAATTGCCTACTTAAAGGTTTTTGTGGGTTGTTGGTGTTTTGCAGGGGAATGTTGCTTTAAAATCTTTCTTGTAGGAAATATCGCCTCGAGGAAGGTTTGACAGACTGTTAATTAGTTGGTCACTTTTAATGATATTGCTTTAAGTGTGTCAAACAGTGTCAGAATGCACATTATTTAATTATTAATTTAATTATTAATAGTCAACAGATATATGAATTTATAAGGCATATACCTGATAATACACTTTAAAAACGATTATATTGGTTCTTAAAATCACATAATGATTTTTTATAATCCCATAATATTCCTCACACGTTTGACAGTTCATCATTTATGGATAGTAATAATGAAAGGCAGCCCCTGAGACTAGGACTTGCTAAAGTTTCTAAAACTTTAGCAAATTTGCTATTACTCTTAGCCATCATATCAGTGTCTTAACAACAGTGCAGGATTCTCTTGGCAGATAATAAGCAGTTTACTAAATGTGAACTTATATTATTGGGAACGGGATATAAACATCAATATTTATTTAGAGTCAGATTACAATAAAGACCAAAATAAATACCAATATAATATCATTACATATGACTCTTTAAAAACCAGATATTTTTCTCCTTGAGAATTGTTTTCATTAGCTTATAACTAATTCAGAATGCTATATAGAGAAATATCAAATTTAAAATAAATTCTGCAATCTACATTGCTGAAAACATTTTTTTATGAAAGAGTGAATTGAGAGACAATGAGTCAAGTTCTGACTAAATAGTATTTCATGAGCTATACCTACAAATGTTAAGAGTTGTGTTTTTAGAATTTTAATGTGTTGCTCTTACACTGTCAGCTAAGAATAGCATTTTTAAAATTTGGTGAACTTGTAGTCAGAAGTGATTTCTTAATTTAGTAGAACCTGGTAATGGATATGAAAAATTCATAGCTTCAACTAAGCAATGAACTTTTTTAATACCCAAATATATACACACACACATATGTATATCATATATATATATATATATTTATCAGCATTGAATTAAGCTATACTACATAATCATCCATAAAGTGCTGTTATTACTCCCTGTTTTCTTAAGATAAATCTGATAATAACAATAGCTAATACTCATTTTATAAATAGTATGTGCTAAGGACCGTGTATGGACTTTATTTACATATTTTTTATTCTTTATATTAACCCTGTTTATAATGTAGATATTATCTCTGATACACTTGGAGTGGTGTGTCTTTCCTAAGATAACAGAGTAGCAGTGGCTGAGTCAGCATATGGATTCAGGACAAAACAGGCTTTGAAAATAGGGTCTTTGGTCATAAACATAAAAGCAAGGATTATAATAGATTAAGGTTTATAGGATGATATAGCCTATTATACTATTAACTCCCAAATGTAATCAAGAACAAAGCTACAGCCCTTGAATGATGAAAGCTAGGATTCACAGATGGTTTGAGGTGAAAATAGTTTTTATTAAATACATCAGCAATTGACCTAAGGGCTTCCTTATAATTAAACACCTGCTCACCTTACTACTATTACACACATGAGCCCTTAAGGATAAAAACCATAACAACATTAGACTTCCTTGAAGTCCTTTACTTTTAAAAACAATTTCTTAGAAATGTTTAAGTAAGCAGAAACTTGTAAAGGATCCCATTCAATTCAGCATGCATATATTTTTATGCCCAGTACATAGAACTGGTCTATTGCAGTAAAAAGATAGATAAACAAAATAAAGCCCCTACCATTACACTCAATGCAGTGGGAAAGACAAACAGATAAGTGCAAGACAATTTGATAAGTGTTGAGATAGAGATATGCCCAGGGTGCTACTGAAATAGAAAAGATGGCCCAAGTTTGTCTGCCTGTTTCAGTCAGGTTTGAGCAAAGAAGCATAACCATTAGGAAATGAAAAAAACACACTTCTAGAACAAGTTAAGTGATTATATCAGCACGGCAGGATACAAGGTTAATACACAAAAAAGTATTGCTTCCCTATCTACCTGCTGAACTGGTGAAATTTAAATTAAAAACACATTACTTTCTACATTAGCACCCCAAAAATAAAATACTTATATATAAATTTCAAAAGACACATATGTAAAACATCTATATGAGAACAACAAAACACAGGTGAAAGAAATCAAAGAGCTAAGTAAATAGACATTCCATAGCAGTTCATGAATAGGAAGACTCAATATTGTCAATGTCATTCTTGAGCTATAGATTCTCTGTAATCCCAATCAAAATCCAGCAAGTTATTTTATGGACACAGACAAGCTGATTCTTAAGTTTATATGGAGAAACAAAGCCAGAATAACCAACATAATATTAGAGAGAACAAACTTGGAATACTCACACTACACAACTTAAGACATACTGTAAAGCTGTAGTAATTAAGACAAGGTGATACCGGCAAAATAATAGATAAATGTATCAACGGAACATAATAGAGAGCCCAGAAGTAGACCCACATCAATGTAGTCAACTGATCTTTGACAAAGGAGCAAAGACAATACAATGGAACAAAGATAGTCTTTTCAACAAATAGTGCTAGAACAACTGGACATAATAAATGCCCCCCAAAAAAATCTAAACACAAACATGATATCCTTCACAAAAATTCAATTCAAAATGGATCACAGACTTAAATGTAAAGTGCCAAGCTATAAACTCCTAGAAGTTAACATACAAGAAAATTAAAAAAAAAAAACCTTGAGTTTACTGATGACTTTAGATATAACACAAAAGGTACAATCCATGAAAGGAAGAATTAATAAAATGGATTTCATTAAAACTTCTGCTCTGCAAAAGACAATGTCAAGAGACTGAAAAGCCATGGATTGGGAGAAAAATATTTTCAAAACATGTATCTAATAAAGAACTGTTATCCAAAATATACAAAGAACTCTTAAAAGTTAACAATGAGAAAACAATCAATCTGATTTAAAAATGGGCTAAGGATCTTGACAGATACCTTACCAAAAATGATATAGAAATGGCAAATATGCATATGAAAATTGATGTTGCACCTTTTACATCATCATGGAAATACAAATTAAACAACAGTTAGATACCATTACAGACCTTTTAGAGAATGGCCAAAATCCAAGAAACTGACAACAAAAAACTCTGGTGAGGATGTGTAGCAATAAGAATTCTCATACAGTGCTGGTGGGATGACATTATGATACAACCAGTTTAGAAGACTGTTTGGTGTTTCTTATGAAACAAAACATACCCTTACCATATGATTCAGCAATCAAACTCCTTGATATTTATCCCAAGGAGCTGCAAAGTTCAATCTACACAAAAGACAGTACCCAAATATTTATATCAGCTTTAGTAATAATCACCAAACCTTGGAAGCAACCAACATGTCCTTCAGTAGGTGAATGGATAAATAAAATGTGGTACATCTGAAGAGTGGAATATTATTCAGAGCTATCATGCTGTGAAAAGACATGGCCAAACCTTAAGTGGATATTGGTAAGTGAAATGAGCCAATCTGAAAAGTCTACATACCGTACAGTTTCACCCTGTGACGTTCTGGAAAAGACAAAACTATGGAGACAATGAACAGATCAGTGATTGCTAAAGGGTGTGGGGGAGGGAAAGATGAACAAGCAGAGCACAGAGAATTGTTAGGTCCATGAAACTACATTATATGATACTATATATATTGCACATTTGTCCAAATCCGCAGAATGTATGACATCTAATGAAACCTAATGTAAAATATGGACTCTGGATATTCATGATGAGTCAGCAGCGGTTCACCAGTTGTAACAATTGTACCCCTCTGGTGGGACATATTGATAATTAGAGAGGCTGTGTATGTATAAGGACAAGGAGTTATATGGGAAACCTCTGTACTTGCCCCTCAATTTTGCTGTGAACCTAAAAATACTCTAAAAAATACATTTCAATCAATCAACCAATCAATCAATCTTTAGAGAGGGAGGTATTACACACCAACATCCCAACTTAGATGAGTAGGCATTACAACAGAATGGGAGAATTTGAGATGTTTGCATGCTGAGAATCTGCAATGGCGTGAATTCACACCCTGACTGTACCGTGTATCCAGTACAGTTTACTTAATGTCACAGCCTTTTTGTTTTCCCTATGACATTTAAGTATTGATATTATCTAGGTCACATTGGTTTTTATTATTGTTAGAATCTAAATAAAATATTTCATATAAATGGCATCTCTTGAGTGTTCAACCAACTGCCAAGCACTGTGGAATTCTTTTACAGAGTGTAAATGTACAGGCTGTGGAAAGGTGCGGGGGGGGGGGGTTAGGTTTGCTTAGATCACTGTTTCTCTCAGCCCTCCACCCACCTCCCTATCACAAGTGTTCCATATAATGTTCCTTCGACTTTGTTTTTGGGAGGCACACTGATTGTCTTAAATATGAAGCATCTTACTTCAGCCCGTTACCTCCATTAGTGTGAAAGTCACAGTAATGATGACACCCTGTCCCTGTGTGCACATCATTATAGTCCACCTTGCTTTCTTCATACCATTATGACAGGGCTTCGATTTTGCTAATTTATTTTCTTCTCCGTACAAGTGGACATTTCTCAAGTTATTGCTACTGACACTGATTCCTTATACATTTTGCCTTGGAGATTCATATACAGTTTTTAGCTCTGCAATGCTTATTTGTGCAGCTACCAAACTATATGTTATGATTTATATGGATAAATATATAGATAGAAAATATGTAATATAAATATTAAATGTGCATATATTTAATAGTATGTACATATATATTAATATCTATAATTATTTACAGCTGTATCAATAACTATATCTATACCTAAAATCTGTACCCCTTTCTCTTTAACCAGAGATCTACTTTTCTAAATAACTGTTTTCCCTTAAGGTTTACATGTATAATACTAAATTATATATATAGCAGGCTATCTACAACGTAAAATCTCATGTTTTCTATTGCTATAATCCTAGATTCTACAAGCTTTGCTAAAGTTTAGCACCCACTAACATGATTGATTGTATCATATGAATGGAAATAATGTAAGCTGTACCGAGTATTTGTGTAAAGAATAAATTTAGCTCCTAAATTTCCCAAGTATGTCTGGTGAATCTCAGTAACTTATTCATGCTTAAGACCCACCCTGTCATGTTCTCCGACATAGACAGTTTCCTGTCCAGGAATCTACCTCAAGGGAATAGAGGGTCTTCTTTCTACCACATTGCTTAAAGAATCCTGATTTTTTAAGTCATGGGTTTGCTCTCACATTTTTCCTTTGAGATCTCAACGTGGCACCTTAGCTCCCTAATCCTAATATAAACAGGTCATTTTTGGAATGGGAAAAATCTGCCCACCGCACTAGATACCACTTTTTTTCCCCTCATTCGGACCCTAGAGCAATGATGTTGTGGCTTTGAAAAGTACATCAGCATTTATTTGCAAGACTTCTTTCTGTACGTGTTGGACTTGTACCTACAGGTGTCTGAAAACAAAAATTTAAAAATACATGGTTGATTCTCGTTGATTACAGTATTTATCTACTACAAAGTTGCCACAAACACTGACTTAGCTATACTGAACCATTTCTCCTCAGGAAATAGAGGATTAGGTTCTTGAGAGTCTCCAGTCACAATGTTTTGTCAACTGAAATGCCATTTGCACTATAGAATTCTTCGGTGGAGTTTTTATAAAACAAGCTCTTCTCATCAGCATTGAAAATCTGCTGTTCTACGTAACTTTTTTCCTGATATAATTTAGCAGGTCATCAAAACTTTTTCCATAGCTTCCCAATCGGCAGAACCTGTGTTGCCTGAGAGTTTAACGTATGACCCATGCCATATTATCTTTTGAAACAGGATCCAACCAGAACGAGCCAGGGAAAGTTTCCTTATCCTGGGTAACATGACTGAAAATTTCTTTGTATTTCAGCTCACAACAATGTTATCTATTACACACTTTTAAAAAAAAATCTGTCTTCCTTGGCTGGATGTATGTCATTGTTGATTCATTAACATTGAACTCACAGCCAACAATACTATAACTCATGACTGAATGAAGCTTATCTAATACACATATTTTCTCCATAAGGCACGTTGCAACTTCCTGCACTTAGCAACACTAGACATCACTTCAGCACTATACTTATGGGGCATTTTAAACAGCAAAACCACCAACAAAAAGCACAAAAATGTAAAAAAAAAAAAAATGCAATAAATAGATCTTGAAAAGAATACTTTAGAACAGTATGAAGACCAAAGCAAGAAGGCAGAGCACAATCTCATTTTGCCTGAACTGGAAACAAGTGAGCTGAGTGATGCAAATTTCACAGATTTTTCTCCCTTCTTCTGAGCATGTCTGTGAATGACCGCAGAGTACCTGTAAGTATTACTTTTGGGGTTTCATATACATTTTAATGAGTAGGCTAATTTGCAAATACAGAATCTGAAAATAACAAGAATCATCTGTATAATGCTGTTCCCTAAATTCTAATTTTCGGGTATTTTATGAGATTGAACATATTTTTTCGGTTCCAGGAGAACAAGAAATATTAATATGAAATATGTAAAATAGTAGCTTATCTATTCTATATTGGTCATTGACACTATCATCAAGTATAAATAATTTCTTCAATTATGCAATTATTTTGTAGATGTTTTTCATTCCAATTGATATTAGGAAAATCTCAGATGATTAAATATGATTAGGTATCTAATTTGGAAGATTTGTGTTTTTTGTTTCATTATAGCTTGCCTAATCAATGATGAAATACTTAGAGGTTCACAGGATAATGGCATAATTATGCTTGTTTTATCATTTTATAATATATTACAGAAATATTTTTCAAACAATCAATATGTTTGAGTTTCATAACTAATAAAAGATGGTAAACAGTGTTTCCCAAAATTGAGACATTATAAGCAAAACTACTAGAAATGAACGATCTTAATATAAAAACTTCTAGACCTTCCCAGAACAGCACAGTGCCCATCCTGAAATCAATTTTGCCTTGACAAACACATCTTTATGTTTTTAAGATTTTTTTTTTAATTTGAGAGACAGAGAGCATACCTGTGCAAGGAGAGGGAAGTGGGAGAGGGAGAGGGAGAGAGAGATTTCATGCGGACTCCCCACTGAGCATGAAGGACCCCCACACAAACACATGAGGGGCTCAATCTCACAACCCTGAGATCATGACCTTAGTTGAAATCAAGAGTCAGATGCTTAACCAACTAAGCTACTTAGGTGCCGCCCCTTTTCTTATTCTTTTATCTTAAGGTCTGTGGGGGGCTGGGAAGACTTCTTACAATAACATGCACTAAAAAAGGGAAAAATGAAAAGTGGGAATTTTATGGAAAAGTAAATCCCATAGACAGATTTATTTTTCACATTTACTACTACTTCTTCAAATTACTTAAGAAATTGTTTTCTATACAGATTTTCTTGAATGAAAATACCATTAGATGTCTGCTAACACTCAAGAATTAGCATTTTCCAAATTGTTTTTCAGAACTTCCTTTGATATGTTCACTATTCCTTTCTGTACAATTTCCACGGTCAAAACAAATGTAGGCCGCCCTACATACGATGTGCCTCTTGAATATTCAAAATAAATCTTAAATATTCCAAAGTATTTTGTATTCAACTGATTTTTTTCCTGTAGAAGCCAGTGTTTC
This sequence comes from Vulpes lagopus, assembly GCF_018345385.1. NCBI lineage: Eukaryota > Metazoa > Chordata > Mammalia > Carnivora > Canidae > Vulpes > Vulpes lagopus. The sequence continues at coordinate 134,147,714 of NC_054826.1, read as the reverse complement.
CCAAGTTTATTTGAGCAAAAATACATATTTTACAAAGTGTGGGCAATGCTTACGGTTACAGGTTATTAGTCAGACCAACTGGCCTAGCATCCTAGTTTGACTGCTTACTAGCATAGGAAACCAAGGCAAATCTTCTAGCCTCTCTCTAGATTGATTTCTTTGCTTGTAACATGAAATAACAGCAATTCCTGGTCTTCTAGACTTCTGTGAGCACTCACTAAGAACACTGCTTACTCAAATTATTTAACAAAGCATTAGTCATTACAAAAAGAAAAATGGCCTTCAGTAGAAAATGGCTTGGGAAACATCATCCAAGAAGATTTATTTAGTGCATTAGTGCATTTGATACTCTCTTTTGACTTATATTTATTCCAAATTTGAATTACAGAAGTTTCACCCTGGGCCTTACATACCATTTACTTTTGTGCATGAGGAACACAAACCTTGGAAATACTAAATGACTTGCCCAAGGTCACACAACTCATTTGTGGTGCAATTAGGTTAAGAAATCCCATCTTCCAATTGCTAATTGAAGAGCATTTTCTTTGCACTTGGCTGCCTCTCATATGCTCAGATGTTCACTTATTGATTCTCTTTCAATCTAAGGGAAAAGACACTATGCAAAGGGAAAGGTGTTAGGAAATCAATTTCCTATTACATTAGTCATTAATGCTATCGAATGTCATGCTTTTTCATCACTAGTCACTCCTTATCATTGAAACATTTCAAGGTTACAGTCAGCGATGACACAGAAGTACTAGTTCACCAAACTTTATATCCTGTCAGTTTGTACTTCTCCCCAAGGTATACTATTCATTACTTAGTCTTTAAATGTATTTTGTTAGCATGTTATTACTTTTCTTCTAAACATGGTCAATTTTAATTTTAAACTTATTTCACAAGGGCACAAGCATCTTCCATTTTCAGCATTTGTAGTTTGTAATTTGTTCAGCTATTTGACTTAATAATGTGCTATATGATACAGATAATCAGTAGATTATTTCAGGTTAATATTAACCCATCCATAGCAATGGTTTTCATGTAACATTTAAATTGGTCAATTATATGATTCATTCTTTAAAAATGCGATTTTATCAATTCCGTATTGAATATCCTCACATAGCTCAGAATGAGAAAGTTTGCAGATGCCATTATTTATTAAAATACATAAAGGATGCTTCATCTTTATTAGAAAATGATGAAAATATGCCAATTGAAACACAAATAACTTGTACAAGAAATTTATTTTTAGCAATCTAATATTAAATATTTAAATTACCAACTTTTTAAAATCAGAAAAGAAAATTAAAACAAAATCATGTTCACTAGGATAATTAATGCATGCAAAGAAGTAACCATTTACATGAACGGCTTAAACAATTCACTTGCATGAACTGCTTTGCAGGAATTTTCTGAAGGCCATTCGGGCATTCTCCCAAAGCTATATAAAGGGTGAAGGGAAAGATGTAGCTACAAAGTACATCTTGCAACGTTGTTTATAAAAATCCAGATTTAGAAATTTCTAACCTTAAGAATGTTGATTAAATACATGATGGCACATAGAATATATCAGAATACTATAAAAATGTGGAGGAAGGATATTACAGAAATTTGCTGAATGATACTTTTTTCCCCCTTTTTCTAATTTAGGTATGTAGCAGTGTCTGGATAGCATAAGATTGGTTAAAAATACCAGTCTCTGAGACGTGGGAATTATGATGTATTCTATTTTATTCTTTTTTGGGTTTTTTTTTTTTGCCCTTGAATGTGCATTACATTAATGATAAAAGTGTGTCCACTTAAAATTATAACACCATAATAATTTGTATTATATTACTTCTCCATATGGAGAAATCAGAGCCATAAAAATCAAGTCATTGTTAATTTTTAATTACTTCAAAAGTATGGTTAAAATTTAGAGCTTGAAAATATGATTTTACTATAAAAATATAAAAGAAAGAGGAATGTGGACAGAATTTACTTCCAGTAATGTTTTTTTTTTAAGATTTTTATTTATTTATTCATGAGAGACACACAGGAGAAAGGCAGAGACACGGGCAGAGGGAGATGCAGGCTCCATGCAGGAAGCCCCCCGTGGGACTCGATCCTGGATCCCAGGATCATGCCTCGAGCCAAAGGCAGACACTCAACTGCTGAGCCACGCAGGCGTCCCATCCAGTAATGTTTAAAATATATAACCATGAAATTAGAATTCAGAATAATTTTTTTAAAGATTTTATTAATTTATTCATGAGAGACAGAGAGAAAGGCAGAGACACAGGCAGAGGGAGAGACAGGCCTCCTGCAAGGAGCCGTAATTCCAGGATCATGCCCTGGGCCGAAGGCAGGCACTGAACTGCTGAGCTACCCAGGGATCCCAGAATTCAGGGTAATTTTTGCCTAAGTTAAAAATCTTCATTATCAATTTCACTATTATCATAAATAATTGGCAAATAATATAGTTATGCTTTTGTTTGTTTCCAAGGGACTTCTTCCAGCAAACTGGTTGCTATTAGGAAATGTAATAGTCTTAACAGATAAATTAGCACTTGCTATTTTAAATTCTTTAAAAAGATTGCTTAGAGTAAATTAAGTACAATCTTTATGATTTCTCATTTTACTTTACACACAACATCATCATGCATCATATGTGCTCTGTGAAAGAGATCTTTCTATTCATATTATTTCTATTATCAATCTGTATCCCACAATGAATGTTCAGTCCACCCTGAGTCTGCATATACAAAGGAAATGAGATTGTACAGGCTTTTGTTTGTCAACTAAATAAATTTTTCATGATGATTTTATTTAACACAAGCCTTTGCATGAAGAGAAATTGTCATCACTTCAGCTTTCATTCAAAGAGCAGGCTTGCTTTTGCAAGTGATGTATTGTTTTGTACTGCACAATCAAAGGACCTCAAAAACTCAGAAAGGATAATAGCATGATCAGTAGTCCATGGCGGGGCCCGCCTCGTAGGTGAGCGCCTGGAGAAACCGAACATTACTGATAAAGCACCTTATTTTGTTTGTAAAGGGATTGGTTATTTGTAGTTATTCATACCATTCTAAGTATAAAGGAGGTTAATATAGCTTTTGTGCTAACACTTTTCTAACCAAAACATAACAGAGCTCAGAAATTGAGAAATACCCTTTATACTCCAGTGCTTTCTTCATTTCCAAAAGGGCTTTGTTTTAACTAATGCTTCTTGTAAAATATCTTAACTCATTATCAAATAATAAGAAAGGAGAATATTCTTTGCAAATAAGTTACACAGTGAACATTTTTCTTAATATGTGGTCTCCAAAACTATTTGGAAATGGAAGAAAAGGGCAGAGATAATCTTATTAGTGTTAGCAGGAATTTAAACATAACAGATGCCAGATTGTTCTACCTATATATAATCCATCTTCCTGGGAGTTGCTGACCTTTGGAAAGGGCACTGAGAGTTGCCTAACTACACAGAGAAAAACCGTCCTCTGTAAATACCTCCGTATTACAAATAATTGGGATTGACAACATATTTTGTATTCTTATCCTCACCTACTCTATGCATCTTAATTTGTTAAAAGTCTTCTATTTACCCTTCAAATTTCCTAATATTATTTATTTTAGGACACTATACTTGATCTCATTCCCCATTGTATTTACACACATAAAACATATCCATTAAAACGCCATTGTGATATCTGAATCTACAGAATTTCCTAAATCAATCCTTAAGGATCAGGTAATCTCCTTCCAGTTAATGTTTCTTATGCTTGAACACAGTTTGAGTAGAATGCTTTCTTAACACAACAATAATAGTTCAAAGATGGAATAGATGTATGTGTTATAAAAATCTTTAACTTTTTTTTTAATTTTTAAAAAGATTTTATTTATTTTTTCATGAGAGACACAGAGAGACAGAGAGGCAGAGACACAGGCAGAGGGAGAAGCAGGCTCCCTGTGAGGAGCCCACCGTGGGTCTTGATCCTGTATCCCAGGATCACACCCTGAGCCAAAGGCAGACGCTCAACTGATGAGCCACCCAGGCATCCTGAAAATGATTAACTTCTGATTTATTTTCTTTCTTTCTTTCTTTCTTTCTTTCTTTCTTTCTTTCTTTCTTTCTTTCTTTCTTTCTTTCTTCTTTCTTTCTTCTTTCTCTCTCTCTTTCTCTTTCTTTCTTCTTTCTTTCTTTCTTTCTTTCTTCTTTCTTTCTTCTTTCTTTTTCTTCCTTCCTTCTTTCTTCTTTCTTCTCTTTTTCTTTTTGATTTTATTTATTTGAGGGAGAGAGATAGAGAAAACACGAGAAAGGGAAGAGACAGAGGAAGAAGCCGACTCCACTGAGCCAGGAGTCTAAAGTGGAGCTCCATCCCAGGATTCTGGGATCATGACCTGAGCTTAAGGCATACCCTTAACCAACTGAGCCACCCAGGCACCCCACCTCTGATTATTTTCAAGACTGTTTTTAGTTTCATGATAATCCCTCATAAAATATTATTTTCTTTCAAAATAACATGGCTTAGGGGTGCCCGGCTGGCTCTCTTGATTTCAGGGTTATGAGTTTGAGTCCCTGTAGTGTTTAGAGCTTATTTAAATAAATAAAAACTTAAAAAAAAAAACATGATTTAGATTTTGATTGCTTGAATTCAATTTTAATGGCACAGCAGCGATATGTTTCTTTAAACAATACTTATGAATGTTTTCATCTCAAAATAAATTACTAGCAGAATCTAAAGCAAAGAAAGGCAACAGTCCCGAACTGACCCGTCACTATCTGCACTTCTTATTCTTGGTTTTCTCGATTTTGCCTCTGTTCTACAGAATGTGCACTTGCTCATAAAGTCTACTCATTTGTGCTAGCTCTCTACAAGGGCCCCTTTGAAAGTATGGATCTGGAAGCTCTGCAGTATTTCTACATCGATTGGCACCTCCTCATTATACATTTCCTGGCAGTTTCCCCTTTTTGTATGGTAGTACTCTCATCTCAGTCTTGTTTCTGCTTCTAATCTCTATATAATTTTTACCATCAGAGAAGGGAGAGTGAAGATGCTTCATCTTTTATACCGACTGACTGGAGACAACTGCTTAGTAGAAAGGATTTGAGGCTGCACTATACCTCCTTTGATTACCACCCCCCAAAAGTCCTGTAAGAGAAATAGCGCATCTTCCTACACACACCCCGTAGCAACTCGCTTATGCCTTTATGATAGCCATGTCACATGGTACTCTTGTTTTAATTTGCATGACACTCTCGTTCACTAGGTAAGTTCTGAGCCAGAGCTTATCGTTTTCGCTGCTCTGTTCCTTGTTCTTACCCCAGTGCCTAGCTCAGAGAATCCACTCAACAGATGCTTTTCAATAATTGAATAAATGGAAAGTAAATGAATAATGCCACGTTTTATGGAGCTTTGACTTTTGAGTTCACTGTTTAGACAATTTGCTGAAGGAATTTGATCCTTTATCAGAAAGGAAAACGAAAATATTTCTTATGCATACCATTATATTGATCAATAAGAACTGTGTAATTTGACTTACAAATGAGATAAACTGAAAGGATCCCCCACATTTGTGAAACTTCTGCTGAAAAGAATGTGTTTTTTTTTTAATTGTTGAAGATATTAATAGCCCCCAGCACAGCCTTCTGAGAGGAGTGAACAAAATGACCCAAATTGGCACAGTGAATGTTATTTTACCAGTGATCACATTTTATACAGTTCTAAAAATATATATAATATTTTGAGATCAGAGGTTATACTTTACCCTTATGTTGTATATATCTTATAGAAATACTGTAATGTGCCAGCCAGTGTGAGAATTCAGAAAATATACCAGCCACAGTCCGAGATTCATTGCCTCATTATCCCCTACCCCCTTTTTTGGTTTGTTTCTTTGTAATAATCTGCTCAAGGGTTTGGTAATAATTGCATTATGGCCATGGTGAAAATGAATGAATAGAGAATATCTTCTCTGATCTACTTAGTATCTTACCAAATGGAAAACAAAGTGTGATAAAATGTGATACTAATTTATTATAACATCCAACACATCTTGCAAATGTTTTTCAAAAACATGAGGTTCTCCATAAAAAAGAGAAGCATCTCTAATTATGAAATATCAATATTTAATCTTTTGTTATGAACAAAGCTACTGACAGAGCAAAGCCACTGCCCCTCATTTCCCCAACCTCACACATACATGTATGCAAAATAGACATAGCAGTTATTTGAACAGAGATTCATTTGGATGGTGTTACTTTGGATTTATATGCAAATAGCTCTATAAGAAGTATTTTTGGAATATTACCTTGTAATTAAGAAACTAGCATCTCTTTGTTAAGTGAACAGACTTGAAATTTGGAAGTCTGGCTCTCTAAATCAGAAACAGATTATAGCCTAGTTTACTTCATAAAATTATCATAAAAACTGAAAAAAAGAAAAAGGAAAACTATTTCTTGACCTCCTTGCATGATTCACTCTAAAATTCTTAAGATTCTGATCATTTTTTTTCTCTTTTTTCATTCTTTTCTTTTGTACCTTCTTTAAGTTCCTGCATATGTTTTCATGAGCAGTTTTTAGATTTGCTGAGTTAAATTGCACACTGTATTTTATTGTTTTGTTCTAGTAATTTCATAACGAGATACTGTAACCACCAAACACTTTTAACTTAGACATTGATATATATAATTTCTTTCTCGGGAAACCATTTGGATTGTTCTTTAATAATAAAATGTATTTCTAAGTAGTTAAAGGTAATTTTAAAAATTTGAATATTGTACTTGGTACTTGTAATTATGAACTTGAGGGCCATAAATGTAGCTCCTCTTACCCGTCTTTTAAATAGGATTAAAATAAGGGGAACTTTTGGGACACCTCGTGGCTCAGTGGTTGAGTGTGTGCCTTTGGCTCAGGTCATGATCCTAGGGTCCTGGGATCAGAGTCCCAGAATGCGCTCCCTGCAGGGAGCCTGCTTCTCCCTCTACCTATGTTTCTGCCTCTCTCTGTGTCTCTCATGAATAAATAAATAAAATCTTAAAAAAAATTAAGGCAGCTTTTGAAGCAAACGTCCAGGGATGAATATTGTGATCTGTGGCTCAAATGATTAAAGTAGCAATAAATTCAACAAAGTATATATGACTTGGTTTTAAAACAAAATATTTTATGAGTATTTTATTTTATTTAAACTTCTAGAGCCTAGAAAAGACAATACAAAGGCTATAGTCTGACATACTTTTTTTTTTTTAACTATGAAAAAACAAAGAGTCACATTGTTTCCCTCCAACCTTCCCTTGATCAAATGAATGCAACCTTTCAAAATGGCCTAGGGTGACAGCAACATTTTATCAGTGATCTCAAAATACACATTCAATAAGTTATGTTTCTTTTCCTTTTTTTTTTGAATCTCTCATTTTCAACAGCATTTATGTGACAAAGCATATCTACTCTTTTCACAAAATTTTCAAACATCATGTAACTTTTGCACTTTCTAAAATAAAATAGAATTTTACACCTTTATGTGATATGATGCATTTGCTCTGATAATATCCAATTTTAATTTAAACTCACCAAATGCAAACAAGTTACTTGACTCTATTTTTTTTCTGTAGTTCACTTTAGATGTTTATTCTTTCAGTTTTTACATACTCCACTGTAAATTTTTTGAGAAGCTTTACTGACCTATGGTTTTAATTTTGTTATAGGACTTGCCTTATTTAAACTAATGAGATGAGTTTAATGTAGGTTATACACTTCACAGATTTCAAATTTCAATTTATGACTCTTTCAGTCCCATTTTCTTTCCTTCTTATTTTTTTTTATTATCATTGACAGTTCACCCTAATCATTTCTTTTCGAAGTACTCCTAGTAACCTCCAATTAACTTGCAGGAGAGTGATGATAATTTACCTCCTGTCGATTCAGGAAACACCAGCATCTTCAGCTGTTGCTGCCCAGTTATTTTTCAGCAATGCCGTTTGTTATAGGCTCTTGTCTTCCTAAAGTTCTTTTTTTTTATTTCCATCTTTAAGGTAGGATTTCTGATCCTGGCTTCGTTAACTTTCCCAAAACTATGATATACTTCATTTGAACATTCTACTGATATTGCACTCCTCAAATAGTTCAAAGCATGGTGTTCAGAATTATATCTACTCATTGAAAAATGAACATTTCTTGCTGCCTGGTTTAATTATCTTCATTTCTGTACATATCTATTTGTACTTATTATTTTTAATTACACCAATGTAATATTTTCACATTGCATACATGATTATATTCTATCTGTATGATAAATCTGTGAGAAGAATGTTGCTTGAATTTACAGATACAGAAATGTGAAAAATCGCTTACCCTTCTGGTAATTGGACAAGTCCTAGCACAAACTCAAACAAAAGTAAAGTTCAGTGATCTTTCTAGAGTGCCATAGCTGTCACCTGGAAAGACAGATATAAGAGAAAATGTATCTACACTGGGGAGAATTTACGTGTTCTACTCACCTTGAAATGTGCTCAAAAACGTGCTAATTGTTGATGAGTACCCATAAATACTGAAAATTATAGCTGACACTGACTTCATTAGATAATTAGTAAATGATTAATTGATAGAAAAACTATAGAACACAGTCAGTTCGTAATGTGTATTATTTCACCGAGGGTTCCGGGTATTATTTTCTAAATATGCACTTCATTGATTCAAATGCTGAAAGACAGGCTACATACCTGAGAGTTCAGGTAATATATTAACTTCCCATTTACATTTCCCTTAATTTACCTCCTTATCTTACTACCTTCTCAACTTCAGATAATAATTTATAGAGATCTGTAATGAAAAATGTACCCAAATATCGCATTTAATAGTACTAGCTATAGGTAATGTATGAAATTGTAATATTATTGATACTGGTTAAATAATTAACTTTCTGTTAGCCTCAGGAAAAATGCACATGTTTATCTCAAGATGGAGACTTTTTTTTTCATTTCAAACATGGTATCAAAACAGTAGTCTCTTATTTTCCCCTATTTTCCATAGTCAGTGAAGTGAACTCTTTTCTATGAATAATTCAATAGAGTGAATTCTAATTTAAATCAGCAGTCCTAGAGTTTAGAAAGCATTAGTTATTAACAGAAATACTTATTTTCTCAATTTTTCAATTTACTTTTTTCTAATTGTGATTTTATTTTATTTTTTTAATTCCAGTGTAGTTAACATACAGTGTTATACTAGTTTCACGTGTGCAATATAGTGATTCAGCAATTCCATACAACACCCGGTGCTCATCATAACTGCATTTCTTAATCCCCATCACTTACTTCACCCATTCCCCCACCCACCTCCCCTCTGGTAACCATGAGTTTGTTCTCTATGGTGGAGAGTCTCTTTCTTGACTTGTCTTTTTCCTTTGCTCATTGTTTTTTAAATTCCACTTATGACTGAAATCATACAATATTTTTCTCTGACTGACTTATTTGCTTAACATTATACTTTCTAGGTCCATCAATGTCATTGCAAGTGATAAGATTTCATTGTTTTTAGTGGCTGAATAATATTCTATTATATTGACATACATACACACATACACACACACACACACACACACACACATATCTTCTTTATCCATTCATCTGTCAGTAAACACTTGGGCTGCTTCCATAATATGGCTATTGTAAATTTAGTTTACTTTTAGTTTACACAATTACTTTTAGTTTTATTTGTGAAACCCTAAAGATTAATAAGAAAATGGTACAAATTACATTTATCTATTTAGGGAGCTGAATTATGATTATTAACCTTTACTTTTTACATAATTGTTTCAACTTATTCTCCTTCATTTTTATGGTACCATTCAGTGTGGAGTGGGTGAAAATGCCTTTTCAGGTTCTTCTCTGAAATAAAAAATTATCTGAGGATCAACCATATAACTTGTTCTCATTGATATATTTACACTAAACATTAATTTAGTAGAGTTTACTAAGTGATCAGAAGTAGCACAGAAGAAGCCACCCAATCAATGCCAACCTTTATGAGCAAGGGTTTGGGAAATAAAATGATATATATATATAATATGATATTACATATGGTTTATTATCTGACATATTGTAAATACAAATACAGGCTTAACATATAAATAGTTCTTATATATCAGTAATATAAATAATATCTTAAGTAAATATATGATGACATGAACAGACATTTAAAAAAGAAATACCAATGGTGAATATATATTCTTAAATAAATTCAGCCTTCTAAAAATCAATAAAGCAATTATAATAAAACACATTTTTGTTGTGGTTACTCATTTAAATAATCATCCCCCTCACATATACATTCTTAGAAATAGGGTTAAAAAACACACTTAAAGAGTAATATGACAATATGTATACAAAGTTTGAGAAATATTCATACTCTTAGAAATAGTAACTCTAGAAGTTATTCAATGGAAATAGTCTTAGCATAAATGTCCTTAAATAATTGTAAATAAGAATGCTTAGCACTGCATTATTTATGATTGTGTAATAGCAAATGTATTAAAGCATTATTTATCTGTATATAGAGCTTAAGAAATAAAGTATATAATATAATATAATATAATATAATATAATTGTAAGTGAAAGTTCAAAAATAAAGCTTCATATAGTGTAAAATACAAATTTCATAAATATACATGCATTTATATATGGATATCATAGGATAAAATATACCACATTTTTAGAGTAGGTGGTGCTAGGTAATATTCATACCTTTCTCTATTTACTAAATTATATTTTCCTTTTTTTTTCAAATTTCATCAAGTATGTATTGTATTTATAATTAGAAAACATATTGCCAAAACATTAAAAAGCCATGCATTCATATCGGAAAAAAATAAAATAGTGGCATGTATAATAATACAACAGTAAAATTCTTGGTAAGCTGCAATTAAATCAGTTTTTAAAAGTTAACCTCTGATAAATGACCATATATAAAAGGAAAAGAAAAAAAATACAAAAGACAAGAACAGATAATCCATCAAAGAATTATAAATAATTAATAGATGTGGTAATAGTGTTCGTAATCTTAAGCAATCAAAATTATATAATATAACCATTATAAAATTTTCAGTTCTAAATTTGACAAAGTTTAGAGGTACCTGGGTGGCTCAATCAGTTAATCCTCTGCTTTCTGCTCAAGTCGTGGTCTCAGGGTCCTGGAATCGAGTCCCATATAGTATCAGGCTCCCTGCAGGGAGCAGCAGGGAGTCTGTTTCTTCCTCTCTCTCTCTCCCTCTGTGAACTCTCTGTCTTGCTCTCTCTCAAATATATTTATAAAATGAGAATAATGATCATGCTTACCTCATAAGTTTGTCATGAAAGTTAAGTGAATTTATATATTTTCAGCAAATGTTAAGCATTCAATCAACATTAGTTTTATTGCTATTATTCATAGTATTATTGACTTTATTAGAACCCATTTTAAAAATAGAAGGAGCCAAGCCTGTATGAGGAAGTAGGAAGAACCACACAGGAAAGAGTACCTACAACTCTAGCCCGGTTTCTGATCCCTAAAGCTATGCTTTCTACTAAAATCTATAGTCATTCCTCCTGGTCTTGGCCAAGCACTCTTTGCCTTTTATTTCTTTGGCTAAAGCCTGTTGTATGACCTTTCATTCATTTTCCCTTGAGTGCACTAAAACTATCTAGGAACATTTTACTTTTTAGAGAACAACAAAAATGAAGTAAATGGAAAATAATATAGAAATCTGTATTACATGCTATTTTGTAAAATTATTTATCTACAGCTACAGCCTATGAAGATGTCTCATTTTTACTTTTCTCTTACCTACAATAAGATCCTCCCTTCCCTCAAGCATGATTGAATTTTTTTGTAATAGAGATTCAAAGAGTGATTCCCAAAACATGTGTTCTCCCTTCAGTCTGAGACCAGATTACCCTCCTTCCTATATCCAGTTCTCTTACCAGAGATTCCACTTAGGCAAGACAGGACCACTCTTATCTAAAAAGGGCTGTAAGCTTATTCTATGATAAAGCTTTTTTGAAAAGCAAGATGGCTTTACAAACTATCACACAATAAGTCTAACAAGAGCTACTAAATAAAGCACCAGAGGCAGTTGTATTTTTACAGATATAATAAAATACGTTTATAACAGTGTTATTTACTGTAGTAAATCACTGGAAACCAGCTAAGTATCCAGCAAGAAAGAAAGGTGCTAGTATGTAGCCATAGGATATAATGTAAATATATTAAAAATAGGTTTTCAAAGAATTGTAATGCAAGAAGGTAAAAAAAAAAGCATGATATAAGCATGTCTTTGAATTATGAAAACAATTATATCACTTACATGTATGGATGTGGGTGTATGTGAACAAAATGAGACAGATTGTCCAGCTGTGTGTAGTGAAGAAATGGCTTATGGGAAATATACCAAAATTTAATGGGGGTTACACTAGATTTCTGGAACTACAGATAGTGATTTTTTTCTGTTACAATTTTTACATTTTCAATATTATTTTCAATCAGAAAATATTCAAAAAGCTTAAATGACTACTTATATTTCTACCATCAGATTTAAATGTTTCAAATAGGCAAGATATAGGCATGAGTGAATTTAAGACTATTATTGACCAGGGCAGCCCAGGTGGCTCACCAGTTTAGTGCCACCTTCCACCCAGGACCTGATTCTGGAGACCCAGGATCAAGGCCCACGTTGGGCTCCCTGCATGAAGCCTGCTTCTCCCTATGTCTCTGCCCCTCTCTCTCTCTCTCTCTCTCTCTCTCTCTCTCTGTGTGTGTCTCTAATGAATAAATAGATAAAATTAAATATATATATAGAGAGAGTCTTCTCATTATTCAGTGTACCTAAGAAAAGAAGCACACTCAGAATTTCTGAGAGTATTAATAGATGCTGCAGTTTTGGAGAGAAAAATGGTGAGAGCAATGGACATCTGTTTATCCTTGCCTAGAAATCCCTAGCTATGAATTAAACTTGTTCTAGTAAAAAAAAAAAATGTGTAAAGAGAAATATGTATGAATAGTTTCTATGATTTTTTGTAATAGCAAAAAATATGTATTACATATTAACAATGCAATGGTTAGTGGTGTGAAATTAATGCAAAGTAAGATATAAGATGTAGAACATCCTCTAAGGTATTTTATTAATTAAAAATTCTGATATCAGAATGATATATAATTTTTTTACATTTTTACATAAAATCAAGATTAACCAAGAGAATTTCAATTATTTCAATCATTTATAAGATACAATTATACATATGTTTTGTCTGCCTAGAAAATTTAGGAAAATCTACTGTAAAAATCTCTGACAGTGATTATCTTTGGGTAGTGTTGATTGAGGTCTAGGAATTTTTACTTTTCACCCTTTATTCCATGGTGTGTACTACTTTTAGAACAGTACTATTATAGTTAATAATGAAAAGAAAACAACTATCACATATTCACTGCCATTAACGTCAGAGCTGATTTAATTTTCCTTAATTAGTATGCTGAATCTCTTGATACTGAAAAATTATAAATGCCATCTTTCTTACCAAGGGAATAAACATTTTCGCTTTCAGAATAATGACCTGCTTTGTTCAGTCGTATTTTATTACTGTTAGGTCAGATTTCACTAAATCCTTTGTGTCATCTGGATATTATGTAGAATAATAAACATTTTATTGCATTTAATTGTTTTAGCAATTGAAGGCTCACTACTGATTTCCATTTTTACTTTTTTTTCCAAATCATTATTTTTATTCACCAAAAGTAATTCTTAACAAGATTTTGTTAAAAATCTAAAAACTAGAAACTGAAACACTCATTCTAGAAACATTCAGGATGTCCAGAAGAAAGTGGTATTTAAGCCATCACAAAGAAGTATTTTAATTAAATATATAGAAAATAAGTCCAGATATTAGTTTCAGTAATACCTAAAAACTAAGCATGTAAATTCTCATTTTAAATAAGGGTCATGAAGTAATTATTATCATAATAATCAATTGTGTGTATCAATTACACCATTGAACTCAGGTAATATAGAATATACCAAAAACAGAGGAACTTTAAAATCTCAACCATGGCTACTATTTTCCCCACCACTAATTTCAAACACATGTATATCCTAAAATAGTAACCATTGTATGTAAGTATACTTTACTCTGAGTTCCAAAGAATCATCTCATAGATAATATAATGCATCCCTAAAAATAGGCAAATAAATAAAAATACAGTACTCCAGAAAATCTATACATATACATAATAAACATTAAATATTTTAATTGTTCACATATGTCTCATAAAAAAGCTACAAGTAAACCGGTGATTGTTTCCCCAAATTGAGATTTCCCTGTTCAGTATCTTTGATCTTTTTAGTAAGCCTTTGCCAAACTCATTTTCCACATGAGATTTCACTTCAGATACAGGATAAAATACAGTGACTGGGCTTAATTGTTCAAGTTTTCTGATTCACCTAATGTTTCTCTTTTTTAAAAAAATGTTTTGGGGGGCACCTGGGTTTTGGTTAAGCCTCTGACATCAGCTCAGGTCATGATCTCAGGGTCCTGGATCCATTCATGTTGGGCTCCTTGCTTCTTCCTCTCCTTCTGCCCTTCCCCTTGCTTGTGTTCTCTCTCTCTCTCTCTCTCTCTCTCTCTCTCTCAAGTAAATAAAATTAACATTCAGTACTATTTTTTATCATCATTTATATAGTTTTCTTCACTATGCCCTCTTGACACTGTGAAATACAGTTTGAAAAACTCCACAATTTGAAAACTCCTTACCCAAGTTCACAAGATAGCTCTCTCTTTATGTTAAACATGATCATCTGAATGTCTCCTTAGGAACCTTCACTATTAACAGTTAGTGGTAGGAGTGCCTGGGTGGTGCAGTCAGTTAAGTACCTGAGTCTTGGTTTCAGCTCCAGTTGTGATCTCAGAGTCTTGAGATGGAGCCCCAAGTCAGGTTCTGTGCTCAGCGGGGAATTGGCTTGATATTCTTCCCTTGTCCTCTGCCCCTCCTATTCCTGCTCTCTCTCTCTCTCTCAAATAAATAAATAAATCTTTACCAAAAGAAATTAATGGTAAAACTAGTAACAGCTCTTTATTATTTTTGAGGCAGTTATTAAGACAACAGAAACATATCATATTAATATTAGATGCGCACCCCTAATCTGGGATACACAGGTGAGCTTGACTACATCCTAGACACTGGAAAAGCCTGCAAATTGCGCTTGTGTGTTTCCATGGGCATCCTACACCTTCTTTGTCTTTTTTTTTTTTTTAAGAATTTATTTATTTATTTATTTATTTACTTATGAGAGACACAGAGAGAGAGGCAGAGACACAGGCAGAGGGAGAAGCAGACTCCTGCGGGGAACCTGATGCGGGACACAATCCCAGGACTCTGGGATCATGACCTGAGCCAAAGGCAGATGCTCAACCACTGAACCATCCAGGTGACCCTCATTGTCTTAAAAACAGTGGAGAAACTTCCCCTTTCACAAAAGGGTTAGTAATAGGTCAAGCAATTACAAGTCATCACTCAGTTTTTTTCTCTACTGAAGGCTGAAACAGTGGTTGCTAGTCTCCAGCTTTAAGGAAAGCAACTTATTTCATAGTATTCATCTATATCAGGTATTGATTTTAGAATAATAATTCAATATTGTGTAGCCTAGATTATTTTTAAATTATTTATCAAAAGATCATAATACATGATTTTTAAGGCTTTTTAAAAAGATATAAGAAAAAAAGAGTAGATTACTTTGATGTACAATTAACAGAGCAAGAGAGACTCTAAGATGAGAAATAGTTGAAACTAAGACATACTTTTTATTCCTCAATTCCATTTTACTAACTGAAAATATTGATTAGAAAATAATAAATTTAGACCTTAGTGTCTCATCTATCTTCCTGTATTAAGGCAGCATTAGTAGAGAAGCTCCTATTAAATATAGGTGTCATTTTTATTCCTTATGCACTTCTTTCTATTCTGTACAGTTTCCTGAAGGGTGTGAAAATAAACATTCTTAAGAGATTTCACAAGAACTCTAAGTATTATTTCAAGGTGATATGCTGCAACTTGATCCCCCCTGCTATCTTTTTAACTTTCTTCAAAATAAATCAGGTCTTTTATTACTGTGCCATTTACTCATATTTTGGGCCTTTAGTCTGTATTTGTGACTGTATCCAGGACATAAAAGCCATAATTAGTATGAAAAACATCTAAGTGGAACAACAACTAATGTTGGTTAAAAGTAACAGTTCCACAGCACTGGAGGCTGCATTCCATGTGTGGCACAAGTAGAAATATGATTAAACAGTAGAGCAGGACACCTACCCCCCAAATACTGAAGTACAGATGTGTGACTTGTGTAGTATACAAAATGTGTGTTTTTTATTTCTACATGTATTGAGACAGAGGCTTAGGTATTGTTTTATTATTAGTTAATAATTTTATTGATTTATAATCAGAGTGAAATTGGAATAAAAATGACCTATTTTAGATTTTTTTGTTTGAAAATTCTTTGTGACCTATTACACAAGCATGAAGAAAATATGGATCTTCTATTTTCAGGTATAGGATCAATCTATCTATCTGTCAATGAATTCACACAGGCATATAAAATCAAATTTAAAAAATTTTAAATCAGATTATCTGTTCAACTCTTATTGTTTCCTCACTAAAATTTTCAGACTTTATTTAATAAATCATTTTATTAAATTTTTATACAACTTTTCTTTGACCTTACTCGTTTTTAATTGCTTTATCTATCAGTCTCTGAGACAGATGTGTGAAACCTCCCATTGTGATTGTGGATTTGCCA
Organism: Vulpes lagopus; assembly: GCF_018345385.1. Classification (NCBI taxonomy): domain Eukaryota; kingdom Metazoa; phylum Chordata; class Mammalia; order Carnivora; family Canidae; genus Vulpes; species Vulpes lagopus. The sequence goes on along the minus strand of NC_054826.1, from coordinate 134,130,920 downwards.
ATTTCTTCTTTTAATTATTAGCATTATTTAAAAATATTTCTAGTAGTAATTTTAATAGCATTCTATTGCATTGCTATTGTTGCTGTTACAAACATTCCTCTAATTTCTATATTTATGCAAATATTCTTTTTAAAAAGGGAAAGGTTAACTCACATTTTACTGGACTAAACAATGAAAATTAAAACTGATTATTTTGTAATATTGGGTACTGGCATCTGATATAAGGAAAAATAAAGCTGTGTAAAGAAATAGGATGTGATGGCAAGTCCCTTTGAGCTGATGGCTTTGGAATAGAATAATAAAAATGCTTAAGAGATCAAATCATGTCAGCTACTATGCAAATAGTGTCCCGGGAAGTAACTGCATCTAGTTACTAGTATTTACTAGGTGCATTTTTCTTCCATCACTTATTTTGGTATATTCTAGGTAGTTTTGTTTTATGGGTATCTTTAAAGAGCACCTTACAGCTTGTTTTTTTTGTTTTTAAATTGAATTATATTTGACATAAAACATTGTAAAATTTAAGGTGTACAACATATTGGTTTGATCATTTATATTGCAATCTGATTGCCATAATAACATTCATTAGCTAACACCTCTATTGTATCACACGCATAATTTTGTTTCTTCTAGTGTTGGGAACAACTAAAATCTAGTCACTTAGAAAATTCAATGTTTATAATAGTTTTGTTGTCTATTACTACTGTACTGTGTATTTTATTTCCAGGACTTATTTATCTACTAGGTAACAAATATGTACCCTTAAACAACATATACCTCGTTTCCCCATCCCCCAGCCCCAGGTGACCACCATTTTACTCTTTGCATCTATGATTTTTTTTTAATTCCACATATAAAATATGTCATCCAGTATTTTTCTCTATTAGACTTATTTCACTTCACATGGTGTCCTCAAGGTCCATCTATGTTGCTACAAATGATTGAATTTCCTTTTCCTCAGGACTGAGTAGTATTCTGCTGTATAAATACACCACACTCCCAAGTAAACTGCATCATTCATTATTTACTATAACCAAAATATGGAAAAACCTAAATATCTGTCAGTGGATGTTGTTTGTAAGCCTATGACTGTCTGTATTTTTGATAAGAATAGAATGGTCTTCAACAAAGTGCTCTCTAGATATAGTTTTGTGACCTGGGGCTAATTTACCTAAGTTTTCTAAGTTACAGTTTCCTCCTTTGTCAAATAGGAATAATTACAGTAGTTATATAATGGGTTTATTTGGCAGAAGTAAAATATTTGAGATATATATATGAAAAGCCTTTAGAACAGTAGTTTTGTGGAAGGGCTTAATGTTAACGTTTATTATTAACTAAATATATTTCATTCACATTTGTTGTAATTAGTGATTTTATACACAAGCATATACATATATGCAGTTATTTGTAATATCTTATTGTGAGTTTTCTTCATTTATTTTTTCTTCTAGCTTTAGGTTGCATTAATAGATTTTTTTTCAACTATTTTGTTCAGAAGCTATACATTGCACAAGTTCAGAAGTTATAAATTGCATGTTTGCTCTGTTAGTGGTTATCCAGTTAAGAACTTCTTAAAATTCTGCTTTTAGAAGTAAAGAAAGAAAGTAAATGATGCCTTTTTATGAACTAGAAGTGTCTTGAAAGCAAAACAAAACAAAAAACAAAACAAAATAACAGTGCCATGTCATTCTAGCTACTGACTAATATCTAGTAGTACTTAGTATACTCAATTATGCCTTACTGAACAAATTAAAGAATAATGGATAAAAGAATTAGGTCCCTACCCAAGGAGTTGGGTTTCAAATAAATAAGTACAAGAGAAGTGAGCTGTTGCTTCTAGTATAATAATTTTTGTTATATGGACTATTGAAAATTTTCAGGAAAAAAGAATTGAAAAAAATCATTTCAGAAGGAATCAAAATAGTAAAGTCATCTATTAGTTACTGACTTAGGAGGCTGTAGTGTATACCTTATTTGTTTGAATGATGCTTTGAAAATAAATCAACTCATTTTGCTTCTCCTATTAAAAAAATTAAAATTGTGTACTCTATCCAAACTTTGGTCCAGAAGAAGACATCCTTCTAATAACTGTTGAGGGGTGTTACCGGGGCTAAGAGAATGTTCTGCTTTGGGGACTATAGATGGAACTGATTATTTCTTTTGTTCTTCATGGGATTTACCAATTAGATCTCTTTTAAGACCTGTCTTAGTTGATTAGCCTATGTTAAATGGGGTAGAGATTGGAAAACACAGTTTCCTCCAGTGCTTTGATTTTTTAACTAACTATATACCAAAAAGAACTAAGTTCCAAATCACCATTATTAATTTTAATCAGAAGTTTCATTTATTAAGGAAAATTGTTTACAAGTCAGAAAAACCAACGGAAACTAGCTTAAGCAAAAGACAATCAAGTTCATTATGGGGATGCAGAGAGAGTGCATGAAACCAAAGAAGAGACAACTATTGCCATCTTTCCTTTCTACTTTCCTCAGTCTCTGCTTCATTCTACTCTGACTCTATGCACTGGCTTTTCTGTCTCTAAATCCACATGACAACAGTCCAGGCTTTTATGCCTTCTCTTTTTAAAAGGCAAGCAGATATTGAAAATTAAATTCCTTGGTCACAATTCTAAATTTCCAGAGAAATGACTGTAGATAAGGAAATATACTTGGTCAATTAACTGGCATGAACTCTGATTATTTTCTGTGTTTTGAAAGTGAGTCTGGAGAAAATTCAAATCTTTTCACTATCTACTATGAATATTGTACTGTATTATTATCTGAAGATCAAAACATCTATTTTCTCTTCTAGTGAAATAAATTTATATCCATAAAGAAGCTATGACCTCTCATTTCTATATGTGCATATAATTCTGGTTATTTTGGTTATGGACTTATTTCAGGGTCTGAAACTTATTAGGTTCTTAAATATTATTATTAAGATATGTTTATTTTTTTAATTTTTTTTAAAAAGATTTTATTTATTTATGAGAGACACAGAGAGAGAGGCAGAGACACAGGCAGAGGGAGAAGCAGGCTCCATGTAGGGATCCTGATGTGGGACTCGACCCCGGGTCTCCAGAATCACGTCCTGGGTGGAAGGCAGACACTAAACCACTGAGCCACCCAGGGATCCCCTTAAGATATGTTTATATGGTTCACATTCCTATGACTGACTTGGAGAAGATAAATATCTTTAGATGGGAGAAAACAATTAAATGTGGGGACTTAAATCATACTTCTTAATAGTCCATTGCCTCTAAATATATGTCAGTATATTTTTGATTACATATAAAATCTTCATATAGTCAGTTCTCTATGAAACAATATATTGAGTATATTATATATGTATATAAACTCATATATATAATATATTGAGTATATGAAGAATATCTATTATTATCCATTATTTGCTATTTTTTTCTCTTAAAACTGATGGAAAAGAACCAAGACAACCTAGATTATAAATGAAAATATGTTTATCTATCATAGCTCTTCTATTTATTAGAATGAGACTCAAAAATTAATTTCTAATAACCTTCTGGGAGAATAAAAATTCAAACTTGTTTTCCCACTAGTGCCTTCTTGCTTACCAACCAAAAGCTCTTAGTTGCCCTTTCTGGCCCATATGCATTATTGAAATACCACAGCTACAGTTCAGCAATTGCAGTGCTCCTAAGATCTGTGCTGGTAGGCAACACATAGTCATGGAAGTACACTATTAAACTTAAAGTTTTCCAGTAAAATCGGTTTGAAAATATTTCAATAAAAAATGAATTCAACCCCCTTTTTAATATATCATGTCTATAACTGAAAGTTTAGAAGGTGAAGAAGAGAGATTGTCCAAGAAGTTGTAAATTAATCATATGTATTTAAAGCAGTTAAGATTGAAATAAAGGGGACACCTGGGTGGCTCAGTGCTTGAGCATCTGCCCTTGGCTTGGGGGTGATTCCAGGGTCCCAGGATGGAGTCCTACCTTGGGCTAACCCTCAAGGAGCCTGCTTCTTACTCTGCTTATGTCTCTTCTTTTTTCTCTCTTATGAATTAATACATTAAATTAAATTAAAAGATTTAAATAAAGGTAGTGTAAGTTCCTTATTCCCTCCTGGCTTAAAGTCTATCAATAGGACCAATATTTTGAATTATATATTATTGACTCTAGGCTAGAGCTAGGAAGTTAAGTGTCTGCATATAATATGTAATATTGTGTTCGATGAATTCCACATTTTAAACTCTTTAATTACACAATACAAAAGCCCAAAGAAAGATCATAGGGGTGCCTCAGTGGCTCAGTGGGTGAAGCACCTGACTCTCTCTCTCTCTTTTTTTTTTTTAAGATTCCATTTATTTATTCATGAGAGACCCAGAGAGAGAAAGAGGCAGAGACACAGACAGAGGGAGAAGCAAGCTCCCTTTTAGGAGCCCGATGTGGGGCTCAACCCCAGGATCCTGGTATCACGACCTGAGCTAAAGGCAGAGGCTCACCACTAAGCCACCAGGTGCCCAGCACTTGACTCTTGATTTTGGCTCTCATCATGATCTCAGGGTGGTGGGATCGAGCCCCACATTAGGCTTCATGCTCAGCAGAGAGTCTGCCTGGGATTCTTTCTCCCCATCTCTCTATTCCTCTGTCCCTGCCCCCTGCTCACATTATTATCTCTCTCTCAAAATAAATACATAAAATCTTTTTTAAAAAGATCAGAGATCATGTATATATAAAATATTTATAAGGCCCTAGTCTTAGTGCTGTAGATATTATTGGTTTGGAGGAATTTTGATAAAAATAAGTTGATTACAAAATTTTGTTTCAAATGGCAGTTGGTACATTCTAAAGAATAGCCTAGTCTTATATTTTGTTTTGTTCAAAAATTCCCCTTAATGTTGAACATCTAACTCCATAACAAGTAGTACAGAGTAGAAATAATTCATTATGTAGTTGCATTTGTTGAAAATAGATAAAATGCTGAAACATACATTAATATTTACAATGCCACATCATGTTTATTATCAAATTATAATTTAGGCCTAAGCTTGCTGTAAATTAAAATCCTTTCAACAAAATTGCATATAACTCTATCACTCACATCTTTTCACTAGCTACTGTGAATATTGTGCTGTATTATTTTCTGAAGATCAAAACATCTATTTTCTCTTCTCGTGAAATAAATTTATATCCATAAAGAAGCTATGACCCTTCATTAATAAGCAAGCCATGTATTTGATGAGTTTGTTGCTGAGAAAAAAACAATTATTTCTATCATGATAATACTTTCTAGTAGGTCATGTGGATAAGGTTGAAAACTGGGAATACTCGTGTCTTTTAAAAGGAATAGCAGAAAGGATATTTTATAACTAAAAGCAGATGAAACTGTTTTCTTCTAAACATGAGGAAGTGTGTTCTGAAGAAGAAACCCCTTCTTTAGAAGCCACAAGTTTAAAAAAAAAAAAAAAAGAAGCCACAAGTTTTTCCACCTGAAATACCTGAAAAAGCTCTCCAGTTTTTTTCATTGACATTCCTTAGTTCTTGGAAAGCAGTGACTTTATATCATCACTTATCTTACTATTTATATGAGCACTTTCCATTTTATCGGAAATGAGCTTAACCATCAAATTTTCAAATAATTTATCTGTATTTTATGACTCGCTGCTTCAAGACATACTTAAGATTTATCCCAAGTACTGTGGTCAGTCAGCAAGGCAGCAAGTATTTATTGAGTATCAGATGCATGAATGAAGCTATTTTAGGCACAGGTTACCTAACAGAGAACTTAGATTTTAGGAATTATGTTTAAAAATATTTACTATGATTTCATGTTCCCTCGCCTCCAATTTCTTAGAAAAATAACAATGTTATTAGAAATGCATATGACTATGTATTTAGTGAGATTGGTGATAATTATGATATGACTAAAAACATCTTTCTTGAAACAGTGTTATCTTGACTGCCTAATGTTAACAGCATTCCTGGTGGATTTTGTAATTAAGTTGTTATTTGGTAAACACACATAAGAGACTCAGTGAATAGGAATATCACTAATTATCAACTAGCAGCTCATAAATACATATTCACAGTTTTCAGTTCCTCCGAAGTACTTTTAACTTTCCAATTAGAAAAACACAGGAATATTGAATTTGGTAAAAAATTTTCTAAGAACATGTAAGAATGTCTCCTTTTATCCTCTATATGTTGGAGAACCAGGCTTTTGTTTTGAAGAAGGAAACCTCATCCAGGCCACAACCCTATTCATGCGGTAAGGGCAGTGGCAGGACTCAGAAAGGCATACTTACAGATTTCTCCCAGCCTCGTTAGTGAGTAAGGAATATGTATGCCATAAACCCAGTTGGGCTACATCAGCAACACTACATTAAGCAGCATATACAATTTGCACATTTATGGACTGATATGCTTAGCATTTATGAAGACTCATTTTTCTACTGCCCGAAAAGAAACAATACTAATAGTGTGTGCAATTAAGAGCTCCCAAGAATAATGGAAAAATTGGTGACCTGTAACCACTTTTAGTACTATGTGCTGCTTTGAAAGCATAATGAATTCCTCCCTGTTGTCTTTGCACAACATCAATGCAGATAAATAATCTACAAGATTGCTAGAATAACACAGGAGACAACAAAAGGGTGGTGGGCCAAGTCAGTCTCTAAAGATGCAGCCTTACTTCCCTGTATATCCCTGGTTCCCAACTTACTGATGATTCTTCTCGATAACTCAATTCAATTCTAAAAGTGTTTATTAACAATCTCCTTCTCTTGTAGGTGTTACACAAATAAATAGGAGTCCTTTGTCTTCGGGAATAATAAAGCACACTGAGAAAAGAGACACTTAAATGAAAAAGTTTTATAGCTCTGTACAACATACAGAGGTAAGGAACAAAATGAATAGTGGAAATAACACTTAAAGAATCCAAGGAAAAATGCAATCAGAGGCAGAAGGAAAAATTGGAGAACTTTCAGAATGGAGTAAGAGCTTGGAGAGATACTAATGTACGAGTATAAAAGTGATGTGAGAGAAAGGAAGGGAGCATGCAAACAGTAAATGACTAAATGTGATGATGAAGGTCAGGTTATTCTGGCCTTATCCCATGCTAGTGGTATGTTCTTATTTAGGTGTGTGGCCCTCTTTAGGAGAAATTTAAACACACACACACACACACACACACACACACACACATATTACGTGTCATTACTCCAACTGCAGGTGGAGACACAACAGAAAGATTAGGTATTCTGGGGTTGGAGTGATACATGCGACAACCTTCATGACAAAGGGAACAGTAGGAACTCTTTCGCAGCTTAAGGAAAATATTTCTCCAAGAAAATGTCAGTTGAGAACAGTGTAAGTTTGCCAAGGACTACAGACACCGTCTTTCACGTAACTTCTTAGCAAAGACCTATTTCATCCCCTGCAGAGAATACCACTCTAAAATAATATCAGAATTATAAGAGTTATTAAAGACTATACATTTCCAACCCCCAATGATTAGAATAAATGTTGTGGCCACAACTGGGCGTTGTTTTACATGCAAATTGTTCGATATCACAGCCTTAACTCCTCTTCTGTGACAACAGTCCCTGCCTTGCCTCGCTCAAGTTCCTCCCTTTGTTTCAACTTCAGCTACCCTGATCTCATGCTAGCCACCTCTTCCTATGCTTCTATCTTCTTTCTCTAAGTGTCCTGCTGGCTTCGCATTCTTCCTTATCTAACCATGAGTTGCCGGTTTATTTTATTAATCACTCCCTTGTGAGCTTTTTCAAGTTCTTCTATTCTGTGTCCTTTAATAACTACACTTCTGGATCAATCTAAGTATTCCGCTTCCCCATATGTGGACAGCTGGTAAGTACAACTGCAAGAAACAACCAAACTGCACATTGCTGCAGCTACAAATATACACCATAGTCAAATTTAAATGAATCCTCAGTATCTGTATTATTTGCCTTAGGTCAACTCGACTTTCTGTTACCCAAATTTACTATACAAAAACTTACTTGCTTTTAAATATCCTATTGTACCTTGAAATATTTTGTTTTATGAAATCTGAGGAAATGATCCAAGATATTCCTATTTGTATACTGAAATGTAAAACAGTGATTAGACCTAAAGAGTTAGCAAGAAATACTGTTTTGCTTTGTTTTGTTTTTCTTTTTCTGGATGGGTAGGAAATAAGCAGTATGTAATACAATTGCTTAGTTAATTTGCATTCTATATCTGCTTGTTCTCAAGTTTAAGTCTTAATTTTAAATTGTCTTAAAAATGTATAATAATAAACCGTATTATTTTTACCCTCCATTTGGGGCTCCCAGACCCAATTTCAATATATGGGGATAGGTCTCCACACATCAGTGCTCTGACACCAACCAAATGTCCTACAATTCAACTCGATTCTGACACTCTTCACACAGAGATGGCATCACTTCCACAGGTTAAGGTTTCAGTCCTACAAAATTGCTCCTCCCTAGCTCACTTCAGATGCCAGTCACAAGCCTAGGCCTGTTACTCGTGCCTCTGACCAACCAGCGACACATCAGAGGTTCCCATGACCTCCTCCTCCACATTGATTAATTGAGTAGAGCGGCTCATGGAACTAAGAGAAATGTTTTACTTACCAGATTACCAATTTATTATGAAAAGATGTAACTGAGATACAGCCAGATGTTAGAGATACTTAAGGAAAGGTACAGGGCAGGGGTGTGGAGCTTCCTCAGAGTGCCTTCTCTGAGCGTTTCCATGTCTTCATCAACCAGAAAGCTTAAGAGTGATGACAGAAAGTGTAGACAGCAGCAAGAAGAATAAGATAAGAAATAGATAATGATATAATAAAAATAGATAACTATCTATCTATAATAGATAATAGATAATATAAGAAAATGATAATGGCACTGCCCAAACAGGAGGTTGATTGGAAGAAATAACACACGGAGATAGTGAGAGGGTCCTGACTTGGTATCTGAGATTTCAGAAAAAGATCGAAAAAATTCCTCAGATCCAGTTCCTGACTTCCCTGCAGGAATTATAGTGGCAAGAAGATTCTGTGTCTGAAACTACAAAACTTTGATGAACAAAATCAAAGAAGAACTAAATAACTAAATAAATGGGGAGATACTTAATATTCATGGTTAGGAAGGCTCAGTATTATAAAAACATTAGTTACTTCCTAACATGATCTGTAGTATCAATCCAATCCTAATCCAAATCCCAGCAAGTTTTGTTTTATTTTTTATTTTTTTGTGGATATGGACAAACTGATTCCAAAGTTTATACAGAGAACAAAAAGATCCAGAATAGCCAACACAGTATTGAAGGAAAACAAAACTAGAAAACTGACATTACCTGCCTTCAAGACCCACTATAAAGTTATAATACTCCGGACAGTGTGGTATTGATGAAAGAATAGATAGATAAGCAACTGAAGATCAGTGTTTGCGAGGATGGATACGAGTGTGTGGGAGGGATGATTAAGTGGAGCACAGACAATCTTTTCTACATTTGACCTTCATTTCCCAAAATGTATCCTAAGATCACCTGGACCAGAATAGTGTGACCACTTGTTAAATATGCAGAAACATGGGCACCACCACAGACCTTCTCAGTCAGAATCTCAAATGCATGAGTCCCATAGTCAGCATTTGTTTTAAAAAGTGCATGTTAAGGAGACACAGTAACATTTGAAAAATTTGCCCTAGAGCTCAAGGCTATAAACTGTTTGGCTTTAATAACCTCCCTTTGTCCACAGGATTGCTGAGCCATTTGGTGACCACTCAGGACCAGGGAGTACAATGTTAAAGAAGATGGCCATAGAACTTAAAAATTGCACCCTGAGTATTCACAACTAGAATGCAAAATGTGTCCTGTCACAAGTTGAGTATTAGCTATAGTCTGATCAGCCACCAAAGAAGAAATCTCCAGTTCTCACTTTCTTGGTGAGTGAGGTTTCAATGTGCTTGTGTTGCTGTGGGGAGAAAGGCATAAAGGAAAGGATATTATAGACCAAAGTATTAAAAGCTAACCAGGACAGAATAAGACAATGTATAAGTGACACAATGTACATGTCAACGTCCTAGTTTATGAGAGGCTTTGATTAATGATTAAGATGAAAATGAAGCAAGTACGATGTACTTTCTCAAATGTTACAACTGAGAGTGTGAACTTTGTGTTACAAGTAACAGCACAAAGGTATGTTTTGTTTGTAGTATTTTACATAGATATTGCTAATTAACTGTCACCAGGTTATGAACTTTGAACCATTTTTAGAAATGGTCTTAGCAATTGAGTAGACATGAAGAGGGATAGAGCAGATAAATTGTGATTATGGAACAGTTTTTAACTTCATCTGTTTGTATATAGCTCTGATGTTTTCTTTCTTTTAAGATTTTATTTATTTATCCATGAGAGACACAGAGAGAGGCACAGACACAGGGAGAGGGAGAAGCAGGCCCCATGCCGGGAGCCCGATGTGGGACTCGATCCCAGGTCTCTAGGATCAGGCCTGCAGGATAAGCAAGCAGTGCTCTGACACCAACCGAATGTCCTACAATTCAACTCGATTCTGACACTCTTCACACAGAGATGGCATCACTTCCACAGGTTAAGGTTTCAGTCCTACAAAATTGCTCCTCCCTAGCTCACTTCAGATGCCAGTCACAAGCCTAGGCCTGTTACTTGTGCCTCTGACCAACCAGCGACACATCAGAGGTTCCCATGACCTCTGCATTAAAGTGCTGAGCCACCTGGGCTGTCCTGGTGTTTTTTCAATTCAATTGTTAACATAATATATTCCAAATTGAGTTCCTCAGAAAACATGTAAATAGGTGTTATGGGTTACATTGTGTACCTTGCCCCCACCCCAAAATATATACTGAGATCCTAATCCCCTGTCCCTCAGAATGTGTCCTTGTTTGGAAATTGGGTCATTATAGAAGTAATCAAACTAAAACTATAGTCATTACGTTGGCCCATAATCTATTGTGACCAGAAGGGGAAACTTGGATACATATGAAGACATAAACAGAGATTGGAATTTTGCTGCCACAAACCAAGAAATGTCTGGGGAAAGGCTATGAAAGATCATTTTTCTATAAGTTTCAGAGGTAGATATCCCTGCCACCACCTTGATTTCAAATGTATGGCCTCCAGAACTGTAAGACCATAAATTTTTGTTGTTCTAAGATACCCCACTATGGCACTTTGTCAGGGCAGCCCTAGGAAACTAATGCAGTGGGTATTGATGGGAGAAAATAGTTTCATGGTCAAAACACAGTGAGGAACATACACACAGCTAAACTGAACTGAACAGTTTCTCAGTGACCTCACTGTATTAACCCTTATTTTGATGCTCCTACAGAGGAACTATTGCAGGAGATATTTTCTAGAAATATTCGTTCATGGAGCAAAACTTTTCCCACAGTGTTCATGCCACATATCTGCTGCTCTATAGAACATAATTTGGGAAATGCAGACATAGAGTGTCTAAATTTAAACAACTACCATGATTTTTAGAATAGTCTCAAAGAAAATCATTTACCCACAGGTTGAGTCGATAAACCTCTTAATTTTGCCTCATTCCTTAGCCTTAATATATGTTTTCACTAAATGTTCTTTGAGTGTCAGTTGTGCTCTCGAGGGTGAATCTCAGCCTGCAAAATTTTTGTTGAACATAGAGTCTGCAAAACCAGATGCTCAGGTTGTCAAGAACATCTGTAGGAACATAACACTACATTAGTTACAAGAATCCACCTGTCAGGTAAACATAAAACAACACCAAATGCAACAATTCAAATATTTGGTTGGGCAAGATTTATCCTAAACATGTTTCTCTTTGAATTTAACATTTATTAGCAAAATAGCCAAAATTATATATTTGAAATACAGATGATTTAAAATAAATACTTTAAGACAATTATATAATTATGTCTTTATAATACACTGAAATATAATGCATTATTAGATATTCAAATTTAGGCAGACACCTTATGTTTATTTTGCCCGTTCCATTATCTATTGTGTCAGATAATGTTACTTCTTTATTACGCCCATTTCTTTTTCAAACTGGATATATATATATAACAAATGTGGCCATCATATTGTTAGCTCATGAAACGTGAATGGTAATGTTGTGAACCAATTCAAGCCTTAGCTCTTAAAAATATATCCAGAATGTCCCCAGAAAGGGCACAATTCCAGGATAATCCTGGAAACTGTTAAGTGAAAATGGTTGATTCACACTGTGGAAGGTGTCAGAACTTTTGAATCATCATTTGGAGAATTGCTGACTTAGAGCACATTTATCAAACTATTACTTAAAGTTTAGCTACAGACAATTCAGATATATCTGTCATAGTAGCTGGTGTTTCTTTAACCAGAATTCCTGCCGTGTTGTGTGTGTGTGTGTGTGTGTGTGTGTGTGACAAACTGAGATCTATTCAAAATTTTGATGTTGTTTCTAAATTCATATTTTATTCCCAATTCATTCAGTGGTATTTATTAAGCACTTATAATGTGCCACATAAATCCTTACAGATAAAGGAATTTAAAAAAACAGACAAAAGTATTCCTGAAGTTTTCATTTATGAGGGGTTAGCAGAACTGTTGCAGAAATAGAGCAATGTAAATAAATGTATAAACTGCATAGTAAATCAGTGCTATATAAAATATACAGGATTTTAGGATATTAGGATTTACAGGATATTAGGGCACTATTGTAGCACCAAGAATTGGAGGAAATATTATTTTAAATAGATTGGTTATGGAAGTCTCACTAAAAACATGAGAAAGGAAGGAAAATATTTGGGTATCTGGAGAAAAAAATCTTTGTAAAATATGAAATTCCAGGGGCAAAATCTAAAAGGAGAGGCATTGCCTGATAAGCTCAGGATAGGTAAGGGCATACACAGATGTGAAACAGGGTAAATGGCGGTGAGAGCAGTTGAGAAGTGGGAGGAAAGCAATAAGGAATAGACATCCCAGGGTCCTGTAGGCCACTGTGATTTAAAGACAATGGCTTTTGCTCTGAAGAAAATGGGAAACCATTAGAATGTTTTGAGAAAGAAACTTCATGTCTCTCTAAAGTTTTACAACATAATTCTGGCAAGTCTATTGAAGCAGGCCAAAAGACAAGAATGTAAGAAAGGAGGCCATTTATATGAGTTTAATGAAATATTCAAACAGGAGATGAAGGTGACTTGGCCATGATCTGACAGTACTTTAATAGTCAAAATCTGAGTGCATTTGAAAGTAGGATAATAGGATTCTCTAATAATCCAGATATGGTTTATAAGAAAAAAAGAAAGATCTAAATATGATTCCAGAAATTGACTTAAGAAACTAGAAGTATGGAGTTTCCATTTACTAAATGGATCAAACTGAGAGAAGATCAAGTTTGATAGGGGAAGATTGGGAAATCAGTTTTTAATGTGTTACTTTTGTGTCATCTGTAAGACCTCTAAGTGACATAGTAGAAGGCATTTGGAATCATGAAATTGATGGTCAGGGGTGGGGAACTAGGAAGAGGTATAAATTTGCAAGACATTGCATAGATGCATTTAGAAACAAGAGATTGAGGTGTGACCACTGAGGGGAAATGCGTAATCAGGAGATGACTATGTAGTAGCACACCTGGCATATTTAACACCCAAAATAGGGAATTTTATTTTAAGATTTATTTTTTTAGAGAAGTTTTAGGTTTACAACAAAATTGAAAGGAAAGTACAGAGCTCAAGCAATTTTGAATTATCACAGGATTAGTCTGAGAAAAAAGGCTTGTAGCTGAGCCTGTGAGTCAAGGCTGAAAAGGTGCTTATATAAAGATTATAAATTTTAACATTCTACAGTAACTATAGCAATTCTTAAACATCAATATAAAAAATATCTTTTCTTCTTGGGGAAGAGTATTGCTGATAAATTGTGACAATCAAAACAGCATTTTATTAAGTTGTGTCATTATTTTTAGCTTCTCTATGAACAATGCATAACCTTTCTGACTGCATGTGGGCCAACACCTCTGTCTTAGAAACCAGAGATGTGATGTTATGAAAGTCAAACAGAAAAATTATTTTAAAGAGGAAGTAACTGGGTACCTAGTAACTAGGTGGCTCAGTAGCTTAAGCATGATGATCCTGGGGTTTTGGGATTGAGCCCCAGGCATTTGGCTTCCTTGCCTCGGCCCTCCCCCAACCCTCCACTGGCTCTGCATGCACTCTCTCTCATAAGTAAATAAAATCCTTTTTTAAAAATGAAATAACAATCAACTGTGCTAAATTCTGCTGCTGGTTAATTATAATGAGCTCTGAGATGAACACTGAGAATTAACCTCTGTAACTGCCAATATGGAGGCCACTCATGACCTTGACTAGAACAGCTTAGATGGAGTGGTATGGGAAGAAGATTGACCAAAGAAGATTGGAGAGAGAATGAAGAAAGGGAAATGAATTTAGGAGCATAGACAACTTCTAAGGAATGCTTGGTCTAAAGGGGAGAAATGAAAGGGAGAGAGAAACTAATTAATAGCAGGAATATATAGAGTGGAAAATAGTTTTAGAGATAGAAGAGAGCTTGTTTTCATGCTCAGGAGAAATTATTCAGCTGGAAGGGGTAAAAAGAGAGGGGTATAGAAAATAAAATATAGAAACAGAAAAGAGAGACAGAGAGGGAGAGAGGAGGAAAGAGTAAAATTACAGATCAAGTGATGGATCTATCAGCTGGTTGAATGGAATTGAGTTAGCAGGGTTAGATTTAGCAAAGGTTGAGCTTTTGCAAATAGAGGTAATTGGATAAAAGATGCAAGGGATTTTGGGGTGTGTTCTTGGAAAGATGGAAGAGAGGATAGAAGGTTATTGAGAGATAGTGAAAAAAATAATAGAATCTGTGAATAAATAAGTAGTATACAACTTTAACCTTGTTTAAATATTTTTATATAATTCAAGTTTAAACAGTGATGGACGTAACTCTAAAACTTAGAGGGAAAATTGTTAATATGGAAATTAAAAATATGCATGTCTTTTCCCTAAAGAACTTTTGTCTAGAAAAATCTCACCCGTAAAGTCAGAAATGAGGCCCACTTTAACTGAAGGGAAAAAGTTATAACAATTATTCTTTTCTTTAAGGAACATAAAATAACAAATCACCGTTATGCATTTATTCCAAATCTTTTTTAGCAAGTATGCTATGTGTTGGAGACAAAAAGACAATTAAGTCATCTTTACTTCATGCGGAATAAACAACTAGTTTACTTAAAAGGTACTAGAATAACCTAATATAGTAGATGCTATGAGAGCAAAGGAGACACATCTAACCTTATCAGATTTAATATTTAAAGAAGGACTCCCAGGGAAATTGAAGTGTGGTCTAACAGAGCAGGCAAAGAAGGATGAGAATGTTCCAAGCAGAGGAGCAACATGGGTACATCAGGAAGGCATAAAAAACACACAGTGGATGCTGGGAACAACTTCAGTGTCAACAGAGCAAAGAACACTCATAGGTGAACATAGGACAAGAGGCCAAATGGAGAGTGATCAGCCTCAGGCGAGGATATACACAAATTAGAGTAAGCCAGTTTGCATCTTGAGGTTATAGATGATATTTATTCATTCCTTACCTACTGTAAAATGGACCAATGCACACTGGAAAGGCAGGAAAACATTTCTTCTGAAGTGAGAGCAATCACCTCCACTTAACAGACACAGGGGGAAAAAAAAGAGCCCAACTAACAAATACTGTAAGTTTTATGTTATTTTCTCCTGAAATTATAACAGAAACAAATGGGTTGTTATATCCCCTAAATGAGGAAGCCATATATTTCATTCTTAGAAACCATGAAGCTTATGAATTTGTCACTAGGTAGTCCTATAATAACCTTCAGGTTCCCTGATTCCACTAATGAAAGGTCAGGGTCTGTCAGCATGTTCTCCATCGAGCTGAGGAAGGCAGAAATGAAACATTCCTAATATGCTGGAAATAAAGGCCGTGTCCTGATTTTACCTGCTGGCAGCCAAAGTCCTTCAGTAGATTGGTGTTTGTCTTCTCTTGGGAAATCACCAGAATGCAACTGCCTTCATCAATGTTCCTTTCCTGCTCCTCTTTCCTCCTGCCATGGCTTAGTGACAGGCCTCGTGAAAGATGGTAATGTAACACGACTGTTACAGAATTAAAGTCCAGGCTGTTTCAGTGAAGCAATGTATTCAGTTAGATGTCCTGCCTGCTGCAGTAAAATAACTTGGAAACAAAGCACTGATGGTATAGGAAACAATCCTGAAATTGATAGGCCAGGAATCTAAGATGTTAAATTTTGCCAGCATAATATTCTTTGATTAAAAAATAAAGGAATGTGGAAATATTGTTAATATTTCTTCATAACCCAATAAATGATGAGTCTAATCATTTTTTCTTTAAGATCGTAATGTATTTTGGGGGGATTTTAAAACATGGTGGTGCTTTTAAAATATGATAATTACTTATTAAATATACTAGGTATAATGATATAGAAAAGTAGTGTAAAAATAACACTAGCAAAAAAAAAAATAACACTAGCTTTTAAGAACTTGCTTTTTTTTTTAAGATTTCATTTATTTATTCATGAGAAACACACAGAGAGAGAGAGAGAGAGAGAGAGGCAGAGACCCAGGCAGAGGGAGAAGCAGGCTCCATGCAGGGAGCCTGACGTGGGACTCCATCATGGGTCTCCGGGATCAGGCCCTGGGCTGAAGGCAGTGCTAAACCCCTGAGCCATCCAGGCTGCCCAGAACTTGCTTTTATTAAAAGGTTATAAGTTCAATGAATGAAAAATCTAGATTTTAATTCCATCTGAAGACTAATTTTCATCACATGTATGCTTCTACCATAACTAATACTCATTAGATATTCAAAGAGAGAGAAAAAAGAGAAAGAACACTTTAGAACAAATTGTTTTGTTTTATTTTGTTCTGTTTCCAATCTTTATGGAAGTCCTGGGAGATAGTTTCTGACCGTTTGTCCACATTCGTGTATCTGAAACAAAATCCTGGGAACGACTATTCAAAAGGTCTCTCAGTCTGAAAATATTTCATAGGTAAAGGTTGGTATATGTAAAAGTCAAGACAACGGGTCAGGTCAAGTGATACCTTCAAATACTTCTCAGATCTCATATGTGTATTTTGTGGATTCAGCAGTTGCAGAGAAATGTTGAATGTCCTGTATATATCTTCTTTAGTCCTTTTGTCAGTGCTTGGAGAATTACACTGAAGCTTTTCTCAAAAAATGGAAAATGTGAATATAAGAACATTCTCTTAAAGTTAAACTATAAAAATAATACATTAATATCCAAACAAAGCCATCCCAAGGAAACTAACTCCCAGGTTTATAAAAATTGACAGTCCTTGTTAAATTTACATTAACTAGTGAAAAAGTAGTGAGGAGAAGGGGAGAGGTTAGGGAGTGGGGATGAATTGAACCTCAGGCCTAGAGAGGAAGGAAAGTAAATGAAGTGGTCAAAAATTCTCAGCCAAGCCCTGAGGGAGAAGAGAGCTAACTCTCAGGGAGAGGACAAAGCCCAGATGCTTCAGTGCTAATGATGTGGTTCTTTGATCCATGGAGACATGTATGGAGATGTGGGCATTTTGAGTGTCTCTAATTTGATTGATTAGGTCGATGAGAGTGAAATCACTCATAAGGTTGCCTTATTTAATTTACCTTATTCTCATAATATCTTTCCCAAAAATCTTCTGACTACAAGGAAGAATTCTACACTGACTAAAACTAGTATTTTCTTCCATGTGACAAAGTCATTTAAAACTAAATATAAATGCATAACATTTCTAGTTAAGACATCAGTCTCTTGGTGACATTTAATGAGTCTATTTCAGAAAGTTGATGGTTATCGAGATTCCTAAGCTGAAGAGTAGACTAAATATACTTTAAGTAATCCTAAATACCTAAGATAAGGTAAAACTATAGGATAAGATAAATAATCAAGATAAACAGTCCAATTATATCACCTCTTTATAATAGTATATGCCAGATATCTCCAGCAGCGATTTTGCTATATGCAGTTCCAGTTATTTATTTTTTATTTAAATGTTGACCTTCAAAGTTCATTCAAAATAATAAACTATTATTATTATTATATGGAGAGATGGCAAAAATATATTTTTTAAATTTAAGTTATGGAAATTTTGCTTAAAGCTTATGAGTGAAAGGAAAAAATATATTTTACAAAAAGTGAAAGATTATCAAATCATCAGTCATTCACATTCTAATAATATCAATGATTGGTTGATTCAGAAACTTAAAACATGGGCAGCCCAGGTGGCTCAGCAGTTCAATGCCACCTTCGGCCCAGGATGTGATCCTGGAGACCTGGGATCAAGTCCCACGTCGCACTCCCTGCATGGAGCCTCCTTCTTCCTCCGCCTGTTTCTGCCTCTCTCTCTTTCTGTGTCTCTCATGAATAAATAAGTAAAATCTTTTAAAAAAAAGGAAGTTAAAATGTCCATATTTTAGATTTAGAGAAATTGTGCCAAAAAAGAAACACTAACCAATTAATATTTTGATTACTTTTTTCAAATTTGCATTTATATCTATAAAAGAAAAATTACTGCTAAAGATTTTTCCAGGTATATTGAAATTTTTTTTAAGATTTATTTCTTTGAGAGAGAAAGCATGGGGAGAGGCAAAGGGAGAGGGGGAGAGGGAATCTCAAATAGATGCCCCACTCATTGTGGAGCTTGATGTGAGGCTTGATCCCACGACTCTGAGATTGTGACCTGAGCCAAAATCAAAAGTTGGATGTTTAACTGCTTAATTAGCTACCCAGGTGCCCCCCAGGTTTATTGGAATTTTAAGAGAGACTAATGTTTACCTTGTTGCTTTATTGCAGCATATGATATGTACTGAAAATGCCTGTGCTCAGTTTTCTAAAGCAAAAGGCATAAAAAGTGCCAGGGATATAGTGGTTCATTTTTTTTTTCAGAATGTACATGCAAACACCATAAAAAAAAATTACCAGTTTTTGAAACCATTGAAAGAAATAAGAGACAGTGTTTTTACTGATCTTAAGTCTATTTTCAATGTTCATTGATTGAGTTGTGAGGAGTCTTGCAAAGATTTAGTATGACGATTCAAATTCAAGATTTTTTTATATGAACAAAACAAATTATTGCCACTTGTATAATCAAGCACACACACACACACACACACACAAAGGTAGCATGATTTATTTTATCTCACTGAAATCACGGTACATAGAAACAAGAAAATCCACACCACCAATGAAATGGAAAACTTATTGTGATCTAACTAGGCAGGTTGAATTACAAAATATAAGAGACATTGTTGAAATCAAAACCAAACATAATACAATCAATAGTATTGATTCCATGCATTTGTTTCTAGCACGAATAAATATGTAATATTTTTCTTGTAATCCACAGAGACATATATTCTGCCTATAATAGAAAGAAGAAAATTTCTAAGAGGGCTTTTTCAATATTGATAAAGTTAGAATTGCCCTTCAGTTTAGGCAACACCCTTCTGAATTTGATGAAAATAACACTAAGCTAGCAAAAGAATTAGAGAAGTTGTTCAACTTGGACATATGTATTTGTTAAATGGTTATGCTTTTAGCTCAAATCCAAATCAATCCTTCTTAAAAAAAAAAAAGAACCAGTTTTGTTTATAGGATGCAGATATTAAAGGAGGTATTATATTTTGGGTACTTGTTATGGTTTTTATTTTTAGAAAATGCCCATTTAGAAAAATGGGTATATGGACACACATTTTTAACTGTGAATTTTCTGAAACATACATACATGTCATGAATTTCCCATAAAAATTCAGTCTTAATTGAGATATGTTATAGTTACCACATAAGCACTAGATTTTAAGGACTTAGAAAAATATATGTAAAATGCCTCAAAAATCTTTATATTTTTGAAGGGTTAATATTCTAGGTATATCATGTTAAATAAAATATGGTAAACTCAATTTTATCTATTTCTTTTAACTTTTAAATGTGGCTATTAGAAAAAAATAATTATATATATGGTTTACATTAAAATTCTGTTGGACAGCATAGATAAATCACTGTCTCTCTTCCACTGTTATTTTGAACTGTTTGTATAGATTTTACATGCTGCAGCTAGATTTTTGGCATTCGTGCATCTTTTATCTCCAAACAGATTATAAGATCATGAAAGTCAGGGATTCATTTCTCTGAAGGACCGTGTACATTCTGCTCAATCAAAAAATACTTATTAAACTGATTTGCAGTGGATGTTGTTATCAGATAGTGCGGGCCTTGGTACCTAAAGGACATTGAAAGCATGCAAAAAATAAAGAATATTACATTTAATTTTAGGACGCATGAGTTTTACCTATGCCTGGTTAGACAAGGTCAGTGTGTCAGACTTTTAATTGGACTATGTTTTCATTCATTCATTAAACAAATACATATTAAAATCTACCATGTATCTAATATTGGAAATATTCAACATTCTGTAGGTCACAATATTATTCACAATATTGTTAAAGATTTTATCATCTTGTAAAATAAATAGATCCAATACAGTTGGACACAGCCTTTTTAAAAGTATGCAAAGGGTACTGTTAAAACACACACACACACACACACACACACACACACACTATCTAATTTATTTTGAATAAATTGAGAACCATTGGAATACCTGATTCAAGGTAAGACAGAAAAAGAAAAATCCATGAAGGATGCTAAGAAATAGTGGCCAATGAGGAAAGAGAAAACCAGATAGTATTGTCAAGAAAGCTATATGAACAAAGTGTTTAAATGAAAAGGATTGACCCAGTGTAAACTGATGCAGCTAGAGCAAGGAACATAAGAATTCAATATTAGATTTAATAACGATGAGTATTGTTTATGTTTCTAGACAAGCTCACATAAAATGATCAGGACAAAAACTAGATAACAGTTGATTGAGGAGAAAAGAAATATAAAAATGAGATAATGAGTAAAGATAATTTCATCCATAAACTTAATATGAAACAGAAGAAAGGGAGAAAGGTTGCTACTTAAAATAGGACATGCAGTTAAGAATGAAAATAAAAGCATTTTAAGTCATGAAAGGAAAGAATCTGTAAAAATGGAAATCATGAGTAAAAAGAAGTGAAGAAAAAAAATGTATGGGACAAGATTCCTAAAGAATTTAGATATTTTGATCTATAGACATTCAGCTCAGAAGAGAAAAAGGGGAAGATGATATGAATAAAGGATTGAAAAAGTAGATAATATTTGAATTTGTGATTCTCCTAATTAATTTAAACAGAGTAAGAGAGTAGAGAGCCTAAGATCAAGAATCAAGGAGTTCCAACACTTGAAGGTTTGGTAAAGCAGGATAAACTATCCAAGGAGTGTGGAAAGAACTATCTACTGAAGTCAGAAAATAATCGGAGTATGCATTCTTGGACTACATGGAAGTCAGTGGAGACGGGAGATTAGAAACAGCTGAAGAGATAAACATTGCATGGGATGTATATTAGAAGATTAAAAGAAATTCATGAGAATCAAATCCAGAGAAATAAAACAAAGGAAAATACAAGAGCAAGGTTAAGACACACAGGGAATGTCATGAGAAAGCCTATCATACATATAAATAGAATCCTAGAAGCAAAGGGAAAAAAGTGGGCCAGAAGCAACATATAAGACAATAATGTCTGATAACTCTTTAAAACCCTAGGGAAATATCAGGTCTGTGAACCTAGAGCAAGATAAATACTAAAGAAATGAAACAGGCATGTTATTGTAAAACTGCAAAAGTCAAAGTGAAAATTATAACACCTGCCTGAGAAAATTGATAGACTACTCAAAAGGAGACCTGCATAGACATCTGGCTTCTAATAAGAAACAAGAAACAAAATAAGGCAAAAACAATGGAATTATATCTTAAAAAGGTGATTTTTTTTGAAAACCTGAAACCTTGAATTCAGTGAAAGGATTCTGCAAAATTGAAAGTCAAATAAGATTATTTTAAAATAAAAACTGATGCTCTTTAGAAACAGTGATAATTTCAAAAGGAAGAATATGCAGAGAAGAACAAATGGCAAAAACGAAAAAGAGTAGATATGGAATTAAACCTAAATTACTTAAAGCAGGAGTGAACATGTCTTATTAAAGGCATATTGAGAATTCAAGTACAAGTCCTAAAACTGGCAAATTAAGAGGTCTATAAATCGGGTTAAATTATTTTAAACTGTTAGATGGCTCTTCAACAGTTTAAACTGTTTAAATGGTTCTTCAACAGGAAGAGGGAAAATATTAATTTACATTCTACTTCATAAGTCAGAGACATAGGTTATTACTTTTAAAAGAACTGTACAGAGGACATTAAGAGTGCATTTATTAATAATATAAAGTGGTGAGAACAAATAATTAAATATATGCAGTCATTCCAGAATAATGAAGGAAATGAAAGAAAAAATAATAGAACAAAGGGAATACATAAATAAAATAAAATCACATTAAATAAAAAAGATGAAGTGCAAATATGTCTGCCTCAATTTTTGAAAACTCAACTATGTACACATAGAAACTTTTGAAATACAAGAATACAGAAAGATAGAATGTAAAAGGAAAAAATTGGAATGCCTGGGTGGCTTAGCAGTTGAGCATTTGCCTTTGGCTCAGGGCCTGATCCCAGATTCCTGGGCTCGAGTCCCACATCAGGCTCCTTGCATGGAGCCTGCTTCTCCCTCTGCCTGTGTCTCTGCCCCTCTTTCTGTGTCTCTCATGAATAAATAAATAAATTTTTTTAAAAAGGAAAAGGAAAAAATATCACCACTGAATAACTGATCAAAATAAGCTATGACGTTACATTAGAAAAATAGATTTTAAAGCAAAAAGTATGCTGAGATATAAAGGAGAACAGTTCCTACTAATACAAGGATCAAATTATCAGGAAGATTTATCATTTACAAATTTGTATGTGACTAATAATATAGTCTCATTATAGTTAACTAAAAATAAACCCAAATAAAAAGGAAAACAGACAAATCTACATTCATAGTGGAAATTTACCATACCTCATGAAAATTACACAAAAATCAATAAGGAAATAGAAACTTAGAGAAGAAGCATGATTAACAAAAAAAAGGTCTAATTCAAAAATATAGGACACTGCTAGTATATATATATGTATATATATATTTATATGTGTAGGTGTCCTATATATATATAGGACTCTACTTCTTACAAGTCAAATGCTACTTCTTTACAAGTATACTTGGAACTTTCTCAAAAAATGAGCATACCTTGGGCCATTAATAAAGCCCCAAAATTTTTCAAAAAATTAAAATTATACAAAGTATGCTTTATGAGCACAATGGAAATGAGTTAAAGAAGTAATAAAAAGATGACTATAAAATTCCCTATATTATTTGTGATAAAGAAATACATTGATTAAAGAAAAAATTGCAATGAATGTTAGGAATTATTTCAAAATAAAAGTGGAAACAATACGTGTGAAAATGTATTTGATTTGCAAAATACATGTTTATAGGAAAATATATAGACTTAAATGCAAATATTAGGATAGAAGAAGAGATTTTTTAAA
The DNA here is from genome assembly GCF_018345385.1 of Vulpes lagopus. Taxonomy (NCBI): domain Eukaryota; kingdom Metazoa; phylum Chordata; class Mammalia; order Carnivora; family Canidae; genus Vulpes; species Vulpes lagopus. The sequence goes on along the minus strand of NC_054826.1, from coordinate 134,107,358 downwards.
ACCAAAAAGTATCAATTTCAATAAATTGAGAAATAGCATCAGAGACTAATCTGATGGATCTGAGAGACTAATCTATTGGATCAGCATCCCATTCATTCGGAAGTCAGAGACTTTTATGCACCTAACCTGAGCATTAAGTACCTACTTTATCTTAGTTAGTATTTCCAAAGTTCCAAAAAATATTTATCTTTGGGATTTAGGAACAAAAATTCAGAATTCCAGAGAAGTCTCTAGAACTCAGTCATCTTTACAGTTGTGTTAATAGATAATGTCTACTACAGAAAGTATTTTACTGTTTTTCTAAATATTGTCCCTTGATATACTACAAAATCATGCATGATTTCTAAGTAGTAGGCATTGGCTCAAAGAAATATTATCAGATTTGGGCTTTGTGTGCTTTCAGAATATTCAAGATGCCTTTGAAGTGTACTAGTCAATGATGCGTTACATTGCGGTGATTTAAAACATACCTGGCAATAAGTAAATGGATTTCCTTTATCTTTCTTAAATACATTTCCAATACTTCTCATACTTTTTCCTAATTATTAGGTATAGCTGATAATTGTTTAGTAAAAAAGAATGATGAACATTAGCAGTTTTTACAAAGAACTGTAACCTATAGTGAATAACATAAACACTGGAAAACACTAATAAACACTACTAGGTATAAATAGCAATGAAGATTTCCTAGCAAGGATTAGAACACTACGCAGAATCATATATCATAATTGTGGATTTAATAACTTGTGTTGCTTTCAAAACTTTTCTGTGTCTTGGAACAACACTCATAAGATTTAGATTATCTATTAGTTACAATTATCTACTAATTAATCTATTTCCATTATCTATTAATCTCACCTACTAATATTAAATTTATTTTAATATCATTTACAAGAATGACTTACTACCAGCAAATATAGTCACAAGCGCACACAGGTTGCATAGCAACAGCTATAGGAGTGACTGATTAGATCCCGTGAGCTTCTCTCTGCTGTGCTCCAATCCTTGTTCCCGTAACTGACAATCTTTTCTGACTCCACGTATCAGCATTTCTTGTTCTTATTTTCAACCTGAAAACCTCTTCGCATTTTCCCAATTTTGTGACTTTTTTTCATGATTTGATGTTTGGAAAAATACACACGTTAGTGAGAAATACTGATCCCTCAACTCACATGATCTTAGGCAATGTTGGACAGAATATAGTCTGGTGTCTGTAGCATGAACCTCTGAACCAGACAAAAGACTGAATTTTGATGGTCATGTCAGTCTGGTGTCAACCTCAAGAAAAAGGAAAGTTGGGATATCCCCCAAACATAAATCAGAACTGGTCTCATCTGTCCATTGCCATCTTTGTTAAATGAGAGAGACTCTCTTACTACTACAGCCCAAAGGATGGGGGAACACAAATTCAAGTGACTAGTTTGAAGAAGGGATGTCATCCCCCACAGAAATGAGAGCTTCTAAATCCTTACTTTTCCATACTAAAAGCACCTGTCCATATCCCTGTAGTCTTATATATAAATGTTTTTGCTTATTTTTGGGGGGACCATTTTTTGATTCCTTAACATCACCCTGGACACAGTGAACTTCATGAATTATCTTGGATCTCTGAGCTTTATGAATTATCTCTTTGACATTGACCCCAGAAGCCAGTAAGAGTATTTTTCAGTTGCATTTCCCTGTGACCATATTATACAGTAAACTGAATGGCATTCTATTTGCTTCCATTTTGACATTATGGTTGATGATGTAACCTAGTAAAGCTCACTGGTGGGGAAACAAAACTGACACCACTTATCCTTCCTACATTATACACAGACATGCAGACAGCATTCCACAAATGAGGAGAAAAAGAGGTATCAGCACTGCGAATTTAAAAGAAACAGTTTAGGGGGGAAAAAAGACCCCTGGGTAACCTTGTCTGGTTTTCATCTTCAAATTAAATAAAACTTTAATTTTTGTTCCTGTAAATTACAGATTTCCTAACAAAGATAATTTCATCCTTGGCTTTTGGAATAGCAATATCTGAAGATATAATAACCCTATATAAGAAACATTTTTTGTCCAGAACAGCTGTTAACCCAACATTTTTAATCTTTTAGAGTTTTTGGTTTTGTTTATAGATATCTTTATATTTTTCTTTTAATCTGTGAGTCAAAAGCCTGAAACTTGCATTTGCTTCCTTGCTTAAAACTACTCTTCTTAAAACACTAGTACTTCTGAGTCATTTTTTAGTACTAGAAAAGGTGATGTAACTTGAAAATATGACAGCATACCTACAGAATATAAAACTAGAAAGGAAATTTCCCCCTTCCCTAAAATTAATGGATTTTTCACAAATACTTATCATTGTTGCAGATATAGTGAAGTCCATGAAACCCGTTTTAAATCCTAACGCTGCTACTTGCTAGCTCTGTGTTCTGCAGCAAATTACTTGCATCAACTCTATTTTCTTCATTGGTAACAGAAGGTTAATAATAGTACTTATTGTTTATGAAGTTCTTAAAAGTGTTAAAGAAAATAATATATGTAAAGCACTTAGCCTAGAACCTGATGCATTAGACAGCCAATAGATTTTAGCTGTACTGATCATTAACCACAAATTCAAATTTTCATGTAAAATGAAATTAATTTTACCATATATATTTTTTACATTTTTTAGAACCACAAGTATTATGAGAAAATGTACCAGTGGGAAAACCTATATAGAAAATAATTTAGGAATTTAAAAAATCTCTATTTACTGACCAGAAATCTATTCTCTGCAAGCATAATAACTATTTAAATGATATAGTCAATGGATTAACAGCTTAGCAATCCTATATTATCCTATAATACTTTACCAAAACTATGTTTTAAATGAATATGTGTAACATAAAATTTTTTATGAAATGTATTTCTCTAGTTCTACCACAAATGAGTATATCACTGTAAATAAGAATAAATTTTAAAATAGACTATTTTAATAAGGAAAATGGTCTAAATTTCTGTTATATCACATAAGATACAAATAGAAAAATAAATTTAATATTTTAATACAACCAACAAAAGATACCAAATGAATTCTAATTACACTAAAGGGAATTAAATGTCAGAGAAGAGAAATAATATTTTAAAACAAAATGCAACCCTATACAACCAGAACTTTAAAAATGAAATTAGATGGAACCCTGGGTGGCTCAGTGGTTTAGCACCTGCCTTCTGCCCAGGGAGTGATCCTGGGGTTCTGGAATCAAGTCCCACTTTGGGCTCCCTGAATGGAACCTGCTTCTCCCTCTGCCTATATCTCTGCCTCTCTTTCTCTGTCTCTAATGATTAAATAAATAAAAATGTTAAAAAAAAAAAAAGAAATAGAGATTTCCCTTGAGCAGATACTGGTATTTGTTTTAAATTTTCTATTTCTATTTTTTAATTTTTTTTTTAAGATTTTATTTATTTGAGAGAGAGAGAGAATATCAGAGAGCACAAGCAGTGGGGACTGGCAGAGGGAGAGGGAGAAGCAGGCTCCCTGCTCAGCAGAGAGCCTGATATAGAGCTCCATCCCAGCTTAACCAACTGAACCACTCAGGCACCCCTAAATTTTCTATTTATAAATATTAAAATTAAAATACATAAAATTATTAGGTATCATAAAATAGGAAGCAAAATATGGGAATTCCATGTTTTCCAGTATTCCTGTAGAAGATTTGGATTTCATGAAATGAATTTCATTCTAAAACAAGTTTTATTATTTTTTTTTAATTTCAGTAAAGAAAATTACTACTGTTGCATTTATTGGCATTTTGAGTTGAAATCATGAATGTCAGTGGTTGGTCATTATTATTTCAACTCTATATCTAGAATTAAGTTTATCATGGTTTCCTCATCACAAAAGTTGTGAATTATGAAGAAGTTAGTAATAAGGTATGCTACTTTGCTCACAGGTGTAATTCATTTGTAGCTGAGTTGATTAAAAACCATTTTTTTAGTTCTTTTCAAATAATTGTACTGTAATTATGATTGAAGTTTTGCCAAATATATCTTTTCTCCATTTTTTTTCTTTTTCTTTTTTCTACAAGTGACAGAGGCAATTTGGGATATGTTCAGAGGCTAACAACCAACCATATAAGGAAGAAAAGAATTAGAACACTATTTCCCAAAAGAGAGGAACGTCTACATAATATTGCCTAAATTGTTTTTGAAACATTCAGATCCCAGGGCTTCACTCCATGGTAATTGAATCAGAATTGGAGATGGAATATTTATATTAAAGAAGTATCTTCACAGGCCTAAAGAAGAATGATCAAACAAACCGAAAGTGATTTTTCACCATTTATATCCCTCAGGTAGTGTTGTAGGTGCCACAACAAAGGACAATCCCAGCCATTCGATGTCTTGAGAAATCTCCTGAGCTACAAACACTAATCTGAGTGCTTGGGTATGTGGACCTGAGGATCCCTCTCAGCAACACATGCTGGGATTACACTTTTCTCTCTAGATGCAACTGTGATAGGGGGTTTCTTTTAGTGATTCATCAATGTGCTCAAGCAAATTAATTAAACAGCTAGAATTGAAAGAAACTGAATGGTAAAGAGATTACATGGAAGAATAACACGTAGGCAGGTTCTAAAAACTTAAAATCCGATATGGAAGAAAAGAAAACCACAGATAACAATGATGTAAGCTAAAATGAAATAGGTTCCAAAAGAAAGGCAAAGCCAACATGCAGTAAGAGAGAAAGAAAAGTTAAAATTCATTGTGATTAAGAGATGTTGAGAACAGCTTTTATAATAAAACATGATATTAAATTTATACCCTGACTTAGGCAACACTGGGAGGGGACTATGGTAAAGTTTTAAGGGTAGGAAAATAATTAAATCTCCCTCATTGTGAATTCATAAAGTACCCAATCTTTAGGTCATTTATTTCCTTTCATTAATTTATATCTTTAGCTAGGTTTTTCAGATACCTCTTAGGTGTTTTTCACCTTAATATTAGTGTCCCAAAATTGCCTAGGTGAGCGTTGGTTTAGATATTGTAGGTTGTTTTTTGTTTGTTTGTTCTGTTTTGTTTTTGCTTAAGTAAAACTATCACATATCAGACTCAGAAAAAGAAAAATCTTCATAGACCTTAAGTTTAAAACTTTAAAGTATTAACACAGTCTTTATCTAAGGATCAAAAATCTTTTGAAGAGCTGTGGGTAAAGTACAACTGAGATTCTGCATGCTTCAGGGAGCAGAACTCTGTCAGTGGCTGATCATTATTGTTCCACCTGTATATCTAGACTAAGGCTATCATAGTTTTCTTTACAAATAGCAACTATAATTTAGATTTTCTATGAATCCTAAATCCATAGATTTAAAAAAAATCATTAAAGTCAACCACAAGTATTTGTGAAGCATTTGTATGTTCCTAAATATATATTACTAGAAGCAACAATAGGTGTAAACTCTATTTGGATAAGCAATATACATTCTTCAACACATTTACATGAACTATATTCTAAGGAAAAATATGTAAATCTGAATAGAACCAAAACACAGTAATTAGTTTTATTGATGTTAGTGTGGAGAGATGGATGATTTGAATATTGAAAAAAGGAAAAAAAAACATGTAAAAACAAAACAATTTTAGATGAACAAAGAGAACAAATTTATAACTTGGGAATTGCATTCGAGGCATAATAAAGCACTAAATTGGTAAAGCCTTGGGATCCCTGGGTGGCGCAGTGGTTTAGCGCCTGCCTTTGGCCCAGGGCGCGATCCTGGAGACCCGGGATCGAATCCCGTGTAGGGCTCCCCGTGCATGGAGCCTGCTTCTCCCTCTGCCTATGTCTCTGCCTCTCTCTCTCTCTCTCTGTGTGACTATCATAAATAAATAAAAATTTAAAAAAACTTTAAATTGGTAAAGCCTTCAGTTACTTAAATAAGTTGTATATCTCATATACAAGAGTTACAGAGGTGGCCAGTCCAGGGCTGGTATAGTGGTTCTGCAGATACTTGAAGGACTTCAAGTCCTTCTACTCCTCTGATTACTATAGTTTCAAACTTGAAAGATGCAAGATGGTTGCTAGAACTCTTACCATTAGGTACAAGCTGCAAGAAACACTAAGGCTGCCATCCCTAGAGGAGAAAATCCCTTTTAAAGAGCTTTTCCAGAAAGTTCAGTTGCATCTTATTGCCCATCCTATGTGAAAAGATGACTTGGAGAATTGTTCTTCATTTATTTGTTCTTGTTATGATCATTGCATTTCTCCACCCCAATAAAGTCAGGAAGAGTTGTAGGACGAATGTATGCTACTGGATTTACAAGTGGTAAACTCCATTGTAAGAAGATAAAGAGGATATATGGGGCTTCTGGGTGGCTCAGTTGGTTGAGTGTCAGTCAGCCTCTTGGTTTTGGCTCAGGTCATTCAGAGTTGTGAGCACTGAGCACTCAGCCTGGAGAGCATGGAGCTTGCTTTCTCCCTCTTCACCATCCCTCTCCCCCTGTCTCCCCTCTTCTCTCTTCTCACTCTCATCGTCTCTTTCTCTCTAAAATAAATAAACTCTTTAAAAAATAAAAAGGTTTAAAAGTTTAATCCATAAGTTAATATTCTACTTTGCTGTTGAACTATTTGGAAAGGATAGAAAAGACCTATCTCCTGATAAAAAGGAGTAAAAAGTGTAATACTTAGGAGGAGTTCACTATGGCCAAATGGAAACTAGTTTCAGCTATGATATGTCTAAAAATGTGTTTTCTGGTGATGCTTTAATATCAGTTTTAAATAACTTTGTTCTCAATTTTTAATCAACAATTTTTGTTAATTTACTTGTTTCTAGTACAAGCGGTTCATATCTCAAAAGTAGAACCTCACTTAGAACGTCCACAGTATGTCTGTCAATTTCAAGCCAGGAAATTGACAATATTGTTTATATATTTCACTAAAAATTACAAGAAATAAGATTACACTAAAGAAAGGAAAACCCAGAGGACTGCTTAGAGCCAAAATATTTCATGATGGAAAGACAACTTCTAGCTTTCATATGCAATTGAAAATAACATAATTGCAATGAACTAATGCAAAAATTACCTTATTTTAGACACTTATGTAAAGCAGGGTGGTAAAGATGGTAGTTGATTTTTCTACAGTCACATTTCAATAACATTTTCTCATGGTCATGATCTCAGACTCTGTCCACACAGAAATATGAAAAAGTATACAATCTACAAATGATTCGAACCTCAAATCACATCAAAACTCATCAGGTCTAAGGATAGCCCATTTACTAACAATACTTGCTTCTATAAATGCAATGTCACACTTAAGCCATGAATATACATATAGGAGTTTTTCTAACATGGGTAAATCATTCCACATAGTATCACTAAAAATAAACTGAATTATAATACAGTAGTAATGATGTAGAGTTAGCCCAAGAAGTCTACATTGTGGTTTTAAAAAGACTATAGGTTTCGGTATGATAAATAAGAATAAAAATTCCATCTTAATTACCTACTAGAAATATTGTGTTTGCCTGTCAACCATATTTTTAACAAACTAGTTGTCCTCCATTTTAATTCACAAGATTAGAGTGATACTTAGCACAACTCTCGGTGTGAGGCTTGAGCATGAAACTTAAATCTGGTAAGTCAGACTGTGCTACTCCACAGGTCACAGTTTGATCCAGAGATGAGGATGTAACCGAAGTGAGCCAATCCAGCTCTTTGTGGAGACTTCTATGGCTTCTAAAGAGAGAGGGGTTTTCTCCTTGTAATGTAATGGTGATAAAGAATCATGTTATTATTTGTACATAAAAGATGTTCAAGCTCCTAGTTTGGCAAATAACAGGCACATAATAAAATTTTGAAATTTTTGTTTTTTAGTTTTTAAAGATTTTATTTATTATTTATTTGAGAGAGACAGCAGAGTGAGAGAGAAAGAACACACAGGGACAGAAGGAGAGGGAAAAGCAGACTCTTCACTGAGTGGGGAGTCCAATGTGGGGCTCAATTCCAGGACCTGAAACCATGACCTGAGCCAAAGGCAGAGGCTTAACCAACGGAGCCACGCAGGCACCCTTGATTTTTTTTTTTTACTTTATACTTTAAAAAGGGCATAGATTCCTATAACAAGACATCAAGTAAACTAGTAGATGTAATAAAGGATCTGGAATTAGAAATCCTACTCTCCCCCTGCTAAATATGGAAATTCACACAAATTATTTCACATATAGATCTGTTTTCTCACCTGAAGAATAAGTTTAGTACTTTTTTACTTTTTTTCCCCCTCTGATTAATGTGTGTGGTGAGAACTGACTACATAATTTCTGGTGCTTTGTGCAAAATGGAAATGTGGGGCCCATCATTCAAAGATGATCAGAAATGTAAACACACTAATTCATTAAACAAAGTACAGTCCCCTTCTGAGTGCAGGTTCTGTGTGTGGTAGATTAAATAAGGTCATAACTCCTTACCTATTCCTCCTATAAAATGTTACATCAGGTCCTCCTTCCTTTGACACTGGGCTGCTCCTGTGGCTGGCATTGACTAATGGAATGTGAAGGGTGATGGTATGCCATGGCACTTTCACCATTTGCAAAGCCATGAGTAAGTTTGCCAATTTTAAGACCACCACACCATGAGAAAATTAAAGCTAGCCACTTATACAGTTAGAGTGGGAGAGGGGGACAGAGACAGAGAGAGAGGTTGGCCATACAGTTAAAAATCAGGGTGGCAAGCGTGTAAGGGAAGTCCTCTTAGACTTCCACTCCAAACAAGCCACCAGCTGAATGCAACCAATTGAATGATCTCAACCATATATTGCCCAGATTCCTGACCCACAAAATCATAAGAAAGCAAAATAAATATCACTTTAAGCCATTAAATAATGGAGAAGTTTGTTAGAGAGCAATATATAATGAAAGAGATAATATTTAAATATTTTTAAATATAATTTGACATTAATGTTAATGAAATAAGATGGTATTATTTTACTATTATTCTCCCTGGGTTGAAGCAACCAATCTGTACCTTAAGCAGTTACTTGTGATATATACTGGGCTTCTAAAATTAAAATAATTTTGTATGATGACATTACTTTGTATAGTTACAGGTATTTAGTATGGTTATATAATGTGATAGGCAAAACAATGGGTATCAAAAATACCATGTTATAATTTCTGAAACCTGCAACTATGCTACTTAATATATTAGTTTTCTAGGGGTGTCATATAACAGATTACCACAAACTTGTTACTTAAATCAACAGAAACATGCTATCTTACAGCTCTAAAGTCCAGAAGTCCAAAATCAAGGTGTTGATAGGATAGTACTCCCTCTGAAGGCTCTAGGAGGAAATTCTTCCTGGCTTCTTCCAATGTGTGGTGGCTTCATGCACTCTCTGTCTTGGGCATAGATAACTCTAATCTCTGCCTTATTCTTCACATGGACCTTTTTTTCTGTCTTTTCGTCTTTTCTTCTCTTTAAGGATACTTGTCATGGATTTAGGATTTGTTCTAATCCAGAATGATCTTATCTCAAGATCCTTAATTACATCTGCAAATACCCTTTTTCCAAAAAAAAAAAAAGGGACATTCATGGGTTCCAACTGGACATATATTTGGGGCCACCATATCTGCTACTACATAAGTGAAAGAGAATTAAGGTTGCAGATGGAATCAACTGATCTGATTATCTACCCATGTAATTGCAATGCTCCTTAAAAGTGTAAAAAGAGGCAGAAGGGTAGGTCACTGTGTAGAAGGCCTGCCCTGACATTTCTGGCTTTGAAGATAAAGGAAGGAGTCCACAGGCAAGAATGCAGGCAACTTCCAGATGCTGCAAAAGAGAAGGGTGCTTCTTCCCTGGAGCCTCCAAAAAGAACGTAGCTCTTCTAACATCTTGATTTTAGTCCATTGAGGTCTGTCAGACTTCTAACTTACACAATGCAAGATAATAAATTTTGGTTGTTTTAAGTTACTAAACTTGTGGTAATTTATTACAACAGTACTAGTAAACTAATACCCATAATTGCATAGTTTTTTTTCAGAAGTTAATAATTACAATAATGCAGAAGTACAATTGTTTTTATATTATTTCCTTTAAAAGAATTTTTACTGTGCACAAATTGTTTATATCACCAGTACTTCCATAAATATTTACCAAATGTACACTACTTTATTGCTGTGATAATGGTATGTAATGAACAACCTCAAAGCCTCTCAATGTTGCTATGACAACATTTAATTCTCTCCTGTATTTGTGGGTTGTTTGGGGTGGCTCTGCTTCAGGTTGTTGCATTAGATTCACAGCTCCAGTCATGCTCTTTTTCTTTCTTACAGCAAAATTCAATAGAAGTGAGTAGAAACACATGACACCTCTTAGGTTTCAAACCTATTCCATTGGCCAAGGCAAGCTATGTAGCTAAACTTAACATCAATAGTATGGAGAAGTATACTCAGAGAAAATCACGGCAATGGAAAAAGGATGCAGCAATATTTTTGAAAACTATATGTATATTTAAAAAAACACTGATAATCAATGTATATATAATATAAATATAAAATATTGGGAATAAAAACACAAAATTTATGGGGCACTTGTGTGGCTCAATGTTAAACAGCCAACTCTTGATTTTGGCTCCAGTCATGATCTCAGCGTATGCTGAGACTGAGCCCGAGACTGAGCCCAACCTCAGGCTTTGCACTCATGTAGAGTTGGCTTGTCCTTCTTGGTCCCCCTCTGCCCCTCCCTTCACTCGAGCTCTCTTTAAATAAATAAATACAACAGAATGCTTTGTCCTCTTACTGTGCAATTTTGGATTTTAAAAATTCTGTTAACACTGAGGTGGAAGGCCTCAAAGTGAATACAAAGGAACAAAAACTCATAAGGAAAAAAAAAACATTTAACTGCATGTATTATTAAAACTGTGTTCAGGTTTGAATGTCACGGGAAAAAAGTTAATACTGGATTAAACATATTAGAAGCTTATTCTGGAGATACGCATTTATGGCTTGGATGGTGCATCTGCTCCATGAAATCTGTCACTCTTCCATTCCTTCATCTTAATGTCTCAGGAGTCATCTGCATTTCAACAATAGGTTGGGAGAGATTAATGGAGAAGAATGGACAATGGACATACAACAATGTCTCTTGAGAAAGTCCCTGTAAAGTGTTTATGATATCCAGGTTACATTCTCTTAAGTAGGGTTTAGACACACGTCTTACTACAAGAGAGGATTGGAAGTGTAGTCTCTTTCTTTCTTGTGTTTTTACCTAGATGAAAATTTTGTCAGTATGAGAGAAATGGGGCCATGCAGTCTCTACAGCACTAAGTAAAACTTTTAAAATATGTGTAAATGTCATAAAATATTCGAGTTAGGAAATACTGTTTACAAAGTGTAAACACCATAATACAAATTAGTACTAATAAGTATAAATAGTAAGAATGATGGAAAACGCTAATAACAAACACAAAGAAAAGGCAAAGATAACAACTCCAATAACAAATACAAATAAGGGACAAACAAATTATTTCCATAATATTGGAAATACTGGGATAAAGAGCAGGAGACCCTTAAGGGAAAGTAAATACAGAGAAATAGATTCTTATGAGCACTAGGATGTTACTATCTTCCATTAATAGAAGGAAATGTTCAACCTTAGGTTAATCACTGGGTGTCTAAATAGAATTCAAAGGGTAATTGGTCCCATGAATGGTAGAGGCTCTGGATTGGAACTCTTACTAGTCAGATCAGAATAAAGGGAAATTACCCCAAAATAACAATCTGCATTTGTCTGTGATTTTCCATTCATGTAGTAAACAGCTTCAAATTATCTGGGAATGGCTACAATAAATTATAGAAAAAACATTCTTCCAGGCAAAGCTATCTCAGGGCAGGAAGTTCTGGTTTCTGGCTTTGTCATGGTAATGAGAAAATTAAGTAATCTCATCACTGTTTACCATCTGTAGGGGAAAGCAGGAATAGTAGGAAAGAAAAGTGCAGTTTATGTAAAAACGATGAGTTATTCCTAGGAGCAGGTAACAGAAGGGCAGCATTTGAAACTATCTTCACAGAGATGAAGACAAAAAGACAATTACAATTTTTATATTTAGAAAGTTAAACAAATGCCAATAGTGAAACTTTCATTAAAAAATACTACAGACACAGTTCCAAGGGCAAATACCTATCCCAAATAGTAAGAGAAATAATAACACAGCCTTTCCTCCCCAGAGAAAAAGTAGAATGGGGTATAGATGAAAGTTACAGGATATTCAGCTTCTTTGGAACAAGTTGATAATTTTCACACAATTAAAATTATGAAGAATTTTCCCAAAAAATATTTCAGATGTATTACTGTATATATATATATATATATATATATGGTTTGCTGGGTATATTATGATATAGTTTCTACTTATCTTGCCAATTTCAACACACTCCGTGTCAAATACCATTCTTCAATGATATTAAATGTTTTTCCCAGAAGGCATGAGGCCTTAGCCTCTAGGACTTTGGGCTTGTTATTTCTCTCTGTGGACATTGTTTTCAGTTTCTCTTTCCCCTGTCACAACCAAGGATGCAATAAGAAGTAGAATGGGTAAGGGTAGAGGAGAATTAAGCAAACAAAAACCCGTGGGTTTTTGGGGGTTTGTTGTTGTTGTTTGTTTGTTTGTTTAACCATGGTCTATTTCAAACTATTCAGTGTCACCTATCCCATAGTTAGGAGGCAATGTGCACAACAGGCTTTCACTGCTATCAGCACCATGGTCTCAGCCCCTCCATTTTACTGTTTTTACCCCTATCTTCCCCCATCATATCTTTTCCCCGCCTTCTAGAAGTCTTTTTATCCTGTCCTCCCAAATTTTATTATTTGGAGGAGAATCTGTTTCATAAAATGTAAGATGTAGCATCAGCATTGCTATTTTAAGTAAATGTTTAAAATGATGAAATGTGCTATTTTAACATGTAGTCGTTGTTGATCTGTTGATGAATTTGTAGACATTTAAACCCTGTGTCTTGCTATAATAATAAATCTAGAAATGACTCAGATGGCAAATAACTAAGAGTTTTAAGGCTATTAAGAGACTCTTAAAATTGCCAGTCTGCCATGCAAAGCCATCAGTGCCAACTGCCATACTAGCACTGTGTTAGGTATAATATTATTTCTTTTGCCCATCTGGGTTTGTAACACTTCCATATTATAATTGGGCCAGAAGAGCTATTAAGTATTGCTACCCACAGGGACCAAATTGTGGCAAAATTATGATAGTTATGATGTCATTGCCTGTGATTCAAAATGCAGAAGTCAGGGCAGCCCAGTGGCTCAGCGGTTAAGCGTCTGCCTTCAGCCCAGGGTGTGATCCTGGAGTCCCGGGATCAAGTCCTGCATCAGGCTCCCTGCATGGAGCCTGCTTCTCCCTCTGCCTGTGTCTCTGCCTCTCTCTCTGTTTCTCATGAATAAATAAATCTTTAAAAAAACGCATAAGTCACACTTTTCTACATATGAAGGCACTGATAAAGAGAAAGTAGAAGGAATGTGTTCAACAACGTAGAAATTATCTATCATCTATCTATCTATCTATCTATCTATCTATCTATCCATCCCACATCTAACATAGTCATGTAGTTATAGCCCTAAAACATATAGACCTTGGGGAAAAAAAGATTGTTAACTCTACTGGGAACATGCTTGTGAAGAAATAAAGTAATTCTAGAGCAAAGAGCTGAGATGAGGAAGCACTATTGCTAGAAATGCCCTGAAAATTCACCACAAAGTACTTAAAGACAATAAGCAATAAAATGTCTACTTCAGAAGACCTGATGATTAATTCTAGGGGCAAGGATCTTGACAGAGCAAGTAGTTTATAAGAAAGAAAAATCACAGTGTTTTCAAGAAATCAAAGACTTAAATTTGAAACTAGTTTGGATTCAATTTCTGATTTTCAGAGCATTATTTTCAGGATCATAAAGTGATGCTCAGAAGTAAAAATATGATTCAGCTCAAGAATAAATAATAATAAAAAAGAAGGAATAACAATAAGCTTCAAATAAATAAAGCAATTAGTCAAGAAATCGATCTAGGGGATCCCTAGGTGGCTCAGCGTTTTAGCGCCGCCTTTGGCCCAGGGCATGCTCCTGGAGACCTGTGATGGAGTCCCACATCCAGCTCCCTGCGTGGAGCCTGCTTCTCCCTCTGCCTATGTCTCTGCCTCTCTCTGTGTGTCTCTTATGAATAAATAAATAAAATCTTTAAAAAAATCTGATGTATCACTAATTTATATGTTCTTCTAATGTATAAACATATAACATAAATAATATATACAATATATAAATAGCATATATATACATATATCTAAAAATGAGTTATTATATCTCCTATTGGAACATGTAATCTGATTAAGGAAATATAATATACATATAGATGGTTAGATGAAACATAAAACAGCCTATATCAAGGTCACTGGTTAAAATGTTGGAGGTAGGGACTGTTTCTTAAGGAATCTCTGAATTCTTTGCAGTATGCATGGTGGAAGTATTATGGTCATCTGTATCATTGGCATTACTGTTGTCAGTAGGGAAATACACTATTTTAAGCACTTCACAAGTATTTACTTTCACAAACACCCTGTGAGAATGATGCTATAATTATATTTTACTGATTAAGAAACAGAGGGACAGAGCAGTTGAGTAATCCACCAAGGTTACATAGCTGATAAATCATAAAATCAATATTTAAAACCAAGCAGACCCACATGACAAACTGGAGCTTTTAACCAGTGTTTCACACACCCCCAGTAAATGTATTGAGTTACATTCAATTAATTTACCGGTACAAACTGTTTATAAGAAAATAGAAGAGGAGGGAGCACCTGGGTGGCTCAGTTGGTTTAGCATTAGGCTCCCTGCTCAGCGGGGAACCGCTTCTCCCTCTCTCTCTGCCTGCCACTCTCCCTGCTTGTTTTCTCTCTCACTCTCTCAAATAAATAAATAAATAAAATCTTAAAAAAAGAAAAACAGAAGAGATAAGATTAGTCTCACTTTTAGATAAGGATAATGCAAGAGTTCAGCACTAAAGTGCAATTTCAACTTTGAACCAACAGAAAATAGGGAAAGATTTCTTGTTATCTCTGGAACCCTTTCACTTCGGAAATCATAAATTTCAATGTCTCAGTGTGACCCCAAATTCTTAGCCTTCTATCACTTTAATTCTTTTATTACATTTTTTCCTCTCATTCAAATTTATTGATCACCTTAACTTTCCCTATTTCTCAGTCTTTCAATCCATGACACATATTTATGGAAAACGAGTGAATAAAGACATGAGTGAATGAGCAGCATAATAAATGGTACAGAAGCAGAAATGAGGTCTGTTAAAAACCCTGAAGTAACTCTTTATTTCCCTCCAAGTAAAATATTCTTCAAGGCTCCACATGAGCTTCCACTTTATGTCTTAAATATCATCCTGTCTCTGACCTCCCTAATGCTATGTTCCCTTGCTGCAAAACCAGAATGCTGCATTTTTTTCTCAGACACTACCTCAAGGCTTTGCTCAACTGTCCCCTTGGCCTGAAACATCTTTTTCCTTCATGTCTCTACTCCCACTTCTCACCCTCTCAGGGAAGTTGGCTCTCACCATGCAGTTTAATGCCATAATCAGTCCCTCCCACTTGCTCAGAGCACCTAATCAGACTTTTTGTTTTACTATGCTTTTTGTTTTTCTTTTAGCATGCATCAGCCTCTAACATGGTATATTCGATATTTTATTACATTTGTTTACTGTCTGTGTTATAATGTAACTTCCACAAAATCAGGAATCTTTTATCCACTAACAAATATGTACTGTATGAATGAATACAAATAACATACCCTAGAAATGTATCTTTTTGCAGGGCAACACACACATTAGCAATGGTGGCCCTAAAAGTTAGCTTGGAGAACATTACCCACTAAATTCCATTAAATTCTTCAAACCAACCTGAATTATATAAAGGTATTTTGCTGTACAGATGCAGCCTTGAGATCAGTCATCTAGCTTACTTTCTCAGGCAAGTTCCCAACACTAAGTGCTCTATTTTGAAATGTGGGAGGAGACATGGATACAGGGCTATAATGCAAGAATGTTGTAATTTTTGGATTCCCAGATCATTCCACTTTCATTCAGTCACTTGTCCATCTGTACATCCATTTATCAACCAATCAATATTGCTTGCTCGCACTGTAGGAGTCAGGTACACAGGTAGGCATTGGGGAACTCAAGATGAAAGTATACGATTCTTTGCTGAATGAATCTGGGTACTACATAAATGTTTGATGAATGCTGAATGAGTGGGTATAAAGAGGCCACTAAATGTTTAAGTCTAAGTGGATGGAAAAATTACGTACTCTCTGAGGTTTATTTCTTCATGTGCAAAATGAGATTACAAGATAATAATTTTAACATGTCCCTTTATAAGTCCATGATTTGATCCAGTGAAGAACAACCAACTACTAAAAAGTATTAAGCATGGAGATATCAAAGTGATATTTGACCAAGATTCTTTTTGACAAGTATTTGCAATTTGAATTAGAGAGGTAGAGTCAGAGAGAAGACAAGCAGAGAAAACAGAAACAGTATACCATAATGTATACAGATACTGAAAGCTGGGACTTAAAGTTGTTAAGGGCAAGCCTCTGATACCAAAGCACAAAGAGAAAAACACAAATGTAACACTGTTTAAAGAACAGATCAACTGAGCTTGGTGTCAAACTACTACAAGGGAGAATTACAAGCTCTGTCTGCAGACAACTGTATTGTCTGCAGCTCTGAGGTTAAGCAATTTTATGTTATTATTTATGGCTTTATTTACTTGTCCTGACTGCTGTATTGGATTACATCTTTAATTTTAAAGGGTAAGATCTTAAAGCAAAAATGAGGCAAAAGAGGTACAGACCAAAAAGCATACGGTGAAAAAGAGTGGAGGAAAGAAATTCTAATTTATACATAATATTTTATATTACAGTGCCATTGCATTTTAAACTTTCCATTGAACTCTAAACTTTGTGGCAGGAAGGTTGAACTATTTACCCATCTGTATATCTGAAAGCACCATATCATATTAGTTAAATGACTGTATGTTTTCCGAATTTGTCCTGGATTGTTTTGTGATTTGGCATGGATCTAGAGAGAAAAAAGAACTGGGAATGATCAAGAGAATAGGACTTTGATAAATGAAAATCTTTCCAATGCATAAACTGTGACTCCAATAGAAATTTTATGAACCAAGTGAATTGAATATAAGGCACTTTGAAATATGGCCATTATGTAACCTGGGAAAAGATTCAGATGACTTGCAAATTTTCCTAAAGAAAATGCACTGTTATATGATTGCTAATTTCCAGTCCCCAGTGAACAAATTGAAGGTGGTTTCTAAACACTATGACTATGAGGTTTTACCCAGTTAATTAAATACAAGCGATTGGGTTACCTAACGTATTTGGTGGGCCTCGAAATTACAGTTTAAAGCAATTATATTCACATTACAATGATAAAAGGATTAAAATATTCTGAATGGAAAATACAGATATAAAAAAGAAAAAAATGAGTTATAGTGAATATGTTGAGTTGCCATAATCTCCTCTGATGGTCTTTCTACAGATGAGATCTTGGTAAACTAGATCATTTCTCAGCTACCCCGCAGTTATGTTCCATATGTACATTATTGCTCCAATTTGATGCAGTCATGTGAGATTTGGAAGGCAGTAATAGGAAATGTATGGCGTTGGCCATATATTTTTTGTATGATGATTATTTGTTGATGATGGACACAGACACTGAAATTTGGATTTTTTTTTAGCTGTGACCCAGTCATTAGCTTTGTGGCAGGCTGGGGAAGATGGGCAGAGGTGGGATGGCTTTCCACATGTGGGGACAGTAGGAAGCTCTCTGAATGAAAGTTTCCAGCGGAAGCCCTCTGAAACCCTACTTCCTGTGGTGGCAGAAGTATCAGCTCTCCTACTGGGCTTTGTGGAGCTCTGGAGTAATTTCTAGGAGGTCAGCCTAGAACGCCTCTTGTGTCCTCCAGCTGAATTTTTAAGAAATTATTTCCTGTGTTTAAAGCTTCTTCATTAAGATGGATAGAATGGTTTCAGTTTCCTGCAGTTGAAGTTCATCAGATCCATCAATGACTTGATGGTCTACTGTGGCCCAGCACTTTCTATCTTGTTTTTTAGTTTTCATGCCTTGCCTTATTTCTATTGCCTTTTGATAGGTTTTTCTAGAATAGCATAGAGACAAAAGAATTGGAAAATCAATGTCTAGTCAAAAATTGCTCACAGAAGTGTTATCTTTGAATTACAATGAGCTCATATAGATTATATAATTTTTTTACATAAATACATGTATAACACTTAAACATATTAGTCATCCTCTCATTTAGACACCTTCATAAGTAGTCATTAGTTAACCTTCTATGTGAAGTCCTTTAAAACTAACACAAGCAAAACTGATTTTACAGTCTATCAGTAATTATGCTCATAGATTTGGGAAATTGTTCAACTGAGAAGGAATAGGAACATTTCTAGAACATTTCCAGTCTGAAAATAAATAAGTAAACTGGTGGTACTAGGCTAAAAATGTAGCCTGATAAAAACAAAATAATTAAAATAAAATAAAATAAAATAAAATAAAACACATGTCTTCAGGAAGAACTAAAATTGCCAACATCATTTAATTTATAGTTAAGTAAATCAACATGTATTTTATGACAGAAAGAAACTCAATAATAATGAACTAAAAATACAATTTTGTATTTACAACTTGAACTAGATTTTGATACACTTGACATTTTAATGAGGAATATTTCATTATAATTATAAAGACTGAAATGATATTATAGTGTTCACATGCTTGTTAAGGGCACTCCTTGAAAACCATTTGGCTGTGTCAAGACCCTGTCGTGCTATTACAGCTGCTCCATAGACATGTACACTGGTGTTGATTAATCAAACTCACTTTCATCTGTGACTCTTTGCACATACCTTTTATAAAATTGACTTCATTACCTATTTCGCCAACAATAAAACTATTGTCTTTTCTATACATCTTCTAAACAGTAAGGAATTAAAATCTTTTAAGGACTGAAGTACAAATTAGATATAAGGAAAATTTTTAAAATGAAATCAAGCAGAGTGAAGAACAACAGAAGACTAATTACATTGTCTTTCTCAATGTAGTAATTTGAGGGGGGAGAAAAGATAATTTAGAGTTTTGAAAATATCTTTAGTTCAAAATACCAGAGGATATCCAAATAAGACTTACAAGGCCAACAGTCATTCTCCAAAGAGAGACAATCATGATTCAGTAGAGTTCAAAACTCTGAAATGGATTTCAGTATTGAGCTTCCAGTTTCCATAGCTAGAAATAATCTATTTGGAGTTTTGACGTAATAATATTAAGTGTCACAGAGATAAAGAAGTAAAACATACACCAGTAAGAAAACTGAACATAGGTACACTTTTTCTCAGAAAATATTTTAAAGGCATGGTGAGGTAATACCCCATCAGTAAGCAGTTGTCAGGCTTAAGTGAGAACCTGAACAACTGCAAGAGACAAGTAGTCTTCTTATAAGATTTAGTAAAGCATTTTAAGGATTTCTGAAGCTCATGTGTGATTTTTTTCCTCAAGAATTCCATTATTCATTTAATTTCAGTATAGCTAAAGTTTATAAGAGGATATATGAAATTATAAACCAATACGGAGGTAATGTATTTTTTCAAGGGATTTTAGAATTCTTTCATATGCATTCCCAAATGTGTCCATAACACTAATGTATATTTCATGTATATCCATTTTAGCACTTTCATTAATTTGCAAACTCCTTGAAAGAGAGACCAGGTCTTATTCACCTTCAGTATCTCCCTCATGTTGAGCTCAGAGCTGGATCCACTAACAAATTATCGATTGCCTAATTAAAAACAACTCATTCAAGGTATAAAAAAGAAAAGCTGTTTTTAGTAAGTTAAATCCACACTTTCATTTTTCACTTTCTAGTGGTTACTAAGATTATAAAAGCAACCACTCCTTCTGATCTCAGTTTAAAAGTCTTCAGGAAAAAATATCTTTGATATTTAACCACTACCCTCTGTTGCTAATCGCTTTCCCTCCCATTTCCAACAATGTCACATCTTCTTGTCTACCTTTATTTATTTTTTAAAGATTTATTTATTTATTTATTTATTTATTTATTTATTTATGAGAGACACAGACACAGGCAGAGACATAGGCAGAGGGAGAAGCAGGCTCTGTGCTGGGAGCCCGATGCGGGACTCATCCCTGGACAGGGATCATACTCTGAGCCAAAGGCATATCTCAATTGCTGAGCCACCCAGGTGTCCCTCTTGTCTACCTTTCTAAACTTAAACTCAGCTTACCAGGTACATTTAATCTTGTGGTTATTTCATTAATGTTCCCTATACTAGAACGTAAAATCCAAAACAAAGAGGAATTTGTTTTGACTCTCACTTGTATTTTACTACAACAAAATTTGGCAAACAGTATAATTTTTATAGATATTTTAGATGTATGGGGGAGGGGGAGAAAGAGGGAGAGAGAGAAAGAGAAGGTAAAAGAGGACTCCACAATTTATTATTTATTTAATAACAAGTAGTTTGCAATGATTGGATCTGTCACCCAGAGCACCCTTCCTCTCCCCACTCATTCCCACCCCAACTTTGACGAAAGAATGTATTTATCAGATGGTTGGCCAAAATTGAGCATGGTTTTTTGGAGAGGTTTCACTATTTTCTGTATGTCAAAAGGTCAGGCTCATAACACAAAGTAAATTATTCTGAAAACATGATTATGGTCCAGACAGTGTCTAATATTGGTTCTCTCCAAAGGTGTCTGGACAGCAGATTTAGTTCCTAGATTTTTGTTCTGTAGTAGCAATGCCCAAATTGTACTATAGAGAATAGCAGTCCCTCAAGTTTTTAACAAATATCCCCATTATAAAGTTGTGGTTCTGCTTGTATGGGAGATACTCCTATTTCTTTGCATGAGGACTTCTGAAGACCGTTAAAATATTAATATCATGATTTTCTGGGAAGGAAAATTAACATGGAGCATTTGCCAAACCTGTTTAAACACTGAAGATTTATTTTATTTTATGTTATTTTTGAAGCAGCTAATCATATCCCTAGGAACTAGTATTTCACTGAATGCTAGATTTTGGGCTTGAGTCCCAAGGTTTATGGTAACACAGCCAAAAATTAAAGCCTTCTCAAACTACCCTCAATTCATGCTAATAAAGAATAAAGAAGGAAACTGAAGCAGTAGGCTTAGTCTCTGATTCTACATCCTAGTGGTTGTTCTCATTTTATTATAAATAATGTGACGATAGATATGTTTCAGAGACCTTCCCCACCCCCTCCTCAAGAACTAATGTTTAACAGGAAGGACAGAAAAATTGGATCTGAACAGCCTGGTAAAAATTTAAGTGAAAGTACCAATTCTCACTCCTTCTCCAGAAAGCATTAAATTAAAAAGTAACTCTGAATTTGAATTCTCAGATTATACCAAAGTTTAGAAGAGGAAGCTTAAAAATCAATGTACTAAAGTTAAAGCCTCAGTATATATTGAGCTCCTGAACCATATGTTTTATTCAGTTATTTGGCTGTGGGCTCTACTTTGCAATGCTTTACTCCACCTCCACAAGGAAAGCAACATATTCTGATCAACGACTCCAAGACTGTCGTTAACCGCTGGGTTTGATTTTATCCCTTGGCCTCTATGCAAA
The DNA here is from genome assembly GCF_018345385.1 of Vulpes lagopus. NCBI lineage: Eukaryota > Metazoa > Chordata > Mammalia > Carnivora > Canidae > Vulpes > Vulpes lagopus. The sequence goes on along the minus strand of NC_054826.1, from coordinate 134,085,622 downwards.
TAAGATACACAGGGTTTTACTTTTTGTTGTTGTTCTTGCTCAGCACTTCACTGGCTTATTTCCTCTAAAGTAAGTGTGTGTATTAAAAAAAAAAAAAAAGTCTTAATGAGGCCCATGGGTTTCATTTCTGTAATGTCAGATTTATTCGTATAGGTTAGCTAGACATAAACTGGCAGTTTCTTTAAGTTTCAATAACTGAAACGTAAGTGTATGTAGGATAAGTGTATCAGAAAAAAATCCAGTTGATTTACTTGGGCTTCCAATCTGTATTAAAATGCCAGAATCATGTCTGTCTATCATATATCTATCTGAAAATAAATGACCTTTAAAGGTAACTTATGCAAATATATCTTAATTGAAGTGAACTCATGTAACTCAGATATTGAACAAATGTTTCATTATTGTTAGAAATGGATTTCTAAAATATTTTGATGAAAGGTTTAGTGGCAACTCTAAATGAAAACAAGACATAGTAGGTCGGCTATTATATTCAATCCTAATAATGGCCTTAAATATAATTTATTATTAAGTTTTGAAGCAATAAACTTAATCAAAGTGATGTCATTATGTTCATAACTGGTAAACTAATTTTTTAAAAGTTATTTCGAATAAGCAGTGAGAGGCATGAATCTTTTTGAAATTGGCCTAAGTGCTTGTAATGAGCTCTGCTTCTCAGGTGTGTCTCCACACGCATTCAGGACAGTCTTCTTTCTATGAAAGGCAATAACCCTGAGACTCTTTAAAGTTTGTTTTTGTTTTATTTTGTCTTTCTCCCCAAGAATAATTTGACTTTGTCTTTATTTGAGAAGAAAACTTCATGGATATTTTTGGAAGATGGGAATGATGTAGAATACATGTCTACTCCAAGATTTACCAGCCTTGACACATCCACTAAAAATAAGGTTATGATGTTAAGACACTATGATTGCTGGAAAAAAAAAAATTGCTGCCATATGTCTTACCTTGAATGTGCTGAACCGAGCTTTTTGTAAGGCAGAAACAATACTCCCTTTTTCCTTTTGGTCTTCATCTTATTTATATTTTTAAACATTTTTTATAAACTGGAAGGTCTCAGGGTAATCATTTTCAGAGGTAATCCAAAATAGGAGGCAACTTTTACTATGATACTACTTGGTACATGGTTTCAGTAAGTATTTCTTTTTAGTTTTATTTGCTTTGTACTACTCACTGCTCTAGAGGGAATATTCAAAACAGTTTCCTGAAGTTACATTCAATTCTAAATTACTGATCATCCCCCCAAAATAGATCAAACTTGCTGGTAAAAAATTTTCATTTTCATTTTAGCTCATCATCTGGCAGTGAACGGGGGGTAAAAATGTAGGTTACTCTACCCACTTTGTGATAAGAATGATCATAACATGGGCCTTTCAAGAAAGAAAAGGATAGAATGACAAAAACATGACACAAATGGCATACAATAAGTAAATAATTATAAGAACTTACAGTCGAACAAATACATCCTCAGTAGCTGCTTTTCACCCTAAAAGAAGTTTGAATTCAACACACAAAAATTACTTGATATAGTGCTAGTTTCAGCTACCAGAAGTTCTAGAAGGATCTATTCATAAGTATCCCCTGGCATAAACCTCTGGAAAAAAAGCCTCTGTAAGAGAGCTTTAGTGTTGTTTCAACCTCCAGTTTGATCAGATTTTAAACCTACTTTCTAAAAATGTGCTATATTGACAAAGTATTAACTTTCAGAAAAAGAGCTAATGATAGCAGGAGAGAATGAGAAGTAGATACTTGAACTGCAGAGATGGAGACACATCCATAAATAAACTTGACTGCTCTTGTTAGGCCATGAACAAATAGAATGTTAACACCGGATAACAGTTTCCAATTGTGGCTTTATTGCAGACTTTGGAAATAGCTATCCTTACAGCCTCTATCTCAGATTTTTAAAAAGTCATATTTATATAAAAAGAGACCTTTTTGGTTAGCTTATAAATACTTAAGAGCTATGATGTAATTTGCATTCTAAAACTATATAGAAAAGGCAAATTGTGCAAGCAATTCTACTTTATGCAATTGTCCAGATTAAATTTATCAAGCTTTATTTTCCTACATGCACTCCAAAAACATATTTCTTCAATTGTTAAAAACAACAACAAGGTTTAGATAGCTTCATAGTCATTTTAATGTGAGTATTTAAAGAGAAAGGCTGGCAAAGCTTTAAATAGAAGGCAAACACAACAATTAAGTAGTCAGCATTACCTGCCTTCAGAACTCTAAATAGGTTTAATTATTCAATAATTCAGATTCATAGAGCAGCTTTAACTTTAAGCAATTATATAAAGAAAAAGGTGATTGTCTTCTTATGCAGCCAGGAGCTCAACGAAAAAAGAAAACAACAAAGAAAGGTATTTTCTTCATAACCATCAATCACCATGCTTAAGACTTTTTAAATTTGGCATCATTCAATGTTTCCTTTAATGACACAGGTCTTATTATATCACTTAATATGATGATTTAATATTGTATGACTCAGATAAGCAAATCATATCATTTGTATTAGGTATGCAGAAAAAAATAAACTTAAAATCCAAAAAAAAAAAAGTATTGGTAGATTTTGTTAGATTTTACAAATTTCTTTTATAGCTTCCACAATATTAGGTGTAGTAAAATGGAAATGCTAAATGAGATGTTGCTTAATGTGTGTCACTGGCTCATATTCAACAGTGACTGCAACTTGGACTTTTTATTTTTAAGATAAATGCAAGAGGAGCTTCATGTATCTCATGGCAGGGACAAAGGGCATTGGTAGGCCTATGTGATAGCTGTGAAAGCTCCTGATCAAAAGTGGCATTTGTCTCTTCCACTACCATGTCCTTAACCAAATCAAGGCCATGGCAAAACCTGGTGAAATACATTCAAGAAAGGTAATTCTGTTATTGAGGGAGCAGCAAGTAACTGGGCACAACTATATGACCTCTATCACAAATAGCTTATCCTCTTGGTCACAGAGATTTTTCTCCCTCCCTCAGCTAAAATACATTCACTTCTCCCTATAGATCTCATCCAGTCATGATAGAAGCTGAAATCCCAGGATCTCACAATAATGTAGACTCCCATCAATAGCAATTCCAAAAACTTACTTGGACAAATGTTGCAAGGAGCCATAAGGAGGCAAATGTTCCTTTACCAGTATTAAGAAGGTCTTTCTTGGGATAGCTGATCTGTTCCTTGGGTCACTCCTCAGCTTACTACCCCACATGATTCTTTGTTTATTCTTAGAGTAGGCCTCACTCTACCTTTATAATTTTGGGCTATATATGGAGAAACTATTAGAGAGTGCTGAGTGATTTTCTTATCCTGCTTCCTGCTTCCTGCTCATGGAATGTTAGAAGTTCAGAAGGTGTTTTAAATCTCAAGCAATCACATTATTTTACCCAAGTGAATGGCTCTTTGGCAACTATGACTCTCTTAAAACTTTGTTTTAATGTCTTTGCTTCAGCAATGTGTGCAAAATCAGCAATGTGTGCAAAACCTCATCCAGAATTATCTTTCCAGATATGCTTCTCTCTCGAGACATCTTACCTATACCATGAGCTTTTCAAACTCAAGTAGGAGAGCTATACCTTTGTTACTTTTTTTCATTGATTTTTGTCGACCTAAGGTAGTTTACTAGATGGTACCTTAAAACATTCAGAGATGTTATCATAGGCAAGGAACTATCTCAAAGTTCTATTAAACTGTTATTTTTTTTCATTTAAAACAATTCTTAATTTTATTTTTTACTAGTTATATATAAGAAACAGTTGCCTCTCTCATCCTGTAAATCCTAAAATTTCAAAAAAGAAAAAATCCTAGAATTTCTGGATTCTCTGTATTTCCCAGTTGTAAACCAGCTAATCTTTTCCAGAGTTATCTCTTTTTCCATTGTATATTCTCAGTACAACTAATAATTACCAGTGCACATTAATACCGGTCTGTTTCACAACAATTCTGCCTGAAGGCACCGACTCTCTCGGTATACTATCTTTCTTTCAAGTTGTTGCAGGAAGGTTTTATCAAATGCTGCCCAAATGCATAACATCAGTTGCCATTTTGCCAGCCTTTGTGGCTTACTGCTAGGCTCTAAGACCAATCACATTGTAGTATTTTTATTAGAGTAGCAAACAACTTCTGTAAGCAATTTTTTTGTCAGCTTTCAGTAGGTTATACTATGGAAGGAAAGTTTTATTTCTTGCTCTCATTATGTGCTGGCTATAGGTCAACTGTGATTTTGCTCCAGATGTCTTCTTTCTGGGAGGAAGTACAGAGAAAGAGATCCTACCTGAGACCTAAGTTTCTCATACAGAAGGAAAAAAGCAGTGGCAGAGTTGCCCAGTAGATCATACATTTTGTGCTCAGAAGTGGTCTATGGCATGTGCATCTATATATCATAGGCTTAATCAAGTCTATGCCCTAGCCTGATGTTAATGAGGTAGAGAAGTGTAATATTCTCTAAGAATATGGTACAATAAAAAAAGAGTATTGTCCAATCTATTGTAGGTTGGAAATAAGATATTAATATTCTATCCTTAGGGACTAGAATCCAGAGCTGGTTTGGATTATACACTATTAACCTTAGGATATCTTATTATCTAAGTCCCAGAACAAAAATCTAAGACCAATGAGTAACTTCTTTGTTGTATTATTATTTTTATTTTTTTAATTATATATATATTTTTTACCAATTTTTTTTTAAAGTCTAGCAACGGGCACCAGGCGGCTCAGTCGGTTAAGTGGCCAACTCTTGGTTTCGACTCAGGTCGTGATTTCTGAATCGTGGGATTGAGCCCTGCCTTAGGCTCTAAGCTCAACCAGGGAATCTGCTTATAGATTCTCTTTACCTCTTCCTCTCTCCCTTCCCCTGCACTCTCTCTCTCTCTCTCAAATAAATAACTATATCTTAAAAAATATAAAATCCAGCACAAAGTATTAACATAGATGTAATATTTGTTTTGAGGTCCAGTGCTATCACCAGAAGTGAGTATTTTAGAAAAGTTTATTTTCAAATCAAGGAAGAATTATGTAAAAATATTTCAGCTCAGAAATGTACCTAGAATTTTGATTTTGGGATGAGAATGCCTTTCCACCAAACACACCCAATTAGCAACCCCCAGTCTCACTTTCAGCTATAGCACAGATCAGAAAGGTTTGGCCTATAGGTCAAATGTAGCCCATCATCCGTCTTGTGCAAAAAATTTATTGGGACACAACTATGACCATAAGTTTATATATTGCCTATCATTGCTTTCACCCTACAATGATAGAGCTGAGTCCTTGCAAAATGTATTGCATTACTCATTGCATTTTTTTTTTTCTATCTGGCCCTTTAAGGAAATAATTTGACAATCTCTTCTGATAGCATTAAATCTCAATTAAATAGTTAAATTAAATATACAGTGATTTGACACTGTGAGGCTGAGGCATCTGATGTCCTGAATGTTATATATCACATTAAAAAGTAATCAATATGCTATATGAGAATAGCTTTAATTTATTGCATAGTCTAATTGCTTGTGCTGAAATTCAAAGCTAAAATTTATAAAACTTGAACAAAATGTTTGATTTGATATTCCTGTTTAGACATGGCCACAGGTAAAGTCATGTAGTGCTTTTTTAGAAGATGAATATCAGATAATCATAATAATTGCATAAGAAAAAATAGTAAAACAAGTATATCCAAAATTAGCTACCCTGAAATGAATCCATTATTTTGAAATAAGATATTAGTATTAGCCAATTTCCTTCATCAAAAAGCACGTATCCCTTTCTTTCCAATCATCTGCTTTGTTCTCAGGAACATATATTCTAACCTACTAGAAATTCAGGTTAATTTCACATTTAAATTATTCTAGATAGTGAATTTATAGTTGATGAAATTGTTTCAGTAAAATGATTGATTCTAGAAAAGTGAAGCAAAGTGATATTTTTTGGGGAGGAGGAGTGTATAGCACTTTTTATTACACATGTTGTACAGTATAGGCAGTACCTCTTAGTTACAAAGGCCTAATTGCTAAATGCTGCAAAGTATGGTTTACTGCAAAAACTTTTTTCTAGAAAAAGCTCATGACAGCAAAATTGTTGAGATGTGTTTTACTATATAATTCACATAATACAGGGATCCCTGGGTGGCGCAGCGGTTTGGCGCCTGCCTTTGGCCCAGGGCGCGATCCTGGAGACCCGGGATCGAATCCCACGTCGGGCTCCCTGCATGGAGCCTGCTTCTCCCTCTGCCTGTGTCTCTGCCTTGTCTCTGCCTTGTCTCTGCCTCTCTCTGTATGACTATCATAAATAAATAATAATAAAAAAAATTAAAAAAAAAAATTCACATAATACATTAGGCAAAAAGACATTTTTACCCAGCATCCCAAATGGCAGAGAACACTTTTATCTTGTTCAGTTACCATTAAAACATTGTGAAATGCTTCAGGAAAATAAGGGGATGCTTTCACAACACAAAATCCCATTAATAACATAATTAATATATCATTGACATCAACACTATGGCATATTATATGGCTAAAAGAATGGTGTCAACCTATACTCAGTATTCTGGTGAGATGATACTATGAAATAAAAGGTAGAGTCATTGATATTGGTACCATATCCTTGTGGGTATAGCTCTATTTATACATGTCTATGAATGCATAGAGAAAACTGAAAATTATATTGATTGGGTTATACATGTAGGGAGCTTGGAAGTTTTCACTTCACCTGTTAAAAAATATTTAAATAAAATTAGTCTGTGAGCAACTCAGAATTCACTGCTCACGTTGGCTTGGAGGCCAAAACACTTGCAATAAGTTCATCTTTCCACTTTGTTTTATTTAGTGCACAGAGTTTGTTTTTTGACAGCACTGAGCTTCCACGGTAAGGGAGGCAAAACTTTACCTCTAATCTTGTGTTTTCATGTGGGACTCTAACAAGAAGACATAGTAACAAGAGAAAAGCAGTTTATTCATGCATGCAATGGACGTTGTGTGAAAGAAACCTAAATGAAAAGTAACTCAAAATGGCGTTTAGAAGTCAAGCTTGTCTAGCATCTTCAACAAAGATTGTGGATTTATAAAGAAATGACAAGACAAAGGAAAGCAGTGTTAGGCTTCCAGAGGGTGGCAGACTGTGGGAAGGTAGGAGGGAACTCATGGAGTAAAATTTCTTTGCTTATTCCTCTGGGTTGAGAAACTTCTGTCTCCAGGAAAAGGAGAATTTATATCCTGCCTTTAGGAAGAAAAGGTGAGACTTTTTCTACGTTCTTAATTACCATCAGCTCAAAATAATTTTTATGTCAGAGGCATATTTGAGGTGACTTATTCTGGTTTCTTTCACCGGCAACTCATCTACTATAGCTCAGGTCTCTCTATCCCAGAACTGGTTCCTGTGGTGCTTTCTGCTCTGAGAAGCCATGACTTCCTATATTCATCTGTTTTTCTCTCTAGTCTTGGGCCAGTGCTTGGCCCTGTGTCCTCTTCTCTCTTATGGATCCTAAAAATGTTGGTAATTTTAAAGTCTGCTCAGCTTTTTACATGTTGTAAGGATGCCCTAAAATAACTTTCTAGGCCCAAGATGGAGCAACTCCTGCCCAGTGTGCTGTGTTAGCAAACTAAAGCTTAAATAAATTCTGTTTTACCACTTGACCCGAAATGAGATATATCCAGTCAGCCAATCTGCAAATGCCAAGCCAACTCTGAGCCTTCTCATCCCAAACTAGTTTGAGTATATGGTGCCAGCCCGTTAGATATGTTCTGTTTGTCTATTCCCTGTTCTTTATTTTTTTTATCTCATAACAGCTCTACCCTGTCTTGCTAATGGATGCATAAAATAAATCAAGGTAAAGCACAGATTCTCATGGGCATAATTCAAAGCTATGGTGGCTGGATGCAGAGATGCTTAGTGTAGTTTACTAGGCAAGGAAGGTGGCAGGGCCACCATTGCTGTTTGGGGTATATGTTGCTCAACAGGTGCTGAATGCTATTTTCACTTTTTTCCACAAAAGCAAAAATTCTCAACAGGTTTCCTTCAGTGTACTCTTAATCCTCTCTATCTGTTTCATCCATCTCCCCATTCACCTCCCCTCTGGTAACCACCTGTTTGTTCTCCACAGGTAAGAATCTGGGTTTGTTTCGTTTGTTTTTTTTTTTAATTTATCTTTTTTTTTCTCCTCATTCATTTGTTTTGTTTCTTAAATTCTACATATGAGTAAAATCATATAGTATTTGTCTTTCTCTGACTGACTTGTTTCATTTAGCATTATGCTTCCTAGCTCCATCCATGTTGTTGAAATGGCAAGATTTCATTATTTTTTATGGCTACTATATTCTATTGTAAATATATACTACACCTTCTTTATTCATGTATATATAGACACTAAGGCTGCATCCATAATTTGGCTATTGTAGATCTGCTGCTATAAACAGAGGGGTGCACAAATCCCTTTGAATTACTGTTTTTGTAGTCTTTGGGTACATACCCAGGAGTATGATTACTGGATCATAGGGCAGTTCTATTTTTTTTTAATTTTTTGAGGTATCTCCATACTGTTTTCCATAAGTGACTGCACCAGTTTACATTCCCACCAACAATGCACAAGGATTCCTTTTTCTCCACATCCTTGCCAGCACTGACTGTTTCTAGTGTTTTTAATTTTAGCCCTTCTGACAAGTGTGAGATTATATCTCATTGTAGTTTTGACTTGCGTTTTCCTGATAATGAGTGGTATCGAGCATTTTTCATATGTCTGTTGGCCATCTGTATGTCTTCTTTGAAGAAATATATGTTCATGTCTTCTGCCCATTTTTTAATTGGGTTATTTGTGGTTTTGGTGTTGAGTTGTATAAGTTCCTTATATATTTTGGATATTAACCCTTTATTGGTTATCATTGGTATCATTTGCAGATATCTTTTCCCATTCTATTGGCTGCCTTTTAGTTTTGTTGCAACTTTTTATTTTGACATAGTCCCAGTAGTTTATTTTTGCTTTTGTTTCCCTTGCCTCAGGAGACATCTCTAGAAAAATAGTGTTATGGCCAATGTCAGAAAAATTACTGTGCATTCTCTTCTTTAGGATTTTTATCATTTCAGGTCTCACATTTGGATCCTTATTCCATTTTGAGGTTATTTCTGTGTGTGGTGGAAGAAAGTGGCCAATTTCATTCTTTTGTATGTAGCTGTCCAGTTTTCCTATCATGTGTTGAGGAGATTGTCTTTTTCTCACCACATATTCTTGCCTACTTTATTGAAGATTATTGACCATATAATTGTGGTTTTGTTTCTGGGTTTTCTATTCTGTCCCATTGATCCAGATATCTGTTTTTGTGCCAGTACCATATAGAGTACTGTGTTTTCCTTACCAAGGCCAGCCATTAGAGAAAACTTGTTAGCAAAAGTCTGACCTACTAGGGTAGTATCAGAGCCTAACTGACCTGACAGAAGTAAAATATCCACCTCCATCTCACCTAGCTTCTTGTCCCACCTAAGGACGTAGAAGGAAAAAAACTGAGAAACACTTGTGAAGTTCACAATCCAGAGGCTTGGGCCCACACAGGAAAGACTGGAAGTCTGAAGTGATATACACCAAATTTTAACTATGGTTTTCTCTCAGGGAAAAAAGTATAATGAATGGAGATGGGCTCGAAATCTCATATATTTTTGCATGTTTATGTTATTTGCAAATTCATATGGTAGATGTATGAATTCTAGTAGTTAGAGTCTACTATCTTACCATGAAAGTATATGAAGAATTTAAACCACACTTCCAGAGTACGATTGTAAGATATTTGTAGAATTTGTAAACCAAGGCAAGCAGCCTTTTAACAATATGGTAGAAGACTGCAGTCCAGTTATTAAGCTCTTGAATGATCCTAGAAATTGTTCACAGAATGAAAAACTTGTGGATAAAAGAGATACAATGTAAATTGACATTCTGGGGGGAACTTTCCCTCTGTAGCTATTCTGAAAAAGCTCTTCTTTGGAAGGAAGTACTTCACAATCATTCAAAGACATGTATTTTCACATACCCTAAAAACTACATGAGGTGCTATAAAAGTAACAAAACTCTGTTTATAGTAAGCATGTGTGACATTGTAGAACCAGCAATTCCATTTTAGCAGATAACAGGTTAGGCCTTTCTAAAACTTCACTTTCTCACACATGAGTAGAAAGAAACATTTGGGGAAATCATGCCTGATTCCAGATTGAATATCAGTCAAGAACCTGCCCATCTGTGAAAGAATATTTTATGGTTTGTTGGTAATTAGAGAATGATCAGATTTCCTTATCTGTAACTAGAGTAATTTGGGTGCCATGAGAAACCAGAACTAGTTTTTAAATAAGAAAACCTGATTTTTTTAATTACTGTAAAATATTTAAAACTATATACATAGGGCCATTGAATAGTATGACTACTAGGAATTAGATAAAAGCTTCTCATTTGGAATGAGCTGTAAGATTATCAGAAATGTATTTTAACAGGATTGAACCCTAATATGTAAGAAATGGCTTCTACTCAATAAGAACAAAAGGAAAAGCACTCTTCTCCTATTTAATGCCTTCTTAACACCTGAACTTTTCCTTCATAAAACTTAGTGTGACTAAAATGGTTTAATTCACCTCTTCTCTTCTAGAACTATAGGCTATTTAAAGAGTGGGTGATGCTCCCCATGCATTTTATTTGGCAGATTCTCAATCAAGTATTTCTGAGATAAGTAAATTAATTAATTGCTCTGTGAGAATGTATATCAATGAATATGAGAAATGTATTCTATTACTTTGGAATAGATAAGAATGTCTAGAAGAAGAAGAAGAAAGAAGAAGAAGACAACGACATCAAAAAGAATAAAATAAGAAATGTGGGATATCTGTTTTTAAATCTGATTACCTAATATATTGTTATGAGAAGACCATAGTCTTAACTTTCTCAGAGCACAATGGCCCTCTTAATTCAATAAATATTTGTTAATCACCTACTATGTGCCAGACATTCAAAGATTAATGAGCAAGCATCATGGGTTTTATGTTTACAGGAATCATATGTATTCCTATTTTCTTCTGCTTTTTATTACAAAAGTCACAAGACAAGGACACATTAAAAATAGACACAGTAAAAGTTCTAGTAAGGATGAGCCAGTTGCAACAACAGCCTTGTATACAGGGAACATTTACCTTCTGTAAAAGATGCTGAGGCTTTTGTGTCACTATTATTTATAGAGTACCCTCAGAGGATTGGAACAAGACAAGGCAACCAAGGATGATACAGATCTAAATATAAAGCAGTTCTATTATAAAAATTTCCTTTCAAGAGGTGCTAAATATGAAAATGTGTATGCTTAAATTCTAGGCTTCTATTATATAATTTTCAGTACTGCCCTTAATTTTCTTCCCAGTCTCTCCTAAAACCACTTCAGTCAGCCATCTGGAAGGGCCTTGACTTTGGCATTGTGTGAAGCTATAATCATGAAGACTCCAAACTGGTTTCTGCAGACCAGATAGAGAAAAGCAGGGCTCCAGTGGTCCTAACTTCTGGCTTCTAAAGAAGGAAGAAAATCAGATGTGAAGGAGATGGAATGAGAAAATAGCTGGTTCTTTTGAGGAAAATGAAAAGGTTAAGTAGCAACTGATAAAATCAAAGCTGTTTTTTTAAGGAATTTTCTTTCCTATTCAGAGAAAATGCTAAGCTTTCTGAGCTTTATTTCCAAGATTGAAAAAGTTGTTATACTATGAAAAAAGTTATTTTTCTAGTTTGCATGGAGTTAATTTCAGGAGAGACACATGCACATAATTCATCTTTCTCTAGCACCTCTCAAAGAAAAATATTTAAGTTGCTTCCAAACCTTCCGCAGACTAGCAGGTTAGCAAAAAATAAAGGAGGGCATGTGAATTTTAAAATTTATTTTTATTAACAAAAACCAAGAAAGACTTTGTAAAATGAAAATCTTTCTTGTTCTATAAATATAATGATAATTACTTTTCATGGGAATATATTACCTTTTTTTTTTTTCTTTCTGGCACTAAAGAGTTAAGCTGTAAGAACAATTAACAGTTCAGGCTAAAAGCGCTAGAACATGAAGGTGGAAAAGTGTGAACTTTGCTGTCTGCTGAGTTCCTATTATTACCAAGTTTCTTTTTCTCTCACTTTATCACCTCTAGCATTTCACTTCAGGGAATATATAAAGATAAAAGAGAAAAATTTTAAGATAAGTTTACACTACTCTTTTGATGATCAAAATAGTTACATACATCCTGTCTTACCTGTGCTCCCCAACTGTAGGATATATGAATAAAAGTAAGTAGGAATAGAATTTCAGATAATATCCCATTTAATGAAGAAAGAGAAACTGCAAAAAGCATCCCACTAGTTATAGTATTTCAGGAACTCTGGTCATGTATATACTTAGGTTATTTATGACGAATTTCTGGTAAGAAAAACCGGAAAATTAAAAATCAACCAATAAGATCTCAGTACTGTGTCATTAAAGATGCCTATAAGAATGTGCTAAAAAATCTATACATCAAATGTATATAATTCAATATTTTTAAATAATATAAAATCATTATCAATTTAATTTTTTCCCAATAGGTGGAATAAAGTTCATTCCTCTCTGCCTAATGGATAACAGCTTAGCTTATACTTGGTGGTAGCCAATTTTAATTTGATCTTTCCTGCAGAGCTAGGCAAGGGGTTACTTGCTTATCACAAAAAACAGGAGACTTAGACTGGAGGAAGAAGAGACAGTTAAAGATATCAAAAGTTGTACTTGCAGGACAAAGCTAGTCACCTTCCATCCCCTGGCCTCTTTCTTAGTCAAGTTGGAAGCAAAACTATTTATTTTTTAATGAGGATGGAGATAATTGAATTAAGGAAATGTGTGCATTTAACAAACACAATGAACCATTAGAATAAAGATGTACTCAGTGAGTGATTGGAAGTCATGGAAAAAAGCAGCCATTCCAGACTAGTGGCTGATGTGATTAGCACATGAATGGTATGGGAAATTTCTGTGGGCCAATGGATGAGGTGATTTAGAAAGAATGACACACAGTTAATCTAAGCAAAATGAGAGGGGAGATTTGATATGAGAGTAGAAAAAGTTGGAAAACCTGGGATAAGGAATCTTATAGATAAGCAAAGTATTGCCAAGTATTGAGGTACCTGGGTGGCTCAGTCAGTTAAGTGTCTGACTCTCAATTTTTGTTCCGCTCATGCCTTGAGATGGAGCCCCACATAAATAAATAAATAAATAAATAAATAAATAAATAAATAAATAACTGCCAAGTATTAATGAAACTCCAGACTTGTAGTCAGGCTAGTCAGCACAGGTTTCTGTTTGTCTCCAACCTCGTTTAGTAGTGGAAATGGGAATTATATAGGGTGAACTATGAATTTCCTTAGAATTTGATGTTGTTGGTGAAGGAATTGTCTTGAAGACCCAGATAAAATTCTCCCTTCTAAAATCCTCCTTAGATTCCCAGCCCCACTAACTGCTCTTTTTCAGAATAACCCTGCTTTCCTGATCCCATATGTGCAGCCGGGATTGGCTAATGTAGGATCCTCTAGATGGTGAGTACCCGGGGAGCCACGACCCATGTCTGCAGTGGCCCGTATGATAGCGATCAGGTCAGGATCTTGTTTCTGTTGGGGACAGGAATGATCATGGGAGCATAGCTTTATTGGTTGGCCTCAGGATCTGGCTGTGAACTGAAGAAGGTATTCATTGGAAATGTAGTTGACATAAAAATCTAGCTTTATAACTATGTCATCGGGCATCTCCAAAGCACCAAGAATAATGTCAGGAGATGTATGAGAAAAACAATTATAACTTCAGTACCCCCAACCAGTAAGGACCTTAAAGCACTGGGATAATATTGTTCTTAAGTTGGTATACAATTAGAGGTAGAATGGAATCCAGTGTTACAAAGGAGGCCCATGTACTTAAAAAGAAGGAAAGTGATACAATGGTGATTGGGAAGTAGGTAATGTAGACTAAATAATATGTGGGTTTTTTTTTTTTTTGAAACCCATTGGGAAGTGGTAAATACACTAAGCACTATTTTTTATTTTTTGTTTTTTTTTAATTTTTTTTGCTTTTTGAACAAGGGGCTCTACATTTTTGTTTTGCAATGGGCCCTGCAAATTATGTAGCCAGCCTTGTGGTAATTTGAACATTACAGATAAAAAATAATTATGGGGGTATATGCTAGTAATGAGAGGACATAGATTACTTGGGAGGGGATTTCAAGAAACATAAAATGGGGAGTTGGGAAAAGAGACAAAAAAGTGATAAACTACCCCCACTGCCCCCCCCAAAAAGGTGAGATACTGAAAAGAGTAGCACTGTGGAAAACTGTGGCTATACTTCTTTGAGGACTTTGGCAGAATAGAAAATGCCCCAGAGTTGCCCTAACCCCCATCTAAAGGGGTAAGGAAGCTGGGAGTATTTGAGCTCTTACTTACATTCACCATTGGACTCCTTACAGTTAATACTTCAGCATTTCTGGCCTAGCTTGTATATAAACTGAGAAAAAGTCTTCAATCCTAGAGTTTCAGGGGCTGACAGAGACCCTAGGGGCCTGACTTGGATGGAAAAGCTAAGAGGATCTCACTGGGGCACCAAAAGGGTCTGCTGTACAGAATCCTCCTTTAATCCATTTGATATCTAGTGAGTTGACTCTGGGGATGAACTGAACTAGGCCACACTAAATTGGGAGTACCCTGCATGGGTTCTTCTTCCCAATGTGTATTTAGATGTGAAACTAATAATAACCAACTCAGAGGCCCTGAAACTATCTGCCTTTTAAAGTAATACAAATTCACAAAAGCACAAGCATGTGCAATGCATTCTAAATAAAGTACCTGATTTCTTAATTTCTTCAATATACTTCCCTGTGTGAACAGCAGTCTCTCTCAGCTCAGAATGTTCTAAATACAATTAGCTTTCTGCATTCAATTAAGTGCTTTGGTTTTACACAAAGCAAAATTTTCATTTCTAGTTTAACCAAAATTCAGACACCTGTAAATATGAACTATAGTGTCTTATTCTTCATCAGTGGATTTATTACGGATTTTAGAAAGCATAACAATATCACATCTGACGTGTATTAGGTATCAAAAATTTTAGGAATTAGTAGAGTAAGGATCTGCTAAGGGAATGCCTGGAAAACTGAGGGGACAGTCAGCTGGTTACTTCTTTAAGAGAGATAGATGCTATGGGGAGGGAAAGGATAATATGCTGGGTTGTGGGGTTAACTATAGTGCCTGACATTGACATTTCACTGGGGTTGTATGGTGAGGAAAAGGTAGAAAAATCATATTAGTATTTATAGCACAGACAGAAGCAGAATCAGAAGCTCTTTACTGAAGCATCCCATCATTCCCTTGTAGCAGGGATGCTATTGTCTGAATTCCAAGCTAAGAATTCTGTGCATTCATGCCCTACCCCAATGCCAGTTCCTTCATATCATTCCAGCTTCTTGGTTTTATTAGCCCTCCCTCAAGCTCTTGCACTGTTATCTACTTGCTTGTTCAATCTTTGCTCCACTACGTCATTTTGAAAGCCATAGTTTGAAGCAAATATAACAGACATTAGCTCTTGACACATTCTGGATACTGGGATAGGAGCTAGAGGCTCAAGGGGATTGAGACACAGTTGCTGTCTTCAAACATCTCATAGTCTAGAGGGAAAATATACTTTATCTCCTCATCTTGACTTTGAGATATTTAGACTAGCAGCACCGTGTTTGCAATCTCTTTATCGATCTCTGTAATATCTCTTTAGAAATGCTCCCAAGTAAACTCAGCTTGACATTCTCAGGAGACACTCCAGTTATAAAGAGTGAAATGTTAAAAAAAAATGACCATGACACCAACTAATTTTATTTCTTTCATATTTTTGATGTAGCATGATATAGCAGAGATTAGTAAATTTGATGAGGAATTAAGGGTAGGACTTTGATATGACAAGCACAAAGAAATTATCTCTAGATGGTCCTTTTCTTCCAAAGCATGTCATCAGCATTTATCTCCTTGTTACTTCCTCCACTTCATGTAATTCCTTTGATAACACCCTAAATATATTAGCTGAAACAAAGATGAAGAATATATGAACAATTTACTGGATTTTGGCATGACTTTTCCACTCTACTGCACCAAAGCAGTGTATGAATATCTCTGTATCCTTTAAAATATTATACTTGTCATAGCTTACCTTTTAGAGAATATTTTTTCTACATGAACTACAATTTTGTGTGTGGTTTTTAATAAAAATTAGAATGCTAAAAATAAGCAAAATAACAAAACTCATAAAAAAGGTCTAACTTTTCTTTCAGCACTTGTAATGACTAGGAAAAAAAAGAAAAAATAAATGAGTATGAATGTATTAATAGTATTACCTTTTTAATTATTCCAGTATCAAAACTATCATTGTTTAGATACCTATATTCATTTTTAACTTAAAATTCTTTTAAAAATCACTGACATAAATGTAAATGTACTAAGATTTTTCTTAATTAATAACAATTATAGTTGAAAAGGCACAAAAAATTGTGGGAAGGAAAAATAATGGTAAATTCAAGGTAAATTTTCATTTTTATCCCTAGCAAAGTCTAACATTATCAGAGCATTTGGTAAATGTTCAACATAAACTTAATCTCAAGAAAACCCCACCAGGGAGACTGAGTGGCTAAGTCAGTAGAGCATGTGACTCTTAATCTTAGAGTTATAAATTCAGGACCTGTGTTGAGTGAAGAGATTACTTAAAAATAAAATCTTAAAAAAAAAAAACAACCCACAAACATTGTTCCCTATGGATAAAGGCTAGCCACTGAATTCTACCTTTTATTGGTTACATTTTTGTGCTAAAATCATAACTTTTCAGGATCTCTTCATTTATTGGTTTTGGTTTTATACTGGTTGATCTCAGTTATTAAATAAGAGAGGATTAGGGCCAGACTTATGAGTTTCTAAAGAACAAAAGAATCTTTATTAAATGACTCTTAAAAATAAAATTGTATTATTAGAACTTGGTCTTCCAATTTTTATAAAAGCTAATTGGAAAAGACACATTATATCTCACAGTAATACAAACCTTCACTAATTGCCAAGATTGGGCATGAATAGATGATGATGTATGTTAGAATGTGTGAATTTTAAAATTATGTTCAGAACAGAGTTTATAAAAATAACAAAAACTAAAGCAAATGTTTCTGTAAAATTATTTTACTTATTTAGACAACTTCTGTCTTTTAACCATATCTAATTCAGTAGTTAAACTTTATAGGTCAATATTCTAGTTAAGTCTACCCTTGGCTTTTATGGCACATAAATATAAGGCATTGTATTGGAAATCACATAACAGTTGTTTGTTCAGTTTGGTGTATGGCCACAATTTTTAGTATTAATAAAATAAAGTATTTATTATAGATCAGTTCCTAAGAGACCTGAGGCCTATGTGGCAGAGCCACACAGTCTGATTAAATGCAAGAAAGTACACAGCATTACTGTGGGCTCTGAGATGGCTACAAATCCAGCTCGTCTTCTTTAATAGCTTAGCTCCTATAATATGTCCGCTATTTGATCATCACATGAAACAAGAGAAGCGTATCTGAAAACTCAACTACAGATCAATTCAATTTACTATATGTCTTTAGCTGCTAATCTGCAGGATAAAGTTCCTATTTATATAAAACTCATACACAGAAGTCAGCAGTGTGCTTTTACTTTGATTTGAATAAAATTATATGCATATTTAACGGAATAATAATTCTATTATAGCAAATTTTAAATTCAAGGCACTTTTGATGAAAATAGATTGCTCTTATTGACATTTATTATTTGTAATTCTGAGTCACATTAATGCAGTTCACCTCTGAAATTTCATTCCTATACATTTTCTATGTGCATAAGACTGTTCAGTTGAAAATGTATTTTTATAAAACTATATATTCAATGCATAGACTTAAAGAAAGATACAGTGTGCCTACCTCCAAAGTCTAGTGTGTGTGATCGCTTGAGAAGAGTATGATGCTCATTAGTTTAAGATTAGCTAGTCATTTATTTTTTATTTGTTTATATTTAATTTTTTTAATTCAAGTATAACATACAAAAAAAAGTATAACATACAGTATTATTAGTTTCAGGTGTAAAATATAATGATTTGACAATTCTATACATTACATTTCTTTAATATTTAAACATATTATCATACCAGTTAATTCCCAGAAGAAAATGCTCTAGATGTAGAGCTGTAATGTCAAACTTGAGGAGGTACAACAGGTGAAATGACCAAGATTAATAGATTTTTAACAAGATGCCTCAGCCAGGGAGTTAGGATTGCTGGCTTGAACCATCTTACAATACTTGGGAAATATTATACTTACATGTTTCCCAGAGTTCATAAGACAATGCCCATAGTACTTCCCGTTAAAATATAGAATATAAGTTCTAAGAAATGGAAACAAAACCTGATAGGAAAGAGTGGACCATCAAAGAAATAAAATTTCAGACAGGGCAATTATTTTGGTCCCATAAATGCTTGGCTGCAACCAGGATTTAATTATTAAAAAAAGAAAAAAAAAAAAAAAACAACACTAATTTTTTCCAATGCACTAAAAAATATCTCAGTCTCGAAATTACCTGGTCTAATATTTAGTGAATGTACATGACATTTCCTTTATCATTTTTTTACTCTTTAAATGCAAAATAATTGGAAAGAACACATACTCAAAATATCTATATTTGATCCACTCAGTCTACCTCTCCAGGATTCATTTTCTTGGAAGATAGGTATAAATACTACCTAGTTTGTACAGCCAGTTCAAGAATCTGCAACTGTGTGTGTGTGTGTGTGTGTGCAAAATCCCTTGCAGTTTCCTCACTGGAGGTGTCCAGGAAATAGTTACTTTCTGCAAAAGTCCTTAAACAGCAATCCTTAAAAAAGCAGATGAGTATGAATATATTATTCTGCTTATTTACCTCCATATACTGGTTATTCCATGATGACTCTTCTACTACTTTATGGCAGTAACAATATGGGAATATCAGTTCTATCATAATCTCTCCAAAACTGAATGCTAAAATTCTTTTCATTCATTTAGTAAATATTTCAAAACGCCTACTATGTGGCAGGTCCATAGTAGGCAAAAGAGTTACAAAGATGAGTAATAATGTACTTGCCACTGGTACAGCTCATTGTCTACTCAGAAGAGCCAGGCATATTGCTACATACACATCAAGTATGTTTTGATCACTAAGGGTCAATAATCACATACAATAATAATAACAAAAATACAAGCTTATCCTCAGACACAACAAATCTGATTAGAAATCTCTCTACCCTTGTTTTGTTTGTGTGTATGGGGAGAGCAGGGGCTAAGGGAAAGGAGGAGACACTGAGGAGCAGATACATGGAAAGAGGGAGCCAGAATATTAGTGCCTCTATCATTCTCCACATACATGAGATACTGGTTGAATAAAATTTAGAGCTATGTAGCAGACAACTGGAAAAATACTATCACTGCATAAAATGAAGAAGAAATAATTAAGAAAAATATATCACTAATATTAAACTACTTGGCAAAATAAAATTAAAATAATAACTGAATGACTAATAATGAAAGTGTATAATATTTGTAATTAATTCACTAAATTGGAAGTTGAGTTTATTGCATCTGACTCTTTGTGTCTATAATACATCTATGATAACCTCACTATGAGTTTACATATATTTAAAAGCTTAAAACCTTATTCTTTGAGTTGCTAATACCTATGAAAGGGAAAATATTTAAGTCCTATATTCTTTTTTGGTTTAATTTTGCTTTTGACAGCTTACTCATGATGTAAATGACATATAATAAACTCATTATTTAAAAATATGTATATGTTTGAATATGCATAGACATCCTTGAAGCTAAACAGTAAGCATATCCATCACCCCTATAAGTTTCCCCATATTCCTTGGTAACCCTTCTCTCAAACTCCTCCTTCTTACCCCCAGGCAACAACTTACCTGTTTATGTCAGTATAAATCAGTTTGCATTTTTTAGAATTTAAATAAATACAGTCTTAAAAATGTACTTTTTATTTTTTCTGTCATCCAGTATAGTTATCTTGAGACTTATTCAGCTGTTTTTTTAGTAGTTCATTGTTTCATTGCTGGGTAATATTGCATTATATGGCTATGTTGTATTTGTTTACTTAGCTGTTGATGGACATTTGAATTATTTTGCATGTTTGGCTATTCTAAGTAAATATGCTACGAATACTCATATATAAGTGTGTGTGGACATAGGCATTCATTCCTATTGTCTAAGTGGCTAGCAGCAGATTAGCTAGATCATTTGGTTAATTTTATAATTAGTTATTTTTTAAAGTTTTTATTTAAATTCCAGTTAGTTAACATACACTGTAATATTAGTTTCAGATACATGTGGAATATAGTCATTCCACACTTCTGTACAACACCCAGTGCTCATCACAAGTGCACTCCCTAATCCCATCACCTATTTAATCCATCCCCTCTGTAACCATCAGTTTGTTCTCTATAGTTAAGAATCTGTTTCTTGGTTGCCTCTCTCTCTCTCTCTTTCTCTCTCTCTCTCTCTTTTCTTTCCCCTTGCTCATTTGTCTTGTTTCTTAAATTCCACATCTGAGTGAAATCATGTGGTATTTGTCTTTCTCTGACTGCCAAGTTGTGTTCCAGAATTACAGTTTACATTCCCACTACCAGTATACAAGATCCAAACTTGCTTTGGTACATCTCTTAAATTCTATCCATCCTAATAGGTGTATAATGGTATCTCACTGTGTTTTATTTTGCATTTCCCAATGAATAATTATAAGAGATTCTCAGATTTCTTCATAATTACCACGTAATTGTTTGTCATCTCTGTGTCCTCTTAGATGAAATGTCTTCAGATTTCTGCCTACCTCTTCATTGGATTGTTTTTATATTAATGTGTTTTATGTTTCTCATATAATCTGGATACAGTCCCTTCTCAGTTATGTGACTTGAGATTATTTTCTTCCAGTCTGTGGGTTATCCTTTCACTATCTTAAAATAATATTTTAAAGACCAGAAGTTCATAAATATGGTAAATTATAATTTATTATTTTTCCTTTTATGGATCCTGCTTTTGATGTTGTATCTAAGAGCTTCAAAATATATGGAAAAAAATAGCTGATCAAATGAAAGAAGAAATAAATTTTCAAATATATTAGAGCTTCTAATAATTCTTTCTCAATAATTGATAAAATAATGCACAGTTATTAAAGATATAGACTATCTGAACAATATTATTAGCCAGCTTGACCTACTTGACATTCACACTCCCCCCAACAACAGAAAACACATTAAACTCAAAAGCCATGGTATGGTATAGATCAAAATTTGGGCCATAAATTGAGTGTCAGTAAATTTTTAAAAAGATCCCACCCATGCAAAATATGTTCTCTGAATCTGAAATCAATAACAAAAAGATCTCTGGATATTTCCCCAAAATATTTGGAAATCCAGAAAAAAAAAAAAACAATTCTAAATAACCTATAGAACAAAGAAGAATCACCAGGAAAATTTGAAAGTATTTCATCCTGAATGACATTGAAAACAAAACCTATCACTCAGAAGGAAATTTATAGCACTTAAGTATCTCTCTTAGAAAGTAAGCAACGTCACGAATTCATAGTCTCAGCTTTCATCCTTAAAAAAATAGAAAAAATCAAATTCATCCCAACAAAAGCAATACAAAGAAAATGATAAAGGTCAAATTGAACAAAAATCGATTGAATAGAAAAAACACTAGTGAAAATAGAACCAGAAGCTGTTTCTCTGACATTAATAAAATTGATAAAAACTTAGCTAGACTGATCAGCAAAAAAGACAAAATTATTGATATCAAGAATAATAGTGGTGACATCACAATAGGTTCTACATATATCAAAAGGATAATAAGGAACATTATGAATAATTTTATTACAATATATTTTATTAAGTCAGTTAAACTGGACAAGTTGCTTGACAGATTCTACCAAAACTCAGAAAGAAATAGATAAACCAAATAACCCAGTATCCATTATATAATTAAGTTGAAAATCTTGCCATAAAGAAAATCCAAGCCCACATTGTTCACTGATTAATTCTACTAAACAATTAAAAGGAAATAATACTAATTTTACACAAACCCTTTTAGAAATTCAAGAACAAGAGTATTTCTCGATTTATTCTGTGAGGCCATCATCACTCTGATGACAAACCACATAAAGCAGTATAAGTAAGAAAACTACAAACAACAATTTACATAAACATAGGTGTAAAACTTCTAGAGGAAATTCTAGCTGATTTAATCCAACAACATGTAAGTAGAATAAAACATTATGATCAGGTAGGATTTATCCAACATTCATTCCCATCTTAAACAAACAAACAAATATCTGGAAACTAACAATAAAAGAGAACTTCATCTTTCTGCTAATGGGTCCCTAACAGTAACATTATGCTAACATGGTGCTTAATGTTAAAAGACTGAATGCTTTCCTCCTAAGATTAGGAATGCGATAAGGATATCTGCTCTCAGCATTCATATTCAACACTGTACTGAAGTTTGTAACAGTGAAATAAAGCATAAATAAAATAAAGCGACATGCAATTTTTTAGAAAATAGTAGTTTTATTTATTTGAAGCATCCTTATCTCTGTCGAAGAAAGGCTTCTAGAATAAGTGAACTTGGCAAAGTTGTAGGATGTAACATCAAATATATAAAAATCAGTTCTGTTACAACTTCATTGTAGAAATGAACAGTCAGAAGAAGTTTAAGAGTACTATTTTCAGTGGAATAAAAATATCCTTACTTTGAGATAACTCTTACAAAACATGTGTCTTACATATTTAAAGCTAGAGAACATTGCTGACATAATGAAAGATCCAACTAGGGACACCTCGGTGGCCTGGCGGTTGAGTGCCTGTCTTTGGCTCAGGTCGTGACCCCAGGATCCTGGGATGAGTCCCTCATCAAGCACCTTGCAGAGAGCCTGCTTCTCCCTCTGCCTGTGTCTCTGCCTCTTTGTCTGTGTCTCTCATGAATAAATAAATAAAATCTTTTTTTTAGAAGACCCAACTAAATAGTGAAATCTTTAACCTGTTTCCGATATAGAGCATTCAATATTTATGATATAAATTTTCCCCAAATTTATCTATCAATTCAAAACAATCCTAATAAAAAAAATCCCAGCAGGATTGCTTTATGGAAATCTACACTTTTGTTCTAAAATTTATATGGAAGTGCTATGATATTGAGCAACTGAAATAACTTTGAAAAAAATAAAATTTGAAAGAATAATCACAAAGATGTGGTCTTTGTCTAAAATTACAGTTAAATAGATAAAAAATAGAATAGGGAATTCAGAAATAGACCCATGTACCTATGAACAGCTTACATTCAAAAATGTAATGGCAACTCAGTATGAAAGGGGTAACTATTTTTTTAAAAAGGAAAGAAAAAAGTAACTGTTCTTAACAAATAACTCTGAAACAACTGAAAACTTGTGCAAAAACAAAACTCTTCAATTTATACCTTACAGTATAAAAGTATTCTCAACAAATAACTCTGAAACAACTGAAAATTTGTGCAAAAACAAAACAAAAACAAAGCAAAACTCTTCAATTTATACTTACAGTATAAACAAAAAATTAACTCTGAATGTATCATAGATGTAAATGTCAAGTCTAAAACTAAATAAAAATCCTAATATAAAACATAAGAGAACATTTTTGTTTGCTCTACCTTTCTTTATGCTCAGATTCCTTAGCTACAGTACCAAAAGATTAATTCATGATAGAAAAACATTGATGAAATAGACTTTCAAAAAATACAAACTTATGCTTTTAGACAGTAAATAAAAAGACAAGCCTGAGAGAATAATACTTACTAAGGATATTTCTTGTGTTCAAAATTATAGTCACGTTCTCCAATGTCATAGGAAAACAATTCAAAAAATTTTAAATGTGCAGAGAATTTGAAAAGACATTTCAACAAAGAAAATTAAGGATAGCAAAACACAAATGAAGAGATGCTCAGCATCATTAGTTGTTAGGAAAATGAAAATTTAATCTCTTTGAGATACAACCTCACACCTACAGGGTTGGATAAAATTGAAACCACTGATTATACCAAATGCTGGCAATGCTCTGGAGCAACTGAAACGTTTATACCCTACTGATGAGCATGTAAAATCCTACAACCAGTTTGGAAAACAGTTTGACAGTTTCTTAAAACTTAAACCCATACACACTATACCATTTGGCCATTCTACACTTGGGCATTTACCTATGAGGAAAGAAAGCATACATCCATACCAATAATTGTATATGAGTATTCATGATACCATTATTTGTGATAGATAAAATTCATAAAACAACAGAAATATCCAGCAGTGGGTAAATGGATATATTTGTATATGATACAGTCAACCCTCATTATTTGTGGATTTCATATTTGAGAATTCCACATTTGCAAATTCCACTACCAACTAAAATTTATTGTAACCTGCCAAATGAATCCTATTGGCACTTCCATGGGCACTGGAGGACATTTGAGAGCACAGAGCAGTGAAAACATTTGAGTCATCCAAAGAGCTTATTTTCCTACTGGAGGCTGAACAAGGTCTTGTTTCAGCTCCTATAATCAGCAGCTCTCCATTCTGCTGTATAATCAGTGTCATGTGTTTTGCATTTTTGTGTTTTTGTTGGTGATTTTGCTGCTTAAATGGTCCCCAAACACTATCGAAATGTCTAATACTGTGCCTCATGGAGAAAATATGGATATTAGCTAAACTACTTTTCACCATGAATTATAGTGCCATAAATTCAATGTTAATGAATCAAAATATGTATTAAATAAGGTGTCTTTAAACAGAAACGCATATAAAACAGGATTACATATTGATTGGTTGATGAAAACGTTGTGACCAGAGGCTGGCAGGAACCTAACCCTGTATTTTCCTGAGGGGCAATGACTCAGTATTTGCTAATTCAGTCAGCTTGGACTTTATAAAACATAACTACTATGAATAATGAGAATTCACTGTATATCCATACAATGGAATATTACTTGCAATAAACCAGAATGAACTATTGATATATGCAACAAGATAAATCTCATAATAATTATGCTGAGAGAAGAAGTCAAGGGAAAAATCAGTACATATTTTATGATTCTATTTATATAAAACTCTACAAATGCAAACTGATCTATAGTGACAAAGAAGATAAGTGGTTGCTTGGGGGAGAAGAGGAGGTGGGGTAAGAAAGAACTATAAGAACTGTGTAGACCATGTTACCATCTTGATTTTGGTGATACTTTCATGGATGTATAATACATAAAAACATCAAAATGTGCAGTTTAAATGTGTAAAACTGTGTATATGTCAATTATACTTGAATAAAGCTGTCTGAAAAAGAACTCATTTTTGACAGTTGTTTAATGGCAGAGACAAGACTCTAAACCACAATTATATAAAGCCCATGGTAAGACACGAAGTCGGGAATGTTTGTATAATATTTGAATTTGATGTGTCAAGAGTATAATCTCCAGCTTCTACTGAAATGAAATTCCTTAGTGCTTAATTCTTACTAATTTTAAATTTTGTTGACTTCCTTTCTGTATATTGTCAGTTATCTATCTTCTTTGTTTCTTAGATGTCCCCAGTGAAGCATTTCATGTTCTTAAGTTTAAAATAATCTTCTTTATAATAATTATTATGAAGTTCATACCAATTTGTTAGTTTTAATGAAAAACACTGTAACGTAAACAACTATCCATTAATTTGCATATAGAGATAAAATTCCATTGTTGAACAAAAATTTACAGAATCTTTATATAGGCTCTCTCCCTTTATATTTTTGATTATAATAAAGAGCCATAATGATTTTAGTTTTCTTAAAAACAGCACAAAGATTATTCCTTACTTCACTAGTTTCTTTCATCTCTCTTGAATTGTAGTAGTTGATAGTTAAATATCACATGGTGTTTCAACATCAACAAAATATTTAGTTTGTTTGCCACTGACATAAACTATAATATTCACCTAATAAGAATATGTTTAGAAATTTGCATGTCATTGTATTATTATTACAGATTATTTTACTATTATATGGCTTATATTTATTTGATTATATATATATATATTAATTTTTTATATGCTCTATCCTGTGTTTTTAATCCTTATAACTCTCTCAATTTATAACTGGAAGTTTGTATCTATTAGTCTCCTTCACCTTTTAAACACTGTATAGTCTTATATGAAGGGGAATAGAGCCAAGTGAGAGAATAAGATTATAATATATTCAGTTCACAAAAATGAAATTATAATTTCTCCTGTTTTAGCTACTGAATGAACTACAAATACCCTTAAAATGATTTTTATGTTGTTATAAATACAACTTTATAGATGTGGTTCATAAAGTTGGGTTCATTAAAGAAAAAAAACCCACATACACATAATGATAACAACAACAACAACAATAACATAATTATAACTGAAACCTGTTGAGTGTTTAGTGTGTTCTGGCTGCTATGAAAGTGATTTACATATAAATCAAATACAAACTTAAGAAGCCCGTATTCATATTATCCCACCTTTATAGATGAGGAAACTGAGGCACAAAGAAATAATTTGTTCAATGTCACATAGTGAATTTTAGAGTTAAGTTTAAATGGATGAAATCTATTTGCATAGCCTGTTTGCTTATCATCTACTAAGTGTCTCATTTTTATTTGTGGGCAGAGGAATCACTTCACTTCATAGTCCTAGCTCTGCCTTGAAGGAGGAATTGTCTGGGATATTCTGAAAATGGAAACACAATTTAAGGCTCACAAGAACTTTTATTCTCCAGTAGACTACGGGAATTGGTAACCAGCCTTCTCTTTATTGTACAAAAACATCTGGTGCAGTTGCAAACGATGAGCAGATTGGTTTGTTAGCATTCATCTCTCAATCTAAGAAAGTATAGATTTAGTTTCTTAGTGACTTCATAAGGACACAGTCAACTGGAAGTGAATCCTTTTCCCCCTTGCTACTTCCTTACATCCTTTCTTCCTCCTTCCTTCCTTTCATCTTTCCTTCCACTAAATGGGATTCTGGAAATTTGAAGATGAATTTGATACTATTACATGATTTTATTATTTTTAAAAAGAAGAGAAAAGGAATCAATTTGCCCTAAAATATTAAAACTGCTAATTTTTCACATATGCCATAATAATATTCTTTTTACATGATTTTATTATTTTTAAAAAGAAGAGAAAAAGAATCAATTTGCCCTAAAATATTAGAACTGCTAATTTTTCACATATACCATAATAATATTCTTTTTATTCTAATCCTATAGAATGTTTTAAAACTTTATTTTAAAACCTAAATTTTATTTGAAAACACCCAATTTGAGAAGCTTCCTGTTAAGAAGAAAATATTAAGGAATTTTTGGAGTGAGAAAAACAGATAGTCTCAAAAATAGAAGGATTAAATAGAGAACCCATAAAAGAATCTCCTCAATGGGCATTAAAAATGAATATTTAGCATTTGAGTATATCTAGGTCTAAGGAAAGAGATAGCATGCACAGTGCTTGTGATAAAGTTGTTGGTGGCCTAATATGTTGCAAGTGTTTTGTCACCTATAGCCCTGCATTCTTTAAAGATGTCTAACACAAAAAAATCTCTCAAGTGAATTTATTGACTAAAACCAGTTCCACAGAACCAATTAGTATCTTACACAGGCTGCCCTGCAAGGCTTATGAGGCCATCCATCACTTGTCCATTTAACTATTTAGCATTTGTTCCAGCAATTTGTCACCATGTCAGAATGCTAGCATTTCAGAATGGGAGTTTTTGGTTGAAAGAAATCTAACTCAGATACTGCAGATATTTCTCCTTTAATAAGATTTACAGAAGATTTATGTTTCTATTATAGTTAACCTTAAACATCTTGTCTGGAGGGTGAGGTTAATTCTTTGTACTTCAGATTTTTCAAATTGAAATCAGTCATTTTATGTGAATTTAAAAATATTATGCAAAATGGAATTATTTTATATTTTAACAGTTCAGAGTACTAACATTGCAAAGCACCATACTTACCTCACAGCTTCAGTGATTACATTTTTATTACTTTTCCAATTCAGTCATTTGCTTTTATATTCATTTCATGTACTTTCTTAATTTCACACTACCCCTGCATGAATTACATTGTATTTACCACTGAATGAAAGAGAAAAATATGTACATTGTTCTTACTATATGAAGCTCAGGTATACTTGGAATTCTAGAAATATTTAATGGTGGAAAAATCACTGCAGCATTTGATTTAAATTTCATATAATTTACAATCAAATGTGCACCCAAATCAAGCACAGAGTATTAAATATAAAGCTGGGCTGTTGATTACAGATCATAGTCAAATGCTTAATTTTTCTCTTATAAAATGCCAAATAAATACTACAATAGTATAAATTGAAACACGCTGGCTGCTAATGTGCATTGACCAGAATCACAAGGAGAGGACTATAGCAAAAATATAATTTATGAAATAGGTCCATGTAGTAGAACAATCGTAGAAAAATATAAATTCTACATATTGTTTCAAATAACCAGCCATGTTACTACCTTAAACATGCCAATCAAATGAAAATTATTCAGATGCCTAACCTTTAGAATTGATTCAAAAATAGCATGCATCTTTTACTGGTGGAAACAGATATGTAGCTGATCTCTTTTTCCAACTACCCTATAGAAGTTCACCTGATTAAGATTTCTAATGCAAAAGAGGCAGGCCAGATGCTGGGAACTCAAATGCCATCTCCTCATCTGAATGCTGTTAAGCAGTTCCCATGGCATTTCTCATAGCCTTTCAGTGTGTGCTTGTCACTAAACTCAATCCCACAGATAAAAGAGAAAATATAAACTCCTGAGGGAGGAGAGTTAAGTAAGTGCTTCTGTCTAGTACTAAAGCTTCAACCAACAATCTCAATCCTTCACCATATACAACCAAGAGTTTGACATGGATGGGTAATAAGTTAAAGTAAGGAATGCACAATATATTAATAGGTGTGCACACATGGATACATGAGTGTTCACAACTAATCTCCATGTTGAAGACATTGCAAACCCTATCATCCATATCCATTCCTGAGAGTGTGTGTTGTTACTTAGAAAATACATTTATCTAGTGAAGAAGGCTTTAAAAGGTAGAGAAAAATGTTTTTAAGGATTATTGGTTCAATATTTATATATATGTACATATATTATTACATATATTATTATATATACATATACAAGTATATTTCCACAGGTTTTTGCAATTCTTATTTTCAAAATGAGGCTAAAAAGAAATCATCTTACAGATACATTTTCCATTGGTATCTAAAATTAAGATATTTCTTAAGTATTCATCAAATAAAAAATAAGCTATTTGGCCAAATTATTTATCTTAAATCTTCATTAAAGTAGGCTGTCAGAGGTTATAAAGTATCAGAGACTATAAAATAACTTATCAGAGACAG
Source organism: Vulpes lagopus (assembly GCF_018345385.1). Lineage (NCBI taxonomy): Eukaryota > Metazoa > Chordata > Mammalia > Carnivora > Canidae > Vulpes > Vulpes lagopus. The sequence continues at coordinate 134,056,078 of NC_054826.1, read as the reverse complement.
GCAGACTGAAATATAACTCTTACAGAAGAAACCAACTCAAGAAATTCTCTCTGAGTAAAAGGGGCAGAGGAAAAAGAGAAAGAGAGGGTGGGAGGTAACAGCTAATAATGAATAAAGTGAATAGAAATATCTTGGACACACTTATGGAAACTATAAAATGGTAAGGGCATACTCTGCTGATGGCACAAGGCAGCAATAAGTACTAGAATTGAACGAAGGGAGAGTGGAATGTGTACAAATGCTGATTGATTTCTTAATCTACTCTAACATAGGGATTGAAAAGAGTATTGTTTCCATACATGTATCTTACCAAATTCACAGACATAGCAGCTACACAGAGGTTACCTCTGGGTAGAGAATGCTATTTTGTTTATTAATTTGGTAATAATTAATAATAATAATAATAATACTGGAGAGGGCACCTTTGTTTATTAAATATGCCACTACTACTAACAACAATAATGATACTAACTACTAATAATACTGCCAACTACTTCAGCCACTGTTCTTTATATACCATAATTCATTCAATACATTCACAATCTATAAAAGCAAAGTATCACAGGACAAAGGATTTGAGCCCAGGAAGGTCTCTAGCTCCTGTCCTCTTAAGCATTAAAGTCCTCTTAACTGCCTACACTATTATACAAGTAAAGAAAGAAACTACCATTTATTGAGTTCTTTCATTTTTTACTTGGTAACAACTTTATATATACAATCTCATGTAATACTTCTCAAAGTCCTGTAAAGTCATTATTGTTGTACCAGCTAAATTCAAATAAATTACTAGAGGTTATAGCATGAGCAATTGATAGAGGAGATATTCAAATCTAGGTCTGTCTGACCTCAAAGCACATATTTGATTGCCCTTTCAACCAGTTAACAGAATACTACTGCCTGTACAAAGCCAGTGTTTTAACCTTAATTTCACATACACTCTTCCTAGGACCTTAAAGCTGTATATAGAAGCATAAGTTAATATGATGAATACCCAGCTGTCCTTATGGTGATAAGAAATCTTTGGGTTGTATGGGTACACGTGTTTCTCAAAGGAAAATGTGATTTATACATTTTCAAAAAGTATTATTTTAGAAATTTATGTTAAAGCTTGGAAAAGAGTAAGCATAACATGAATGTAGGTTTTCTCTCTCCTCATGAAAATCATCTTGGAGTGGCTATCTCAAATTTTCTTTAAGAATCTTTAAGGAAGAAGAAAGAAATTTTCTTCATGAGCCATAGGCAATGCAAGACTTAATTAAATAATGAATATATATGTATAAATATAGAGCTGTTGCTCTAGATATGCCAGTGGTTTTATTTTATGGCAAGCTGAATGAGGGCTCCTTGAGGGCTTGGTTCTCTCCTATTGCACATGATAATTCCAGGACCAATAGTGGTGACTGGCACATAGTATGTGCTTGGACTCACCATGTGCTGAAAGAGGGCTCAGCATAGGCATGGTTAAAGCATATGAACAGTGGAACAACATCCTTTATTAAGTATACCAATTACAAGTTTCTAGAAGCTACATTTGCTAATGGGACAGTGTTTCTGACTTTGCTGGATGACGTAGGGTGGGAATATGCAGAGATATAAAAGGGAAAACAGTCTAGTCTACTGCTCTAATCTCTTAGTAGAGATCTTTAAACTCTTCTAGAACTTGGGTGTCTGGTCACATTTCCAAACTGTGGTAATACACTGCTAACAATTAGGTTGTAGGGTCTATATAGAATAATTTACAAATAAGAATCTCAAAACTATATTCAAGAGAAAGCAGGGAGAAAGGTGCTGAGTATGATCTACATAGATATGGAGAAAATTGTGTGTGTGTGTGTGTGTGTGTGCATGGTATATATATGTGTGCTTGCTTCAAATATCAATGCTTTTCCCTTCCCCTATAAGTAACATTTGACTTAAGCCAGAGCTAATATTGCCAAATGAGCAAACATTCATGGATAAATGCCTCACATCTGGCAAAGTGAAGTTAGCTGACATTTACTTCACACAAAGGAACAAGGATGAGATCAGATGGAATCTCGTAGGGTCTAATATTGGTGTCTTTTTCTATCATTTTTTTGTTGTTGTTTTTGAAGAAAAGTAGGGAAATTCATTATCAGCTAAGAAGTTAAAGGAGGAGATCATATTTTATTTATATTTTTAACTTACTTGTCTTATTATATCAATGGATACTTACTGTAAAAATAAGGAAAGGCACAGACATGAATTGTAGATGACTTGGAAAATGCAGGTACACATAAAAAAGGGGGAAAATGGCTCATGACTCCTTAATTCAGGGAGAAACACTCTTAAAATATTGTTGTGTTTCTCCACAGTATTTTCCGTGTGTGGGTAGAGAGACGATAGATTTGTTGAAAGAAACAAAAATAGACCTTGATCTTGATAGATGATGATAGATAGATTTACATGTATGGATTAAAATTATTTTTTACAAAACTAGAATCAAATTATATAAACTCTTTATGATGTGCACTTAATTTCAAATATATCCTAAATATTTTCTGATACGGTTTTAAAAAACTTTTTAAATTTTTTCATAATATTCCGATCATAATTATTTTTTATCTTATAGCAATAAGTTGCCTTTAATAGAAAATTTATAAATGCACTTTCAAAAGATCACTTTGAATATACCTTGAAGAGTGGAGTTTGCTTAAGAGTGCATGTTTTAATAGAAAAATGTGGTAGTAATCTAGATAAGAAACATTAAAGAGAGGGCAGCCCGAGGGGCTCCGTGGTTTGGTGCCGCCTTCGGCCCAGGGCATGACCCTGGAGTCCTGGGAACGAGTCCCACGTTGGGATCCCTGCATGCAGCCTGCTTCTCCCTCTTCCTGTGTCTCTGCCTCTCTCTCTCTGCTTCTCATGAATAAATAAATAAAATCTTTAAAAAAATTAATCTTTAAAAAAGAAATGTTAAAGAGAGAGACAAGTATTATAAATGCAGGATGGGGAAAATTGAAAGATTAAGAGAAATAAAGAATAATGTGGGTAACTGGGTAGTTGGGTGGTGATGTTTCATTTTTATTGAGGAGACAGGAAAAGAAGTTATATTACTGTTTTTAAAGGAAATCAACATACAGTGATCACTTCAGTTGATGCAACAGGAAATAAAAGAAAAATAGACAATACTGGTATAAAATTAAGAATGAAAATTGAAATTAAGAATAATGTAATATTTTGGATAAAGAAGTAGAAGATAATAGGAAATCAAATAAGAAAGAGACAATAAAGGGCCTAGAAAATGATGATTGATATGATTTCACAACCATGTCAGAATAAGTTAAAATATGCTGGGAAGGATAAGCAGTTATAACCATGGAGTGAATTTTGGATGCAAATAATAGAATGTATGTGGCATATATGGAAGTTAAAAAACATGAACCCTAATTATCCTCAAATGCAAGAGAAGAATTAGAGCATCACCAGGATTATTGAATAAATTCATGTTTTCCTCGTTTATGCCATCCTTGTACCTTCTAGAGGTGAGTATTTTCTGGAATTTCACATTTATTATTTATTATCTTGCTTTTTAAAATATGTATTCATACCTAATACATATTTTCTCTTCTTCTATTTAGGTCAGTTCTAACCCTTGAACTATACAACAACAACTAGTAATGTTTTTGACTAATATAAGATGATACCTATTACAGGTGGAAATGCTGTCTCTGCAAAGAGGGTAAATATGAAGTCTCAAGAATCATAGTAGCCATCTCAGGTCCAGAGATCCCAAGCAATATGCATTCTTTGTTACCAGTTATGTGTGTGACTTCTAGGGATTTTTTCATGATTTATGAAAGTATTTTACTAAAAATCCTCTTTGTAAATGGGAAGAAAAGAGGGGTGTTTAAATAAATATACACATGGGACACCTGGGTGGCTCAGCAGTTGAGCATCTGCCTTCAACTCAGGGCATGATCCCAGGGTCCTGGGATTGAGTCCCACGTCGGGCTCCCTGCATGGAGCCTGCTTCTCCCTCTGTCTGTGTTTCTGCCTCTCTCTTTCTCTCTCTGTGTCTCATGAATAAAAAAATAAAATCTTTAAAAAATAAACATACACTTAAAGAGATAGTTAAAAATTTGTTTGTTATCTACCTAACAGAAATATACAATGATAATGCCGGCAATACTTTGTAATTAGTCAAAAATGTATAGTTGATATTTACCATTTCCTCTCTTTTTTTTTTTTTACCTACACCATTTTTTCATCACCCTCAGCTAACTTCTCAGCTGGTTAGGGTCCTCTACTTGATGAGGTAATTTAATTTTTGAAGTATCTAAGTCCTCTAATACCTTGCATTTGTTGAATTACTTTTTCCAGTGACATCTACGATTTATCATAAAAGTACCAAGAAGTGCCAGCAAAACATTTAGGTTACATTCAAAGTCTTCCTTGCCTCCACCAGCAGCCTTATTTCCTCTTGGTACTTAGAACTGATCACCCTGTTCTGTCCATTGGCTCTAGAGCGTAAGGAGCTTGCTGGCAGTTTCAATTTAAAAGAAAAAAACCAATTTGTATCCCATTTTTAAAATCCCATTAAGATTTTTTTTAATTTAAATTCAATTTGCCAACATAGTATAACACTCAGTGCTCTACCATTAAGGTTTAAGGATTCTAAACAAAAAGAGCCCAAGATTTCAGGAAAAGAAAGCTAAAGTTTTGCAAGCCAATAGCTAAATGGTATAGTAGAGGCACTACTCACACTGCTCCTTAGGTCTCAGATATGTGTATGCTGGCTGTAGAAGAAACAACACCTTAATTGTCATTGTTTTAAAGCATATACTACATTGTATAGGACAGAACTCCAACTTCACTGGATATTATTATTGGCAGGTGCCTTAACTGAATCTTCCATAATTATATCAGACTAGCTTACTCTAGCAATGGTAAATTTGACATAATATGTGAAATCCATGATCCATGAGCATGGGTTTTGTTTCTTTGTTTTGTTTTTGTTTGTCTGTTTTTAAGAGTGTGTTATTTGGTTACAGCAATGCAGTTTGTGGTATCAGGATTGTAAACGGTTTCCTAAAATTATGCAGAGTGGTAGTGACAGAGGCATTGTTACAGGAAAAGAAATCAAATTCATATCCTCTCTTCCCTTCAAATCTTTCACCAATAGCCTGAATACCTATGAAGGGACCACATCAGGTGCTTAACAGCCTTGATACTTAGCTACATACAAGTATTGAAATCATCTTTAATGTTGGGGAGCTCTGTATTGGCCCTATGCATAGTTTGCATTTTAACACCACGACCACTTTGTAGATGGATAAGGAGTGAAGATAACTTACATCCAAAACACGGGTCATTTTATCTGACTATGGAAAAAGTCATTTTTATTAAATGTTGGCGAAAACTAACAGGGGAAATTATATTCATAGACTATATGCCCATTTAGAGAAGTAATTCACATGACTTTTATTAAATTTCCTTATCACCGAATCTTGTTTGTATCAAGTGTCCGATCAATTTGCAAATTGGTAGGGCCTTTGAATCCATGAAAACCCATTCCTTTGGCTATCACTTCTTCCTGGCAAAGCAATCAGATATACTAGATATACTGCTCGTAGTTTCGCTCACCAAAAAAAAAATTCTATTTGCCACTGTCTTTCAGGACAACACCTGAAGAGAATTGTAATATGATTTTAGACTATAATTTAGTCTTGAGCAATGTAGAGGTTAGGGACACCGACACCCATGCAGTTGAAAAATCTTCATATAACTTTTGACTCCCCTAAAACTTAACTATAATAGCCTACTGTTGACCAGAGCCTTACAGGAAGAATGAATAACACTATCTTGTATATGTGTTATATACTGTATTCTTAAAATGGAGTAGACTAGAGAAAAGAAAATGTTATTAAATCATAGGGAAGAGAAAATACTTTTACAGTACTTCACTGCATTTTCAAGAAAAAAAAATCCATGTAAAAGTAGACCCTCACAGTTCAAATTTGTGCTATTCAAGGGTTAACTTGTGCCAGCATATCTACCTAAAAATGAGATTTGAGATATTTTTCTTCCTCCATCAACCTATAATAAAGAATTTCCCATGAAAGCATAGAAATTAGTGTAGGAGTAGCTTTGCTGAAGTCTGAATTACTTACTTGTACAATTTTTTTGTGTCTTCAAAATCTACTCAAGGACTATCTAACGTATACTATTTTCCATTTAATAAGGGATTGCTTCTGAATGACCCCCTTATGGCTTGGCAGATCACATAGCAGTTAGTTTAAATTGGCAGCTAAATCCCATAATCACTGTGACTCAATAGCCAAATCTTTAGATTCTGTGACAGTCCAATAAAAAAACCTGTTATTTAAAAGAAATAAATAATCTTCTAAGTCCTCTCATGTTACCATCCCAAGTCTGAGAGTCTCACTTCTTTCAAACTTACTCCTTAACACTTATGTGAAAGAATTAGTGAAGTCATTGGAGCCCATATCATTATGGCCGTGTCTCCTACTACCAACACAGCTACAAAATAACTTTTTTTGATAAAGTAGATTTGGTCTTACCTTTTCTCAATGCCTTTGTGAGTACATTGGCTTCTAAGCCCTTTCAAGAGACACAGTTCAGATTACAGTGAGCAGTGGCACATAATCCACTCTAACATTTCTATTTTCTTGAAAATTTTAATTATTTCTCTCCACATTATGCTAGAAATAACGTGGCATGCCTATTTCATTTCATATAGACCACTTTTGAATCCAGGTATCAATCAGCCTATCAGAAGCTACTACCACCTTCAGGAGTGGAGGGATAATGGTAAAGAGGTAATATTATTATAGGTCCTAGAGCCTTTGTTGGGACTGCTTTGCAGATTTGAGGTCAAAGAAAGATTGAGTGATAAAATAGATAGCTTTTACTTAGATACCATAGGAAGCACATGGAGCAGAAGAAATATGTTGGCTTGGAGAAAGTGTCTTCATATTCCCATATCATCCACCAGCCCTCTGATTGGCTAAACATACCATGAGGTCAGCAGACATATGACATATGATGTGTTATAGAGAAAAGGTGGGAGACTGTGGACAGTTATCTTAAAAGTAAACATTCAATTGTCCAACATAATACTACAACATATTTAGCCAGTCTTCTATGGTGGACATTTGGTTTGTTTTCAGAATATATTTTAATGAAAAATAAACAGTATAGCTATGACTACTTTTGGCACATATGAAATGTTTTCTCCAATGTATATGCCTATAATAGGATTACCACATTTTCAAATTCACAAAATAATGTGAAATGCTTGAACTATTTCATCCTTTCTCTAATTATATAAGAGTTTTTGTTACTTTGCATCCTTGCCAAAACTTTTGCAAATTGGGAGATATAAAATCATAACCGAATGTGGTCTAAGAGTGGACACATTTTTTTTTTTTCAAAATTAGAGCTGTGGAGGTTCATATGGCAGAAGAAAAGTGTCGGTAAAAAAACCCTCCAGATGAGAAAGCCAAACATTTGTGAGACTAGGATATTTTCTGAGTCATCTCTATAGATTATAAAACCACCCAGATGATAGTAAGACTTGTGATAAAGAAAGTCGTAGAAGCAGGGGCTAATGTCTGAAATAGGAAGTAATTTAGTTTCTGATGTTATAATATTAATTTTTGAACTAGAGGAGGCATTTGTAAAATAAGAAAGATACACACCTAATCTTTAAATGATAATTGGATATTCTCTGTATTGGAAAACAAGCCATCTTCACTAGAATGAACACCAACAGACAATGTTGTTTCCAGGGAGATCAGAGTTCAGTGAAGGCATAATATTGGCAAAAAAAAAAACAAACAAAAAACAGTTAAAAAGATAAAGATATAGGGGACATGTGCATTGTGTTTTGAAATAGTATTTATAACACTTTGTTTTAATTATATTTCTAGATGATTTGAAGTTATCCCCGAATGTCTTATACTATAACATGCCTTTTTAGAGCTCTTATATAATTTTTCAGGCTAAGTTATCTGTATCTATATCTATATACATATATGTAAATATAGACACATAGCTGGCTAGATATAGATTTATATTTAAGTTACATACAATTATGATAGGGCTTAATACTCTTAATACTGTTTCATTTCTAATATTCATGTGATAAGTAGTCAGAGAATGAAATTCTTGGGTCACAAATATTTTCCTTAAAACTGTGTAGATGAATTACTGTTTTAGTTTTTTTCTTCATTTAATGTTATAGGTGAGAATATTAAAGGAGGCCCTAATTTTCTTCCTTTGTGGATATCCTACAGTTTTTCCCCTTTGGGTTTTTTAAACTTTCTGATTAGATTTTTATACGATTCTTTCTGTATTCTTGAAATTTAAAGAAAGTCACCATAATTTATGTAGACAGGGATATAGTTCTATTAATCTTCCCTGGAACCCTGCTGAACCCTTTCAAACTACAGGCATATGACATTCTTTGACTTTTTTTTTTATTGTATTTCATACTATAGCTTTCATTCCACTGTGCTCTGAGGTCTCTCTAGGTAGCACCAATTATCTCCAGGTATAATTCTGTTCTTGGTGCTCCAAACTTACCCTCTTTGCTTGTTATTTTCACTCCTTTGCCCCATCCTCATTCTGGGACATACTTTTGCTTCATATCACTTTCTGTAGTATCAACTCTGCTATTTCCTTTTCCTAAAGTATTAGGGACTTTTCTCCCTGCTGCTGTATTTAATTTAATTTCAATATTTTCCTATATCATCCATCTCTGTTTTATTTCAGTCTGACTCTCAGCCAGAACTTTTGTCATGTGTCTTTTGTCTTATCATTCCACATTTCATCTCCGGTTACAGAGGATCCAGGTTATATTGAATTACATTGAAAACACAGATGGATACATTCTAGCATTTATTCTTTTTCTTACAGCGAGATTTTTTTTCAAAGCCTCTTTTTTTTCTTATCCTTGAATGGTATAACTATTTTTTTCTTCCTTTTTGTCATTGTAGAATCTTTTTATAGGCTAAAACTGAGGGGTTTCATTCTTCTCTATTTTATAATATTAATACTGGAAAGATCTATTCAGGGATATCATTTGTACCAAAAGGAAAAGTTCTCCTGCTGTTTTCTCATCCTCTGGTATAGTGCTGTTAGAATATGCATCACAGGCATAGTGATACAAAGCACTGTTTCAAATGTTTCTCATGAATAAGTTCATGAAAGTTTGTCATTTGCCATTCTGAAAATCTACAGTGGATTAGCATACCCTAGTTCACTTGGCTATAATTGATGAAATTGTCCAACTTATTGCTCCGAAAAATAAGAAGACTAAATTTGAGTTAAACAAGATGTGAGCTACAATATGTTTATATGTTAATATTTCCCCTCCTTTCTTTCTCTAATTTCTATCATTTTTTTCTGATATTTGAATTTCACATATATATGAGCTCCCAATTTCTGATGACAGAATCAATAAATCAAAACAATGAAACTGGTAACTGAGGAACTGGACATTTGGGATTACAGCAAAGATGCATTCAAAAGACATTGAAAACTGAAACTATTCTTCACCTTCAGCATCAACATCAGCCAGGGGTTAAGCAAAGGCCAGAAAACTGGTGCATGAAGAGGTATATCTTGTCTCATGCCACAGACAGATCAGGGGGAGACGTTCCAAAGGTATGGAGACACTCTGTCATGTATCAAGTGTAGAGTTGCTCTGAAATCTTCAACGTGCTGGTGATGTCTCCCTCTTTAACATAAGATAGCTGCAACTATTCTGAGCATCACACTTAGGAACAACTATGGTTTAGCATGAGGAAGGGGGCACTCTGGTGACCATGTCTTTATTATATTGGAAAACATGTTCTAAAAGTTGCCCAGCAAGGTTCCATTGGTTAGCATTTGATCCTATTACATTCATTAACAAAAAAGAAAGAAAAAGAAGAGACAAAGACAGAGAAATTAGGTGTTGAGCATTTTTAACCTCCGAGATGAAAACCAGCCTCTACTATCAAGGAAGAATGGCACACATCCGTTCATGGGCTTATGTCATGGAGAACCAGAGAGGAATATATCTTTTTGTGGGATTGTGCACTCATCTTGCTCTGAGTGTCCAGAACTATCACCAATGAACTCAACAGTCTTTCTTAAATTCCCAAACAAAAAGAATGCTTAGAGCAGATTGATTCCAAAGATTTTAGAAGACTGGCACATAGGTTTTTCCTATTAGTGTGGCAAATAGAATGTTTTGTTATCTTTGAACCATGTTTTAAACATTACTTAAATTAATATATCCAAAACTGTCAAGGAATCCTGAACCCACTCCCCAAATTTTATTCTCTAGGATTTTAAAAATATGCCTCTATGTCCAGACTGATACAAAACCTAGAAGAAGGAAAAAACAAAAGTATCTTAATTTCATGTGACTTTGTCACAGCTATACTGAATAGCACTTCTACCTCCTTTTTATGTCATTAAGTCATCTGTCAGAGCCAAAGACTACTATTCCTCATCTTATTAGATAAACCTCACCCAAGTCCATCCAAAATAAAAATGTTAAGCTGGAGAAATGGTTCATATTAAACTGCTTTATCAGTTTAAAAATCAAGCTAGCTAAGGTTAGTGGGGAGAAAATCTAGAGTAGCCTAACAGAGGAAATTCGTATCTGTGTCTTTCATTCTCTAGGAATGGTTAACCTGCAGGAAAGTTCTCAGTCTATTATGTCTGTCTTGTGTTTGAGGCGACCCATACGAGGCAACTTTGTGGTTTTGCTGCACCCCTTTCTGCAGTCAGACACACTTTTAGGCAGCTCTACTCCTGGCAGCCTTTCTGCTTATTTTAGCCACCAGCAAAATTGTAATGTATAATCATCATCACTGATTTCAAATACTACATTACAGGGGGGCGAGGGAGAGAATGCACCTCAGGTCCTAAACTCCGTATATGATACAAGGCTTCCCTTGTTTCCTTATCTCACTACAAACCAGTAACTTTCAATGGGCTTCTGTTTTAAGCGTTCTCTGTAACTTCCCTGAGATGATACTGTTTCTCAGGAAAAGAAGCAAGTATAAAGTGTTCCTTGGTGACCTCAAGTCTAGTTCCATATGTACTAGACCTACTACTAATTCTTTATTATTCCCTATATATGAATAGCATCCTTCCCTAATTACAAACAGAGTTTCAGACTTCTTTTTCTCAAACTTGAATATTCTGTTAATCATTTCAATAAGAGTTGAGAAGGAAAATTAGATAAAATTGTTTGTTCTTTTCTGCATGTTAGCTTGATGTCTTTCATGCATTATTTTATACCGCTAAAATTTGAAGGAAAAAATTGGAAAAACACTTTTACAACTGAGAGAAAAAAAAAAGATAATTCCATCCAAAAAATATTTCTCTGAAGCTACTGAAGCCAACATAAATAAACTAAATTTTCATTTCCCACCTGTGGGTATGTTGTTGTTATTGTTGTTCAATTATTAACATGTAAAATTTTTGTGAAGGTAAATCAATCTGAGACGATTCCTTGGTATAAGGTAATTTCTCAGCAGACATTTATAAAGTGTATTCTAGTATAAAAAGCTTTATAGGATGTTTTGTATCTTGAATCCTTCTTTTTTTTTTTCAGCCTTGACTCCTTCTAAGTGAGATCTCAAGACCAAAAAGATTTAAAAAAAGATTAAGAAGTAAGGAAATAGTTCAATTAAAACATCCACCAATCTCCACTCCCTCACACACACCACCATTTTAATAAATACACATGATCTCCCTTTCTCCCATCTATTTCCAGAGAATAACATCGTAATAAACAGTTTTCTCACCACATGGCATTCAGAGGTGCTGACCAGAGCACAAAATGCTAAGATGAAAGAGATGAGAAAGCTAAATTATAGTAAGTTGATAAACACTTATGTTAAAGAATACATAAATAAAAGAGATAGCTGTAAGAATTCTTAATAAGAAGAATTGTGTGTATGAAATCTGAATACTCTTTCCAGAGCATTATCAGTGGAAATACATCCATTCAGAAATCTCTTAAGAAGGATTTAAACCAGGTAAACCATGAGAAATTCTGAAGATTAAACCTACAAAAATTCTCTAAATTATAATAAAGGTCTTCAGGCTCTAGTACAGGGGAGCTTATAAAAATAGATGCAGCCATTCTGGAAATAATTTTGCAAGTATTTAATGAACCTTAAATTATACATATTTTACCAGCCAGGAACTCCATGCCCCAATGTTTATACAGCCTAGCAAAATGTAAGCCAAGTAAATAAAGAGACACATATGAGGATATTCATGACTCTGTGTGTATGTTTGTGCATATGCAAGTGTGTTTATTTTGTGATAGCAAAGAGAGGAGAACAATCTAAGTGGCAATAAATGAATAGAGAATAAAATGTGATCTATAGAAACAATAAGACATCTTACAGCAGTAAAAATAAAATACATCCACATACATCAATATGGACCTCAAGATGGATCAAAGGCCAATATTAAGAGGAGAAAAAACGACAACTGTAGTTCCAATAATGTAATTTTGTAGATATGAGATCATGATGATGATTTTTTAATAAGGAGATTTATAAGTGGTTTTAAGACATACATTAGATACCATAGGTAGCATGGGGATAAGGAAAATGAGGTAAAGAATGACAGATAACAATAAAATAAATATAGTGGGATTCTCTGTGGAGAAAAACCAATAGTCTAATTTTGAAGGTTATGATTCATTTAATTTTGTCAACCTGAGGTCAAATGTAAAATAAAAAAATGAATAAAATAAAGTCAGATGAAAATTGAAAATATTTACTTTAGTAAATTTGGGTTTTTAAAAATTGTTTATTGAGTGCAGCCTGGGTGGCTCAGTGGTTTAGCACCACCTTCAGCCCAGGGTGTGATCCTGGAGACCCGGGCTGGAGTCCCACATCAGGCTCCCTGCATGGAGCCTGCTTCTCCCTCTGCCTATGTCTCTGTCTCTCTCTCTCTCTCTCTCTCATGAATAAATAAAAGATCTCTAAAAAAATTTTTTATTGAAAAATAAATTCAGAACAAATATTAGGACCTTATAGTATAAATTATGGAGTTTGTTTTATGTTACAGTTTAATTATAAAAGGCACCTTGACCAAACTTACATGTCTGTAATACAATGAACCTTTTTCATCCTCTATTCTACATGGCATCTTATAAGCTATCACCATTCTGAAAATTCCATTGTTAGTGATATATTTTTCTTAGTTTCTATGTTTGCTCATTGTTCTGATTTTCATATTAGTTTCCTAATTGTTCCCTCTTATTTCCTTTCCCTGGGCTACCCTTCTCCTCTGGGCCTTTTCGTTCTCCTTTCACCCCACAGCATTTATCTTTGGGATCTCCAGTCAAAACCTCTCTGTGTAGACGAGGATTTCAACAGACTTTAAACACATCATTTACAAATCTGAACACTGGATCTTTACTTTGATAAACCCCGTCCTCTTCCACTGTTCTCCATCTCACTGAGCAGCCCTATCATCTAAAAATTTCCTTCTTCATTTCTTTCTCATGAATCCTACATATCCAGTCCACTGAGTACTGATGATTTATGATTTTTTTTCAAATTTATCCATTTTTTCCATCTCTACTGTCACTCACAATCATGTCATGCCTGAAACGCTTCAGTAGGTTTTTTTTTTTTTTTTTTTTTTTTTAGAAAGAGAGGGAGAGAATGTATGTCTTCTTTCAAAAAACATCTATTCAGGTCCTCAGATCCTCTGCCCAATTTTTTAATTGGATTTTTTTGGTTGGTTGTTTCTTACTTTTGAGTTGTATAAGTCTGTATGTATTTTGGATATTAACCCCTTATCAGGTATATTATTTGCAAATATAGGAATAACTAGAGTTTTAAAAATTAACATGTAGTGCTCGCTTCGGCAGCACATATACTAAAAATTACATGTAAACTTTAAATTCAAAATGTTGGCACATAACTCAAATGTTTTAAAAATACCATATAAAATAAACAGATGACATCTGTGGCAGGATTTGAGCTATAGGCCATGAGATGGCAATCTCTGTCTTGCAGAGGCTGGTTCCATTAAAATACATTTGTTGTCACATATTACTTAAGCATTTTCCAGTCTTCAAATTTCTTAGATTTCCTCATGTATGATTATGAATATTTATATCATGTTGAAAGAATTTACTTGATGTTCTATTTTTATTTTTCACTAATTTCCATCAGGACTAAGTTAACAGATAATCAAAAATTAATAATTAATGCACAGATAAGAAGACACAGATGGTGGATAAATGAAATAATTTATGTACAATTTCAACTTTAACAGTTTAAAAATGGTTGCTTTCAAAGTAGAATAAAACATAACATAGACCCTAGGTGGGAGGCAGAAAACCTGGAATGCAATAATGATAAAATTAACTTTGCCTAAAAGCTCCGCCAAATTAGATGCACATTATTAGCATGAGACAAATAGCTCAGAGGGAATAATGCAGAATAAAGCAGAAGCACGTACTCACTTGCATAAATTTGATCAAATTTCCACTTAAGTTCTATGTAATTCTTCATGGCAACTGAACATATTTTGGAAAGAGTTTAAAAAACAGCACTAAAATGTGCAAGAATAAAAAAATCAGTAATCGTCAAAAATAAGTGATATATCTATCCTTAATCTCTAAGGAAATGTGATAAAATACAACTTCAAATAAAAGACAAATATACCCAACTAAAAATGTGACATAAGTACATAATCATTCACAAAAAATGATCAAAGGAGCAACCAAAAGTTGTATTTTGAGCTTTGTACCTCTTCAGAATTAGGCTGTGTCAATAATGAACTTTTGAACACAGAATTAAGTCCCAGATAGATAGGTATCTTGCCTATAGTAAGAGTTCAAGAAGTCTTTCAGGAAAAATTCCCTAAAAGGCAAGTTAAAAAAAAAAAAAAAAAAAAAAGGAAGCAAGTTAAGTCCTTTCTATTTGAGAACATGGGTTATTCCTTTTCTAATGAGATTTGTCCTAGGGACCCCTGGGTGTCTCAGTAGTTGAGTGTCTGCCTTCAGCTCAGGTCATGATCCCGGGGTCCTGGGATTAAGACTTGTGTCAGGCTTCCTGTGGGGAGCCTGCTTTTCCCTCTGCCTGTCTCTGCCTGTCTCTGTATCTCTCATGAATAAATAAATTAAAAAAAGAGAGAGAGAGAGAGAGAGATATTTGTCCTCGATCATATGCCCTCTTGTCCCCTCAGGGTCTTCCTGAAACAATTATCTATTTGGTTACTAATTATTGACTCATAGCCTTGACTTTTTCTCCCTTTAATCCACAAACATTCTTTATTTAATCTTTAAAAAAATGTTAAATCAACATGTTATCTCACCCCAACTTTTGATCCTTAACTTCCATCTTTTCTTTAGAACCAAACTTCTAGAAAGAGGACTTCAGTTTTTATACCATTACGGAGAAAAATCATATATATTTTTTCACAATATAGAAGTTTTTGTTGATATAAGAACCAGCTAAAAAAAAAAGAAGGAGTTAAACAGTGAAGTTTTATATGCAATACTAAAAGTTCAAACTTTCTCTTCCTAACTCTCTGCTGTGGACCTTCTTCATCTAAGATAGATTATATTGCTGATTAGGTGCTAAAATGAGCGTGATGCTGAGTGTTTTATATGTATTAACTAACTTAATGTTACCATAATTATTTGGAAATATTATACTGTATTAGATCAGAATCCAAACTTTCAGACAAAACTAGAGGCAACACAAGTTGCCAGCTATGAATTTAGCATTCAAAGTTCACCTTCTGCTGCAATAAGCAGAACAGAAAAACAGCAAAAAAGGGAAAGAGTTGTCAGAATATTTTCTTAGAATCCTTTATCTACCCCCACTACATTCAGAGTAAGTACCAAAATTGTGAGTTCCATAGCTATCAAAAGCAAAAAACCCAAAAAAACTAAAAACTTTGTGTGTATCTAATTCCTTCAGGGCTCTGGAATAAATACACACACACACACACCATACAACCTAGATGCCAAAAGTACACAAAAAAGCAGAAAATTGTATCACGTTTTTCTCTTTTCACCTGATAAACTGTCATGTGGATTAAAACCCAATTCAAGCATCAGCCCCATTCACAGGCTTTTCCTGACCACCATAGGTCTTTGTCTCTCCTTTGTGTTCCCATAATATTTTCTCTTATAATACTTACAACTCTCCATTATAGTTTTTGGTTTTATTTGCTTGTCCTGCAAAGAATGCTAGCTCACTAGGGTTATTACTCATCTCTCTATCCTTGAGGCTTAGTGTAGTTTCTAGCACATAGTAGATGCTCACATGCAGAAGAAGAGAAGGAAAGGAAGAAGAGACAAAAGAAGGGAGGACAATGAGAAGGGAGCAAGTAACCACATTCTGAAAATAAAAAGTACAACTTTACAGGAAGTGGTTAAGATTGTTTGTGTGCATAAAAGGAGTAAGAAAGACAAAAATATGTGGAACAGGAAAAAAAGCTAAAAGTTATCTGGATTCAATGAAGACAAGGACTTTGATTTATGGAATTTCTTTTTTTCAACATTTATTTTTTTATTTTATATAGAGAAAGAGAGAGTGGGGGTGGGGGGTAGGGACAGGGAGAGAAAATCTCAAGCAGACTTTCCACAGTGTGTGGAGCCAAACTCAGGGTTAAATCTCAATGACCCTGAGATCATAACCTGAGCCAAAACCAAGAGTCAGATGCTTAACCAACTGCACCACCCAAGAAGCCCTGATTTCTGGAATTTCAAAAGGCTAACAAGTAATGTGATAAATATTTCTGAAGCTCTATGATATATAATTAAATAGTAAATAAAAAATAATTAGAAACTATTAATATAAGCAGTAATGTATCTTATAGTGGTGACTAATGACAGGCAGGTTCTTTTATACATTCCAATTATATATAGAGTTTAAAGCAAAATAGCAGAAGTCAATGCTTATACATGAATATATTTTAGATATTTAGTTTGCTAATTAACTATGTGTCCTACTACAGCAATAATTAAGATGTGTGATTTCTTAGTATTTGGTACACTGAATATGCCACATCTGAGAATGTAGACAGCAATTTTCATTATTATCATTATTACAATCACATTTAATATCCTTTTACTCAAACACTCTCACCATGAAAGTGAAGCCTTATCTTTCATCTTTTGCTACTCATTCTCACCTGCTTCATCTAATTAATCTATCTGTTACAGGTATGGCATATGTAGGTATCCTTCAAATGTATGATCTCAAACTGCTATAAAATTTGCCATTGGTTTGTTTCTGTTCCTTCCAATGTTATATCCGTAATAAACGTAGCTGCAAAATTAATCTTCCCTTCCCTATGCTCATGTTACTTTAGTTAGTTAAAGAACAATTTCCTACTCACAAGAGAATTGGGCTAAAACTGTTATTTTTTGCATTTTTGAGTTTCCCTTGAATGGCTCCCTTATATCTAGTTAACAATCTGTGTCTGCACTTTTCAGAGGAGAACTGCAACCTTTCTGTGAATCCATCTGGGCCTTGTTCCATTTTGAAATCTAGGGCATTTTCCTATTTGACTCCCTCTTGATGAAATGTTCCATAATTTGAAGTTCAAGCATGTGAGTTATTTAATTACTCTAAGATTCAAGCTAGCACACATATTTTCTACCATATATTGTGTGTTTATGTTCATCTGCACACTAAACAGAATGTATTTTGCTTCTTCTGTAAGCATCGATTTTCTATAATAATGAGATATAGGGAGTGTCTGGACACACAAAAGGCACACAAATACAAAATGAATGAAATGATACTTGTATCAAGATAACTTCCACAGTTTTAATATAATGGACAGTAATTTTTGAAACTGTGTTATTATTTAATTTTTATGGCTGCAGTAACAAATAACCACAAAGTTGGAGGCTTAACCACACCGTCTATTATAGTAATTCCCCTTATCGGTGGTTTTGCTTTCCACAGTTTTAGTTCTCCAAGGTCAACCATAGAAGGAAGCAGAAAGCCAACAGTAGCCTACTGCTGTGTCACAATGCCTACATCATTCACCTCTCCATCTCATCATGTAGGCATTTTGTCATCTCACATCATCACAAGAAGAAAAAGGTGAGTACCTTACAATGAGATATCTCTAGAGAGAGAGAGAAACCACATTTACATAAATTTTGTTACAGAAAATTGTGATAATTGTTTTATTTTATTGTTGATGTTAATCTCTTACCATGTCTAATTTATAAACTAAGCTTTATTGGAGACATGTATGTATAGGAAAAAACGTAGTATATATAGGGTTCGGTGCTATCCATAGTTTCATGCATCCACTGGGGGTCTTGGAATGTATACCCCATGGATAAGGGGGGACCCATACTTTACCATATAGTATCCTATAGTTGTGTAGGTGAGAGGTCCAACACTGGTCTGACCTGGCAAAAGTTAAAGTGTCTGCTGGCTGCAGGGCTGCATTCCTTTCTGGAGATGTTAGGGAATAATGTTTTCTTGTGGCTTTTTTAGCTTCTATAGAGCACTCACATTCCTTGGCTCATGCCCCTTTTCCTTTTTCTTCAAATCCAGCAACAGTAGGTGGAGTCCTAATTATGCCACCATCTCTCTAGTCCTCTGCAGCTAGGAAAGATTCTCTGCTTTTAAGAACCAGTGTGATTAGATTAGGACCATCTGGATAATCCGATCTAATCTTCCCGTCTCAAGGTCTTTAACCTTAATCAAATCCACATACCATTTGCCATGTAAAGTCATATATTCCCAGGTTTCACAAAATTGGGAATGGCCATAGGGGTTGGTGAGCATTACTCTGCCTACTACGACCTTAAATATACATACCTATAAACATCTCTTATGCACCCACTATATGATCTGGCAATGTGATCTGGAGAAACTTAGGAGTGCAAAGTAGCATTCTAAAAGTACTAGGAGAGTATATATTAAAAATAAAAAAAACAATGTATACATAACTAATAAGTGGTGAAAATCTTGTTTCATCTCAAAGCCAACTCCAATCCTATTCCTTCTGCCATAATAAGCACTATATTCATACTTTATACACTTACATATATATTCATACAAATATAAATAAGATCATAGTTTTATTGGTAATTGCTTTAACAAATATATTATCATTTTTGCACATCATTGTATATAGATTCATGTCAGTCTACTGTCTAGCTAATACACAATTTACTAAATGTTTGCAATATTAAACTTTTCTATTTTTTAGCTTAAAAATATTTTGAAGAAAATTTGGGGGATTAAAACTCTGAGTATATGTATGTACGTATTAGGACTTCTTGGTTACATGACAAAAATGCAATTCAATTAGCTGAACAACAAAAACAACTTATTGGTTAATGTAAGGTGCATATCAAGAACTATTAGATTTATGGATTAGTCATCAGCATGTGTCCATCCAGATCTCCATTTATCGCTATTTGGTGTCATTCTGAGATAATTTCTTTCAATATGGTGGAAGATTATATCCAGCTGCCCAAGTCAATATCCAAACAAGAGAGAGTAACTTTGTAAATGTTTGGAAAGATCCAGTAACAGCACTCATAGGCTTAGTCTGAGTCATATACCCAGATAGTAGAAGACAATAAACTGTGAGTAAGAAGATGGACTATTCTGACTTGAGTCGCAGAATTGTGAATGAGAGCATGGGGATCCCCACTGAAACAACAGGATAGGGAAGATTGCCCTGGCTTAGTTTAGGCATAAATTCCCAAAGGAAGGGAACTACGAAGTGTATGTTTTTCTGTGGAGTTTCTGAATTAAAAGGTATGTCATTTTATAAATTTCATATTGTTATGAGCTGTATTCTATCCCACACAAAATTTATGTGTCCTAACACTCAATATCTTAGAATGTATTAGATCTGGAGACGGGCCTTTAAACCTTTAAACAGATAATTAAAGTAAAATGAGGTCATGTCAGGGAGGATGTAATCCAACATGACTGGTGTCTTTATGAGAAAAGGAGACCAGGATACAGGCAACACATGGACTTGGGGGCAACCATGTGAGTGCACTGTGAGAAGGCAGACACCTACAAGCCAATGAGAGAGGCCTCAGAAGAAACCAAACCTGCCTACATCTTGATCATAGAATTCTAGCCTCCAGAACCATGAGAAAATAAACTTCTGTTGTTTATCCATCCAGTCTGTGGAACTTTGTTATGGGAGCCCTGGCAAACTAATATAATAGTTATTGACAAATTTACAGAGAGAAAGATGGTGACATTTAACACTCTTATGAGCCACATAAGAAAGTGACTAACCTGCTTTTATTTTTTATTAATGTTTTCCATTTTTGACTAAAATGGCATCTCATTTTAAATAGTTATTTCCCTAAGGATTAGAAAATTTTAATATTTTGTGTCATTTTTGGTCATTTTATATTTCACTTTCTATGAATTTGCTGTTTATATCCTTCATTTTCATAGGGTTATTTTTCATTTTACACCCTTGGTTTGATTTTATGTTACAAATACATTCTTCTGGTTTGTTGCATGTCTTTTTTTATTTGTATCTAAGCCTGAGTGTTAGTGTGAGTCTGCTAAGAAGCACACAGAACAAAGTGGAATTAGACATGCAAGATACTTAATCGGAAACATCATGAGAAAAAAAATGGAGAGTTAGCCTGAGAATGTAGGAAAAGCCAGCAGGACAATGGTGTAGGTCTACCCATTGAGGAAGAAAGGAACAAGAAGGAAACAACAAATAGACTGTGGTGCAGTTCTAAGAAAGTTTTATCAAAACCCCCAGGAGCCAAAGTCACTATCAGAAGAGTTGCCCATCTCCCATGTATGGGGCTGCCATAATATCACTGCAATATGCTGTCATTTGTTGGGAGCAATTCGTGTGAGGTGTGGTCTCTGTGCAATATACAGTGTGAGCACAAAAGCTGGAGATTTTGATCAATTATGCTCCATGCAGTCAGTGATCCAAGAGGTAATTCAGAACTTTCATGGCAGCTACAGCCTGTATGCTCTAAGATGCATTCCTGGTGCTTCCTCTGCTCTGTTCACTCATGCAGAAAACTTCATTTTCCAGAATCCTCTGCGAGCTACATTTTTTGGCATTTTCTGCCAATGGTAGTTCCTCACAGGAGACCAGAAAGTGGGAAGAAGAGAAAAGCTACCGGATTTCTTGCTCTTTTCCTCTGCTTTTAGAGTGTCTCCAGCTCCAGGGCTCCAACTTTTGTGGAAAGCTTTATTCCTCATTAATCCCAGTTTCCATTGATCTAGGAATATAGATATAATTATTGAACATAGAAGTGTAATTTTGGTCAAATCCTAGAGGCTCAAATGCCAGTTGTAAGTAGGTTTTTAGGGAGAATAGAAGAAGAGAGTAGATTTCCATGAATAGAATAGAATAGAATAGAATAGAATAGAATAGAATAGAATAGAATAGAATAGAATAGAATAGAATAGAATAGAATAGAATAGAATAGAATAGAATATTAGCAGATTTCCATGGTGTGCAATACGAGTTCAACCCCACCAGCAAATTTGGGAGATGTTGTGGAGTGTATTTTAGCATTATCCCAAGAAAGAAATCTGAAATATTTATTGACCACTACTCATCTGTCATTGAAATATCAAACTCAGGGACTTCCAGTCTTCTGTGTGCATAAGCTAAACACTCACAGTCATCCACAGCTGGAGGGGGAGGGTAATAAATATCTCTGGTAGAGCACTTCTGTAATTATCAAGGTAGAGACCGAGGGGGTGTATGTTTGGCACAAGCATCATCTTGTATAGTTAATGTCCCCTTTGGAGACAAAATAAGAATTTACCCAACACTGTGTTTGAACACTTTAACTAGACAAATGGGAAAGGGAGAAAGGTTGTGTTAGCCTTTTCATTTGCTAGAATGGTAGTAAAGTCATAAGTGAGGAATGTGATAGAATGGGATGGGGTAAGAGCCAGTGGGTACCAAACAACAAACAGACAAACAAAAAAAACCCTCAAGAGCACCATACCAGCTTCTTCATGGGAGAGAATTCATGTAATAAATGGAGTCACTCAAGGAATCAATATTGACTTATACTCAATCCACACACAGACTTTACGAAGCACTGTCATCGATTCACCATTCCCAGCAAAAGACTATTTCTATTTTATTTTATTTTTTTATGAAACAAAAATATTATGAGGTCTTAGTTAAGACCTTTCAATTCCAAATAATAAAAACCCATATGAGCTAGCTTAGTTTAGGAGTTTGTGCTTAAGCTAGTCAGAATTATCATATGGCCAAAAACTATATATATAGGCAGGTCTCATGAGATTCTAGAATCAGGAACTGAAAAGTCATCTGAAAAAGAAGCATATATTTGTTTTTCTATGAGTATCTTGAGTTTAGGTGATCTGGGTTTTGGTTTGGTTTGGTTTGGTTTTGATTTTGATTTTGGTTTTGTTTGTTTGTTTGTTTGTTTGTTTGTTTAGCTTAGATCACATTCTCCCTCTCCCTCCTTATCTTCTTCTTCTCTCCCTCCCCCTCCTACACTCCCTTCCTCTCTCTTTCCCTTAATTCTTTCTACCTATCCTATTTGTTGTCTGTGCTTCTGCAAAAATATGTTCATTTTCTATTTTACATAACAAATTTCTAGAAACTTAATGGTTTGAAATAACATTAATTCATTATTTCACTGTATCCAGGGGTCAGGAGTCTGAATGTAGTAAGTTAACTGGGTTCTCTGCCAGGGTCTCACCAGACTGAAACCACAATGTCAGCTGGAACTCGGGATGCCCTTCAAAACTCATTGGTTGTTTGCAGAATTTGGTTCATTTTGGCTGGTAAGAATAAAGGCAGTTGGATTTTTCTTTTTCTCTTTTTTTTAAGTTTTTATTTAAATTCCAATTAGTTAATATACAGTACAATATTAGTTCCAGGTGTACAATATTAGTGATTCAACACTTCCATACATCATCCAGTGCTCATCACCACAAGTGCCCTACTTGTCCACCTCCTACCACTCCAGTAACCATCAGTCTGTTCTTTATAGTTACAAGTTTTTTTCTTGATTTGCTGCTCTCTCTCTCTCTCTCTCTCTCTCTTTTATTTCCCTTTGCTCATTTGTTTTGTTTCTTAAATTCCACATATGGGTGAAATCATATGGTATTTGTCTTACTCTGACTTACTTAGCATAATACTCTCTACAACCGTCCAGGTCATTGCAAATGGCAAGATTTTATTATTTTTTATGGCTGAATAATATTCCCTTTTTTTAAAAAAATTATTCATTTATTCATGAGAGACACAGAGAGAGAAAGGCTGAGAGACTGGCAGAGGGAAAAGCATGCTCCCAGGACCCCAAGGACCATGCCCTGATCCAAAGGCAGATGCCCAACCACCGAGCCACCCAGGCATCCCTCCCTTTCTTTATCCAATCATCAGTCAATGGACACTTGGGCTGTTTCTCTAATTTGGCTTTTGCAGATAATGCTGCTATGAATATTGGGGTGCATGTATGCCTCTGAATTAGTATTTTTTAAAATATTTGTTTATTTATTTGAAGGAGAGAACACACGCAGGGGGATCAGGAGAGGGAGCAGCAGTCTCCCCACTGAGCAGTGAGCCCAGTGCGTGGCTTGATCCCAGGACACTGGGGTCATGACCTAAGCCAAAGGCAAATGCTTAACTGACTGAATGACCCAGGTGCCCTTGAATTCGTATTTTTGTATTCTCAGGGTAAATGCTGAGTAGTATGATTTCTGGATTATAGGGTAGTTCTATTTTTTTTTTGACTTTTTGAGGGACCTCTGTATGGTTTTCCAGAGTGGCTGCACCAGTTTGCATCCACACCAACAGAGCAAGAGGGTTCCTCTTCTCCAAATCCTCACCAATAGCTTTTATTTCTTCTGTTGTTGATTTTAGCCATTCTGACAGGTGTAAGGTGGTGGCTCATTGTAGTTTTGATTTGTATTTCCCTGATGATAATTGATGGTGAGCATCTTTTCATGTGTCTGTTGGCCATCTCTCTATCTTACAGAAATGTCTGTTCATTTCTTCAAGGCAGCTGTATTATTCAATGCCAGAAGGAAAATCTCTCTTATCCTTCAAATTTCTCCTTTCACAGCCAACTCCCTAAGTCTATACCTAACTAAGCTTGACCAGTTAAGCCAGGCCTATTATCTTTCTTTTGATTCCTCATAGTCAATTGATCAGGAAACTTAGTTACACCTACAAAATCTTTCCTCCTTTGTCAGTATAATTTTATCTGATTATCAGAAGAAATCCATCATATTCTCAGTCTCATACACATTTCACACTTATGAAGGAAGATATTATATAAGGCATGCACATCAGGGAATGGAAATCTTGGGACTATCTCAAAATTCTGCCTATAACTAGACATACTGGCAAATATGGCCCCGAATGTAAAGCTTAGTTTCAGCTAGCAGGGAGTGACCATTTCAAAGCTAATTTTAAATTTCTGGGAGTAAGACTGAATGATTTATTTGGGATCTGGCAATGACTTTTGCCTATTCATTATGGCTTGTGGGATTGAGTAATTTACCATAAGCCTGGTTGTCAGTGTGTTAAAAATAGAGGGGATGCACAAAATAGTATCAAAGATAGAGAGATTGAGAACAAGTGATTAGTGGGGGGAACAAAAGAAGACCAAGGAACTGTGCTGACCTTAAAGTCAAGCAAAAGATATGTATATAACATATATAGTTTCCCAAGGGAGGGGTAATAATCATCTAAGCAAAATGCTGTTTAGGATTGACTATTAGATCTAGCAGAATAATGATAAAAATAGTAAGTATAATAGTTATATAACCACTATTTCTATTATGCCAAGTGTCCCTTGACTACCTGAAAATACATTCAACTTCCTGCATGCAAACATTGTCATTCCTATCCTGTATCTAGAACTTTTATTTTTTACCTTAATGTGAATTAAAATCATCCCTGTGGTGAACTACTCACTTATCTATCATAATCTAAGTGACTATTTAAACTTTGGCATGATATATGTATATATAAATTGTATAAAATATAGATATATATGTGAGATAAGTGATGGAGACAGTGAGTCTCATGCACCTCATTGTGTTGGTACAACTCTTGTTTGAAGGGATGATTTTGCTGGCCAGCAAATCTGGTTGCTTTGATTTTTGACAACTGATAAAAAATGTCCCTTGTCTAGACCTTCTAATGTCTGTGAAGGGGCATGAATACTGAAGGGTTTGTAGCAGGTGGCTTTCCGCTAGTACTGACATCCTTTGTACTCATAAACTAACTCAGTAATGGTCTGAATGACCGACATTCTCTGTTTTCTTGGTGTGAATCAAGCAAGGTGCATATTCAATAACAGATGTTTTCCCAATTTTATTGAGATATATTGGCATATTGTGTTAGTCCAAGGTGCACAATGCAACTATTTGATATAAGTATATATTGATTACCACAGTAAGTTTAGTTAACATCAATTGTCTCACAGAATTACATTCTTTCATCTTGTGATAAGAACATATTTTCTTTTTATGTTTCAAGTTTTAATTTAAATTTTAGTTAACATATAGTGTTAGTTTCAGGAGTAGAATTTAGTGAATCATCACTTGCATATAACACCCAGTGCTCATCACAAGTGCCCTCCTTAATGCCCATTACCCATATAACCGATCCCCCACTTCCTTCCATCACCCCTCAATCTGTTCTCTGTAGTTAAGAATCTCTCTTATAGTTTGACTTCCTCTCTCTTTTTTTTTCTTCCCCCTATGTTCATCTGTTTTGTTTCTTAAATTCCACGTGTAAGATCATATGGTATTTGTCTTTCTCTGACTGACTTATTTAACTTAACATAATACATTCTGGTTCCATCCTCGTCATTGTAAATGGCAAGATTTCATTCTTTTTTATGGCTGTATTTTGTATTCCATTCTTTATCCATTTATCAATTGATGGACATTTGGGCTCTTTCCATAATTTGGTTATTGCTGATAATGCTACTATAAACATTGTGGTGCATGTGCTCCTTCAAATTAGTATTTTTGGATCCTTTGTGTAAATACCTAGTTGTGTTAAAATCTACTCTCTTCCATTTGCAATCATGTGGGTGGTATTATGCTAAGCGAAATCAGTTAGAGAAAGACAAATACTACATGATTTCACCCATATGTGGAATTTAAGAAACAAAACAAGTGAGCAAAGGGGGAAAAAAGAGAGAAAGAGGCAAACCAAGAAACAGACTCTCAACTATAGATATCAAACTGATGGTTACTGTAGTGGAAGAGGGAGAGGAGATAGGTGAAATAGATGATGGGGATAAGGAATGCACTTGTGGTGATGAGTACCAAGTGATGTATGGAAGTGTTGAATCACTATATTGTATTAACCTAAAACTAATATTGCACTGTATGTTAACTAATTGGAATTTAAATAAAAACTTAAAAAAATAACATCTAGTTTTTTAGTGGCTTCCAATATTTGGGTTTGCTTTTAATTGGATAAAAACCACATAGTACTTGAAACTATCTTTTAGTGATCCTTAATAACTTTAGTCTAGAGATCTAGCTAGCTGGACCAAAGTTGACATTTCAAAATAGCCTTGCACAAACCGAAGTAGTGGAATGTGCTTTAATAATAGAAAGTGGATTAATCTCCACATTCTCTATGAGTTAAACATAGTTACAGAAAGTGTGTTAGGTCCTATTATTTCATTTTTCTAGGATATCACTCGTTTTCAGCCCTGAATCACTCTGCACCATAGGCACAAGTAAAAGGACAGAACTGAGCCACTTCAGCAAAGCACATTGTTAATCTATTGATAATGTCCAATATGGTATAGTGGTTAAAAATGTAGTGGTTGTTGCACAAAGCAGAAATGGAATCAAATCCATTTCTTTGGACAAATTTCTGAACACTCTAGACCTCAGGTTTGCTCAGAGGAATGAGAATGATAAAAGAATCCACCCGTTTGAATTTACACAAAAATTAAATAAGACAATATGTATAAGTTAATTGACTCCCGGGAATCATGCATGTAAATTTCCATTATTATTTCAATTATTATCAATATAATTAATTTAGATCTCAGTAATTTCAGAGCTTCCATCTACTTTTCTTTCTATTTACAGCCAAAGGAGCTTTGGACTTCAATTGTATTCTTTCCCATTATGTACAACGCTAATCAAAACAATTTGATTGTATTTGGCTTCTAAGTCTCCTAAAGTATAATTTTATAAGAACATAGCATCTGGATGCCAAAGGTAGTAAAAAATCACTTGGTTCATGTACATATGGAGCCACTTTCACATGCCAGGATAAAGGGAACTTCATTATCTCTACTCCCCATCCAGGTTATAGTTTTGGGGCGTGTTATTTGCAATCTCAAGCTTTGGATCAAATATTAAGTTAGTAATGACATTTGTGGAAGGAAAACTCAATCTAGGTTAAATGAAAAAGAGGAACTTCCTATCACTTACAGAGCCTAACTGTGGGAAACCATTCTATTGGAATACACTTGGTTCCAAATCAAAAATTACATAAGAAACAGGAAAAATGTAAGTTAGTACTTATCCCTTAGACTATCCCTTTGGATAATATGTCTCTCTCAGTCCACTTTCAGTGTCTTTCTCAGTCCACTTCATTTCCTACTCTCTTTCTACCTAATAATATTTACTACTTCATATGCTTGGCCTACTTAGGATAAAGGCTAAGCTGCTTTTTTTAAAAAGAGGCCCAAAGTAAAGAAGCTTAGAAAAAAAATTTTTTTTTTCTTTTGGATAAAAAAGTCCCAAAGTGAGCAGCACAAGTCAGCAATCATTTAAAGACCCAGATCCTTTCTAAATTCCAATTTTTATATACCCTTGATTTTTTCTTTGATAGTTCAGGCTGGATTGTAGGTATTTTTATGTTCCAACAATTTGAGATGCATGGAAGCACAGGGTCACATAATGTCTTAAGACCAAGACAAACATTTCAATGATGAGAATTTAGTATAAGGTCACATATGGTACAGTGGAGGTTGGGAATTATTATCTTTACTGAGGCAGCTATGTGAAGACCAGTATTTTTTACCTCAATACTGAAGTCTCAGCTGCTGAATGTATTTTTCTTAATTTTGAGAAACCAGTAAAACTAATGTTTTTAATCTCATTTTTAAGTTTTCAGTTGTGAGAATCTGAATGGACCACTCTTGATCCAAAAAGTTATGGACAGAGATAAGTAATCTAAAACAAATATGGCTATAACTATCCATATCTAAAGTCAGAGAATGGTTCAATGGAAAGAGGTTGAACAAATAATCCAGTGGTCATTTACTACCTATATAATAGAATGTTAATTTGGTGAAGCTGATTATAATGCAGACACAATGCTAACATCAAAACAAGATAATACACTCACAAACAGAAAACTACTGACCAAACAAATTTGGTTGATGAAAATATTGTTATCTAAAATACTACCAAACTGAATTTTGAAGATACCTCACCAGTAAAACACCATGTTCAAGTATAGCTTGCTCTTCAAACGTAAAGGTATTATATAGAATGACTCTTTTTATATAACTTATCTTATCAAAATGTCAAAGTAGAGAAACTATTGTTGTTATATTTTGTTAATTAAAAGGCACCTGAATTGATTCAACATATATTTTCTATTTCAAAACATAGTACTAAAAATAGATTTACCATTAAAGAGGTAGCTTAAAAGTTTTCAGTCTTTTAGATCTGCTGATAGATTGTATGTTTTTTTCCTAATTTAGAAAACCCATAGAATGCTAACCTGGCATGACGTATGAGTTGGCTATGGGACCACAGTCCTTGATTCAGTCTGCCAGGACATGGATGCCAGAATTCCTGGCTTCCTCCTGTAGTGTGTGTGTATTTGTGTGTGTGAGAGAGAGAGGGAGGGAGGAAAAAAGGGTGGGAAGGAGGGAGGGAAAAAAGAAAGCAAGAAGATAAAGGAGACTTTTGTGTGTGCAACATGGAGACTTCCCAGGAATTAAAAAAAATCTTAACTGTAGTTAAATTCAGTTAATTAACATATAATATACTATCAGCTTCAGAGATAGAGGTCAGTGATTCCTCAGTCTTATATATAACACCATGTGCCCTCCTTAATGTTCATCACCCAGTTACCTTGTCCCCCCACGCCCCTCCCCTCCAGCCACTGAAGGTCCTGACAAACCTTCAGTTTGTCTCCTACGATTAAGAGTCTCATGAAATTTTAATAAAAAAAATGGAATATATTTTTCTTATTAGTTATTTATTAAACACTAAGCATATTTTATATTGATAGTATCATGGCTATTACTAATTACTTTTACCATTAAGAAATTAAAATTTAAAAAGTCAAGTATTTTGCACAGTTTTGGGTACTTCAAATATTTCACTGAATAAAAAATGCAGAACAATTTAGATTATTCTCAACTGAGAATTCTCTTCCTTTTACCATGTTTCACAATATCAACTAATTCCATAATTGAACAAGCAAATTCCAGCACTTAGAAATACTTTCTAGATGTATGGCTGCAGTGAGACAGATCTCCAAACATAAAGTATAGCACTCAGATATTCAAACATATTATTTGTTCTTATGTGAAAGGAGTTATTGATTCTTATATCTATTAATAAATCAGTTTTATACTCATGCAATCAAGGTTCAGTAAGAGTTTCTAATTCAAATTTGCAGATGCATTAGACATGAAATATGTTTAAATCTAAACAAGCAGCACTAGTCTCAAAACGTGCATTGCTATTTCCTATCTTTCAAGAGAGAAAATTTTCTCTTCTACTATACAACATAACCTATGTTTTTAATCCTCATAGCATCACATTAAGAGAATAAACATGCTTTGAATATATCTGCTTTACAAAAAAAATATGTATCTCTTACATATATTTTTCAATCTTTGGTGAGCTATAATTTAGTACTGTGTTCTAATTGTTTATTTGTGTATTTCTAAAATGCTTAGCTAACGGAAGCCCTGCCAAGGAATGCCATGATCAGTTGCTGCTAGACCTTGTAAATAACTGCTTATGCAAGCCTACAGACAGACCATCTTTATATAGTCCTGATGCAACTGTGTATATGGGATGCTTAGTCATTATTATGTAACCATTGAGCAATGTAGCTAGATAATGCTGATGGCATACTAAATTGTTTTTCAGATACAGACATTAGATCCAGTATTCTGGCTTGAAAAAAGGCAAGTTTTGCAAACAAGTAATCTAATTTTGCTGGGGATTCAGGATGACATACTTGGGGTATTTACAAGGGTGTTTGCTAAGCCCCCAGTCTCTGCTTTCCACAGCCTGGTGAGGTCTTACCCTGAAGGGCAGATTTTCAGCACCACCTCCATTTAGGAAATGGGAAACATAAGATTCCCTAAACACTGAACTCCCCTATACCCCTCTGCTTGATGCCCTCTACTACTAGAAAAGGATCTGTTTAACATATTTTACTTAACTGATTTCTCTGAGCTTTTTATTCCTTTTTTTTTCTTTTCTTTGTATTGTTGTTGTTGTTGTTGTTGTTGTTTTTGCAAATACCAAGCCATATACTTGGTAGCAAAAATCAAGTAGCACATTCTGATGTGGGCAGTAGAAATTCAGTGAAAGATTTTTTAACCAATCAAAGGGATAAGTAATTACCACATCTTTGAAAAAAAATCTTTGTGATCTCACTCCTGGATTCAATAGCTTTATAACCATCTGTTCCTCTCTCCAGTATTTCCTATCACAAGTTATTCAGGACACTATTTCCAGGTTATTCTCTCTTAAATGAGACATTTCCTATGACATCATCTTGTTTACAACCTTGATGACTTTTGAGGGAAAAAGTGTTTAATGTTTATTAAACTTTATATTTGTTAATGTTCAGAATATGTCATCAGAGCTTTTATAGACTAGATATAAAAGTTACTCAGTAAAAAATTAAATTAAAGGACCTTTGTTGGTTATATGACTATTGTAAGCATTACCTACTATTTAGCAATTCATCTTGAATATATCTAAGGTAAACGACAAAGCATTATAAGGGCAAAAATATTCAGGTTCAACAAAGTATACATTTTTGGTATGTGTTCCCTTCCTACTGATTACAAAGGAGTGAATTTAAGTGAACTTCATGGAAAGAAAATTCACTGAGTTTGGGGAAAATGTAGGATTAGATCTTTGAGATTGGGAAAGTGTTCCATGTTAAGCTTTTTATTTTTTTTTATTTTTTTTCATGTAAAGTTTTTTAATCTTGAGCTATTAAATTGGCACTGGGTATGTAAAGCTGGAGCTCATGGAAGAGGAAATCTAGACACTTATATTTTGATGTCATTACAAATAATTGGAATATAATGGCCAGAGGGCTAAAGTAGATGATCTAGGAAGAAAGTGCAAATAGAGAGGAGAAAAGGACTGAAGACAAAGATCTAGTGGATGCCCCTTTTAGAGGTTAGGGAAAGGATATATGGATGACAATAACAGCAATAACAACAAAGACTCTAAAGGAAAAGATAATTAGGAGACAGTGTCATCATAGAATCCAAGTGAAGGAAGTGTATCAAAAAGGAAAGATTGATCAAAAGTGTCACATGCTCCATAGAGATATTGAAGAACAATGTATTTCAGAAGATGGAAGATGTTGATGACCTCAACCTGATAATTGTTCAAATAAGATGTGGGTTAAGGTGAAAATGATATTATGAGGAAACAAGCTCAATTACTTCGGACAAACTTTTGTAATAAATGAATAGAATAAAGGAAACCGGGAAGGGGAAATTGTAGCAGAATATGGAGATAATAGGTTGTTGTTTTGAGTTCTGATTAGTTTGTTTTTTTTATTAGTTTGTTTTAAAACAAGAACCGTTATGGCAGTTATGAGAATAATCCAGGAGAGAGGGAGATTAATGATGCAGCGAAATGGAACCTATCAGTACAAATTCCTTTATTGGGATATCCTGCATATTTGAAATTGTAAGTTGTCTGAAATAGGGACAGAAACATCCATTAGAGGGACGAGGAGAATATTCCTCTGCAGGCAAACTTTTAAAATGAGACATTTTTTTTTACTCTACTTTTTAAAATGAAGTAAGCTAGATCATCAGCTGAGATTGGGGAGAAGGTAAGTGTAAAGTTATATAGAAAAGAGGTATTGAGGACACCTGGGTGCCTCAGCCATTAAGCGTCTGTCTTCAGCTCAGGTCATGATCCCGGGGTCCTGGGATCAAGTCCTACATCGAGCTCCCTGCAAGGAGCCTACTTCTCCCTGTGCCTACATCTCCAGTTTTATTTCCTATGTCTCTGCCTCTCTCTGTGTGTGTCTCTCATGAATAAATAAATAAAATAATTTAAAAAATACTCTTAAAAAGGCATACTTTATCTACTTGTATTTAACAACTGAATATGTGGGATTTATTAGAGCTATTTTTTCCCCAGGCAAGTATTATAAAGGGATACAGGATTTACTGACATTTAGAAGATACTTGTTACAATGATGGATCATGGAATCTAAGATGAGTCAGGAAAACACAGAACATGAGGTGTTATGGACTAAGGAAAGAATGAATGGTTAAAGCCAGTGGTTCAGAGAACAGGGATTCTCCTTTAGGTTGAAAAAATTCTGGAATAGATTATTGAGCTGAAAAAATAATGGGAAAGTAAGACAATCAGAGGGTATAAGTCAAGATTTTGAATGAGATACTTTTGTTGGTGACAACAAAGTCAGGGCTTATGGCTGAAGAGTAATGGATGAAAATGTTATTGAAACCAAGAAGACCAAAGATCCAAGATCCTCAAGTAGTTGCTCAGCTCATCCTTATGGGTTTTGATATTAGGCAATATTTACTACAGTGCAGGAATGAAAATAAGGGCTGACATTACTTAAACTGTTGGCTTCTAATAGTCATATAAGATAAAGGAGAATAAGGACATGACAGATTTAGAAAATATTGAAACTCTACTAAATCAACATTATACAATTAGTGTAATGTTAATGGAATAAAGGAAAAAAGTCTCAATAGATGTTGAAATGGTATTTTATAGAATTAGTAATAAATATATAAAAATGCATGTGTATACATTCATTTATATATATATATATATATATATATATATATATATACTGTCATTACTATTATTTAACTTTGTCTTGAACATACTGAATGAAACAATTAGCAAAAAGAAACAGAAATGAGGTATAAGTATTGGGAAGTAGAAGGCAAAACTGTATGCATTCATATTATATCACTTATTAATAAATTTGGAGGGAAAATTCGGTGACTTCTCTACTCTCTTCCAGGGTTAGCATTCTCCAGTGCCTCGATGTTCTTCCCTAGAATAACCGTTTAATTGCCCCTGGAAGCCTGCATGCTTTTACTTCATCCTTTATCACCAAGGTAATATCTATTGACTCATGAATCAAATAAACAGACTAATGATTGTATAGGTTCTTCATATGTATATATAATAACCTTCCTTGTGATTTTAGTTTGTTTTTTTACATTGGGTACTATATTCCCGATACTGTTTTGTAACTGGTGAAAAGGAAGACACTCGTTTGATAGGAATAGTTTAAACAAAATTATAATAAAACCTTAACCTTGGCTTTCATTTCTTTTGTTTTTTGTTTTTCTCTAACAGTTACATAGGCATTTATGTAAGCAATCATAGTATGAAAGAGTAGTGGATGGAGAATGAGGATAACTGGGACACTAAATGATCGAGCTAGTTTGGATGATATTTGAGTTTCATTCCAGCTGGAAAATGTATTTTCTTACTTTTTTGGTTCTTTTTCTTGTCCTAATTCTTCACTCTCCCTCTTTCCTGCCATTATCTAATCTTTATCTGACATTGCCAAAAAATTAAATCAAAGTAATAGAGCCACTGATATGCCTAACAAAATTTTGATAAATATAACCACCTTACACTATTAAGCTTCCAGATACTCTGGAATCGGTGGAAAGCCTGAAAGGACTAATATAACAAAATTTCATTGCTTGATCTATGCCTCAAGGACAGAATGGATATTATTCAACAAGCCCAAGCAGACACGAATAGATACTCTCATAAACAAAATGCTGGAGGCAAGCTACATCATCTCCAGTTTTATTTCCTAAATTCTCCTTTTACTGTTCTAGACCAAGCACTCAGATGATATATCACCTTTCTGAAATGCCAGAGAGGGTAGCGATACAACCAAGGAACATGTTAATCAGCAGAATTGATATGTTTTTGTCTCTATTCCCATTTTTTTTCCTTCTCTGCTTTTCTTTCCCCTCTATTCTTCCTTTATATTTCAAGTTTCTATTGCTGAATTTATTACAGCCTGGATTTCTACCTTTCCTCCATTCCACTCAGAAGCAAAAACTATATAGATAGGGCATTAGGAACACTAAACACATACATTTCTTTTAATTTATAACATGAGAAGGAGTACCAGACTGAAGGATATTTTTATTTTTGTCATAGAACAGTTAGTTAGATTACATTGGTAAATTCTGTTATAATATTGCATTGTTATATATGTTAAGCACTGTATGTGACACATTAATAAGAGTTTAATCCTTGTCTTTGTGGAGATAACAAGACATTTACTGAAAGAAAAATTAACATAAATATGATAAATATTTTCTCTAAGAAGAAATAAACACAGTACTATAGATTTTAGAAGAGAGAGATAGTCAACTGTGTTAGGACTCAGAATAAAAATAAGGGAGGAAAATAAAATTTAAATAAAACTTTGAGGTCTGAACTGAGAATATATCAAGTAGTAATAACTTAAAGTATAGGAAATAAATAAATACGTCTGAACAGTAACCAGCAACCCAGTTTCATTGAAGAAAATGGGAGGAGTGATCATTAGGGCTGAGAAGGTACTGGATGTGAAAGGCCCATGCTTTTAGGTGGGAGGCTGGCATCAAATTTATTCACTATCATTGGGAGCCAGATGGGCTACAGAATTTGTAGAGCCCAGGGCAAAGTAAAAATGCACAGCCCCTTGTTAAAATGTGATTAAGAATTTTAAGACAGCAAAGCATTAAATCAGGCGTGGGGCCCTTCTAAGCACGAGGCCCTGTGGGACTGCACATGGTCATGAGTTGGCCCTGTTGGTTAGTCACTGTTTTTGAGTATTGAAGAAAGGACAGGAGGTTTTACTAAGGAAAATAAATCTAGCATGAACACAGGTATCCCCTGCTTTTCAAAAGTTCATGTGTGCCACTTCACTTTTACAAAAGACTACATTAGTACCTGTTTTTGCTAACCAAAAGAAATCTGAAGCGCATTTTTATTTTTATGAAGACAGACAAAATGAAAATACCACTCAGCATTTGTTTTGCAGAGCCCTTACAGAGGCAGTGCATATCTGCCTGAGAGAGGCATGAGAGAGGCCATGAGAGAGGCCCTACCAGACAGACTCCTTCCCTGGAACTATGCTCAGCATCTCAGCACCCAGCCACCAGAGCTTTGAACTGTGTCTGTGAGTGTCTGTGCTTTATCTTGATTTAATTTGTGCATCTTGTAGAGCAACATGTGTCCTGAGGTATCAGGAATGCCTAAGAGAGATTATTTTGGGGTTCTGGGAACACTCAAAAAATTCTTCTAGGAGTGTCTGGGGGGCTCGGTCTGGAACATCATGAAGCTCCATGAAGTCAAGCAAAGTAGGAAAATGAGAATTAATGAAGAAGAAATGGAGTTAGGAATCTCCTTTCCATCAAGGTCATCTTAGCAACATTTTTCTCCTTGTGAGAATATTTAAGGAAATAAACATACAGTATATAACTTTTTGAGAATATTTTTTCATTATGCATAATGCATTTGGATCTGTCTAGGTTTTTATGTGCATCAGTACCTTTTACTGCCCTGTAGTATTTCATTGTATAGTATTCCGCTGTATCAGAGTTGGCTTAACAGTTCACCTATTGAAGCAGGACATTTGAGTTGTTTTGAGTTTTAGGTCATTATAAATAAAGCTGCTATGAACAATTGTGTATAGGTTTTAGTATGAACATAAGTACTTATTTCTCTGGGATAAATGTCATAGAGTATGATTATTGAATAATATTGAAAGTGCTTATTGGGTTTTAAAAGAAACTATCAAACTATTGCCCAGAGTAGCTGTTTTATTTTACATTCCTACATGCAGTGAATGCAAGATCCACTTTCTCCACATGCTCACTTGCACTTGGTATTATCACTGTTTTTTTTCCTCCTTCTAATAAATATTTAATAATAAGTCATATGTGGTTTTAATTTTCATTTCTTAATATCTAATGATGTTGAACATATCTTCATGTATTTGCCATCTCTATCCCTCCTCTGGTAAAATATCTGTTCATGTCACTTGCCTATTATATAATCGGATTTATTTTTTTGCTATTGAATTTTTAGAGTTATTTTTATAGTTTGTATTTGATACCTCAGTTAGATGTGTTTTGCAAATATTTTATCTTGGTATATAGCTTTTTTTCATTCCTTTGATAGAGTCTTTCACAGCATAACAGTTTCTAATTTTGATGAAGCTCAATTTACCCCCCCCCCTTTTCTTTTCTAACAAATCGATTTTGATGTCACATCTCAGAACTCTTAACCTAGGCCTAGTCCCAAAGATTATTCTTTCTTATGTTTTCTTCTGATCCTTAATATTTTAAACAATTCCCTATCCCAATAAATGTTTCCCTGACATGCTACAATACTATGGTAGCAAATAAGCGATGTAGCTGGATTTAGTTAAAAATTGAAATGTATGAAAAGTTTCCTGAAAGATGGTATAATTTAACATAAAAATAACATTATCTCATCATCATTCTGTTTCAGAATGAGATTTGGGGAAAAGGTGCCAAAAACAAATATGTGAATAGAAAAAAACATCACTAAGTGGAGAATAGCCAAAAACTTAAATAAAATTTTCTATATCTGACTTTATATAGCAATTTAATTAACTAATTAGTTAGTTCTTTCCACTTATTTCTATGACACACACACTGATAATCACATAATGATGCATTAAAGAGTGTCACATTTTTAAAAGTGAGGGTAGACATTTGGTATTATAAGAGAAAAGTAGGTTAAGCATACTGCTATTAAGCTCAAAAGTTAACTCTATATGTCCTGGAGTTGCAAGCATAAATGAAAGCATAATTTGTTATGAAATTTTTATTATTTGTTAGTAAGAAGTGTATGCTAGCTGGTAGGGCAAAATTGATCATTCCCTGTAAAAATCTCAAAAGGACTAATTACATACATTTTTTTTTCATCATTGCCATCGAATAAGAAAGAAACATTTTTTACAAATGTAACTTTTACCAATAAGCGGAAAAGACACTCATAGAATCGGATTGGGCCTTTAT
Organism: Vulpes lagopus; assembly: GCF_018345385.1. Taxonomy (NCBI): domain Eukaryota; kingdom Metazoa; phylum Chordata; class Mammalia; order Carnivora; family Canidae; genus Vulpes; species Vulpes lagopus. The sequence goes on along the minus strand of NC_054826.1, from coordinate 134,018,790 downwards.
AAAATCAGTTCTCAAAAAAGCTAAAGAAATGCTTTTTTAGGGGACGCCTAGATGGTTCAGCAGTTGAGCATCTGCCTCCAGCTCAGAGCATGATCCCTGAATCTGGAATCAAGTCCCACACTGGGCTTCTTGCAAGGAGCCTGTTTCTGTCTCTCTCCTCTGTGTCTCTCGTGAATAAATAAATAAAATCTTTAAAAAAAAAAGAAATGCTTTTTAGTTACATAAAATTCTGGCGTTGTAATTCCATATGCCAAAAGAAAAAGAGTCCAAAGGAACAAATATCCCTTTTTAATTACTCTTAAATATTTCAGTTAACTCAATCTGAGCTAACAGATTTCTGAGAGAAGCTAAAGACCAGATTATTAAATATCAAAGTCACAAAAAGAGTAGAAGGAACTAACATTCATAAAGTACTTGTTGCATGCTGTGGTCATTTATGTACACAAGAAAATGATGAGGATGGAGAAATTGTTTTTTAAATGATTGCTCCAGTTATTGTGTTCTTCAAGAGATGTTCTCAAGAGATGCTGTTCTTCAAGAGATGCAAAAAAAATTTAGAATTTCCTGTTCTTCAAGAGATGCAAAAAAATTTAGAATTTCTTTTAATGCACTCTTGGCTTTGTGAGTGTGTTTCTTTTACTGTAACATCGTGCTCAGACTAGGCTTATAGTCTGATTATATTTTAAAGTCATTTTAACAGATGTGGGCCAGTGGTGCAGCACCCAACTAGATCTACTAAAAGTATAGCTTTGAGCCAAAATTTTGTTTTTGTATAATTAGTCAAACTGTACTTATAATGTAATGTCTTCATAGTTCTAAACATACATGAGAAAGTTAACAATACTATGGGAATATCATTGTGATAGTAACAATTATTTTGGAAGAGAATGCTTTCTTCAAGACTCTGACTCAGACATAGATATATGGCATACTGTGAGTTCATATCTAAACATCTTCTGACACTATCAATTAGAAATTAGATTTAATCCAACATTTGAGCAACACTGAGTTTCATATGCTATTGAGCCTTTCTTCTCTTTTTAACAGATAAAGTTAACGTGATGTCTGCCCAGATTAATTTTTAAATTCCATCTGGCTCCATTAGCCACAAATACTTTGAGAAATGAAGTTTGATGTTTTACTTTCAATCAATCATCCTTTTGAACCAAAATATAAGCTAACGTATTCTTGCTTTGAAAATATTGTACCAGGGACTAGGAAAAAAAAAGAAAAGAGTACTTAGCTGTATTTGAGAAGAAGCCACTGAGAAGATGCCATGATGAATATCTTTGGAGGTGAAGGCCTGCTGGTGCCTAAGTAGGAGTCTCCAAGGTCCAGAAATCAGGATAATTTCATGCCTCAGACCATAAACCTTTTCATTTGTTTGAAAGCCTCTCTTCTTTCAAACAATCATAAGACAGAAAATCAGTGTGATTGAGAACCAGAATTCAAATATGTTATTCATTCCCCAGAAGTGAAAATATCTGACTTTGCATTCAAAGTGAAAAAACTACTATAGGAAGCTATGTGGGAAAGGCAGCTACTAGCAAAGCATATATACTCAGAAGCACTTGAATCTATATATATATGAATAATTTAAACTCAATATTTAAATGCGTCTAAAAGAAGTTTGAGTACTAAAAGCAAAAATTGTAACATTATCTAATAGGGTTCTCAAGGTATGTAGATGTGATATAGAACAAAATCATAACAAAAGGAGGAAAGGTAAAGGGTCTATATAGTGATCAGATGTCTTTATTCTTTTGGTAAGCTATTGATTTTAGTAGACTGTAAAAGCTAACTGTATAGTTTATAGTCCCCAAAGCAACCACTGGGGGAGGAAAGTACCCTATATACAAATAGAGTACAAAATAAAATAGATAAGGTACCTGAGTGCCTCAGTTGGTTAAGCATCTGCCTTCATTTCAGGTCATGATTTCTGGGTCCTGGGGTGAAGCCCCACATCAGGTTTCCTGCTCAGGTGGGAGCCTTCTTCTCTCTCTCTTTCTGCCTCTCCCCACTGCTCATTCTTTCTGTTTGTCAAATAAATAAATACAATCTTAAAAAAAATAATATAAACAGAATGAAATAGCAATGCAAAAAAAAAAAAAAAAAGACAGGAAAGGAGAATCAGAAGAGTGAAAAAGAAACAATAAACCTCTAGGAAGATTGACAAAATTTTAGTAAAGACACAAATTACTAATTTCAGAAATGAAAGCAGTAAAAGAAGTCTGAAGATCTAATGTAAAATGTGGTGACTATAGTTTTTAACATAGTAGGTATAGTTGAAATTTGCTAAGAGTAGGACTGAAATGTTCTCACCCAAAAGAAAAAAAGAGAATAAAAAGGAAGAGGAATATTGCTAGAGACATTCAAACTTTAAGAAGGTCATGACTTCTTAAATATTAATTACAATATTACAAAAATTTAACATGCATAAATGTGACAACTTAAATGAAATGGACTAATATAAGTATTAAAGAAATTACACTCATATTTTAAAACCTGGAAAAGAATTCTCCAGGCTCTGATGGTTTTACTGGAAAACTGTTGCACATTTTTAAAAGAGGAATAACACCAGATATTCTACATAGGTCTTCTAGGAAACAGAAAAAGAGAAATTATTACTTCCTTTTTTTTTTAATTTTTTTTTTAATTTTTATTTATTTATGATAGTCACAGAGAGAGAGAGAGAGAGAGGCAGAGACATAGGCAGAGGGAGAAGCAGGCTCCATGCACCGGGAGCCTGATGTGGGATTCGATCCCGGGTCTCCAGGATCACGCCCTGGGCCAAAGACAAGCGCCAAACCGCTGCGCCACCCAGGGATCCCAAATTATTACTTCCTAATCCATTTGTTTAAGCTAGTATTCCATCATTACAGAGAAATAGAAAGAGATAAAGAGAAACAGAAAAATATTAGACAAATATTCCTCATGAACATAGGAATGAAAACTCTCAGTAAAATTATTAGTAAATTGAGTACAGCGGTACACACACTTCCCAGGAATGAAAAGCTAGCTCAATATTTGAAAACCTATCCAAGTAGTCCAACATATAATATATAGGAGAAACCTTTTATGGACCTGGAATTAGGCAAATATTCTTAAATGCTGCATCAAAATCATAATGTATAAAAGAACAAAATTGGTAAATTTTTCTTCCACAGGAAAAGCAAATGAGCCATTTCAATGAACCTCTCCTATAGTATATTGGAGAGATGCCTTATATAGTAGCTTATAAAAATATATGTGAAATAAATTAATAAGTAACATGAATTTAATGACTTTACAGAAATATTTAAACCTAAATAATTTGCCCATAATTTTGCAATGAATTTTTAAAATCCAAATTGAAATAGTAATATTTAAACAGTGAACTATATTAAGATGCTGATATAAGGACTGTTCACAATCACATTTTTTCCAAAGAATTAGACCTGTAAATCCAATGAGATTTTTACATATGAATGTAGCAGTATTAATCTGTGAAGAATGAAATAGTATGAATGAATAAGTGGTATAAAATATCTGTTTTTTCCTAAATTAAATATACCTAAAAGTATATAGATGGAGAAAAATAGAAATGGGCAGAGAGGGAAGATATATATGACATATGATTTACATTTACAGATAATTGATAGTTATTATGAATCATCTTTGAAGGAGAGAAATAATCTTGTGACAGATCAAAGTATTTTTCTGTTGTAAGAAATATGTTAAAAGATTTTTAAAAATTTAAATAGTATGTGTGTCTGTGTATATTAAATAATTTACTAAGATTTTAGAGTATACAGAATAGTTAAAAATTCTGAAGAGGTACTCTACCCTTTTGGTATTTTCTCAGGAATTTATAGTTTCATTATCTTGTCAGTTCTTTTAAAGTTCATAGGTTAATGCCATCCTGGCATCAACCCTGCTTTGAAGTTAACAAAATACTTTAATTGTAGTTATAACTTATCCCTTGTAGTTTAATATCTTTGTGTAGTGCAGAAATTTAAAACGAGAACTACAAGAGGTCAATATCTGAAATTCTTGCTTCACTTCTGGAATAAAAATTAGTATATTTCAAAGGTTGAAAAAAGATCTCAGAAAAGCTAATTTCACTTAATTTTCAGAATTAAAAAGATACCATTGGTTCTACTCTGAGAATTAGAACATTTGTAATTATTTAAGATGATTTGTGATAAGTTGATAATAAGAGAAATGGATATAGTTATCCTATCCATATGTACCTCCTAGAGTATAATCACATTGTCTTATACTTGATGTCTAGGGTACCAGAGTATTTTATTTTATTTTTAAGGATTTTATTTATTTATTTGAGAGAAAGAGAGAGTACAAGCCAGAGGGGCAGGGAGAAGAAGAAGTGGACTCCCTGTGGGGCAGGGAGCCCAAAGTGGGGCTTGATCCCAAGACCCTGAGATTAGGACCTGAGCCATAGGCAGGCACTTAACCGACTAGAGCCACCCAGGTGCCCCCAAAATATTCTATTACTACATAAACCAGAGATTTCAAAAAGCCCATGTTATAATGAACAATTTACCTGAGAATCCTTGAATTTTTCCTCAGCTTATTCTGGAGTCCCAGTTTATCTTCAGTCACAGGAATTTTTTCAATCAAATTACCATCATTGTCATCATAATTAGAATTTTTCTCAATGTTTCCTACAATTAGCAGCCATAGAACATAATGGGCTGTTCAAAATCATTCTTCCTGTATAAGAAAAAAAATTGTATCAAAAAATGAGCTCAGGACAGAACTATCTTAATTTTTTTTTTTTTTTGCTTCAGTTTACTTAATAAGAACTACATGCAAATGCAAAAGTAAGCAAAATGTTTTAGAACAGAAATTCAAAGGGTGGATTTCTGTTTAGAGTAATAAATTGAAGATCTCTAAACCCACTGCCTATAAGACATACAAAAGATTAAAATATTTTTAAATCATGAAAGAGACTGCCAGAAAATAGAAGAACCATTTGAAATTAACAATGAAGTAAGGATACCCATCCAGGAAACTAAGTATATGGGAGAATTATCAAAATACCCTAATGGCATAAAGTCTTAGTGCTTGCATGAGTAGCACTGCCCAGAGGGGAAGAAAGAAAGGTGCTATGGGCTGATCCTGGGTTGTATACTGACTGGTGAACCAGAAGAGAAACAGCTACTCACAAAATCTGGAATCAGGACAGACTATGTTTTTCTTTTTTCTTTTTTCTTTTTTTTTTTGTAAGATTTTATTTATGTATTTGAGAGAGAGAGAGAGATCACGAGCAGGGGGACGAGCAGAGGGAGAAACAGACTCTGCTGAGAAGGGAGCCTGATATGGGACTCTATCCGAGGACTCTGGGATCATGATGTAAACCAAAGGGAGACCCTTAAGTGACTGAGCCACCCTAAGGACCTAAGGACAAGCTATATCTTGAGGAAAATTATGAATTAAGAGAAATAGCTTTTTGTGTGTGCTCTGGATAGTAGATTAAATAAGCAACAGTAAAACTAGCTCCCTATTTCTCTCTTTTTTTTTAATTTTTATTTATTTATGATAGTCACAGAGAGAGAGAGAGAGGGGCAGAGACACAGGCAGAGGGAGAAGCAGGCTCCATGCACTGGGAGACCAACGTAGGATTCGATCCCGGATCTCCAGGATCGCACCCTGGGCCAAAGGGAGGCGCCAAACCACTGCACCACCCAGGGATCCCCAGCTCCCTATTTCTCTCTGGAATTTCAAATGCATCAGCCACCCTCATGTGTTAGGGCCATTTACATCTGCAAATCACCCAGTTAAGATGGTGGCTACTCTTGAGAGTACCAGGAAAAATCAAATGCAAGTCTTCTTGGGTAAATACACACTGATGCACATGCTGATTGTGAATGGTTATTACCTAGGCAGAGGTTAGGGGGATCTCCAACCTAATACCGGTGCCTTTGAACTCTTCTTCCAACATTTCTGATAGAAGTGAGCCTACAATAGTAAAATCATAAACACACCCAAAAAATGAAAGAAAATCCAAAACTATTACCTACTTAGTAACTGAATCCTTAGCAAATTTCAGTGAATTTATTTATTTATTTATTTATTTATTTATTTACTTACTTACTTATTTAATTGGAGACAGAGACAGGCAGAGACATCAGCAAAGGGAGAAGCAGGCTCCATGCAGCTTGATGTGGGGACTCCAGGATCACACCCCGAGCCAAAGGCAGACGCTCAACCACTGAGCAACCCAGGTGTCCCTCAGTGAACTTATTTTTCATCTCTTGTATAAATTACATCTTAAGGTATTGATGAATGGTGTTGATTTTATGGCAGGTCCGCTGCAATTAGCATTGGTTTTACAATCGTGGAGAATCAGAGAATAGGTTAAAGTGAGGTGGTTAGATAAATGCAGCGATATTTAAAGTAATCCATTTCCAAAATTAAAGGGCTGTAATGAAAACACCATAATGAAATCTAGCCTGAATTGTCATACATATTTGAAAAGACTAAAAAAGAATCATCAGTAACTACCTTAAGTAGAATATCCTATAGCAAAAATGATAATAATAAAAGAATAGAAAAAAGCATTCTAAATTCTGTTTTCCAAAAGCACTGGTAAAATTTCAAATAAGCATCTCAAATGGATTTAGGAATATAATGTTTGATATTATTTAGATATTAAATATATATGATTTTTTTCAGATTTCAATGTCTTCATAGACATAGTAGAGATGATTGATGGTGGTATAAATTTTGATAAATATGTTGTTTTATTGCTGTATTGCTAATGGAAATACTGTACCCAAAGAAAGATTATTATACAACTGTTCAATAGGGACTGAAATCTCTTGCAGTGTGCCAAAGAATTCTCTCTTCCTTTTACTTACCCATTCATTATTCCAACATCTGTTTTTAGCATTTACCATGTACCACTTACTGTCCTAGAAACTAAGGATGTAACAATGAAACAAAGTGCAAACAGAATCAGTAGCCTTATTATGTTTGTATTCAGGGGAGATAGACACAGAGGTTAAACAAATGAATCTATAATATATGAGATGAATTAAATGTTTTGAAGAGAAGTAAGGCATAGTAAGAGAGAATAGAAAATTATAAGATGTTTTATAGATGTTATGATGAGACTTCTCTGATAAAATGACTTTTGTTCAGAGACCAGGCAAAAGTGACCAAGAAAGCTACCACTTTGAAAAGAGGAAAGAGCAGGTGCAAAGAACCTAGAGCAGAAACAGGTGCAGCTCATTGATGAACTCATGAAGTAGGTCCTTATGGCTGGAGCAGAACAAGCCAAAGAGAGAGTAATAAAGTATCTGAGCTCTGTCAAGAAACTCAATCATATATAAATCTCAGTGGAGAGTTCTGAGCAGGATAGTTGCATGATCTGACTCATGTTTTAAAATTTTAACTATGGCTACATTGAGGAAAATAAACGGTGGACAGGATGAGGAAAATAAAGAGTGGAAACAGGGAGAGCTGTTAAACTATTGCAAATGCCCACGTAAGAATGTTTAGATGAAGCTATGAATGTTTCCATCAGGTCAATAGCAGTAGCAATGGAAAGATTTGACAGAAAGTGAAGACAGAAAGAAATGTGGAGTATAAGAGAAAAATAAATGTCAGAGGACTCCATGATTGTTCATTTGAGTAATTGAAAGAAGAATGGTCTTCTTTTTGGAATGGGAAAGACCTTTGGTGAGGCAAATCAAGTGTTCAGTTTGGAACATGTTGCATTGGGAATGTCTGTTGGACATTGAAATAGAGATGCTGACTAGGGAACTCAAGTTTAGAATTCATGAAAGTTTTTAGTTAAAGATACATATTTGGTTTTCATCATAATAAATGTTATTGGAAGTCGTAGATTATGATGTTACCTAAGGCATAAATGTATTAAAAAAAGAAAGAAAAGTTCAGTGGACTAGAACCAAAGCTGTCCAAAGTTGAGAAGTCAGGAGGAGATGGCCAGCAAAGACATGTGAGAAGAAGCATTCAATGAGGTGGATGGAAAAAAAATAAGAGTATTGACTCAAAAATAAGTGGAAAAAAATGTATTTCAAGAGGAAGTTATGGTCAACTCTATCAACTGTTTTTAATTGCTTTAGTAAGATATTACTTGAGAAGTGAACATTGCATTTACTACCAAGAGTCATTTGTGAATTTGACAATAACTGGTTTTGAAGGAGTGGTTAGGAAAACACCTGACTAGTGTGAGTCCAAAAGTTAATGAAGAGAAAGAAACCACATTCCCTGAGGAGTTTCACTGCAATTGGGAGCAGAGAAGTGGCACAGCAGTTACAAAAGGGTGTTGAGGGGATCCCTGGGTGGCGCAGTGGTTTAGCGCCTGCCTTTGGCCCAGGGCGCGATCCTGGAGACCCGGGATCGAATCCCACGTCAGGCTTCCGGTGCATGGAGCCTGCTTCTCCCTCTGCCTGTGTCTCTGCCTCTCTCTCTCTCTGTGACTATCATAAATAAATAAAAATTAAAAAAAAAATTAAAAAAAAAACCAAAAGGGTGTTGAGATCCATTTTTGTTTTATAGTAAGAAATATATAACATGTTTGGATGATCTTGGAATCTTACAGTAAAGAGGGAATAATTGGTGATGCAGGATAGAAGATGCAGTCGTAGGAGTTGTGGTGCCTGATGTGGGAAACAAAGGCAGAAAAGAAATTAATAAATTTCCTTACTACCTACAGCCCTTGAAACAGGCAGAGAGACATTCCTCTAGGGACTCAACTGCCTCAATTTTAATACTTCACTAAGGGCAAAGGGCAATCTTAGCCAGACTCCCAGGGTCCTGCAAATCTATGTTAACACAGAATATTCATTTAGAAATTTTCTTTATCTCTAAGCCCTCCAAGGTGCGAGTTGGTAATCATCCTGCAAGCATATGGCCCACCGATATACAGCTGAAGGGTCTCATGACTAAGGTTTTGTTAGAGGGTAATAAATGACATTTTCCCAACAATAGCTAGTGTGGAAGCCGAGAAAATTAAGGCCATTCCACTTTAAGTTCAGCGTTAGCACAAGTACAGACATCCCAGGCCCCTGTAAATAAGAGCTGAAATTTACATTACTTCAGTTACAGGAAAAAAAAAAAAAAAAAAAAACAACAGCTTACAGCTTAATGCCCTAGAAAGCCCCATATTAAAATGAGAACAAAGCCCAAGCCAGTGGCAGGAAGCCCCATTTCAGAATGAGAACAGAGCTCAGTGCCCTGGAAAGCCCCATATCAGAATGTAAACAGAACTTGAGAAATTCCATCCCCCCTTCTGAAGGTCCCCTAGACCATCCCATAAAACTAAGCTGAAACCCACCTCCAGGTCCAAGTCCCTGCTCCACTGTGTCGGGTGTACTTTGACCCAAGCTCCAGCTTGTAAATAAACCCCCGTGTGTTTGCATAGGTGTCAGCTCCTTGGTGGTTTCTCAAATTCACTATCTTGGGCACAATATTAGCCCCCTCAAGGTCCTGGAAATCTTGCTTCCAAAATTCCTTAGAGACTTACGCTATCCCTAACCCCCTCCCAGAAGTATATAATGGACCACTCCTCATGACCCCGGTGCAGCTCTTTCTGCCCATGGACCCTGTCGGGGAACCTGGGTGACTCAGTCAGTTAAGTGGCTGTCTTCAGCTCAGGTCATGATCTCAGGGTCCACATCAGGCTCCTCTGCCTCTCCTCTTTGTGTGTGCTCTCTCTCTCTCTCTCTCTCAAACAAATAAATAACCAAACAAACAAGCAAACAAACAACCACACACTTTTTTTTTGCCTCCAAAGACCTCTCAAGAAATCTTTCTTAGCTTTCTTAGCTTTAAACTCTAATGTTCCTTCCTACATCAGTGCCTAAATGAGGAGTTTCCCCATCGGTTAGGGGCCCCAAATGTAGGGCATCAATTGAGTGGAAGCCAGTGGCACTAGATGTCGAAGCATTCACCTGAGACAGAACAAAGAAAATAGAAGTTTATTGAATACCCCTCAAGGGAGCTGAGGGTATGACAGCAGAGTAGAGGCTTCTGCAAGGAGGCAGGGGGTGGGGCCTGTTTTTAAAAGGGAAAGATGAGAAGGCATGGCAACATACAGGATCTTCCCTTTTTTGGTAACTGTGCCTAGTTATAAGTAGCCCATTGGTCAATCAAGGCCCATGGATATTTGGGAGGTGGATCACCTGCTGGGCCTGTCTGTATTCAGCCTGGTGGTCACCGTAGGTCCTTTCTACATTCCATCGCTCAAACCTTTTGCCTGAAAGCAGCCTCTACAGGAGTGCTAGCCTACAGAGAATGCACAAAAAGGATTGATTTTTTGCTGCAATTATGGGTGGTTCACGGAAAGCAATTTATATTAGGCCTATGTATGGATTTGAACCACATACTACATACTTGGCATTACTGTGCTGATTCACATATTCATCCATTGTACTTGGCAACTATTTGCTGAGCATTTTTAAACTTGTCATCCTCACATAGGCCAGGGAAGAAGATGCCATTGGACAAAAATTGAGGTGAATTAAAACATTGACCGCAGATTCTAAATTTCCTAGAAGGCAATAATTAAGAATAAAAACCCTGTAGTTGATATAAAAGTACCTAAAACTCATCTGTAAACTTGAATTATTTTCGTTTTCTCACATTCTGAATTGACAAATTGGTCTCAAGAAGCATCTAGATTTTCTACTCTTTTCCTTCTCGTGTTCAGGAGAAAACACCCTAATATCTAATGTGAAGGAGAAGTGGAATTTGTCAGTCCCAAATATGCCTCTTCGGCATGAGGATTATTTTAGGCTTTATCTTTAAGAAACAACAAACACAGGAGAAGCTCTGAATGGAGTAGAAGTTACCTTTTGTAGGCATATTTACATTTACAAGGGAAATCTCCATTTGTAAGGGTGTCTCCCGGGCAGAGGAAGGGGAAGATGGCTAAATCTCTAGAAACTCTTATCTTTGGAGAAGGCAGAGACTTAATTTTGCATAACAAAAATACCTTCTTTTACTGAGCTTTGCCTGGAAACCACTCACAACTTGGCTCTGCTCTCCCCAGTGTCTTTTGTCTTTAGCTGGGCATGGTATTTAAGGCAATAATTTGGGCCATGGGGGCGGGGGGAGGGTGGGCAGGGGGGTAGTAACTTTTCCTGGGTATCTCCCATATATACTGAAGTTATATATGCTATTAATTTTGTTTTTCTCCTGTTAATCTGGCCTTTGATTCTAGGGTGTTGAGATCTTAGCCAAGAATCTAGAAGAAGGAAAATTATTATTTTTCTCCTGTACAGATATTTTCAAATTGTCCCTTTTGGATAGAAGATACACATTCCAACCCTCGTATTATCATATAGGCATGCAAAATGTGTTATCTTATTTGTAAGAGCGCAACTACAAAACAAAAATCTATCCATCTATCTATGTAAGTCCATATGCTTGTTTTTTTGTTGTTGTTGGTTTGGGTTTTTGGAGGGGTTCTGGGTTTTTTTTGGGTTTTGGGTGTATTTTTGGTGTTGTTGTTGTTTTTGTTTTTGTTTTTGTTTTTGTTATTTGTTGTTTTTCCTCTTGTGATTTTTATGTTGAATGCTAGTAAGACAGCCCCAGGGTCAGTCCCAGCCCATCATGTGCATTTTAATGACTTGAGATGGAAACACCTGGCATTTATTTTTAGTTGTAATTGGCAGATTATATAACCTACTAACAATGTAATTGGTAACATTACACAGCTCGGGATGTTTTGCAGCTAATGTTAAAATGTGATTGAAATGTAAATATAGTAGCAAGTATTGCAGGTAGCAATGAGTTCTAATATTTTCCTCTTAAAAAAGGAAATCAAATTGGAAGAGCAAGTTAAAACCAGTTTAATTAATAATTTAGGGTAAAACTGTATCTCTTCTTGCTGGACATTGACTAGTTACTGCATTAATCCAATAATTAAGATGTTTTCTTTTTTTTAATTTTCATTTTTACAGTACAGTAGTGTGTATTTTGAACTAATTGGTGACATTATCAGGCAAAAAAGCTTCCAACATTTTTTGAAATCTTATGTTTTTATGTAAAGTCTTTTTTATATCTTGGCAATATAACACAATTCTGCTGCATTAAAGGTTGGGTTAGATATGTGTCCCATTATTCTTGCATAGAAATATTAATGTATGGAGTTTTTTGTGTTTTCTTTTCTTCTCTTTTTCATTTATATGATAAGATGAGGTTTTTCTTTTGGTAAAAGAAAATTGACCCTCTCTTTAACAAAAGATTTTTCTGCACCATTTTTGAAGCATTATCTCTCTATATCAGCTTCTATCTTCTGCAGCTGTTCCTACCAATACCATAGATAAATAAGTGAAATCAGTAGCAAGAGAATTGTTCTTTATAGATTGAGTTCTGCATCAGGTTGGCACTATCACCTCTTCGGGTCATCACCTTTTTTATGGTGATTGGCATATCTGATCTGACATTTTCCAGCCTGCCTTTTGATTGGATGAATTTCTCTGTTAGCCCTCCCAAGGCACAACCTTGAGCCCTGTGCTTTGTCCAACAGCTGTGCTTCTCAGGAGTCGCTAAGCATTTTCATGAGGAAAGGACAGAGAGGTTAGGAAAAAATGTCAATCATCTCTAGTTCTATTGGATTCCCTACTGCCCTGGAGATAAAGAGAATATAGTTTAGGTGACTTCAGCATAAATGCTATTATGTTCTTTTATGGCTAATTGTATCCTCTTGTCTAGCCTAGTCTAATTAATATAATCTATGGAATCACATGCCTATTTCAAAATATGTATTAAATAAGGAGATTAAGGTAAATTAATACATGTGTGATGATGAAATAAATCTCCGGAAGCTAATCACATAGAGTTATGAAACATGCATACATAGACTTTTACATATGTACATACACTTTTATCAAACTATTTTAAAAGATAATGATTTACTTTAGATATAGGATTTTGTATCTTCTATAAGAAAAGGTTAATCACTAAAACTTAACTAAAAAACAAAATTCAACCGATTAAATTTGAGGATCTAATTGGCTTTATTTTAGTCAATGATTCAGGAACTGGGCAGCATCCCATCGAGCAAATAGAAAAGAGCTTCAAGAAGCTGTACAAAAAAAAAAAAAAAAAAAAAGCTGTACAAAACAGAAGACTTTTATAAGCAGAGGGAATGGTAAAAGGAAGTTTCTAGCAAAGAGTAGATTGTTTCAGGCAAGATCTTCTTGGGGGGGGAAAGCAGGGGTAAAACAGATTACCTCACTAGTGCTAACCAGGTGATTTTTAGATTAGACCAGTTAAAGATCACCTACCTGGGGGAGACTGGAATTGCAGTAACGTTAAATTTTAAGTATTGCTTTGCTGATGTGGGACTTAGCAGGAATGACTCCATTTGGGCCCAATGTTTCTTTTTGTTTTTAACAAGTTCTAAAGCAAACCATCTTTCCCCAGTGACACAAAAGAACCTTTCAAGTGTGTACAAAGATTTGAAATTAATATATGAAAAGTTTGTAGCCCCATACATAGGTTGCCTAGAAATTTATTCTTAGACATGAAAAAGTAAGATATATGAAAATCAGTTAGGAATAGCTGACTATTTTTCTGAATGGTTTCATATAATATTTTTGGGGAATATGAAGTAAGTAATGAGCTAAAATTTATTTCTACTTTAATTAATAGTATTTATGTTTCAAAAACATTAAAATATTCAAAGCAAAGAATGATACAAATGTATTTCAGAGATATGAAATAATAAAAACCCATTAATGGAAAATTTTGTCACATCCAAATATTTTTGTGAATATCTGCATTTACCTCTGTTTTCTTGCTTGAAAAAATTCAATATCCACACAAATTAATTGTAACTACAAAGAGCTTTAAGATAATTAATTTGCAATGTAGCACAAATATTTTATCTTTTATGAAAAAAGTTTTTAAAGTGATCTCAAGAGATTGCATTTGTTTTCCTTTTAGAAAATCCGATGGGAAAGTGTTTACTGTAAACACACTAGTAACTTTGATGAAATAGATTATTTCACTATTGGGGGTAGGAGGGAGGAAAAAGCCTGCTCACTTTGTTAAGGAGCTGATCTAAGATGCATCAGCTGTCATCTGTGTTGTCCCCATTTGACAGTTCAATACCTCCTCATCTTCTAAGAGTGTCATTGCTGAGCTCTGAGTAAACCGTGCCTGTATGCAAACTGTCAACGAGAGCCTGACATGTCATCAGTACTGACCTCCATGGTGACAGTCACAACATGAAACCAAACAGCACAGCTAATTTTCATTAGAGTTCAAATTAATCTCCAAATCTTTCCATCCAGGACTGTGCAAAGCAAGTCCCAGAAAGAAGGCACTTGATGAACTGGGTGATAGACTGACAAAATCTTAATGCTGAGGAATCCACATAAAAGTCTGCATTCTGAAGGGCTCAATGCGATTATTTTCATAACTCAGGCAAAATGCAGCCTTTGCAACCAACAGTGGAATTAAATTAGTGTGTGGTAACTCACAGCAAGTATTACAAATTGCCCAATCTCAGCAGCACTGCTGCTTTAATTCCCTTCTAGCTCAGATGCTTCAGAGGAACACCAACTGCCGCAAGAGACACGCAGGTATGGCGTAGCTTGCCAAGCTCTCTGATGTTTCTTTGCCCAGCTGCTCCCTGGCCTTACTTGAGCATGAAGTGCACGGGGATATGCACAACACGTGACCCACAGTGTGAGAGAGCTAGCAAGCAAACAGGACCAGAAAGTGTCATATTGAAACACTGTGCAATGATGCAAATGCACCAATTTTCTGGCGTTTGCTCTTCAAATTTCAAGAAGTCACAGAGCTAGGTCATCTGGGGGAAACAATCTGCCTCGTAGCCCCAGGACTGTAAAGATCACACATTACCCATCCTCTCGCCCTGTGAGAGTCAAACAAATGACCTTTGGTCCTGACAAAGTCTGTTTACTAAAGCCATCAACACATTCAGCGTCAAATGGTCAAGTCATACATACAGCATACGGGACTCCGAATATTTGTTCAACTCAATCTGGGAGAAAAATACATTTTAAGGATTAAAGGATTGCTTTTAAATATTTAAACTGCCTATTTCTGTATCTTAATACCTAAATTGATTTCTTACAGAACAAGCCAAATTTTCCCAGAAAATTACATTGGGCATCTTTGGAAGAACATTAAAACTTTGAGGTAGCCCTGGTCCTGTTGCTCAAATTACTGCTCCAGTGCACCAAACGGTGGCCTGTTCAGTAGCTCAGCGTATGCAAAAAACAGAAAATCTACAGTACGTACTGGCAAACAACCTCAGGAACGGAGGCTCTAGCTGTGGGATACTGAAGGGCACGATCAGTCAACTAACTTGGGAATTCAGCAATCAGATATGGAATAGTTCATTTTGTGCAAAGGCCCTAGACAGCTGGTGAGGGAAAGTGGCGAAGCGACAAACAGTGACAGGCTCTGGAGACAGTGACTACATTAGCAACAGTGATGTATATACAGTGACTCATTTCTTTTCCACTTTCAGCCACCCTCACATAAATAGCAACAGCATCAGGAACAATAACTAAGCTGAGATATGAAACATCAATGATATATTTTAAAATTTCTCGAGACTGGGATGTTTGTCATAACTTCATGGAAGCCACATGGCCTAGTAGAGAGAGCACAGGGCTTTGAAATCATGGGGACTATGGTTTAAATCCTGTTCTTGGTCCTCACTGGTTTTGTGACCTTGAAGTGGTTACTTAAACTCTCTTGTTCTCACTTCTTCCTCTGTAAGATGGTGATAATAACCTCAAAATTACTTACTAAGGTATGGATTATAAATGGTATATATGACTAGAGAGGCAGAGCCACTGGCATGTCAAGTGCTAATTATAGCTTTTGCTTTGTAAGGCTGCATTTCCTGAGAGTCTTATTTTCTGCTCGATGCCTGAACTAAAATATAGATAACTGCTAACAGGTTAAGACTGTTTTGACTTTGATTTTATGGTTTGAATATCTGGGTTTTCCCCATAGCATAGTTATCTATGTCAAAAATAACTCAAACCCCTTTTTTATTCGATTGTATTTTTCTCATAAAATTGAGGATGACTAGTTAATGGCACGTGTTGACCACAAGGAGGAGCTCAAGATTCCTTTATCCTCTTACTCTTTGCCTTAGAATAGGATAAATCAAAGGACAGGGGAGGCCCAGGTGACTTGGGTAAGCTTTCTTTGTCTATACCTTAGGAGTCTCAAGCTCTCCCATTGCATCTTCTCTTGAGATTCATCACACTGGAGCTGTAATCCCTGAGGTAATTAGGAGGCAACTGGGTTAAGCGAAGGCCTCTGCGAAAATGGAGAGATACATTTCTGATGAGGCATCAGATGGGTGAATTCATCTACCTGTGCTCTAAACATTGAGGGGAGAAAACACTTTTCTTTTTTTCTTTACTCTTCTTTGATCTGGTCTTTTCTTCTCATCGGAGTGGTAATTTTTCAAGAACTGTGATCCAGAATTAGGTCTAGGGACAAAGAGATCAAGTAGGTATCCTGGCCTACATAGGTGCCAGAACTCGTCTGCCTTGTTTCAATGACAGGAATCTTTGCTGTGCCACAGAGATCAAGCTGATGACACACAGGGGGTTTCATTAAGAATTGTCAGTATAATTTAACTTGCAACTTGGTACTACAGGAGATTGATTGTTGCCTATTCGAGCTTTCAGAATCCTAGATGCCAGGCAAAAAAATCATTCTTCCTATAGGCAGCTATATATAGCTTGTACTCAGAACTTGGAATGAAACTGTGGCTCTTCCATTTGTTAGTTGTATGACCTTGGGTAAATTATTTAATCTTTCTATGCCTGTTTCCTGATCTGTAAAATTAAGATTATAAAAATGCATTTCTCATAGGCTTGTTAATTCACTTACATAAGCCCTTGCTACTTAACAGACACTGTTCTAGGCTTTAAAAATATAATGCTTAACAACAAACAGTCTCCACAGACTATGTTCTATGGAAGGATATTGGCAATAAATGAATATATATTCAACAAATAAATATATGTATCAATTAAGGTACTATTAAGAAAAAGAATAAGGACAACTGGGTGGCTCCGTGGTTGACCATCTGCCTTCAGCTCAGGGCATGATCCTAGGGTCCTGGGATCAAGTCCTGTGTCAGGCTCCCCACAGGAAACCTGCTTCTCTCTCTGTCTGTGTCTCTGCCTCTCTCTCTGTGTCTCTCATGAATATATACTTTTTTTTTTTTTTTTAAGAATAAGAGGTAAAATGTTTGTCAAGAATGTCATCCTAGATGCTTGGGTGGCTCAGTAGGTTAAGTGTCTGACTTCAGCTCTTATGGTCTTTAGCTCTTCATGACCTTAGGGTCTGGGGATAGAGCCCCACTCTGTGCTCTGTGGGGAGTCTGCTTCTCCTTCTGCCTCTGCTCCCCACCCTGACTTGTGTGTGCTCTCTCTCTCAAATAAATAATTTGTTTAAAAGTCATCTCTAAAGTAGCAAGCCATGCAAATATTAGGGGAGAAGTCATTTCATGCTAAGAAAAAAAAGTGCAGATACTTAAAATGGTTTGTTTTTGACATGTATAAGGATCTGCAGAAGTAGCATTGTTGTTGAAATTACTTGAGCAAGGAGGAGAGTGTAAGAGATATGGTCAGCCCAAAGATACAGATGCAGTGAAACCCTGGGACACCTGCACCCTAATGTTCATAGCAGCAATGTCCACAATAGCCAAACTGTGGAAGGAGCCTCGGTGTCCATCAACAGATGAATGGATAAAGAAGACGTGGTCTATATATGCAATGGAATATTACTCTGTTAGAAATGACGAAAACCCACCATTTGCTTCGATGTGGATGGAACTGGAGGGTATTATGCTGAGTGAAGTAAGTCAATTGGAGAAGGACAGACATTTTATGGTCTCATTCATTTGGGGTCTCATTCACTATAAAAAATAGTGAAAAGGATTAAAGGGGAAAGGAGAGAAAATGAGTGGGAAATATCAGTGAGGGTGACAGAACATGAGAGACACCTAACTCTGGGAAATGAACAAGGGTTAGTGGAAGGGGAGGTGGGCACAGGGTTGGGGTGACTGGGTGACGGGCACTGAGGGTGGCACTTAACGGGATGAGGACTAGGTGTTATGCTTTATGTTGGCAAATCAAACTCCAATAAAAAAAATATACAAAGAGAGAGAGAGAGAGAGAGAGAGACGGTCAGAAAGATCAGGAAACAGATAATATAGTGTCCTTTGGGGCCATTGAAAGAATTCCAGCTTTTATCCTATGTTTGGGGAAAAGATATATTCCCTTAAGCAGAAAATGACCCAATAGGACTTCCATTTTGACTACATGTGGACAGTGGAACATAGGAAAGTCCAGAGTGGATAGAGAGAAATATTGGAAGTTAGTAAAGTGGTCCAGCCAATGATTATGGCTTGGACTGGGACAGAATATAAAAGTATACTTCTGGAGAAGAAAGAGATTAGAAATATATTTGAATGGTAGATCTAACAGAATTTTCTCATGGAGAGATTATATGTAGAGTGTGAAAGAAATGTGAAGTTTTTGCCAAGAATGAATGGCAGTGCTGGGAGAGATGCAGAATAATACATATATCAAGAGTTCCTTTGAGGCACTTGCTTAACATCAAAGTGGAGATTTTAAGAATATTCCGATAATTATTAAAATATTGAAACTATGTTTTACACATTATAAGAATTCAAAGAACCATATCTATTATTTCTATTTCTGTTTCTGCTTTATCATCTGAGATAATATTGACAGAGAAGGTGAAGATGTGCGCAGACAATCAAGGATAAAAGTGCTGCGTAGGGACTATAGGGCTACAGTACTGAGACTGAAATTATTCTGGATGAAATCCCCTGTCAAAGTAACAGCATCTGGCATTTGTAGGATTAGCATTTATTAAGCAGCCTGGATGTATGGAATTTAGGGATTCAGACATTAAGTGGCCAATTCATTATAGGCCTCACTGGAGACAAAATTAGATTGATAAAAGCTATCTTTATTTTTAAGTAATTGTTCAGAGAAAAAAACACACCTGGATTTTTTTTTTTTTTTTTTACTTTATAGACCTCCGACTGTTTTTTCTCCATGTACAATCGAAACTATTTCTATCTTTAGGCCTAGTAGAACATATTCTTCTAACTCACCTAGAATCCTTCTAATATTGTCTATGGTGCTTTTGAACATGAATAACTTTGTGTCAAAGACTATTACAGAGAATTTCAGCTAGCCTTTTAAGTTATCTTTAAATAATTTAAATGGAGAGGGTAATGTACTTTCAATATAAATGGAGATATGGATACTAAAATTATTTTGAACTTATATGAGGAGACATTTTTAACACAGAGAAAGGCCTAGAGAACAAAATCATATGCAGTTATATCCCTACCACTGAACTTTATCAAATATTAGCATTTTTGCCATAATCACTTCAGAATTTTTTGAAATCCTTATGTTTTTCTCCCAGACCTCATTCTTCTTTATTATCCCAAAGAGAAGAATTCCTTTGATTTGGAGTGTATTTTTCTTACACATCCTCCTAACTTGTGTTACATAGCTACATACTCAAATACAGTCTTTAGTATTTTTGCAAATATATAGCTTTATCTGAAGAGTAACAGTCTGCACCTTAATCATTTTCACTCAACTTTACACTTCTAAAAGTTATCCGTTTTGGTGCATGCACCTTTTGGCAATTTATTTTCATTTTTGGAAATATGCTATAACGTATTAATATAGTCTATTAATTCATTCTCCAGTTTACAGACTTTTAAGTTGATCCAATTTTTCAATATTAAAATGAAGTTGCAAATAATTTTTTCTACATCGTCTCCTTGTGCACAAATTCAATATTTCCTCTCAGGCAGAGACTGTTCCCAGTGTGACACAGATGGATTTCGGGGTTACCAATATAGTTGTGCCCTCAGGCCTCTGAGCAGCTGGTGGTAAAGGGGAAGAAGCCTAGTTGCCTCCTAGAACAGCCCAATTTATTTATTTGAATGGTGGATGGGTTATAGGGACACAATGTGGGGTTAGGGACACTGACCTCCCAAGACGTAGAAAATCCAGATACTACTTTGACTCCCCCCAATTTAACTACTAATAGCCTACTGTTGACCAGAAGGCTTAATAACATAAACAGGCAGTTAACAGATATTTTATACATTATATGTATTATATGCTGTATTATTACAATAAAATAGAGAAACAAAAATGTTAAGAAAATCATAAGAGGAAATACATTTATAGCCCTGCACTGAATCAAAAAGCATCTGTGTAAAAATAGACCTATGCAGTTCAAACTCATGTTGTTCAGGGGTCAACCGTACTTTAATAGGTCTTCAAATATTGTCATTCTTACAGGTTTTATGGCAAGGAAATATTTGGGAAACAGACATTCAGCTTACATTGCTAAAAGTAGAATTTCTAATAATTGGGCATACAGAAAAGAGTGAACATGGCAAGACTGAATGCTACCTTTTCAAAGGCCCACTTACAAGGTTGGCCCTGACCTGACATCTGGGAACTTGGATTTTAGGGAGTTTTTACCCTTCCCAGAACTGATAAAAGTGGCTCACTGGGCCTAGAATGTTTGTACAAATAATATAATTTCTACCGAATACCTCCTTTCCTTCTGGGGCTCTGGAATTTTGGTACGTGTTAGGCAGAGGATCACATGTGACTAGCCTCCAGTAAAAACCCTGAGCACTAAGTCTCTAAGAAGCCTTCCTGAAAGATAACTTCCCCATGTATTGTCACAATCCATTACTTTGAGAGCTGAGCACATGCTCTGTAATGCCATTGGGAGAGGACTCTGAAAGCTTGTGACTGTTTTCCCCCCAGGGTCGGATGGCTTTTCACTTTCGGGATTTTTCTGTGTATTCCTTTTGCTGTAATAAGCATAGTGATGAGTATGACTTCATGATGGGCGCTGAGAATCCTCCTACTAGAGAATCATCAGATCTGCAGTTGGTCTCTGGGATCTCCCAATACATGGAGTGCCACTACATTATTCTTACTATATAAGCCTCACTAGAAGGATTTCTGGTTTTTGACTTAGAAACCAGGTATGGTGTGTTCTGTCCTGCAACTCAGAAGATTCTAATTCTTATGTGGATTCCAGAGCCCCCAATGCAGGTCCTCTGAAAAAAAAAGGAGCTTCTTCCTGGTGGGTGCCATTGTTAGTGAGCAAGCAGCCAGGCTACAGTGGGGAAGCTCTGAATTTACAGGTCATCATTTCTAACATCGTTTTTTTTTTTTTTTTTTTTTTTTTTTTTTATGGGCAGTCCTTACAATTCACTTCTCTGTTCACTTGTTTCACTTCAGATCATATTTTTCCACTTCAGGAATTTCCTTATAGCTGGATTTCAAGCTATGGTCTGCCTACCTCTATAACACCCTTCCTCTCTGCTATTAGTTATTATTTAATCATTTGCTTATAATTACCTCTAAACTTCTCAACAGGCACCCCAAAGATGAACTATCTTTAAATGTGTCTTTTTTAAAAAAGAACATATTTGTCCCATTCATCTAAGAATTTAACTGATTCTCTGCTCATTGCACTCATTTTTCTATTCATAATACTTATTGAACTAAAGATAGATGATAGATGTAGATAGATCCATATATGCATCTATACATACATACCATGCTACACAATATCTCAAATACTCATATTTCAGAAAAGCACTTAAATAAATCATTGTTAAGTATCCTCATCTTTTAGGGGGTTAATTGCTGATTAATTAAGTACTTTATTTAAGAGATTTTACTTTGAAAATATGTATTAACAAATCCACCTGTTTGGATCTCACTGTTGTTTCTCTCTCCAAGAAATCATGCTTTGTCAATATTTTGATATGAAAAATAATTTCTAACCAAAGAAGTTTCTCAGATAAATTTTTTTTCTTAGAAATAAAAATAAGGTAAATAGAAGATTAATTTTTGAAGATTTCATTATTTTTCTGGCTTAAATAACTTAGCTAGACTTCAAACTTTGCTCTCTACAGAACACTCTGAGCCACATTATTCACGGTAATGTATTGTCACTTTTGAGAGTAAATTTGGCACCTTTGGTAGCGTCTTTAGTTGTTTCACAGTACATGAATGCATTAACAAATAACTTTCCATAATAAGGCTTATTTTTCCAATTAGGTTGTAAATTCTTGTAAGATAAGGAGATATGATATAAGGATCTTAGATAAGGTGTCATGATGATGCCTGGCATAGTGATAGGTGCACAGGGTACAGCTGTACACACACACACACACACACACACACACACACACACACACCATTGCTAAATGTATAAAAATGAGGATTACTGTTGACAAAAGAGTAGAAAGTATATGATTATTTTTTTAAAGTTCGCTAATGAGTCACCGAGGGAAAGACATTTAATAATGACTTTTTTTTTTTTCTAGAGTTTTGGACAAAATTCCTCCCAAACACCTCACCTGGGATCACTAGAGTCTGCAAAAGTCGTATGCTATGCTGGTATTGTGAAAATTTTGCCTCACTCTTAAAGCGATTTTTCAAAGAGTTCTAATCCAATTTCACTTTCAAGCCTTGCTTGCTGTGGACCATCCCTCTTCTATTTACTGCACAGCATCCACTTAGATGCCCTGTGGTAATTGTTAATGTAACTGCTATTGAAAGAATAGTGTTGCCCAGGGATAGAGTACATGTTGCCTGCATTAGAACTTACTTAAAAATCAAGTGTTTAGGTGTCAAAACCAGTATAAACCTTAGGGACCTGACACTTAGATACCAATTCATTGCCATGATGTAAAAAATGCTTCAAGCAGAGGCACAGAGAATTATAGATGGTCTTATATGAGAAAACATTACATATTAACAATTAATCAATAGGTAGGACTTTTTATTGTATACCTCACTGGATAAAGGTGAAAAAGAAATGAAAATAATAATGCATTTTTTGAAAATATTGTGGGGGCAGCCCGCATGGCTCAGCGGTTTAGCACCACCTTCAGCCCAGGGCGTGATCCTGGAGACCTGGGATCAAGTCCCACATCGGGCTCCCTGCATGGAGCCTGCTTCTCCCTCTGCCTATGTCTCTGCCTCTCTCTCTCCGTGTCTGTCATGAATAAATAAATAAAATCTTTTTTAAAAAAGAAAATATAATGGGATCTAGAACGAAAAATAGATTTGTTTTAGTGGTGTCATGTGTGAATTCAACTCCTATGAATTTGGCCAAAACAATTAATTTACTGAGTGTCAATGAATCCTGTAATTTTATATAGGAAAGAGCTAAATTGAGTATCTAGTGCAGAGATTTCAAAAGTTTTTTCACATGAAAATAATTTATTTTAAAATATCAAACAAAAAGGTTATGTTTTCAATATCTGATGACTTAAAAAAAAAACCTTTAAAGACTTTTATAAACTAGTATAATGTCAATAGTGTTACTAACTCATATATACCTTTCCAAGGTATTTTCTCTATACCTGTATACATTCAACACTTGGAATACATATGGATTCACCAACCACTTGAAATCATGCCATTACCCTCTTCTTTGTCATTCCTGTAAAATGCCTGATCGATACATTGGGACCTATGATGTAGAACAAGAAAAATCTGAAACCCAGGCAGTAAGTGACTTCTGTCAAAATACAGATATTCCCATAAGCAAAAGGCAAAACCGGGACTCAATATCATTTCTCCTGATTAAGACTGTGCTTCCTGAAGACTAATCCTTTGTCTCCTATTAAGGATCATTGTTGTAGGGCCAGAAAGGCATGAATAAACCTTAATCTGACCGGTATTTGCAAACAAGGAAAATGCTATTACCAAAATCAAGGTCAGTTTAATCTGCTCTTTCAGTTTGTGGTCCAGGTGATGAGAACCTCCAGAATGGGAAGAAATGGGCACGAGCAGGAGGAGAAGAGCAGAGAAAAATACCTCTGGTTCCCTACTGCCAATTACCCTTTGTTTAACGTATCTGCTCTGGCTTATTTATTTCCACTCAGTACTGATCCCCGAGAATGGTAGCTCATGTCGTTGCAGCTGGCGGTTCAGTTTGTGTAGTAAGGCCTGCAATTTTATACTGAGAGTTGCTGTTTTGATCTCAGTAAGAAAAAAAGCAAGTGATAAATTATTTTATTCAGTTTTCTAAGTACAGAGGGATTGATGGACAAAGATTGTAACTAACTATAATAGGTGTGGCTTGGAGAACTATAAATGGTAGCTATCCACTAATATTTAAGGGCTGAGCAGCCTGGGGCAGAGTGTAAATTTAGGCAGGTTGAAGTAAGTATAGGGGAGGAAATATTAAAACAAAACAGCAGAAGTCAACCAGATAGAAAATATGGACTCTGCCTGTAAGTAATCTGGTGAGAAGGGGAAAAATGAGATGGAGAAGCGAGATGGAAAAACACTTCTTTATAAGAGGCTGTTGTCTTGGGAAAGAAGGTTTGTGGGGCGTGGGGTAGGCAATATTAAGAGGCTCATTGGAGTCCAGAAGAGACAGTGTAAGTTAACCGTTGGAGAGAACGTAACTATCTCACCATATTCTTGTCTGCCTAATGGAGAAATATATTATTCTAAATCCAACAACAAAGTCCTGAATTCCTGAAAATTTATGTGAGTATTTTTTGTGGAGTATGTTCATTGACAGTACGGAAACCCTCTGATTTCGAAAGAAATTCTATATGACATAAATATTAATAAAATTTTTGAATATACCCATTGCTTAAAGCCTTCGATTTCTTTTTTTTTTAGCCCTGAATTTCACTGTAATCAAATAGAATAATTCCTTTAAAGAAGTTAAATAAACTTTAACAAAAAGATCAGCCATTCATTAGTGTTAGAATGGATTATTTTACCAGCTAGTACAAAACTGTGTAACATTGTTCGCTACATTCCTTCCCTCTGAGTCCTTTTTACCCACCAAGAACGGATTTGCTTATTAGGTCAGGTAGTGATTTGCAGAAATGTCACTTACTATGGGTCTGTCTGCAATGCTCTTACACTATCTTGTCCTTTGCAGCCAGTGGTACGTTTTTGAAGTACGGCCTGCAATTTTGTACTGAGAGTTGCTATTCTCAACTCTGTAGGAAAAACCATCAGACTAGAAAGCAGGTGATACACCATTTTATTCAGTTTTCTAACTAATGGCCAGAGGAATTGATTTATGGAAAAAGATTGAAAACCCACAATGGGTGTGGCTCAGCTAAATGAGAGCTCTATATGATAGCTACCCACTAATATTTCAAGGCTGAATAGCCCAGGGGCAGAGTGTAATTTTAGCCAGGTTGAAGTAAGGATATGGGGAAAAGGAATAGAAAAAAAATCAGCATAATCTAACTAGAAGAAAATGTCGCTATGAATTAGTTTCCAAGGAAGAGAGAGAGAGTACTTTATTTACACATGTATTTTTAAAAATAGCAGTTTAAATAAGGTACTCCCACACTTTGAAAAGGAACTTCAATTTAAAATGAAGCACCTAGAAAGATGCTAATGGACAATGGTATGACCCAGTATGTAAATGATTTCTGGGATGACAAGGTGCTTCTGGAACTGCTGGCTATTAGAATTCACTAAACCTTACAAATAGAATTTTAATGTAGTTAGTTTGGAAAATACAGGATGGTTTTTATTTTACTTGGAAGTAAAGAGGTGGTCATTTGCAACCAGCAAAATTAAGAACCCAAACAAGAAGGTTTTTTAAGAAATGCTGAAGGTAGGGACACCTGGGTGGCTCAGTGGTTGAGCATCTACCTTTGGCCCAGGGTGTGATCCTGGGGTCCTGGGATCGAGTCCTACATCGGGCTCCCTGCATCGGGAGCCTGCTTCTCCCTCTGCCTGTGTCTCTTCCTCTCTCTCTCTCTGTCTCTCATGAATAAATAAATAAAACCTTTAAAAAAATTACTGAAGGTAAATAACTTATTGAACAATGTCATTGATTGTAAAATAACTGATTTATGTGTACTGGTGGATAATTTGTTTCCCCCACTCCATTTCCACATCACCTAACAATAATTTTTCCTAAACCTTAGGTTCCACCAATCTGAATTTTACCTAAAGTTTCTTGCAGGTCCTTTCTATTGTTTTTTTTTTTTCTTTATATTGTTGTTATTGTTAAAATATAACCTTTAGTATTGCTTTGCTGAAGAAAAATAATGATAAATTCCTTTAGTCTTTATATAAATGAAAATATATTTTGCCCATATATTGTTATTTGATATATAATCAAAATTGTTATTTCTCTGTGATTAAAATTTTAATTTAATTTATTGTCTTCTATAATGTATTTGTTTCTGGTTTTTCTGTAAGAGAATTCTGATTTTTCTTTTTTTGCCTAAGAATGACTTTTTTATTGATAATCAATTTTCTCACTGACAGCTTTTCATATTTTTTGTTTATTCTTGCTGTTTTGCAGTTTCAAGGAATCTTCATCCTCTTTCTGGGTGAGCACAATTGTGATCTAAAAATACAATAATTTAAAATCTCAGGGATCCCTGGGTAGCTCAGCGGTTGAGTGCCCGCCTTTGGCCCAGGTTATGATCCTGGAGTCCTGGGATTGAGTCCCATGTCGGTCTCCCTGCATGGAGCCTGCTTCTCCCTCTGCCTAAGTCTCTGCCTCTCTGTGTCTCTCATGAATAAATAAATAAAATCTTAAAAAAAAAAAAAGAATCTCAGCAATTGTCTTCAATATTGTTTCTCTCCCTTTTGACCACCTTCTGTTAGAACTTCGTTTAAGACATGTGGTCAGGCTTCAGATCCACCCTCCAGGGTCTCCTCTGTGCTGTTTGCTTTTGGATCTTTGAATTTATATTTTCAAAATCACTACGTCTCTTCTTAAATGAATTCTTTCTTGAAGTTTATAGAGTTTCATTTTTGTTCAAATCTAACCTTTAGTATTTACAGAACTTACCTTAAGGTTTTCTCAATTAATGAAAGTGTGTAGTTTTACGTGAAGGCTCACTTTTGATGTGCATTCCACAGGTATATTTCATTGCTCTAGAAGTCATCTATGTTTCACCTATTCATCCACCCTTCTTCTTTAATCTCTGACAGCCACTGATCTTTTTCTTTTCTCCATAGTTTTGCTTTTTTTTTTTCAGAATGACATATAGCAGGTATCATACAGTATGCAGCTTTTTCAGATTGGCTTCTTTCGCTTAGTAATATGCATTTTTCTTCCATATCTTTCCATGACATGATAGCTCAATTCTTTTTATTAGTGAGTAATAATAGTCCATTGTATGGATGCCCTATAGTTTATTTATTCATTCATTCATCTTTCCAAGGATTTCTTGGCTGCTTTTGAGTGTTGGAAATCACGACTTAAACACCTATTTATATCTGTGTGCGGGTTTTTGGGTAGACATAAGTTTTCCACTCATTTGGGTAAATACCAAGGAGCATAATTGCTGGGTTGTAAAGGGAAAAATGTTTATTTTTAGTTTTATAGGAAACTGTTAATTGTCTTCTGAAGTGACTGCACTATTTCCACCAGTAATGAAGGAGAGTTCCTGTTGCTTCATACTTTCTAGCTATTGGTGAAGTGTTTTGTATTTTAGCCATTGAAATAGGTGTGTATTGGTATCTTTCTTTTATAATTTGCATTTCCTTAATGATACAGGAAGGTGAACGTCTTCTCATATATTTATTTGCCATCTATTTATCTTCTGTGGTGAGGTGTCTTAAGAGCTTTGGCCCATGTTTCAATTGGATTGTTTGTTTTCTTTCTTTTTTTTTTTTTTTTTTGGAAAGATGTTATTTATTTGTTCATGAGAGACACACAGAGAGAGGGAGAAGCAGGATCCCTGCAGGGAACCCGATGTGGGACTCGATACTGAGACTCCAGGATCACGACTTGAGCCAAAGGCAAACACCCAACTGCTGAGCCATCCAGGTGCCCCTAAGAAACAAGATGTTTTCTTATTGTAAAGTTTTAAGAGTTCTTTCTATATTTTGGATAGCAGTCCTTTAGCAGGTATGTGTTTCGTGAAGAGTTTCTCCCAGTCTCTGGCTTGTCTTTTCATTTTCTTAACAGTGACTTTTGCGGATAATTTTTTGAATCTTAATGTTGTCAAACTTCATGATTTTTTTCTTTCTTTTTTTCTTTTCTTTTCTCTTCTTTTCTTTTCTTTTCTTTTTTTTCTTTTCTTTTCTTTTTTTATGAGAGACACAGAGAGAGAGAGAGAGAGAAAGAGGCAGAGACGCAGGAGGAGGTAGAAGCAGGATCCACGCCAGGAGCCCGAGGCAGGACTTGATTCCGGGTCTCTAGGATTGCGCCCTGGGCCAAAGGCAGGCACCAAACTGCTGAGCCACCCAGGGATCCCCTCATGATGTTTTTTCTAATATGGATCCTGCTTTTGGTGTTATATCAAAAAATCATCATGCTCATGGTCACCTGTATTTACTTTAAGTTATTTTCTAGGAATTTAATTTTTCTGAATTTTACATTGAGTTCTTTGATACATCTTGAGGTTTTTTTTTTTTTTTCTTTTGAAGGTATAAAGTCTGTGTCTAGATGATGATGATGATGATGTATATATATATGTTCAATTGTTCTAGCACCATTTGTTGAAAAGACTGTCCTTTCTCTGTTGAATAGATTTTGCTCCTTTATCAAAGATCAGTTGATTGTATTTGTGTGGTCTCCTTCTGTACTCTCTATTCTGTTGCACTGATCTACTTGTCTATTCTTTTGCCAATAGCACACGGTTTTGATTACTGTAGCTCAATAAGAATCTTGAAGTTGGTGACTGTCAGTCCTCTGACTTCGGTATTGTGTTGGTTATTCTAGGTCCTTTGCCTTCACGTATAAACTTTCGAATGAGTTTTCAATATCCTAGAATAACTTGCTGAAAATTTAATTGGGATGGTTGAATTTATAAATTCAAGTTGGGAAGAACTGACATCTTGACAATATTCAGTTTTCCTATCCATGAACATGGAATGGCTCTTCATTTATTTAGATCTTCTTTGGTTTCTCTCATCATAAGAGTTTCGTAAATCAAAAAAAAAAAAAAAAGAGTCTTGTAAATCTCTTTTTTTTTTTTTTAGGATAGGTAAATCTCTTAAACATATTTTGTTATATTTATGCCTTAGTATTTAATATAAATAGTATTGTGTTTTTAAATTCCAGCGGTTCATTGCTGTTTTTTAAGAAAGCAAGTGACATTTGTATATCAACCTTGCTCCTGCAACTTTGTAATAATGGGAGAAGAGTCAGGTGAAATTCAAAGACTAAGAGAGATTCAGCACTTTACTACTGGCTTTGAGATGACAGAGTGAGGCATGAGCCAGGGAATATGGGCAACCTCTAGGAACTGGGACTGCCCCTCAGCTGATAGCTAGAAGGGAAAAAGGGGCTTCAGTCTTATAATCATAAGGAAATGAATCCTATACACAGTATAGATGAGCAAGGAAATGTTTTCCCCCTAATGCCTTCATAAAGGAATACAGCCCTGCCAACACCCTAAGTTTAGCTTGTTGAGACCTTGTGGCAGATTTACCTGCAGAACTCTGAGATAAATTTGTGTTGCTTAAATCACTAACTTTTAATGACATGTTATGGCAGGATTCGAAAAGAAATATAATCTATGAGTCAAGGCTGTCATGTTATAAGCAAAATAAGATGATCTCAACTGATTTTACATATATACACTTAATAAAGTGATATATGCCAATTCACAGGTTTGGTAAGAAGACTCTCAAATCAATTTTAAAGCAAATCATCCAAGATCACACACCAAAACCAGACCATGGATTTGGTTCAATTATAAACCTGCTGCTTGAGTGAACCATAGATAAATCATGACTCACCATGGGCTGAACAGCTTTTGCACCAGGAATCTGATGTCACAGCCACCGGTAAATGCTGCCATTGGCACTGTAACTGCAACCACCAAATATCTAACACTTCTGCCATCAGACGTGACAGCAAAAATGCAAGTTCCATAGAACATAGTTTTTTGAATTGGTTATTTTTGAACAGAAATAATATTGATTTACATCCACTGGCAGACCCTAGATCATATATCTGTATTCTGGTGTGTAAGGCCTGCCGAGAATTTGGGTTTCTACTCCTACTTTCAGGAAGTAGGATTCATTATGTCAGCATATCACCAAATATGTGTAAAATTTCAAATACATCGTATGTCATGTTGGTACTAAATTTGTGGATTTAAGATGAGTTATCTGGGACAGAAAATATGTCAAAATACAAATGAGATATGCAAAGATGCAGATAAAAGAACAGGTGAGTTTATATAACAGGGCACAATAGGATGGGAGCCAAGATTAATCTGGGTAGGCAATGATCCCATTGCTTTGGTTACAGAATTCTATCCTCCTCTTATTGACATTATAATAAAATGTTTTTTTTAAAGATTTTGTTTATTTATTCATGAGAGACACAGAGAGAGAGGCAGAGACACAGGCAGAGGGAAAAGCAGGATCCCCATAGGGAGCCCGATGCAGAACTTGATCCCAGGACCCTGGGATCATGAACTGAGCCAAAGGTAGATGCTCAACCGCTGAGCCACCCAGGCATTGCTAATGACATAATAATAAAAACAAATTAATTAAATAGTGATCATGAGCCTTTCAAAGAAAAATCTTATGAACTTTATTTTGAAGCAGAAACAAAAAAGGATGTCAGAAGTGTTTCAATAGAGGATAAAGAGAGAAATCATATAAGGTATAGCTTGTATGGAAATACAGCCAATTCTAATTATTTACTATCATTAGTTCTATTAAATGGTCACATATACTAAGTTGTTGCTCATATACAATGGAGAAATACGGGATTCTTTTTTTTAAGATTTTATTTATTTACTCATGAGAGACACAGAGGGAGGCAGAGACAGAGGCAGAGGGAGAGGCAGGTTTCCTGCCTGGAGCCCGATGTGGGACTCAGTCCTGGGTCTCTGGAATCACACCCTGAGCCAAAGGCAGATGCTCAGCCCCTGAGCCACCCAGGCATCCCAAAATATAGGGTTCTATTCCTACAAGCCTCTGATCACATTTTTATCAACTGATTAAAACAAACTTTTTATGTGTGTTTCTTTTTGAAGATGCCTCATTTAATATATATTGTTGGCTTGCTAACATTGACTTCATGGCCAATGGAAGTTTAACTAGTATCTGAAAGAAGCTTGTCTAACACTTGCACAAGGCACCTGATAGCTTTTTTGCACTTGGGAGCACTAGGCAACACTTTAGCATTATACTCTGGGGCCATTTGAAACAGAAAAAGCACTAACGAATAGCACAGAAATGTGAAAAGCATGGCACTAAAAAGGCTGAAAAGGACACTTGTTTATAGTGAAATAGCTGCAACAGAAGGCAGAGGGCTGCCTTGTTTGACCTCCGCTGGGAATGTGATAGTCAGGTGGCTCAAATTTTTTGCCTTTTTGCATGTGTAGAAACGCCTGTGAAAGCATCATGATTACAGGTTTGGGGGTTACAAAATAAATGTGTAGATTTGCAGATGTGGAAGCTATGAATAATGAGGATCAACTACTTATGGAACACACAGAGCTTACGTGCCTACCATTTCTCCAATTGGCATCATCTCTACCACATAAATAAACCAAATTTCCATAGTGCACGTTGCCTCACCTTTCCTTCTTGTTAGTACAATGCCTGTAATGAAGCCCTAGATGTAGCCTGGCCTGAGCTCGATATGATATGTAACAAAAAAATTAGAAAGAACTTAAACATCCCAAAAATAGAGTTGTGGGCAATAATTTATGTAAAATTGTCAATATTTATATCATATGAAGTCATTAAATATTATGATAAATTTATTAAGCTTTAGTGATGTGGAAATACTTTTATGTATGATCCCATCGAGAATAGAGAATAGTGTGATCCATTTACATGAAATATATTTTTCTATGAATAGGACTGAAAGATTTTCATCAAAATTTGTCATTGTCATTCCTAGAATTTGAACTTTGAGGTGTCTTAATTTCGTTTGGTTATTTTGATTTTCCACTTTTCTATAATGATTACATTTTATTTGTGCATCTAAAAATACATAAGAAATAGAAAAAATTCAGGTGATTAATATTAACTCAATGAATTACGATTCATTATTTAGCTTAGTCCATATGCACAACTGTTTGTTTTCCTCCCCTTCCCAAATTTTTTTTCTTCTCATTTTCAGTACATATTTCTGGTTCTTCTAATCACATTGATATACTGTCAGTCAAAAATAAAGGAGCTGAATTGAGTTCACACTTCATTACAAAACTAAGAACATTATGTAAGTGACATTTTTTGAGCTTTAAAATAATCCTGTTAAATGAGTAAATATTATTCCCATTTTTTATAGATGTGAAATGCTGAAAAATAGTTTATGCTTAATTTGTCCAAGAATACGCAGCTAGTGAAGTATGAAAGTAAGATTTATAGGCAGGGAATCTAATTTCAGTGCTCATGCTCAAACCACTATGCTATTTGGCTGTCTCCAATAAAGACTTCCTGTTCTCTGTTTCACTGTCACACTTGGAAATATCCTATATATTTAAAAAATATATTTTTGAAATGGACATTTTTTCCATCTTGGGATGAAATATTTGAGGAGGGAGTTTAAGATTTGGTGTGGGTGGATGAGTTGAATAGGAAGGGAAGGGAGTGATATTCCCTTGGAAATCTTGAAACAATCTAGCAGTTCTATGTGTTAATTCCTGCTTTCCATCTACCGAGTCAGAGAAAATATATCAATGGGCATTTTAGATTTTTTGCTCATAAACTCATTTGATTAATGATGTTAGCTGAGGCACATCAATTACAAAAGCACACTTTGCTCTAGGAAATCCCAAGATCTGGTCACAACGGGATATTTATGGAGGAACACAAGAGATTTATGCTGTTTATGTAAAGCACTATATGTCTTGGATGATAGTTTGTTTATCTCGTACTTCAGAACAGGGATTCCAAAAATATACATGCTATGAAAGACATCATAAGAAAAAGAAGCCCACAGTGTGATAAATGCAAACCTGCTTCAAGAACAAATTACTATCAAATAAACGGATCTCTTCAAAAATTTATGAAAGCAGAGTATCCATTCACAACCAACTATCACTGGCTGGGAGAAAAAAAAGACATCTACAGGATTATATGTTCCTGCTAACTTTATTTCCCAGATTCACAGTGGAGCATGTAATTTGCACATTGCATTTTTAATCTTCCAGTTTATTCCACATGAATCAATAACAAGGAAGAATGCTGCCCACTAGCCCCATCAGTGAGGATTTATTCTGTGATACTAAAAACACCTAAATTATGTGGAAGAAGTCAGTAGCTACCAAAGCCAAAACCAAAACAGAACAAAAACAAAACTATTACCTGTGACATATTATTAGTACAAAGTATTGTTGTTGTCATTTATCTAATGTCTGCTATTTACCAGGCACGTATGCTAGTGCACTATCATTAATTTCCAAACATCTGTACCAGGTAAGTGGTTTTATTGCACACTGACAGTATAGGAAGCAGGACTTGGGTGTTAAATGAGTGACATGCTTAATAAAACTCCATTAAATTATAATATATATATTTAATTATGTATTCTGCTGTGCAGGGGTCCCTAACTTCTACACCCTATAGTTAGTTGCTAAAATTCAGCTATATCAAAACCCCTACAACAGATCTTTGGAATCAAAACCTAGTTTTGGAAATTCAGTTTGCCTTATATCTCATCTACCATCATGTTAATAGTGACAAAAAATTAGTGACATAAAGACAACAGTAGAAATGAAGAGAGTAGGACAAAGCTAAGAAGAAAATTTTAAAAAGAAGGTACAACTTGTAAACCAGCAGAAGTAATCCAAATTAGTGGGAAACAAGGAAGGAAAACTAAAGAAGGAAAAAATAAAATATTTTAAAAATAAGATATAAATAATATGGCAGAAGTTATTCCTAACAGACCGAGAAACGTAAAATGTATTTAAGTAGGAGAAATTTAAATATTAAATGAAGAGACTTTCAGATGGGGTCAAAAAATAAACTAAAACTCTAGAAATATGTGGTCCCCAGTGGAGACACAGAGACTGAAAATTTAAATATGGGCAAAAATGTTAACTAGGCAAATATGAATAAAAAGCAAACTAGAGTACACGATTTATTATATATCATTTTGTGTCTGGACAGAAAAATAGAAGCCTCTCCAGGTTTTTCTTTCCCCTTTTTTTTGTTAATATTTTATTTATTTATTCATGAGAGACACAGAGAGAGGCAGAGACACAGGCAGAGGGAGAGGCAGGATCCTCATAGGGAGCCCCTTGGGGACTGGATCCCAGGACCAGATCACCCCCAGCTGAAGACAGATGCTCAACCGCTGAGCCACGCTGTCATCCCTCCAGGTTTTACAAAGGAAGAAAATACAACGCAAGCCATTATTTTTAAAATGTTGGAAATCATAGAGAAGAAAAAGGGAAAAGGTGTTCTTCCAAAGAAGTATGGTTAGGAAGGTGTTAACAATTCTTAGACTCAAGGGACATTCAGTGAAAACCTTCACTACTGTTAATGTTTGAAACACAACTTGCCCAAACCAGGAGCCTGCACCTCTGCTCTCCATGAGGGAACAAGGACACCTGCCTTGGGCCGGGGCCACAGCTGCTCGGAGGCTGCAGCGGTACCTGTGGCAGCTGCTACTGGAGGCGAAGCCCACCGTGGGTCTCCACCTGGGACTGCTGAAGGTCTGATTGCCATCAACACCGCTAGGAACTTGCTTCTTGAGGGGAGACTCAGAAGTCTGCATTTGCTGCTAGGACAAGAACACAAAAATAGGGGGAATGTTTTCTTTCCTCTGCTTTCCGTTGCCTTTCCTGTGCCTCCCATTGGCAGAACCTAATGGGAATCTTGTTAGTAAGAGTGATAAATGTGGTTTGCATGTTCCAGATCCTTAGTAGACAAAGGAGATCATCGTTGCATGAAATGGAATATAGAGCAAATAAGGGATCACCTCTTTGGGTAATAAGCACCCATTCTCATCAACAATGCTATTTTCAATATAGAGAACAGCAATAACAGTAACAAAATTCTACCTAATATGATGCAATTATTTCTTATAAAGGTTGACTCCATACTCTTACCATCTTCCTCTAGTTGATATATCCCATTATTTACCATATCCCTCACTAGGTGATTTGAATACCTCATCTAGTTCAGAGACATTCAACTGAAATATCCTGTAATCTAACAACTAAATTGTTGTTAAACCAAAACATTTTATGATGATATTATTTCTAATAATAAAATATTGGAAAAAAATTTAAGTGTCCAAAAGGAAACCATTAGTTAAATGGTATAACTGCACAAGTATATGCTATGCAGCCATAAAAAGATATGAATAGTCTCAATGAATTGATATCTTTGAGGTAGCAGTCAAGTTTTAAAAGGTGCAAAGAACATAAATAGTATCTTGACTTTTCATAATAAATGAAAGAAATTAAAGAATATATATACTTATACACATACAGTCTTTCATTTGAAAAAAAAAAAGGAAAATATGAAACAGAATTACTTCCTGCAGGAGCAGTTTCTGGTATAATAAAACCACCTAAATAGTTTTTACTTGTGAGCAATAAAAATTCATTATATTTTCAAAAATGAAACAATTTACAAACTTCTGAAATTAAAAATAAATTGAATAAATGAAGAAGGTATGTATCTGTTTAAAAAAACACTCAGAAAAAAATTTTGTATGTGACTGTATAACATAACATTTTGACTGTACAAACTTAGTGGAATATTTCTAAAGGTAAAAGAAATTAATAAAACTTTGTAATCTTTACTCCAAAATTTTATTTTTTGTGACAACAATGACATTGTCATTGGAAATATTTTTATATTACAGATTTTAGCAAATCAGTAATTCTACTTTTTAAGGATTAAGATTTTCTATATGAAAGGTAAAATGCAATAGTAAAACTTTAAACTTATTGAGATATGTAGCAGTATTAAAAATAATTGAAATAAAAGGAGTTTTTAAAAAATATTTTCAAACACATCATCTAGCCCTGTCCACTGACATGACCTAAAATGGCTATCAGTACAGGAGCAACAAGTTCCCCTAGAACCAAGATTGTGTCTTAAATATCATTTCTTCATAAAAAAAAACAAGACTCTTTGGGGAAATGACTGATTGTGAGTCTAAGTCAGAAAGGTACAGTGTAAGCCGCAGAAATCTTTTTTGTACCAGAAAACAAAAAAGTTTCCAAAAAATTGTTAGGAACACATCAGTAAGAATAGGAGCTAGCCAGCAGGAGCCTGCACTGGTGAAAATGATGCCACTATGTGCATCTAAAATAATGATGTTAGTCATTTCAAATACAATGAGTCAAGAAAATCCATGAGTACAGAAAGATACTCAAAACAAAAAAGAGAAATCTAGAAAAAAACTTTTACCATTCAATGCCATTGATAAGCCATCTCTTTTCTTTCAAATAGTGTAACTAAAAGAAAACAAGTATGTGAGGCTTCCCCCCAACCCCTACCCGCCACCTTTCATTTAGGCACTTTTTTCAGAGTAACTGAATAAGGACCAGTAAGGCTCTTGATGGGGGAAAGCTCTACTTTACAAAAGACTTCAAGGGAATATTGTAGAACTAATGCCAGAATTGGAAAATCATTATTGTTTTATAGTCCATAAAGAAATCGTTGACATGCCAGGATTGTCAGTTGGAGTGAAAACAATTGTATGCATCTTATCAAAGTGTACATTGTAATGTTATGTATAGTATACATATTATTATATATACTTTGTAAAGTAAATACAAAGTGAACCATAAAGATTATCTTCTATTCTCAAGGGAGGAAAAACAAATCACAATGAAGGGATCACCCATTATCACCCTAAAACAGTGGTCAGTATTAGTGCTATTAATGGAGAGTTATCTAAATGATCTGACTCTCCTGAAATGATGTATAATAGCATTTAAGATTGTATTCTACCCAAGTATGTTTAACTTGAATATATCACAACTTTAAATCTAAATGCAAGTGACAGATAATTTAACAGATTATCTGTCAGAAAAAGAGACCACATATATTCAGAAGATGAGACCATTTGGAGGATACTGGTGTGGATCTGTTCAATAAGCCAAGCACATCAAAAATAAAACAAATCTGATATTAAAATCAAAATGACTTTAGAAGGACACTATAACCACAAAAAGTGTACTTTTTATAGGCAAATCTAACAAATCTTATATAAAGAAAATTTGGGGGAAAATTTAGGGTCTTAAATGAGATAAAAATTTATTTCCTAGGAAAGATAAATTTTTTAACTAAAAAGAGCAGTTTATAAATCAGCATATACTATGGGATGATGTTTTGGTTAAAAAATGCATAAATATATATGTATATATATATGACATAACAATGTATGATTTTTAACATCACTATGATCAAGAAAGTAAGAGTATAATGTTTCAGTTCTTATTTTTGCTTTTCATCATTTTCTATCATTTTACTGTGCATATATACTACTTCTTACACAATAAAATCTTATATAACATTAATAAGTCAATATTTACAATATGTCAGAGATTAAATAATTTACAAATATGATAAAATATAGAAGTTTTTAAAAATTATTATTTACATTTTAGGAAAGAATTTGACATAAATAGAAAATGAGTAAATAACCAATGAAAATCGCACATGAATGAGGAGTTAGTTGTACCAAGGACTCAAAAGAGGCATAAAGTACTGGAATCAAGATCCAGGATGCAGCAGTTAAGTTTGCTATTCTGAGGATAAATAGATCTCACTCTGAATAAAGCAAAGAAGGAGGAAAAATGAAGATAGAACAATTTTTCAGGGTTATCAAAGGATTGTGAAATTTCATGAGGTTTGGCTGTTTCTTACTCTTAAAAGAAGCAAAGTGGTCTTCCATTGGAGGGAAACATGGCTTTGAGCAGTAGTTCTTTACTTTGACTCTACATTGGCATCACCTTTATTATTTTAAAAACTACTGATGATTGGTTCTCATCCTCAAAGTTACAAATTTTATTGGTCTATGTTCTGTCCTGAGCATTTGGATTTATAAAAGTCTCCTTCCCAGGTGAGTGTAAGGTAAATCCATGGTTGAGAAGCATTGACATAGGAGGCTGAAAAAAAGTTTGAAAATCAGTCTTTGTATTAAAGAGATAAGAGGCCACTTGTGATAGATTCAGGATTCCTGAACACAGTGAAGTGAATTAAGATTGGATGTATGTCACTTTGTAGCATTCTTAACCAGCATAATGGTTGAACATTTTAGACAATGTTGACACAAGTCACACAACGAAAGAAAGAAAGCTGGGAGGTTCATATATCTCTTGGAACCTGGAAATGAACTGCAACCTATTGCTCCAAATATCTCTATGCCTGAGAAAAGTGGCTACATGAATTGCCCCCAAATTTCTCTTTGGTAATATAGATCTAGCTACTTTACCTATCCCATGGTTATTTCACAAAAAAGTCTTCATGCAAACCAAAAGTTTTATTCATGCACTGAACACTTCAAAGTAAAGTTAACGTATGTGGTCAAATTGAACTCAATGCTAACACTCTAGATCTGAGGAACAATTTATCTCATATTTGACAGCTTTAATTTCCTCATTTTCTTCTAGTTTGAAAGCAAAAATAAAAATAAGATTTTAATTACTACGTTATTGACCTGATGGCATTTTTGGTTTTTTTCTACAAAAGCAAAAGCAAGTTCTTTGATGTGCTAGAAAACATTTGTGCCAGAAACTGCTGTGTCTTTAATCTCTACTCTCATAGAACCATGATTGCATGGCTATGGGCTGCGTCACACAATTGAATCCCATGTTTCCTGACTAGCAGTATTTCTCCAGTTTAAATCTTTAACAAAGAAAAGAAGTCATGAATCCTTTAGTGACTACATTATTTAATTATATATATTTTTTAAAATATGTAAAACTGGGTGTAGGTTCCTTATGATAATAGCTCTTTCATAATTTTAAAACATGTAAAATATTTGGGCAAATTAAGTACAATCATGTCAAATAATAAAATCTCAAATTAATATTATTAAATAGTAAGTTAACATTGTAGATGATAGTTTACTGATAGCAAATACCCTTTTCAACAAAAATATTAATGCCTTTAGGAGAAGCGCCTCCCAACCCGTGGCAATTCTTATTACTTTGGTAAGCTTCATTTCCACCACTAACTAACCAAATCTAACTATTAGGACCACTGCAAAAGCTTTGTACAGCCTGTGTTCATTTACAAATAAAATCAGCCTGTATTCTTTTCTCATTAGCCTACAATAACCAAGCAATAATAGAGTTTAAACCAATACAAGTCAGCACAAATAAGATGGACTTCAAGAACCTGCTCTATTTTTCAGGTGTAAGCCGTTCAAATATTAGAGAATATAATAATAAGAGTTTTTGTTAGGTTATAATGGAAAAGAAAAATGATTTTTGATCATAAACTCATAACATTCTAAGATACGTCTAAGATACATCCTTTGATTCTATTTTAGAAATAATATAATTAGCCACATAAAGAGGTACTACATTGCTATTGTTCTATAAAATATGGAGCTCAAAGACAATAGTATTTTTTTTTGCACACGTTATCTATGTAAAACTTAAATGGTTGGCTATCTCTGTCTCAGTTTATAATATAAGACAAAGATTATAATATTATTATCAACCCTGTCTTCCTGCTATTAAGGGTCAACAGATGTGTCATAAACAGAAGGCTATATTATTTTTATAAGAACAGATTTGAGTTTTGATCTCATGAAGACCTTCCCCATTGTTAACCTTAGAAAAGTTGAAAAATATATTTCTAAATGTAATAGATGTCAGAAATTCACATAATTTTTAGACAAAAGAAAACAACGAAGAGCATCTCAGAATGAAAAGATAATTACACAGTAGCTAAATGATATGTTAAATGCAGTAACTAAAAATGAACTTAATAAAAGACCATTATTAATTGTTTTATTCTTAATTTGGCTGCCACTTTAATGTTAAAACCCCTAACTGTAAGGGATGGTTGCATTAGTTACTTATGTCTACACTATTTCTACTTTATACACATAGTGCAATCTTGTCACCTAGGAAAACCATTCAAGTGTTTCAATAAAAAATGGCTTAAGCACCAAAGATGAAATATTCATTCACAATACAGTTTAAAAGATATAAAATATATAAAACCTGAAAAAATTACATAACTGTTTTTAGTAGGCGTATGTGGTTTTCCCACGATTGTTTGGCAATGGCTGTTATCCAAACTCCAATACAAATATCTAGTAATCTGAGTTAATAAAACATTGTGAATAGTTTTATTTTTTTTTAATTTTTATTTATTTATGATAGTCACAGAGAGAGAGAGAGAGAGAGGCAGAGACACAGGGAGAGGGAGAAGCAGGCTCCATGCACCAGGAGCCCAACGTGGGATTTGATCCCTGGTCTCCAGGATCCCGCCCTGGGCCAAAGGCAGGCGCCAAACCACTGCGCCACCCAGGGATCCCGTGAATAGTTTCATAAAATTTTCAGTATTATCCATAAATGTTACTATCTAACAAAATCTGCAGTCATTCTTGCAAAACTGTAGTTACAGTCGCTCACTAATACCAAATTATCTATTCGGAAGAAACAAGCCAAGAAAATTAAATCTACTAAAGTGTTGCTATTACCTTTACTGTTCCTTATCTTAAAAAATGGATTAAGTTAATCAGTAACAATACCAGATATAAGTATCACAATTCTCTTTGAAATTTCACCTGCCTTGTTTAATACTTCATCTATTCTGATCTGAGCTTTTTACTTTGTAATTACTGGGTCATTGTAGTGTTAACTGAAATACCAAGTGTGATTGTCAAGAGAGGAAAACTTTTCTGAAGTGCATTTACCTATGGGTATTTTTAAATGACTTTAATAATCTATGAAAATACAAAATCTGTTCCAGAGGATGTTTTGTTTAGAAACCTGTCATGATAAAAACCAAACAAATGCACCTTGGCATATCATACCCAAACTTCAAAAAATCAGAGACAAAGAGGAAACCCTGAAGGAAGCCAGAGGATGGGAAAACATCTTCTCCATATTCGAACAAAGATAAAAAACCATATAAGTTAGAAGAAAGTTGAGTGAAATATTCAAAGTGTTGAAAGCAAAAAAACTACAAACCTAGAATTTTCCTTCAAAAAGTCAGGACAAATAAGACTTTCTCAAGCAAATGAAAACCGCAGGAATTCATTGCTACTGATTTGCACAGTAAGGCACATTAAAAGGAGCTCTTTAAGTAAAAGAAAGATGATATAGGTCTGAAAATAGAAATCTACTCAGAGAAATGAAGAACATCAGAGAAAGCAGAAGTGAAGCTAAAATAAAATATGTAATCTTTCTTGTTCTTAAGTGATTTAAAAGATAACTATTGTAAGAATACTAACAATGTCGTGAATGATTATAGTATATGGATAAGTGAATTGCATGCTAACAATGTCACAAGGGATGGGAGAATGGGAGTATTCTGTTACAAAGTCCTGCACTATTTGAGAGGGGATCATCTTATTTGAAAGTACATTTAAAGTATTTTTAAATGTTGTTTGTGAACTTTAAGTCAATGATTGAATAAAAAATAATAATTGCTATGCTAAAAGAAGAGGTAACATAGAACTGCATGAAGTACTCAACTGAAATCTAGAGGGTCAAAATATAAGGAGATAAGGAAATAAAGAGCAAATGCAACAAATAAAGAAATTACTTAGATGGTAGATTTAAATCTAACCACATCAATAATAACTCCAATTTGAATGGTGTAAATACTCAATTACAATACAAGGAATATTAATTGGATTTTTTTAATGTATGTTGTCCATAAGAAAGTCACTTTATAAACATATTTATAAATATCTCTATGTTTAAATATAATTTTTAGGTTAAAGATAAAGGTCTGGAGAAAGATATATCATAAAAACACCAATCAAACCAGGACTAGGGTAGCTGTATTAATTTGAAGAACACTTAAAAACAAGATTATCAGAGGTAATGCAAAAAGATTTTTTTAAAAAAAGAGGGGGAATGAAAGATAAAGGAGTTAATTCTTCAAGAAATCATAACAATTCTAAATGTATAAGCATCCAGCATCAAAATAATGAGGCAAAAAACTGATTGAAAGGAGAAATAGACAAATCCACTATTATAGCTAGACACCTGTCAGTAATTGATAGTTTAAGTAGGAAGAAAATTAGTAAGGAAATAGGTGAACTCAACAGCAATCAAATTGATCTAATTGATAATTATATAATAATTCATCTAACAACTGTAGAAACACATAAAACTACTACAAACACTGATGAAAGAAATCAAAGAAGATTTATGTAAATATAGAGATTTTTTGTATGCATAGATGGAAAGACTCAACACTATTAAGATGTCAAACTTCTTGATAATATTTAAAGATTCAATACAATACCAATCAAAATCCCAGCAAGCTTTCTTTTATGTATGTCAACAAACTCATTTGATAATTTATATGGAAAGAATGTAGAAATCCCAATAGTGTTTAAAAAGAAAAAAAAAAGTCGGAGGCCACACACTACTTAATTTTGAAATAATAAAAAGTAAGAACAATCATGACAGAGTATTACTGGTGAATTAACAGACATACAGATAAATAGAACAGAATAATGAAACCAGAAACTGATTCACACAAATAGGGTCAACCAAGTGTGACAAAGATACAAGGGCTCAATGGAGAAAGATGAATATTTTCGATGAAAAAGGCTAGAGCAATTGGACATGCACATGCAAAAAATTGAGCCAAGACACAAACCGTACATCTTTCAAAATAATTAACTCAAAGGAGTTTAGAGGCCTAAATATATTCTAGGAGAAAACATAGGAAATAATTTGAGTAGCCTTGTGTACGGGGTCAGTTTTTAGATACAACACTATAACTACAATTTAAAAAAGAGAAACTTGAGAAGTTGGACTTTATTTCAAACGTGTTCTATGAAAGACACTTGGAGGGGATCCCTGAGTGGCTCAGCAGTTTAGCACCTGCCTTCGGCCCGGGGCATGATCCTAGAGTCCCGGGATCAAGTCCCATATCGGGCTCCGTGCCTGGAGGCTGCTTATCCCTCTGCCTGGTCTCTGCCTCTCTCTCTCTGTGTGTCTCTCATGAATAAATAAAGTCTAAATAAATAAATAAATAAATAAATAAATAAATAAATAAATGACACTTGGAGAAATATCTGCAAATTATATATCTGGACTAAGATCCAGAATGTACAAAGATTTCTAATACTTAACAGTAGGAAATGAAAATTCAATTTTAAGAAGATGCACGAAATATCTCAACAAGTATTTCACCAGAGAAGATAAACAGATGACAAGTAAGTATATTTAAAGATGCCCAGCACCATCCGGGAAATGTGGACTAAAACAATACTGAGATAATATTACATAACTATTAGAATGGTTAGAATTCAAAAAAATTGAAAAGTCAATTACTGGTGAGGATGTAGAAGAGCAAGAACTTTTATTCATTGTCTGAGGGGATACAAAAGGGTACAGACACTTGGAAAACAGTTTGGCAGTTTCTAGAAACCAGACATAGTCTTACAAATACCATTCAGCAGTCTTACTAACAGGTGTTTATGCAACTGATTTGAAATATCAAATTCACACAAAAATCCTCACATAAATGTTTCTAATAGCTCTACCTACAGTCACCAAAAAAAAAAAAAGGGAAGCAACCAAGATATCCGTCATAAAGTGAGTGAATAAAGTAGTCCATATATATAATTCAATATTATTACTTATAATAAGGAATGAACTGTCAATTCACACAATGACACGGGTGAATTTTCAATGTATATTACTAAGTGAAAGAAGCTAGTGTGAAAATGCTACATATTGTGTGGTTCTGATTATAAGGCAAAATTATGTGGAAGACAAGACATCATTGATAGGAGTTTGCAGAAGGGTTAGTTTTGAGTAGTTGAAATGCTGCCTTTTTTTAGGAGCTGTGAAACTATTCTGTATAATACAAAGTGGTATCTGATATTATGCATATGTTGAAATCCATCAAATTTTATAGCATAAAGACTGAGGCTTAATTAAGAAAATTTTAAAAATTAGATCACTGGGGGATCCCATAATAAAATTCAGACTGTGACAAAATAATCTAACTGTGTTACAGTTGTATGGTATCACATCGTTGAAGAGGAGAAAACAAGGCTAATCTAAGTAACTGGAAATTCATGGAGATTATATGACTAAAGACAACAGGAATCGTACATAAGCACTATCCTCTAGTTGGCAGTGTTTCTTACTGATATCTGAGTTAATAATTCTGGAACCACTTTAGTTGTACTTTGGGATCTAATAAATGAGTAAATGGATGGAAGATGAGGGGAGCCAGATTTCTCACAGTTAGAGTGGGGTATTAAATATAAGCAAGGAGTTGGGGCACCTGGGTGGCTCAATCAGTTAGGGAGCCAAATCTTGATTTCAGCTCAGGTCAAGGTCCTGGGATTGAGCCCCAAGCTCAGCAAGGAGTCTGCTCGAGATTCTCTCTCCTTCTCCCTCTGCCCCTCTCCAGCCCACTCCCGCATATGTGTTCTTTCTCTCTCTCTCTCTCTCTCTCTCTCTCAAATAATAATAATAATAATAAGAAGAAGAAGAAGTATGTATGTGTATAAAAGCAAAGAGTAAATGCTAGAATAAGCCATGTGATACTGGATTAGAATTAGCAACATTAGTATGAATTTATGTTTAATATAATACAGATATAGATGGATAAATATAGAAATAGTTTTAAACACGTATATATACATGGGTTAGTATATACACACAGAATTCCAAAATCTGTTGCTTAGAGATCCTAGAAGCA
This sequence comes from Vulpes lagopus, assembly GCF_018345385.1. Taxonomy (NCBI): domain Eukaryota; kingdom Metazoa; phylum Chordata; class Mammalia; order Carnivora; family Canidae; genus Vulpes; species Vulpes lagopus. The sequence goes on along the minus strand of NC_054826.1, from coordinate 133,973,938 downwards.
CTCACATCCAAGTACCAGTGAACACATCCAGTGCCCAGATCTTAGTTTCTAATACTGTTCTCCAAAACAAGAAATCAGGGCTTCTTGGAGAAATGGCTTATTCTAATATTGGAACAGAAAATACACAAGATGACCCTGGAGGTAGTGTCAAAAAATAAGAAAGTATTCGGAAAAATAAACTATTGAAGTATATCAAAGGGACACAGAGTGAAAGAGCTCCAGTGGCCAACACTGCAATAATCTGAGTAGCAGAATACATAAAGTGATATTGGATTATAATAAAAAAATATAAAATATGTATCTCAGAATTCATGTTAATAGAAATAACTGAATTAATAAATATATGGAGAAAAATAAGTAATGAGAAATTTTTGAAATAATGAAAATGAGAAATTTTTCTCATTTAAAATAATTCTAGGGCAGCCCGGGTGGCTCAGCAGTTTAGTGTTGTGTTTGACCCAGGGCCTGATCCTGGAGACCCGGGATCGAGTCCCACATTGGGCTCCCTGCATGAAGCCTGCTTCTCCCTCTGGCTGTGTCTCTGCCTCTCTCTCTGTCTCTGTCTCCCATGAATAAATATATAATATCTTTAAAAAAAAGCACAGGATATCATTTAAAAAAATAAAAATAAATAATTCTAAATAATTTATGTTGGTATTGCCCCTCCAGGCGGTAGCATAACTCTTCATTTCTAAGTCCAAGCTATACACACTGACTTTCTAAGAATCAGCATGGAAAGCTAGGGAGAGAGATTTTACAGTGCAATAACTTAATACCTCAACCACCTAATGATGGTTAATATTAATTAGTGATAACTCATGTTCACAACATGTACCCTTCATATATTGTCATAAGAACAGCATTTTACCTCTGTGATCTTCCTCCCCAAAACTCATAATGTGTGTCTAATTATAAGAAAATGCCAGACAAATCCCAGTTAAAGGACATTCTATGAATACATGACCAGCCATCCTTAAAATACTCAAGGTCATCAAAATCAAGGAAAGTCAGAAAAAGTGTCATAGCTGAGAGAGAGGAATCTAAGGAGAAATAATGAGGAAATGTAATATGGTCTCCTGAATGAGTAAGAACTAAGGAAATCTGAATAAAGTTAATCATGTGTCAATAGAGGTTCTTTGGTTGTGTGGTACACAACATAATGATATAAGGTCTTAACAACAGCAAACTGTGTACGGGGTATATGTGAATTCTATGAATTGTTTCTGTAACTTTTCCCTGAATCAAAAAATATTCTAAAATAACAGATTATATATCAAGCAAACAACAAACAACTGATGCCACATCTGAAAAAGCTAACTGGCTTATGTTTCTCTCCAAAGTACAGGAACACAAATAATGCACAGCCTCTGATCCCAAATTCCCTTTCTAAAATTAACTTATAATTAGTCATCATAATTATAAAGGCATAATTTTGTGACTTTCTTCCACTGAGATTTTTACTGGAATGAAGCCTGGGGAACAAATAAACACTCTTTTATTCAATAATAAATACTGAGAGTTTCTGGGACTTTTCTCTCTTCAGAAGAGAAGCATCATTACCACTTCAAATTGATAATAGTTTCCCATTTTTCTCTCTCCTTTTTTTCCCATGGATTTATTCATGGTACATCTAGTGCTACATTCTCTTCTTCAGGCACACTGAGGAGCTCTTTCCATTACACTGTATCAAGTATGTAGTTCAATGCTCAATAAATTTGTTCAAGTATAGCTTGTAATAAATGGAAAGTAGAATGAATTTTATTAACCATCAGATATGTATTTTTTCTAAGAAATCTAGAGTAGAGAGCCAATTTGGAAGGCACACATAAATCTTATAAATGTATTGGTAGAGAACCAGTGAGCAATGCTATCAAACACTGTATTTCTTATAATTTGATGATCTTTAAGTAGATGGGTGTGCAGAGTGTCTGGAATGATATCCTGAATATTATCCTCACAGCTCTTAATATCATTTTCAGGGATATAGGTATATGGAGTCATTAGAAAACATTATAAAATTTTTGTTTAATATTTTTCATTTAATATTAGAAAGAGATTGTCTTTAGAATTTCAACATTAACTGAACTCTACATATTTTAGTAAGATAAAAAACAGTCTTCAGTATAATCAAAATGTCCTGATTAATTGCTAGAAATTAATAAAACAAAGCCCTACCTTAGCTTGATTAAATATAACTATTAATAAAGAATAGAACAGTGAACTCAGAACTAATGTGTCCTGATTCTGCACTATAGATATGTGAGAGACAGCTTGAAGGCCACATTTCTACTGACAGTCATAGGGAGAAAAGTCTTTTAAATAAAAGCACAATTGAACTGCAGAAAATGTTTGAATATGAGTAATTATCCAGGATACTTCTAGCTTAAACATTCCAGCAGGTTATTGTGTTGTGTGCTAAGATCCACTAATCATTTTTTAAATGTAAGCATTTTAATAAAATTTAATGCTACAAATATTTTTGAGCATCAGAATAACCTATAATTGTTGCACTTGCTGGGCTAAGCTTGTGTTAGGCTGTGCAATGTTAGTGTGTGTATGTGTGTGTGTGTGTGTGTGAAAATCTGTAATTAAATTTATTTTAAATTTAAAAACAAACAATGATATTGTGCCTCTGTTCATGCAATCTGCAAATTATTAAGTCCCAGGCATGATTCTATGTGCTTGGAATACATCAATGAATAGAACACACAAAAATATCTGTCTGGGTTCCCCCATGAAGTTGACATTCTATGGTAATTTGTAAGAGTTAAGGGGCAGGGGCAACATGCTAGACATGATGTATCTAATAAATAAATACATCATATTGTATATTAGAAGGTGGTGAGAGCTGTTTAAAGATTTTTTAAAAGAGGGACAGGGTAAGGAAGATTTGGAATGTAAGGGCTGGGAGGATGGGTTAAAATATCAAACTTTTTTTTTTTTTCCATAGCAAGTGTCATCAAATTTAAGCAAAGATTTGAAGAAAACCAGAGAATTGGCAATATGGATATCTGGGGCAGAGGAGTCCTAGACAGTAGGAACAGCCAGTATTGTGGCATTGTCAAAACAGTGCTGGGTGCTCCAGGATGAGTTGAAAGGCCAGTGAGTCTTTAGCAGAGTGAGCAAGGTGGAATTCAGTAGGCTATCATTCTAGGCTGGAAGTGACAGAGGTCATGCATGGCTTTAGAGGGAATTTAAAGAGGTTTGCATTTTACTCTGATTTAAATAGGAAGACACTGGGGAGTTCAGAGCAAAGGAGTGGCAGTTCATGTGGAATGTCACTCCATTGTAACAAGTAAAAAGCTGAACAAACTGTCATCTTAGTTCTGTCAGAGAGGTGAGCTCCCAGGGCAAACTACTACCCTCCATTTTGAAGATACAATATTCACAGTGATTATGGGAGAAAAATCCCTTCTGCCTTCTAAGAGAGGGAAACGAAAAGTAACCATTTTGAAATACACAAAAGCATTCTGTTTTTCTTTTTTTTTTTTTTAAGATTATTTATTTATTGGGAGGGGGAGCATGAGAGAAAGCTAGAAAGAGCACGCTCCAGCAAGAGCAAGGTTGAGGAGAGAGGGAAAAGCAGACTTCCTGCTGACCAGGGAGCCAGGGCAGGGGGCTGGATCTCAGGACCATAGGATCATAATCTGAGATGAAGGAAGATGCTTAACTGACTGAGCCACCCAGGTGTCCAAAGCATTCTGTTTTTTCTTAACAAGGTCTCCCCTCAAGAGAAACTATTTCCCAGGCCATAACCTATTGTAGTTTTATCAGAGTCTATCCTACTCTGGGGAAGGGAAATACCCAACTCCAGCCCCTTTAGCCATCCTGTCCCACTGAAAGGGAGATAGGGGCCTGAGAAATATCTGTGAAGCTCACAACTCAGAGGCCCAGGTTCCCGAACAGACTGAGACACAATCCAGGCTGATAGAACACTGCTCCCTGCCCATATCTTACTATGACCCTACTAAAGGCCCATTCACCACATACTTTTTACCCAGTACATCATTTCTGGCTCTCAACAAGTAGTTCATGGCATATGAAGAGATAAAAGAAACCCACAGTTTGAAGAGACAAAATAAGCATCAGAAATAGATTCCATTTTTTAAAAAGATTTTATTTATTTATTCATGAGAGACACAGAATGAGAGAGAGGCAGAGACACAGGCAGAGGGAGAAGCAGGCTCCATGCAGGAGCCTGATGTGGGACCCAACTCCGGGTCTCCAGGATCACACCTTGGGCTGAAGGCAGCCACCAAACTGCTGAGCCACCCAGAGATCCCCAGAAATAGATTCCATCTGTGGCATGGATGTTACAATGATCAGACTGGGGATTTAAAACAACTATGATTAATACACTAAAGTCAAAGGAGAGGACATATAAGCATAAGGATGGAATTCTAATGAAGAATCCAAAAGAAATGCTGCAGCATGTATGGAGAGCATCATTGATGGGCTCATTAGTAGACTGGATATGGCTAAGGAAAGGATCTTCTGAGCTTGAAAATATGCCAATAGAAGCTTCCAAAACTATCAAGGAAAAAAATAAGACTAGGGGACAAATAAATAGAAGCAAAAACAAACCATGACAACTATCCAAGAACTGTGGGACAACTACCAAAGGTGTAACACATATGTAATGGGAAAGCAGAAGGAGAGAACAGAAAGAAATATTTGAAGCAATCATGACTGAGAGTTTCTCTAGATTGATGTCAAACACTAAACCACCAATCTCGAAATCTCAGAGAACACCAAGAAGGTTGAAGAGCAAAAATAAACTACCCCTGAGTCTATCATACTCAAAGTGGAAAATTAAAGATACAGAAAAAAATATTGAAAGACACCAGAGTGGGTGTGGGGATGTGTATGTGCGGGGGTGGGGGAGGAAGCCCCTTACTTAAAGAGAAGAGCAAATAGAAGGATTATATCTGACTTCTCAGGAAAGCAATAGGAAGAGAGGTTTAGATGAGGACAGAATTTTAATTTCAGATTTATTAGGTTTAATATGTCTGTTAAATTCCAAGTGGAGGTGTTTAGTCAAATAGCAATCTGTAGTTTAAGAGAGAGGCTTGTGCTTGAATTATATATTTAGCCATCAATGTCATGTGGACAACTTTTAAAGCATTAGAGTGCATGAGATAACCAAAGTAGTAAGTGTTGACGAAGAAAAGAATCAAAGCTGATCTCTGGGGCAATCCAACATGAAGAGTTCAAAGTGAAGATAAGTGGCCAAGGAGCCTGAGAGGTGATCTATGAAGTGGAAGGGAAATTAAGACACCTTGTGTCTTAAAACCAATTAAATAGAGCATACAAAGAAGAGAAGCACAGTTGCTAGCATGTGGCTAATAAGCTAGATAAGGTAATTGAGATAGGAACTGATAAATGACTAAGATTTAGCAAGTTGAAGGTCACTACTGATCTCATGGATAGTTTTGATGGAAAGTGGAGAATAAACCTAACTGGAGTGAGATTAAAAGAGAATGAGATACATGGTTAGTATAAATTATTTGCTCAAGGAATTTTGATGCCAAGGGGCGTAAAGTACTTTGGTGGTGACTGATGGGAAAGTAGAGTCAGGACTTTTTTTTTAAATATGGGATGAATGTTAGCATTCCAGTAAAGAGTAAAAAAATCAATAATACAGGAGTAGGAGCTAGAATGATGGTCAGAGGAAACATATATAAATTACCACTAGCTGCTCTAAGATCTACCCAAAACCTCCATGTCTTAACACATTAGGAGTCTGTAACTCATTCAACAGCTTCATGAGGGTCTTCAGCAAGTTGTTTTCCATGAAAGTTTCCAAAGGACAAAGACTTCTTCAATACTATGTTTCAATCTATTGCTTAAGATATGAGAGTTCCTTTCTTCCCCCTTGACTTGTGATTGGAAAGGGTGATTGGAAGGACAGCATGGAGAAGATATATTGACTTCTTAGTCACTTGCCCAGGGTGATGTATATTTCTTCCCCCCACATATAATTACTAAGAACTAATAATGTGCCAGGTACAAGGGAAACTAAAAAATACAACCCCAGGATGAATAGTTTATTATAAAAATTGTTTGTTACAGAAAGCAAGTATGTATCTTTTGTGATCTCTCAGTCCTCTGTGCCACAAGGTGGAGTCTAGTGTTGAAATGGAGGGAAAGTTATCATCTCAGAATAAAGACAAGAGTTTGTGGTGTATGGGATTTCAGAAATGGGAAATAAATGGAAAAGAACAAAATCATAAGACCATCTTGTATGATTAATGGCCTATTTGAGTTTCATGGATATAAATTTATAATGAGAACAATTAACAAGGTTATATGTTTTATCCAGCCACATTCAGCTACACAGATGTATGTCAGGGAATTGATGATGAATTGAAATTAACTTAAGCAAATGACAAAAATGAGAGGTGTTAAATAATAGAGTACGTGCAAAGCATGATTGTCATGATTGTAAAATTTTAAATGCAAGAAAGAGGATATTAAGAGGATGAGGAACAGTGAAAAGTTGATAGGATTAATGGATTGCAGGGTGAAAAATGTATATTCAGAGCCCTAAAAATGAAAACAACAAGAGACAGTGCTCAGAGAATGAGCTGTACAAGACTGATGTAGCAGAGGGAGTGCAATTATTGATAACAGCTATATCTAGAGGGTGACTACCATAACATAGTATGGTAGAGGATAAGATTATTGGGAGTAGAGAATTTTAAGCAACTTGAGCCAGATGGGGAGAACAAGTTAATTCAAATCACCAAGACTTAGGATACAGGTAATTGGAGAGGGACACCTGGAAAATGACTCATGGAGAAATGAGAAGAAATGATCCAGTGTTCGGGGAATAGCAGCTACAATTGAAGGATAGGTTTCTAAAATCAACTCGTATGAAATGCGAAACTTGGGGTTTTTAGAGGAGTTGAAGGAAAATGCTCTGAAACATGAAAAGAAAACTCAGACATCTACTTCATCACCATTCCTAGTGGTACAAGATCTAGAAAAGGGAAAATATTAATAGACAGCAGAGAAAAGCATACACAGCAAAACTCATAATTTGAGAACTGGGGTCTAAAAATTAGTGACTTATATGGGAGGATATTATTGTTGCAAGATGAAGAAAGTTACAATAAAGTTTTTTAATTGAAACATACTGTTTTAAGAAACACAAAAACAAAGATGGTGGAATGCATATGATATGTAATTGACCATAAACTGAACTGAAAAGTCTCAAATATTCCTAAGGAAGTGTCACTTACTTACTAGCCCTTCTCCTTATTTTCTTTTTTTTTTTTAAAAGCATATGACTCTTTTTTTTTTTTTAATTTTTTTTTTTTTTATTTATTTATGATAGTCATACAGAGAGAGAGAGAGAGGCAGAGACACAGGCAGAGGGAGAAGCAGGCTCCATGCACCGGGAGCCCGATGTGGGATTCGATCCCGGGTCTCCAGGATCGCGCCCTGGGCCAAAGGCAGGCGCCAAACCGCTGCGCCACCCAGGGATCCCCCTTCTCCTTATTTTCACCAGTAAAATAAAACATTAGACAAAATAGAATTTAACCATCCTTTTATGGAGAGAGTGGAAAGTGGGGAGCATAGGCATGTATAAGGGCTGAAAGTCAATCATCAACCGAATTGTGTCCAAATGGGCATTGTGGCACAATTTTCTTTGCAATGTTTGGTGTATTTCATTCTGATTATGCATATCAAGGAAGGATTTTTTTTTTTTTTGAGAGAGAGAGAGAGATAGAGGGAGAGCTGGGGATGAGGGGACAGAGAAAGAGAGAGAGAAAGAAAATCCCAGGGAGGCTGTATCTCATGACCCTGAGATCATTATCCGAGCTGAAATCAAGGGTCAGATGCTTAACTGACTGAACCACCAAGGCACCCCTTAAGGAAGGAGTCTTGAAAGAGGAACACATAAATTTCATTCTTTAAAATGAAAAGTTTGTTTTGTTGCATTTCTTTTAATTTTTAATTTTTAATTTAAATTCCAGTTAGTTAAGATACAGTATAACATTAGTTTCAAGTGTACAATATACTAATTCAACACTTCCATATAGCCCCTGGTGCTCATCACAAATGACCTCCTTAATCCCCATCAGCTATTTAACCCATTCCCCACCGACCTCCCCTCTGATAACCGTCAGTTTGTTCTCTATAGTTAAAGGTCTGTTTCTTGATTTGTTTCTCTCTCTTTTTCCCTTTGCTCATTTGTTTTGTTTCTTAAACTCCACATATGAGTGAAATCATATGGCATTTGTCTTTCTCTGACAAATTAATTTCATTTAACATAATGCTCTAGTTCCATCCATGTCGTTGCAAATGGCAAGATGTTTTGTTTCATTTTTTGACAATGGACAAAAAAATATTTTGACTGACTTCTCCATATGTTAGGTGACAAATCAGAGCTATAATCATCAAATAATTTCTGGCTTACAAGTAATTTGTCTCCACTCACTCTTGACTTAGAATGCTATTATTTTCTATATATGTCCACCTACATATATTCTTGGAGGAAGGAGAAGCTGTAATATTTCATTTCTTCTCTTTTAAATAAAAGATTAAGTCAAATTATAAGATACATGCCAAAAAACAGCCACATCATAATTGAACACTTTGAAGACTGAACACATCCTTGTAACCTCCATCTAGACAGACAAACCAAAAGATTTTAGGACCCTAGAAGCATTCCTTGAGCTCCATCCCAGCCATTACTGTTTCTTCTTAAAGGCGACCCCTGTTTTGACTTCTTTCCTCAACATTTGATTTTTGAACTTTGTATGAATAGAGTTACACAGTACAAATAGAATTCTAAGATGGCTCCCAAGATTCCCTCTCCCTCGCATATATGACCCATATATTCCCCTCCTTTTCAGTATAGGAATAACTTGTGAATATAATGGAACTTCATTCCTGGGATTAAGTTACTAATTAGTTGACTCTGAGTTACACAAAGGAGAGATTAGCTTTGTGAGCCCGACCTAATCAAGTAATCAAGTGAGCCCGACCCTTCCTGAGAGAGTTTCAAAGTCATATGTGTTCTCTTACTGGCCTTGAAGAATAATTTGTCACCTTCTGAGAGGATCGTGTGGCTGAGAGTGACTTTCAGGACCTGAGAGCAAACTGTGGCCAACAACCACAAGAAAACACAGACTTCAATCCTGCAATTGCAAGGAACTGATTTCTGCCAACAGCTTGCTTGCATTTGGAAGAGGACCCCAAGACTCAGTTGAGATTGCAATGCCAGCAGACACCTCCATTCACCCTGAGCAGAGGATGCAGCTACTCATTCCTGAAATCCTGACCCACAGAAACCATGAGATAATGAACATACATTATTATGTTAGGCCACTACATTTGTGGTAAGTTGTTATACAGCAATAGACAACTAATACAACGTACACTTTTCTGCCTGCCTTTGTTCACTCACTATTATATTTCTAAGAATATTCTTTGTCGTTGCATGTGGCAATGGTTTGTTCATTTTTAATGCTCTTTAGTATGTGACTGTTGATATGAATAAAATTCAGATTATCTACTCTGCTACTATTCCAAGTTTCTGGCCATTACAGATAGTGACATGAAGAACATCCTTGTACATGTTTTCTGGTTCACATGTTCTGCTGAGTAGGAGTGGAAACGCAGCTCTACAGTAAACATCTGCTCAGCTGTAATAGACACCAACAGACAGGTTTTCACCACTGTTGTATCAACTTAGAATCCCAAAAACAGAGTGAAAGTTTCAGTTGCTCCATGTACTTACCAATAATTGATATTGATCTTTTTAGAAAATATTTAAAAAAATTTTTTTGAAAGAGAGAGAAAGAGTAGGAGAAGGGCAGAGGGAGAAGCAGGCTCCCCACTAAGCAGGGAGCCCAATGCAGGACTCAATCCCAGGACACTGAGACCATGATCCCAGCTGAAGGCAGACTCTTAACCAACTGAGTTTTACCCAGGCACCTGATCTTATAATTTTGTTTATTTAGCTTTTTAGAGATTGAATATCCTGGCAGGTGTGTAGAAGGATCTGATAACAAGTGCTACTATCATGCTGTGAATCACCTTCTCCTTAGTCTTCTGTTTCGGTCTATACACGGACTCGTGAATTTCATCCAAATCGTACTTATGTCTTGGAGCCAGCTGGCTAGAGGAAGGAAGGATCTGACTTATGGGGCAAAGGCTGGGAATATTATCTCTTTAAGATTGGCAGGCAACTATAATTATAATTATATGAAAAAGGCAAGATGTTCTTTTCATCAGTTAGACTCCTTCTTTTTACCCTCAACCACTTCTCCAGAGGCGTTCCTGATCTCTGAGATTCACCCCCAGTTCCAACTCCTACACAGTGTAAGCACAGCTGTTATGCACAGATATTACCAGCAATTTTATAGCTCATCTTAATATCAACTTGTCCAAATTCCAGTGGCAAATGAAATAAAATTTTTGTCATTATATCTTTTGAACATTTTATCCTTCTGTGACAGTCAATTCCAAATAGAAAAAACTAGAAAAACAATGAAACCTAAAAGAATGCAATATACTAATTCCTATTTAATTGATAAAAGAATCACTACAATATATTAATAAAATAACACTTTTCCTTAGAGGAAAGATATATCCATTTTTACAAATCTTTTTGCCTGAATTGCTCTTATTTACTTTATAATAGCAAGGGCATATCTAACCTAAATTATGAGCTAGAATTATACAAACCACATAATTGCCCGGATGTGCTCACTCTGGACCTCATCAACCTACATATATGCTTTGTTTTAAGCAGATTTCATGTAAAATAAGTTTTATGGTTTAAAAAAATGATTTACCATTGAGTCCCTTACAGAGTAAGCTGTGCAAAGTTTTGAAAATTATTCCATTTATATAATACTAATTAACACTTTTTAGGTACATAGCTAGAGTATAGAGAAACATACACTTGTCGTGTACATATAGAAACTGATTTGAGAATTTTATTTCCATGAAGCATTTCAAGCCTGCAAAATAGTATAATATAGTGTAGTAAGTAGCAGCACATGCATCACTCAAATTTATTTATAAATCTTAACATTTTATCGTATTTGATTCAGAAATATTTATCCAATAAATAAAAATTATAGATATTTATGCCCCCTTCTCCATAGAACTTATAGCCTGAATTGGTTGCATCTCATTCCTGTGATTTTTTTTTTTTAATCCTGGATGCAGCTTCAAAGTCATCTATTTCATTTTAATTACCTCAGAAATAAAACATTCTAAGGTTAATGGAGAAGGGAAGGAGGGGAGCTGAAATCACCTCCAAAAATCCCTAATAGTTGGTAAGTCACTTAACTGGAAAGTATGTCAGGGAGATAAACAGAAAAGACAGCAGGGCCGGGTCTTCACCAAGCTCCACCATAAACCAGCCAGCTGCGTGAAAGGGCACAAGTGGCCTACCTGTTGTGGAGCAGTCCTCCAGGAGTGTTTTTTGTTTGTTTGGTGTCTTTTGGGGTGGGGTTACAGCTGACACACAATGTTACATGGGTTTCAGGTGTACAACTTGGTGATTTCAAGAGTTTATGCAAGATGCTGTTTTTACCACAAGGGCAGCTACCATCTGTCCTGCACGTATTCACATTATCATGGATGGTATCCCTTACATTCTGCCTTTTATTTTCATTACTTGCTCCATTACTGGAAGTCTGTATGTCCTTCTCCTTCACCCATTTTGCCGAACACCTCGTCTCCCTTGCTTCTGGAACCATCAATTTGTTCTCTGTATTTATAGGTCTGATTCTGCTTTTGGTTTGTTTAATACATTTGGGGTTTATTTTTTGCTTTTTAAAAAATATTCCACTTATGAGTGGAATCATATTTGTCTTTACCAGTCTGACATAATATCCTGCAGATCCATCCATGTTGCTGCAAATGTCACACTCATCCTTTCTTATGGCTAGTAATATTTTGTTGTATCTATACCACATATTCCTTACCCTTATCCTTTTTTTTTATATGTATCCTTATCCTTATCCATTTGTCTATTTACAAACACAAGTTACATCCCTATCTTAGCTACTGTAAAAAGTACTGCAATAAACATAGAGGTGCATACGTCTTTCTGAATTAGTATTTCCAGAAGTGTTTTGTTTGCTACAGATTTTTTAAATTTCAAAATAGGTAACATATACTGGTATATTAGTTTCAGGTGGACAGTATAGTGATTCAATAATTTCATACATCACTCAATGTTCATCATGACAAGTACACTCCTTAATCCCCATCACCTATTTCACCTGTTTCATCCACATACTGCAATAGTATTTTGAGTTATATTGTAAATATTTTTAAATTGACCCTTTATCTTCTCTTTACCATAGTTCCTAAGACTTCCTTTGTCTTACACCAAGCCACTTTACTATTTGAGTTTAATTTCTCCTTAGTTGGTTCCTGCCAACCTAATTATTTAAATTCTGTGGGCCTTATGAGTTGAGCCCAGTGAGTTCCTTGGTCATAGTATCTTGAGTGCCATATACAGGGGGTCCATCTTCTTTACCACTGTATCTCTAGTACTCAGGGCAGTCTTTGACATGGGTAAATCAATAAATGATGAATAAATATGTGTATTTTCTCTCAAAAATCACATTCCAAGAAAATAAAATTTAGGATGCTAAATAATTTGCATTACTTGAATAAGTATTCAATTACTTGATAGGTAATTGCTTCGAAAGCCAATGACCCATGGGTCGACAATAGTCTTGGGATAGCCCTAAATCTTTATATATGCACATATGTGAATGTGTCTTCAGAAGCCTCTAGTTATATTTACAAAATCAAGGAAATTAGAAATTATTCCCCATTATATCCATTTTTGATAGGCTATATCATGAGTATATCTCAGCAATATTTCTAGCGTAAAGCATACTATCTTTAAATACTTAAGATAAATTTCAGAGAATTTTGTAATAAATGGAAATATTTTTAAATGAAAATAAATGTTCTCAAATTCACTTTTATTAGCCCTGATGAGTCCATAACATTTATTAGTATTAAACTTATTTTTATTCCCTTCCAAATCTGTCAACAAACCCTAATACAAACATCTTGTTCCTAGCAGCTTCAGTTAAAAAACCTCTGACTTCGTATTTTCCCACCAAAACTCCAAAGTGCCCTCATGCTTGTGCATTTCCCAGCATTACCCTCTACTAAGTCAGTAATTCTCAGACAGAGAGCATAATTAAGGAAAAGACTGATTAAAACACAGATTGCCGGGTCATAGTCTAGAGTTTCTGATGCAGTAGGTCTGATGTATAGCCCAATGTAATAGAATCTGATGCCATTTTTGATGTTCACTTAGGGAAGCTTTCAAACCTCACCAATCCTTTTACCCTTTTACTCCTACATCTAGACAAGCTGTCCAGAAAGCCCATGTGGTCCCTCCTTTGGTACTGTTGGGAAGTGCAGTCAAGCAACACCAATTGCTGCCTCACCCCCAAACTACTATAGGACTCCAATGCCAGTCCCCATTCTCTGTTTCACAAGCCATTTTTAAATCAGTTTGAGAGTTTACTATGATCTCAGAAATACTATCATGTGAGTTACAAACCTTTTCAAATGTTCTTGGTGTGTGTGTGTGCATGTGTGTGCGCACACATGAGATCCATAATCCATATTAATATCCAAACAAAATGTGGAATGGGGGCTCCAACACATATCTGTAAGATGATCATGACACCTAAGAAGTTAAATTTCTAGAAAACTTCCAGTGTACATCTATGGCAGTGGTCCAAGAACCACCTTTTAGAACCATTTTCTAAGGACTCACATCGATTCACAGCTGATCCATTCTGCAGAGTGCATCTAAATCTCTCTTCTTTTTCAGAAATCTTCCATTTCATCTTATTCTGTAATTATTTCCTTATCCCTAACTAAAGTTCAATCTTATGATGAGTAGATACCATATGTCAGTTTTTGAAATTTGCTTGGAAATAGCATTGTACTAGATTCGTAGAATTATTCACTTGTTTCTTCATTCCATGTATGTACTAAGATTTTTTTAAAAGATTTAAAAGAATCAAGCCCCTATTCCCAATGTGTGTACACACACACAACCACACACATATTTATTCAATAATTGTAATCTAACCATTGCATGAGATATGTTACATAAGCTCATTAATTTTTTACTGAATCTCTGCAAGTTAAGTTTATTGCTTTCAGTCCATTTTACAGATAAGTACTTGGAGAATAAAGAATTTAAGTGGAAGATACAGTAGTTAAATCCAGATCTGTGTAACCCTAATTCCTTTTCTTTAGTTATTTCTATACTATAGTCAGAATATAATACAGCAGAGCAACAGACTCATAATGTAAGAATGTAAGTAAATAATTTTTATAAAACAGAAGATTTGTGGTAGAAAATAGTGGAAAATAAGTTTTTTCTTTTAAAATTGCCATATATTTACAGAATGTGGTAAAAATAATGCAGAATGTTTCCATGTTCCCTTAACCAAGTTTCCCCTAATAGAAGCAAACTTGTTACTGTAGTATAATAACAAATTCAAGAAATTGACATCAGCACAGTGCATGAAATTTTTGTAAGATTGCTCCAGTTTTACATATACTCATTTGTGATTGTGTGTGTGGGGGTGTATGTAGTTCTATGCAGCTTTGTCACATGTATAGATTCACGAGACCACTACCACTATAAAACCATTACACTGCCACAAATCTTGTGCTACCTTTTGTAGTTATACCCATGCCCAGAGTGTCTGTACCATTTTACATTCTCACCACCCATGTATGAGAGGTCAAATTCTCTGCAACCTCTCTAGCATTTGATATTGTCAATAGTATATTTTATTAACTGTTGTAATATATGCATAGTGATAGTTCGTGTTTTTTTTGAAGATTTTATTTATTTATTCATGAGAGACACACAAAGAGAGAGAGAGGCAGAGACACAGGCAGAGGGAGAAGCAGGCTCCATGCAGGGAGCCCAACGCGGGACTCGATCCCAGGACTCCAGGATCACACCCTGTGCCCAAGGCAGGCGCTAAACCGCTGAGCCACCCAGGAATCCCTGTTCATTGTGGTTTTAATTTTCATTTGCCTAATCACTAGTAATGTTAAATACATTTCCATGTACTCATTTGTCATCTGTTTATTTCTTTTTTTTTTTATACTTTTTTTGTTTTGTTTTTGTTTTTTTAGTTTTTTTTTTAATTAATTTTTATTGGTGTTCAATTTACCAACATACAGAAAAACACCCAGTGCTCATCCCGTCAAGTGTCCACCTCAGTGCCCGTCACCCATTCCCCTCCAACACCCGCCCTCCTCCCCCCTTCCACCACCCCTAGTTCGTTTCCCCGAGTTAGGAGTCTTTATGTTCTGTCTCCCTTCCTAATATTTCCCAACATTTCTTCTCCCTTCCTTTACATTCCCTTTCACTATTATTTATATTCCCCAAATGAATGAGAACATACACTGCTTGTCCTTCTCCGATTGACTTATTTCACTCAGCATAATACCCTCCAGTTCCATCCACGTTGAAGCAAATGGTGGGTATTTGTCGTTTCTAATTGCTGAGTAATATTCCACACTGTTGGTGGGAATGTGAACTGGTGCAGCCACTCTGGAAAACTGTGTGGAGGTTCCTCAAAGAGTTAAAAATAGACCTGCCCTACGACCCAGCAATTGCACTGTTGGGGATTTACCCCAAAGATTCAGATGCATCTGTTTATTTCTTTGGTGAAATGTATGATCATTTATTTGCCCATTTTCTGTTTGGATTATTTGTTTTCTTACTGTTGAGTTTTGATCTTTTTTTAATATATAGAAGTCCTTTGTCATATATGTTGTTTGCAAATATTTTCTCCTACTCTCTAGTGTGTCTCCTCAGCTTCTTAAAAGGGTCTTTGGCAGAGCAAGGGTTTTAACTTTTTATTAAGTCCAGTTTATTTATCTTTTTTCCATCTGTGGATCACGGTTTCTGTTATACATATACGAACTCTTCATCAGGGGATCCCTGGGTGGCACAGCGGTTTAGCTTCTGCCTTTGGCCCAGGGCGTGATCCTGGAGACCCGGGATCGAATCCTACGTCGGGCTCCCAGTGCATGGAGCCTGCTTCTCCCTCTGCCTGTGTCTCTGCCTCTCTCTCTCTCTTTCTGTGTGACTATCATAAATAAATAAAAATTAAAAAAAAAAAAGAAAGTTAAAAAAAAAAAAAAGAACTCTTCATCAAGTTCTAGGTCCCAAAGATTTTCTTCTAAAAGTCTCATAGTTCTACACTTTACATTTACATCCACGATCCATTTTGAATGCTTTTCTATAATTTTTGAGGTTATTTTTATTGTTATTTTTTAAACTATGCATGTCTGATTAGGCCAGCACCATTCCTCCCATCTGCCTATCCTTTTTCTTCCTTCCTTCCTACCTTCTTTCCTTCCTTCTTTTCTTTCTTTCTTTCTTTCTTTCTTTCTTTCTTTCTTTCTTTCTTCTTTCTTTCTTCTTTCTTTCTTTCTTTCTTTCTTTCTTTCTTTCTTTCTTTCTTTCTTTCTTTCTTTCTTTCTTCTCTTCTCTCTCTCTCTTCTCTTCTCTTCTCTTCTCTTTTCTCTTTCTTCTTTCCTTTGTTCTTTCTTTCATTCCTTTATTATGTTTATTAAAGTATAACTGACAGGGATGTCTGGGTGGCTCAATGGTTGAATATCTCCCTTTGGCTCAGGTGGTGATACCAGGGTCCGGGCTTGAGTCCCGCATCAGGCTCCTGAAGAGACCCTGCTTCTCCCTCTGCCTGTGTCTTGGCCTCTCTCTCTCTCTCTCTCTGTCTCTCATTAATAAATAAATAAAATCTTAAAAAAAAAAAAGTATGATTTACATACAATAATCTATTAGCTTCAGGTATACATCATAATGATTCAGTATTTTTATATATTATAAAATGATGGCCATGATAAATCTAGTTTCATCTATCACCATACAGTTATTACAATATAATTGTAATACCATTGTAATATTATTATAATAATAAAATAATTGTATAAAATATTGTAATAAAATATTTTTTTAACAAAAGCATTTTTCACATATATTTCATCTTATTTCACATATCAGTTTTGCATAATATCTTTTAAGTATATTCATGTTGTCACAAATGAGAAATTTCATTCTTTTCTAAACCTGAATGATATTCCATTTTAATATATTGCATCTTTTTTATCCATTCATCTATTAATTGACACTTAGGTTGCTTCTGCATTTTGGTTATTGTAAATAATGCTGCAGTGAACATAAGGGTGTATGTATCTTTTCAAATTAGTGCTTTTATTTCCTTGGAATAAATATTCAGAACTAGAATTGCTGTGTTGTATGGTAGTTCCAAATTTTTGAGCAACCTCCCTATTGCTTTCTATAGTGGCTGCACCAATTTGTGTTCCCATCTGCAGTGCATGAGTGCATTTTTCTCTACATCTTTGCCAACACTTATTTCTGGTCTTCTTGAGAATAGCCATTCTGACAGGTGTGAGGTGATATATCATTTTGGTTTTGATTTGCATTTACCTGATAGAGTAGTGATGAACATTTTTTCATGTGCTTGTTGGTTATCTGTATGTCCTCTTTTGAAAAATATCTATTGAAATCAGTTCCCTATTTTTAAAATAGATTGTTTTTTATATGAAGTTGCATAAGTTCTTTATATATTTTAGATATTAATCCCTTATTTCATTTTCCTTATCTGTAAGTATCTTCTCTTATTCAGTATTTTGCCTTTTTGTTTTGTTGATGGTTTCCTTTGCTGTGCAAAAGCTTTTTAGTTTGATATAATCTCATTTGTTTGATTCTTGTCACCCTTGCTTGTGGAGATTGGTCTAAAAAAGCTTACAAAATGCTTACTATCTACTTTTTCTTTTTTAGATGTTTTATGGTTTCAAGTCTCGCATTTAAATCTGGAGTCCAGGGATCCCTGGGTGGCGCAGCGGTTTGGCGCCTGCCTTTGGCCCAGGGTGCGATCTGGGAGACCCTGGATCGAATCCCACGTCGGGCTCCCGGTGCATGGAGCCTGCTTCTCCCTCTGCCTGTGTCTCTGCCTCTCTCTCTCTCTCTCTGTGACTATCATAAATAAATAAAAATTAAAAAAAAATCTGGAGTCCATTTTAAATTTATTTATGTGCATGGTATAAGATAGGTGGTTCAGTTTCATTCTTTTGTGCAAAGTTGTCCTTTTTTCCCAACACCATTTATTGAAGAGACTGTCTTTTCCTCCTTCATATATATATATATATATATATATATATATATATATATATGTATGTATGTATATATATATATTCTTGAATCCTTTGCATAAATTAATTGGGCATTTGTGTGGGTTTATTTCTGGGCTTCTTAACCTCTTCCATTGATTTATGTGTCTGTTTTGGGGCCAGAACTATACTGCTTTGATTACTATAGCTTTGTAGTATAGTTTGAAATCAAGGAATATGATACCTCTAGCATTGTTCTTTTTTTTTTTTCAAGTTAGCCTTAGCTTTTGGGGATATTCTGTGACTTTATACAAATTTTAGGATTCGTTTTTCTAGTTCTGTGATAAATTCAACATCCTTCCTTGAAAAGAATATTCTTCTTCCATTTTATTGCCTTTAAGTTTTACCAAATGTCAGTTGTCCCTATTTCTGTGGGGTTATTTCTGGGTTCTATATTGTGTTCCATTGATTTATTCCCACTATTAATATAATAGTCTTGATTACTGTATTTATATAACAAGGGTTAAAGTTGGCTAGAGTAGTTTCTACCTTCATTTTTTCCACATTGTACCCAAAATGTCCACATGTTTTCTCATTCAAAACGGTTTTAGCTATTCATTTCAGAATAAAATTGTTTATATCTACAAAATATCTTGCTAAGATTTTGACAGGATTTGAATTTAAGTTGAGTATACATCAAATTGATTGCAAATCAATCTGAGGAGATTTAACATCTTAAGTGTCTTCTAATCCATGAACATACTACATCTCTCCACTTTTTTCATTCATTTTTAAAAATTTACTTCATCATCAGTTTGTAATCTCTACCATACAGATCCTTTGTATTTTGTTAAGTTTATACATAACTAAGTATTCCATTTTGGGGGTACAGTTGTAAATAGTTTTGTTTTTTAATATAGAGATCTAACTGACTTTTTAAAAATTTAAATTCAAGTTAGTTAACATATAGTGTAATGTTAGGTTCAAGGTAGAGTTTAGTGATTCATTAGTTGCATATAATACCCTGTGCTCATTACACCAAGTGCCCTCCTTAATGTCCATCACCCAATTACTCCATCTCCCTACCCACTTTCCCTTCAGCCACCCTCAATTTGTTCCCTATAGTGGAGAATGTCTTATGGTTTCCCTCTCTCTCTCTCTCTGTTTTTATCTTATTTTATTTTTCCTTACCTTCCCCTATGTTCATCTATTTTGTTTCTTAAGTTCCACATGAGTGAAATCCTATGGTATTTGTCTTTCTCTCACTGACTGATTTCACTTAGCATAATATCCTCTAGTTCCATCCACATCATTGCAAATGGCAATATTTCATTCTTTTTGATGGCTGAGTAACATTCCATTGTATATATGTACCACATCTTCTTTATCCATTCATCTGTCAATGGACATCTGGACTCTTTCCATAGTTTGGCTATTGTAGACATTGCTGCTATAAACATTGTGGTGCAGGTGCCCTTTCAAATCACGATGTTTTATCCTTTGGATAAATACCTAGTAATGTAGTTCCTTGGTCATAGGGTAGTTCTATTTTTGACTTTGTGAAGAACCTCTATACTGTTTTCCAGAAGGTCTGCACCTGTTTGAGTTCCCACCAAACGTGTAAGAAGGTTCCCTTGACCCCACAACCTTGCCAACATCTGTTGTTTCTTGAATTGTTAATTTTTGCCATTCTGACCAGTGTGAGGTGGTATCTCATTGTACTTTTGACTTGTATTTCCCTGATGCTGAGTGATATTGAGTATTTTTCCATTTGTCTGTTAGCCATTTGTATATCTTCTTTGGAGAAATGTCTGTTCATGTCTTCTGCCCATTTCTTGACTGTATTTTTGTTTTTTGAGAGTTGAGTTTGATAAGTTTTTTATATATTTTGGAAACTAGCCTTTCATCTGATATGTCATTTGCAAATATCTTCTCAAATTCTCTTGGTTGTCTTTTAGTTTTTTTAATTGTTTTCTTTGTTATACAAAAGATTTTTAACCTGATGAAGTCCCCAAAGTTCATTTTTGTTTTGCTTCCCTTGCCCCTGGAAACATATCTAGCAGGAAGTTGCTGTGGCCAATGTCAAACAAAGCCTGTGTTCTTCTTTAGCTTCCTATCAAGGAACCTTTCTAACCTATCAAGGTTCTTGATAAAAACCTTCAAGAGAATAGGAATAGTGGGAACTACCTCCACATCATAAAAGCCATATACAAAAGACCCACAGCTAATATCATCATCAATGGGGAGAAACTAAGAGCATTTCCCCTAAGGACAGGAACATGACAGTGATGTCCACTCTCACTGCTATTGTTCAACATAGAACTGGAAGTCCTAGCCTTCCAGACAACAAAAAGAAATAAAAGGCATCCAAATCAGCAGAGAAGACATCAAACTTTCACAACTGGCAGACAACATGATACTCTATGTAGAAAATCCAAAGGACTTCACCAAAAACTGGTAGAATGGATACAGGCATTCCACAAAGTCACAGGATATAAAATCAATGCACAGAAATCTGTTGCATTTCTAAACACCAACAATGAAGCAGCAGAAAGTGAAATAAGGAATTGATCCCATTTATAATTGCACCCAAAACTATAAGATACCTAGGAATCAACCTAACCAAAGAGGTAAAATATCTGTACTCTGGAAACTATAGAACACTTATGAAAGAAGTTGAGGAAGACACAAAGAAATGAAAAAGTATCTTGTACTCATGAATAGGAAGAAAACATGTTGTTAAATTGTCTATATTACTGAAAGCAATCTACACATTTAATGCAATCTCTATCAAAACAACACCAGCATTTTTCACAGAACTGGAACGAACAATTTTAAAAATCGTATGGAACCAGAAAAGGCCTTGAATAGTCAAAGTAATGTTGAAAGAGAAAAGCAAAACTGGAAGCATCACAATTCTGGACTTTTAAAAAAATATTTTATTTATTTATTCACGAGAGACAGAGACAGAGAGAGAGGCAGGCAGAGAGACAAGCAGACAGAAAGGCAAGCTCCCTACAGGAAGCCTGATGCGGGACTTGATCCCAGGACTCCAGGATCATGCCCTGGGCCAAAGGCAGGTGCTAAACCACTGAGCTACCCAGGGATCCCCACAATTCTGGACTTTAAGCTGTATTACTGAGCTTTAATCATAAGACTGTATGGTACTTGCACAACAGATACACTGATCAATGGAACAGAACAGAGAATCTGGAAATGGATGCTCAATAGTCAACTAATCTTTGACAAAGCAGGAAGGAATATCTGATGGAATAAAGACAGTCTCCTCAACAAACGGTGTTGGGAAAATTGGACAGCCATAGGCAGAATAATAAAACTGGACCTCTTTCTACACCATAAAAATAAATTCAAATGGATAAAAGACCTAAATGTGAGATAGGTATCCATCAAAATGTTAGAGGAGAACACAGGCAGCAATTTCTTTTTATCTCTACCAAACAACAGTAATTTATGTTGGTGTGGACAAGAATTATTTATATTGCTATCAGCTTGGTGCAAATTAATGTTCATCACAACAGCATCTTTTTGGTTTCAGGTCTCACATTTAGGTCTTTAATCCATTTTGAGTTTATTTTTGTGTATGTAAGAAAGTCATATGGTTTCAACCTTTTCCATGGGCTCTCCAATTTTTCCAACACCATTTGTTGAAAAGACTGTCTTTTTCCCATTGTATATTCATTCTTCCTTTGTTGAAGATTAAATGACCATATCACTGTTGATTTCTAGTTTCATAGCATTGTGCTAAGAAAAGATGCATAGTACAACTTAATCTTTTAAAAATTGCCAAGACTTATTTTGTGGGCTAATATGTGATTTCTTCCAGAGGATGTTCCATGTGCACTTAAAAAGAATGCATATTGGGGATCCCTGGGTGGCTCAGCAGTTTGGCTCCTGCCTTCTGCCCAGGTCATGATCCTGGAGTCTTGGGATCGAGTCCCACATTGAGCTCCCTGCATGGGGCCTGCTTCTCCCTCTGCCTAGGTCTCTGACTCTCTCTGTGTCTCTCATGAATAAATAAATAAAATCATTAAAAAAGAAAAGAAAAGAATTTATATTTTTCTACTTTAGGATGGAATGTTCTGAATATAGCAAATCCATTTGGTCCAGTGTTTAAAACCACTGTTTCCTTGTTGATTTTCTATTTAGATGATCTGTCCATTGATGTAAGTAGGATGGTAACACCCCCTACTATTATTATATTACTATAGATTAGTTCTTTTATATTTATCATTAACTTTTTTTATGTTTTCAGGTGCTCACATGTTGAGTGCATAAATATTTGCAGCTGTTATGTCTCTTTGTTGAATTGTTTCTGAATGATTATATTACGTCCTTCTCTGTTTCTTGTTACAGACTTTGTTTTAAAGTCATTTTTTTTCTGATATAAGCACTGCTACTCCAGTTTTCTTTTTTTTCACATCCATTTCCATGATAAGTGTTTCTCCACCCACTTTCAACCTATATGTGTCTTTACGTCTGAAATGACTAATGACTCTCTGTAAATAGCATATAGATGTGTCTTTTTTTTTTTTTTAATCCATTCCATCACCCTGTGTCTTTTAGTTGGAGCATTTAGTCCATTTACATTCAAAGTAATATTGATAGTTATGTATTTATTGCCATTTTGTTGTTTGTTTTGTGCTTTTGTGGATATTCTCTGTTCCTTTCTTCACTGTCTTCTGTCCCCATAAATTGGCTTTCTTTATATAGGCACTTGGCTTCCATTCTCTTTATTTATTTTTTGAATGTCTATTACTGGTTATTATTTTGTGGTTGCCATTAGGTTTTACATAACTTCTTCTTATACCAGTGTATATTAAGTTGATGATCACTTAAATTTGAACCCAGTTTTTACACCTCTCTTCCCTGCCTCATATTTTAGGTATAGGATGTCATCATACTTTATATATGCTTATTTTGTGAGACCCTTTATTTTTACAGATACACTTTTTTTTTTTTTTAACTGTTTTTGTGCTTCCTACTTTTCTTATTTTTACTTATGGTCTTTACTGTCCATTCAAAGAATCATCTTTAACATTTCTTATAGAGCTGGTTTGGGGTTTTGAACTCCTTTCACTTTTTTTTTTTTTTTCTGAGAAACTCTCTATTCCTTCTATTCTAAATGACATCCTTGATGGATTTTTTTTTTTGTTTTGTTTCAGCACTTTGAATATAATACATTATCATCTATCCTGAGCAGTTTCTGCTGAAAAATTTGCTGATACCCTTATGGGGTTTCCCTTGTATGTAACTGCTTTCTTTTTTCTTTTAACATTCTTATCACTGTTTTTTACCATTTTAATTATGTGTCTTGCTGTAAACCTCCTTGGGTTGATTTTGATAAGGGATCTCTGTGCCTTCTGGATCTGAATTTATTTACTTTCCAGATTTGGGAAATTTTCAGCTATTGTTTCTTCAAAAAAATTATCTGTCCCCTTTTCTCTCTTTGACCTCTGTATCTGTTTTGGTGTGTTAGGAAAGCCAGTTGTGTCTCCTGTTCATGAAAGTAGTAGGTGGGGTACACACTTTCAACAAGGTGGGACTGGTCCTCTTCTACAATGAACGTGCAGCCATTGCTGAGACCAAAGTTGGCCATGCCTGCTCCACAAAGTGCAAGCACCTCCCTGAGACATGACTGGCTGTTGCAGGGACCAACGCGCCCCCAAAGCATGCAGTTGGTAGATGAGGTATTGGAAGAATTTGTCCTGGTCTTCTGAGGAGGGGATATGCAGTGCAGAGACTGAGGCAGGCCTGGCTTGAGATGGTGGGTATAGTGTAAGCAAGTTAGGTAGTGAATGCTGGCACCCCACTGGTTCATACAATTGACAGTGTGTTTATGTTGGGAGACAAAGGAGGGAAATGGTGCCTGCCAGCTCTTTGTTCCTGCAGAAGTCCCTCAGTGAACTAAGATTAATGAATAACTTTTCCTGTTGTATGCCCCAGGCATTTTTCAAACTGCTGCTGGATCTCTGTGGGTGTTTGTCCTGCTGTTTTCCTGAAGGACAAGGATTCAGTTTCCTATT
Organism: Vulpes lagopus; assembly: GCF_018345385.1. NCBI lineage: Eukaryota > Metazoa > Chordata > Mammalia > Carnivora > Canidae > Vulpes > Vulpes lagopus. The sequence continues at coordinate 133,949,693 of NC_054826.1, read as the reverse complement.
GTCCTCCTGGCTCTCCCAGAGCCAAGCCTACAATTTTTAAAGTTTCAGACTTTAAGTCCCACTGGTTGTAAGAACTCATGGAATTTGGCTCCTCTAGTTTTCAAAGCCAAATGTTATGGGGCTTTTTCTTCACCTTGCAGACTCCATGGTTAGTCCATTTCTCTCTTCTCTTCATTCTTGTGGCTCTCGCCCTCCAGCAGCCAGACCTGATATATTTCCTGTTGGGCTGGCTGAGAGACAGGGGCACCCAACATGGCGTACGTCTCAAATTGGGTCAAAATGGCTGATCTTCCCGCCAAATCAGCCATGACCACCACATCATCTCCAGTAAATCGAAGCCTAGACGGGAAACTGAAACTTTCCATCCAGGACTTTCCATCCAGGGACCATCCCCCATTGTCTCTACTATCCCCATCCCCAGCCAATCACCTAGGGACACGGTCTTCCCTTGCCTAATTTGGCAAGGGACCCACCCGGATCCAGACCCGGAACCCATAAGGCTTAAAAACCTCCACACTCCACAACCGGGGCGACTTCCCTGACTCGGGCCACCTCTCCTAGTCACGGAACCTTGCCCAAGAGCGCTCCCCATTAAAGCACTCTCGAACCTACTGCCTGGCTCTGCCGTTTTTTTGTTTTGTTTTGTTTGTTTGTTTGTTTGTTTGTTTCTCCACCATTCATTTGGAAAAAACCTAACATTTCCACCCTCTCTACTCTCCATGTGGCCTTTTCTCTACATTAATTGTGGAGTTTGTTCAGATCATTTTCTGTTTTATTTACACTGAGGTGGGTATTATGTAGCCATATGCACGGGATGAGGTGAGCTTAAGGTCCTTTTACTCCATCATCTTCCCTGGAAGTCTGTAATTGATTTTTGTATATTGACCTTGTACAATGTAACATTGCTGAAGTTATTTATTAGTACAAGGAGTTTTGCAGATATCTTGTGATTTTCCACATAATCATTCCATAATCATTCCAATAAAAATATGGAAATTTTTATGTTTCTAATCTGAAGATCTTTTCCTTTTCTTGCCTTATTGCACTAGTTAGGACTTTGAATATTATACTAAGGAGAAGTGATAATAGCAAATATCCTTGCCTGTTTCTTGATCTTAAGGAAAGACATTCAGTCTTTCTCCATTAAGTATAATGTTATAGATTTTTGCAAATACACTTTATTCAGTTGAGGAAGTCCGCTCTATTCCTAGAATGCTAAAGGAAATAAGGTTTGATATAAAATTATGAACAAACTGCAGGGGGTAGTAACTGCTAAGTTATGTAATTTGAACATAAATTAAGGAAATGATTAAGAGTTGTTAAATCCTATTAAACAAGTACCTATCAATAGAACAATTGGAGTGTGAAAGAACTAGATATAAAAACATCAATTTGGGCAACTATTACAATAGTCAGCTGTGAGTCTAAGTTTCTGAACCAGTTTAATGTCTATGGACATAAAAGATAAGATGTGAGTAAGGATCAAAGGAGAACTAGACTGAGTAACAAACAAGGGGCTGATGTCAAGTCTGGCTGAGGTTTCAAGCCTGGGTGACATGATGGCATTAATAGGGACAGTGAAGTTACAAGGACTAGAAGAAACTACAAGAAGTAATGTAAACAGGAAATTTGATCTATAAATGGAATTTCAGGTTTATAATTACTTATGAATTAGATGTGTTTTTTTTTTAGGAGACAGTTTTAACATCAAGTTTACTAGCAGTTTTATGGTCTATATTTAGATATATAATGAAATAATTTGTTTATAATTATTTTAAATAATCAGGAAACATATTAGTTTGTGCCAGATGGTTAAACTGCATAAAATTGCCAATATCTACTTTTTGGTTTACTATTTTTATGGTTCAATCTAATTTTACAAATTTATAATCCCTTATCTAAAGCCTTTTGGCCAAGTATGTATGATTTATAATAGATAGATAGATATAACCCATTTATCTATATTTTATTTCTGGGTATGATATATATATATATACATTTATTATATATATATACATTTATTTTAGTAAAGCAATAATGCATATATACAGAACATTAATTGCCTCCCATAGCAGAAGTTAGAACAGCATGCCAAAATCAAACATATTTGTATTTTTTTAACAAAAATGTAATATACACACTGAACATAATAATATCAATAAATAGCCTCATTTAAATTTAGAACAGAATTTGCTATCAAATAAGTTATTTAGAATCTTTCTTTTCAGAACTTTTTAGATTTTACAAGTATAAAAAAGAGTTTATGGACTTCCATGGGCTATCTCACGCTATAAATATTTTGTTTATTTTTAAATGTCCCCTTTTTTGTTATAAATTTAAATATTTAAATCACTTATTTATATTTGAGTTTTATAATGAATTAAGATTTTAATGAAGATCATAAACTAAATTGTTTTGTTTTCTTTGTGATGGAATAATAAAATATTATTGCTTGGTTAAACAATTCAAATTCAGAAATCATGACCTCCTATATCCTTAGGGAGAAACCTATCTTAGCAGGGAGCAATGCAGCTGTACACACTTGTAATTCAAAGGCACTGAGGCAAAAACTGTCAAAACATTACTAAAATTGACAAGGTATATGGTTCATTAGTCTAGGAGCTGATGCATTGTAAACCAATTGGTGATCAGCTTAATAATTTGCATAAAGTTGCACATTTATGAAAAAAAACAGTACTAGCTATTATAATTAAATTTCAAATCATGTTTGGAAGAGAGGTATATGAAGTTGTGGGCATTTATCATGAGGTCAAATCTCCTGCTTATCAGCAAAATAATCAATAATCAAATTTAAAATACTATTGTTTTAATGGAAAATTTTTTACTATTTTCTCAGTATTGATTTTTAAGGCTTACCTGTGTCAAAAAGCCAATTCTTTGTTCATTAACATAGGATTAACTTATAAATGATTCAACATTCAAAAAAAATATTTAAAAATCATTCAATATTCAGAATAGTTAAATAAGACCAAAAAAATGTTTCACCTGTAGCTGGAAACATATTGCATATCCTGGAGTTATTTTTTCTGACTTCTAAAATTCAGTCATGCATGCAAAATATTTAATTATTTACAGTTGACATTGTTATTCTAACAAGGATTGTTCTAAAGTTCCTTACCCAGTAAAGATTTTGTATAAGGCATCACTTATGGTTCTTTACCTCATTTCATTTTTAACATGATAATTATATGGTTGTGTGGGAAGGAATGTATGTGTATGAAAAAAAATGTTGTAGCTTACTGGTACAGAAAATTTTAGCTGGAGGTGTCATGCTAACATATACCTAAAGTGTGGGAAAATGTTTCAGAGGTTGGGCAGTTGGTGATGAAAATAGATACTGCATCAGGGAAAAATGATAAGGCTCTTGATAAAACTATAGCCTTTACTAACACAGAAAGTAAACAATGTTCCCACCAAGCCTATTATTTGCTCTAAGGGAATGTATTAACAAAAGTTACAATGATGATATGTGATCACTGTTTTAGTAAAATTCTACAAGAGGGGATGAAGTCAAACAAGAATTGCATAAGTTGTAGACAGATAGAAAGAGAAACAGTGTAGTTAAGAGAAACTTTATTTGCTTGCAACTAATTTTTTTTTTCATTTTGTCATAAATTCATTATCATTAAGTTGAGGAGAAAGGAGATGTACCTAGCATAAAGACCAATATGCAGCATTTTTTCTAAGCTCAGGAATTATGACAAGATGAGAAGTTTGGCTGTGGTTATTTGCAGAAGTGATTTGACAGAAGAAAAGAGAAGGAAAAAAAAAAACAGAAACTGATTAAGTTTTTAGGGGATTTGATTGTCAAAAGAAACATAAGCCCTGCCTTTAAAAAGCTTCTGTACTGTCTCTAAATCAATCTCAGACTCTGAAACTACACCAGCAGAATGCAGAATCTGAAACCTATGGTTATGCTGAGCCACTTTTGATCCTAAAGCCCAGAACAATATTCTAATAGAAGGAGCAACAACATGATAGAAGGAACCAGAATATATTGATGAGACTATGGAGCAGAAGTCAGTCTCTTCAGACCAAGACTATATCCTGATTGTTCCAGGGGACAAAAATTCTTGTCAGGGCCAATATATTTTAGGTGGTGCTCTTCTTCTTACAGTTCATACCATGTACCCTAAAGGTGCAAGATGAAACTGTCAGATTGTATTAAATAATCTGTTTAAGATGATATGTGCATTGTAAAGTAGATAGGTTGATTAATGGAAAGGACAAAATAGTAATTAACTGAAACAGGGATGTCTGTTCCTAACTAAAATAGAATGGATTGTGGCAGATTCATGCTTCCATAATTAAACTAAAAATTTAAATAAATGAATGAGTGAATGAATGAGGCATTTGAGAATGCAAAGGCAAGCCCAACTTGAAAGAACAAGACCACACTGTAAGGAGAACCATTCCATGTAGAGTATTTCCTGTGTCTGGGTGCTAGGCAAGAGGCTGAGAATCTGTCATTGATAAAAAGGATAAATATCTGATTTCAAACCCCAGAAGAGTTTTTGACAATTTTATTAGTACAAGTTTTCAAAAACTAGAGAATTGAGCAGCCAGAAACTGCTGAAAACTGAAAATGGAGGGGCATAAAATTGAAAATGATATTCAACCTGTTTTCTTATTGAGGCATTCATAAAATTCAAAAGTTATTCAGAACAAGAGACTGACAAATTGGAGACTTCTTTGAAAAGTAGAACAGAGACTTGTTTCTGCCTAGAATATAGAAAGCTGAAAACAATGTCACTCATTCTGGAAACACCAGATAATCTACAAAACCATGGTTTTTCTTGAACCTTTTAGAGAATTTAGGTCATAAGCCAAATAATCTAAAGATAAGAGCTTCTAAGAAGAGACAGAGCTTCAGCACTAGATCATCTGTGTTAAAACATGAGAGAGAGATTAGCCAGACATACAAGTGAGTAAGAATTTAGTTTAAAATTTAAACTAATTGGATCCCCGGGTGGCTCAGCAGTTTAGCGCCTGACTTCAGCCCAGGGTGTGATCCTGGGGTCCCAGGATCGAGTCCCACATCAGGCTCCCTGCAATTCTTCCTCTGCCTGTGTCTCTGCCTCTGTGTGTGTGTGTGTCTCTCATGAATAAATACATAAAATCTTTTAAAAAAATAAAAAATAAAAAAATAAAATTTAAACTAATTGCTAAGGTCTGAGTGTTGGCTGGCATGAGAACATACACAAGGTCCAAGGAGTCACAAACACAAGGGGAGATTGGACCAATTATAGGCTCATCTCCATGGATCTGTATTTGGCACCCACAAAAATGATCAGGGTCAAGACAGTGGTGCAGTCCTGGAGAAGAGGAAATACTATAGCTACAAGAAAGTTACAAACTCTGACTTAGATTTTTCTCTCCTAACAACTGATTAGGTTCTTAAAGGAAGACCAACAGAAACTGTTGCTTCAAGAGGAGAGGTGAATACTGCTTATGGCTAGGGGGTGGGAAAAGGAATCAAATACCTTACCCCTGAAGGAAGAATAGGAACAATCCTGAGCCCTGGTACAGGGACAGATATAAGTATACTGCTACGAAAGGGCAAAAATGTGAGAGAGTCACTCTCTGAGGCATAAGTACAGAGAAATGAGCTAAATATGAGGTGAGAGCAGAAACATTGAGAAAAACCTTCCCCTGAAGCACATGGTAACCGTGCAAGAATTTGCACTGGAAAAAGGACTGACAGTAACATAGTTGCATAAAAATTCAAATTCAACTCAACTCAACTATATTGACTCAGTTCTCCTCCCCCATTTATGCCTTAGCACAAGAAATACAATAGTTTTCAGGCATAAATGGTACTTACCTGATTTTGCAATCTACACATGATGTTCAGCATTGAATCAAAAATTTAAAGACACCCTTAAAAAAAAAAGGCAAAGAAAAACTATCTATTGTAAAGAGAGAAAGCAGTCCAAAGGACCAAACTCAGATATGATAAAAATGTTGCATTGGAATGTTCAAAATAGCTATAAGTAATATATAAAAGACTCTAGTACCAAAGATTTCTAAATAAATGAGAAGATAGGGAATTTCAGCACATGAATTTCTGTAAGATACATTTAAAAACAAAAACAAAAAATTAAAAATAAATATCTAGCCATGCAATATTCAATTTATTAAAAAACAACACTGAATAAAAACCTTATCATATACCAAAAAACTAAGAATTACAACAAATTTCTTGTCAGCAATTCTGCAAACTAGAAGACAATGGGAGAAATTTTAAAGGACTGACAGATAAAACTGTCTTCCCAGAACTCTGTACCTGGTGAAAATGGGCTTCAAAAGAAAGGAAAAATAAAACCTTTTTGGATAAAAACTAGAGAATTTATTGGCTGGAGACCTGCACTACAGGAAAAAAGAAATTTTCAGGCATATCAATATAATACTAGGAGAAACTTGGATCTACATAAACATATGAATAGCTATGAATAAATTTTAAATAACTGGAAACATAAAATGTTTTTCCTCATTTTCAATTACTCTAATGGCTATCTAAAGGTGAAAGAGTAGCAATATATTGTGAGTTTATGGAAAATGTAAACATAAAATGAGTAACAATAGCAAAAAGAAATCCATTCCTGAAAAATCTCTTAGCCAGCTAGGAATAGAAAGGGAATAAAAAAATAACTCACTGCTGCCCTTGTATCTAATGTGAATGTCTGAATACTTCTCCCCTAATATCAGGCACAAAGAAAAATACCTGAACTCACTACTTCTATCCAACAACCTACAGAATATCGTTGTCAGTATAGCAAAGTAATTAAAAGAAACCAAAGTCATATATATTTGAAAGGAAAAAAGAAAATGGACTCTATTCACGTATGACATGAACTTCTATGTAAAAATCCCCAATAGTCTACAAAAAAATGCTTCCAGAACTAATCATTGAGTTTTGCAAGGTTGCAGTATTCAAAGGCAATATACTACCAATAAACAATTAGGAATTTAAATAAAAATCAGTAGCATTCACTATAACACCAAAAATATGAAATATATATAAACTTTACAAAATGCATGCAAGATCAGTATGGTTAAATCATAAACACTGTTGAAAGAAACAAGAAAATATTAAATTAGTAGAAATACTCAGTATTTAGATTTCAATTGGTCTGTTACATTTATAAATTGGATACAATCTCACTCAAAATGTCAGCAAGGTGTTTTGTAGAAATTAATAAGCTGAACTAAAATGTACATGGAAAGGCAAAGAAAATATAATAGCCAAAATAAATTTTAAAAATAACGAAATTGGAAGATTCACAGTACCTGTTTTCAAAACATATAATAAAACTACAGTAATCAAGAGAGCCTGGTATTGGCATAATGATCAACAAATAGATGAGTGGAACAGAATAGAAAGCCTAGAAATGGATCCAAGCTTATAGTCAGATGATTTTTTTAAAAAAAAGCAACAGAATAATCCAATAGGAAAGGGATACTTGCAACAAATGGTGTGGGAATAAGTAGATATCCATGTGGGGCATGAGGGAAAGAATTTGACTCCTATCTCAAATTATATGCAAAAATTAATTTCAGATAAACCATGGATCAAAATGTAAAAGTAACAGTTATAATGCTTCTGAAAGAAAATATATGATAATATTTTCATGACTTTGGGTAGGCAAGATTTTCTCAGGACACAGACTACAATATACAGAAAATAATTTTTATTTGTCTTCATCACCTAAAAACTTCTGGCCATCAAACCAAATCAAACCAAAAGAAAACAAAACAAATAAAAGATAATAGCTATTTGTACTACTTATAAAATAAACCTTTTGACTGAACAATGAAAGGAAGTATTTTATTGGTTTTAGTTTTCTAATCACTTAATTCAGGTAAACTAACTCAGTTTTTTTTTTTTTTTTTTTTTCCCAGTGTGGTCTTTAAACCAATTACATGAGCTACATGACTCAATTCCCTGGGTTCAGTACAGTACTATTGAAACAATCTCAGATAATTCAGTCAGAAAATCTGTGCTTTAGCTAACATGTTGGGTCATTCTTATTACACATTAATTTCAAATTACTTTAGATAAAATCCATATTCTGCACAGCAGTTGAATTTATCCTATCTGATTGTCTCGATCAAAACTGAGACTCACTCTAAAATGTATTTATTAGTTATATTTTTCTTCCAATTTTTTACCATTTTATTCTCTTCCCTTACTTCTATGGCGTACAGGACTCTATCTTCGTACCTCTACAGGCCCACAACCCTATCTCCTTCAAGTAATCTCTTATTCCTTCTTTTGTAAGTGCTCTTTGGGTTGTACTACCAATAAAAGAATACATATTAATGCTAATATTGACATTAACATTAATTCCAAGTATGTTCATTTTATATCTGTTTGCCCTGGATAGCTCTGCACAATGCCTGGAATATAACCCACTCACAACAATCCCTTCTCACTCAGCTCACATATCTGCCTGCATCACCATAAACATTCAGTATTGTTTGTCTAATGAAATAAATACTGAATATGGGAATAATGATAACAAACTTACATCAAGGTGATCATTTACAAAGTAATTTCATTTTCATTTTTATCTTGGTCTCTCCCAAGAAATACCAGGTTGAGTAAAATCATTATTTATCGATGGGGAAACTGAATCATAGAAAAATTAAGAATTGCAATGGATATCAACTCATTCCTGTAACCTACTATGCAAGTGGGTCACTAGACTGGTTGATGGAAGGTGGTGGAAGCAAGGTTTAATATTTGGTGCTACATCGCTTCCAATAATCTACTGCTTCTTGGGCTTTTGTGACATTATTTTTTCCTTCAGAGCTACCCCTAATGCTTAATTTGAGTTCATTTATAAAGTATATTAAAGAGACAGACAAATATTTTTATCCATTAGCACCTTCATGAAGAATCTTCAGGGAAGTGAGAAGTCATAATGTCAGGCAGATTGGGAAGGGGAATGGGTATTGTAATATTATTCTTTCACTTTATTAACAAATATTAATTTCATAGTTTGCTTGGTCTCCCACTTGTTCAATCACAGTCTGAATCAATGCTGAATATGACCAGTCCCTTTGTCTAAAAACAAATACAAAAACTCTTCTGCTGAAACAATAATACCATAGGAAGAATGCTCAGAGACTTCACTGTGATATTAACAAAGGAAACCCATTGCAGGAAAATAGGCTCTTCTAGAACTCAAATGTACAAAGTAAACATATCCTTTTTTTGTAACTACCGTCATGCATACAGGTAATCACCCAAGGGTATAGAGGTCATACCAGACTTACTCATCTCTGGAAATACAACAAGTGATAAAGCTTGTGTTACCCTTAAACTCGTAGCTATGGAATTTCATTTTAAATATTATCATGGCTTGTGGTATGGAATTTTGTTTCTAAGATCATTTTAGTCCTGGAATCTTTATTTGTGGCTCTTGTACAAGGGACAGCAGCTTCAAATCTTAGATAAAGTGAACTAAACACCTTACATAAAAGGACAGGTGTTTCCACTTCCCAGTTAATGACTCTCTAAGTGTGGATGATGATGATCCTTATCAGTCATTACTAAATTTACTTCACAGAAATTAAGAATTAAATTACAGTTTCAAGGCTCATTAGGTCTTGTTAAATTTGTTGAATTGCCCACGTGTGTATGTCTTGTCCTCCATGGGATATCTGTAAAGCAGGTGTTTCAATTCATTTTAAGTTTGTTGCATTCTATTCTGCTCTAAGATTATTATACAATTGTGTTTGAAATTCCAGGTTGGGTTCTTATATTTGAAGATCAGACTTCAAATAGTCATATTTGACTATCAAGTTTAGCATAAAGAGGAATAATATGGAAATGGTCTCTTATGGGAGCTTTTAAAAAGGAGTATTGAATGTGAAATTCAAGGGCAGAGTAGAGACCATATTCCAAATTTTATGTCTTTCTCACTTGTCTCAATATTCTGATGCCAAATAATTCCAAACACAAGTACAAGTGAAAAGATCTTTTACATTTTTATCCATGCCTACAGGGATGTGTTTTCTAACACACTCATAGTACAACTCATTTCTCTTTGTTTGAATGCAGGGGATATTAAATCGGATAAAAATTACTGCTTGTTGTAGAAGTCCTTTTGGCCCCCATTGTCTGTATACTCTTTTGGCAAAAGGAAAATGCCCCAGACAATGTCACCTTCAATTTAGTGTTCTCCTTTGAAAACTTAAACCAAATCAAACAAATTGTATATTTTGGGGTACAAAAAAGAACTAGACTCAGATGCAGTTCAAATAACTATCTGGGCTTTTACCAAATGGTTTATATTTGTAAATAAGCCATTTTAATATGATTAGAGAATTATATAATATTTGGAAGATCAATGAATACACCTGATCTATTATTTCATGATATCATGAGATGTAGTTCATGCTTTATTTACATTGGAGTTTTCGAAACACAATGAATTCCCACATCAACTGTCTTTCAGAGGTATCCTGAGGCAATGCAATGTCACAAAGAGAGAAGTAACTGAGAATGGATTTCAGTTTTTTCAATCCCAGTTTAGTTTCTTTTCCACCAGATAATAGTGCCTGCATTTAAGAATGAGAAGAAATACTTTACCGGACATTGATAATGATAGTGGTAGAAGTATTAGTAATACTACTACTACTACTACTAATAATAATAATTATTATTATTATTTTTATTACCTGGAGACAGTAGCAACTATAAAATTACTCAAGGACTGTTTGTTATCCCTGTGTACAGAATGTCAGTAATTTTTCTTAGATCCATGAAACCAAAAATAGGACAGTTTATGAAGTAAATGAGAGTTTTAATAGTCAAAAGCAAAAAGTGTAGCAGATTTGCTCAAGAAGCTAGTGTTCTAGGGCTGGGCGGGAGCTGGCTGCGGCCAAGCCGCAGCCGCAAGTAAAAAAAAAAAAAAGAAGCTAGTGTTCTGCACCCCATGTTTAATACCTGGGGAAATAGTACAGCAGTATATTCTGTTCGTCTGCCTATACATCCACACTCTCATGGCAAATCAACATTCAGATCCTTGAAGAGTTTCCAAAAAAGCACTATTTACAGTTGTATCACTGAAACAAAGACAACTGAGTTTCCTAAATTATATATGCCTTCTCATGTAGAGTCTGACTGAAAGAGGCATAAGATGTAAATTCTTGATACCTTCTCAACACAACCCTAAAAGGCCAGTACAATAGAATAATTATGGTCTAATAATTTATGAGTAAATGATAATGATTCGGAAAATAGGCATCAATGTCAAACATCTCAATGGCAGATATACCACTTTTCTTAATACTTGGGTTCTAAACATTTCAGAAAACAGGTGCAAGTGAAAAAAGTTCCAACTTCTTGATACCTTGAAGAATCTCCTACTCAAGTGTAATATTAAAAAGGATAATACGGTGGGAAATAGATCAGGATTTGTTAAGAGGGAAATATGGGATCGTGTTTATCATCTACTAAGCATAGGACATGGCACAGATGAGGCACTCAAAAAAAATAAACTATTGTTATTACTGTGCTTATTAATCTTACTATTGTTAAGAGTTACTCAAATCATCATTGTATCTCAGAGGTATGGCCCATGTACCATTTATTCTACAAACTTTGTGCTGTAACAATAAGTGTTATATAAATGGAATTCAAAACCATTATGGTCTCTGAAACAATTACAGTTACAACATGAAAACAACATTAATCAGTAGATTCCAATACTCTGTTAGGCAAAAATATAACATTAACAATAAGCTTTAACCTTTCTGAAAAGTGCTTCCTGAATGCTTCTAAGTTTTGGGACATTCTACACATACCAGAAAATTCTTCCCTGATTCTCTGCTAATGTTTAGTGTCATATCAGAAACAAAGTTTTTAATGGCAATGATTCACAGCCTAATTTTGCAAATAAAAAAAAGAAAATTTCTCACTTCAGGCTTTGATTTAAAAAGCACTGATTTAGAGGAGAGTCCAGATTTTTCCAGAGACCAACATATTTAAAATGCCAGCCTGGCTTTTTTTGTTAATCCAGTAGATGCATTTTCTCTGCAGTATTATTGTAACCTCTATTATTTTCTGTACTAAGGCAGCAAAAGAAACCAAAATAGAAGTCTTAAAAAATTAATAATTAAATATTGCCTTAAGATGCAGTAATTTTGCTGATGAAACATTTTTTTTTCCTTGAGGTCTGTTGAAATTCAAAACCCATAATGAATTAGGATTACAGTACCTAATAATCAGGTTTTAAAAAATGCGTTGGAATTCAGGTCATAAAAAATCACCAAAGGATACATCGTTTATAAAGTATTTTTATATGGTAGTCTATATACTCAAATACATTTTTCATTCTAAATTTTTCTACAGCTTTCCTTTTGCTCAATGTTTTCTAAATATAAAGATATCCAAAGTAACAATCAGAAAGTTAAGATTATAACAAAATAAATCACACTAATCAATTATTTAAGATTACTTCATATTGACTAGTGGTGCATTTTTTTCATAAATTAAATATAGTTAATTCAAATAGAAATATACATTTATAAATGCCACAATTAATGGAAGAACATAAAATCATGTGTAAAGATATTTTAATGTCCTCCATTGTTCTTCATATAAATTAAAAGCTCTATTTCCTTCATTAGTGTTACAACATTGAAGCCCTTCTCAGGCCAAAATTACACAGGCTAACTCCTCTTTTTAAAAAACAAAATTTGAAAAGATTATATTTCTATAAAAGCATCAAAATTTTACAAATTAAATTGTGCATTTAAAAAGATATATATTGTTTTATAACAATTTAATTATTTTGCATTATAAAGAATCCATGAATCTCTGTGTTTGAATAAATGTATAAAATCAAATCACCTACTGCCTCCTGCTGTATACCCTTAAAAAAAAATTAAATTGTCCTACCTACTTATTCTCCACAAGCAATAGAAACTCATGCTCCAAATATGTAATATAGTGGTATGTACATATCAACATAGGTCCCTTCTAAATATCTCCATTTATTTTTTAAAACCCTGATTATATAAATATTTTCACCATAATATTTTAGGATATTTTTCAAATAAACTCTAAACAAGTACATAAATCTGTAATTAATTATATTTGTATAAGCTTTAGTTTTTCTTTAATTTAATTTTTCTTGTTTTTTTAAACCAATTTTTAAATTATTTCTACTGTTTTATGATGTTTTTGTTAGGAATTTCAAACTATGTTACAGTTTTTCTTTACTTTATCTGGATTAATTGTACCACAACTTTCATCCCTGGGAAGCATCCTTTGAAGACCATTACAAAGTGAATGCGAATCCAGTGGGAGCTGGTCTGTCACTTAGGTTTAGTTGATGGTACCTGATGGAATAAGCATGCTAAGATTGCCTGTATTTGGTTCTCATTCATTGATATGAAATATCAGTTCCTTCATACTTTAGATTCTAACAATTTTGGAAAATACTTCCTAAAATTCCAGTCCAAAAAGAAGCAGTCAGTTTTCCCCCAGGATTCTGAGATTTTTTTTTTTTTAAATTTATTTATGATAGTCACAGAGAGAGAGAGAGAGAGAGAGGCAGAGACACAGGCAGAGGGAGAAGCAGGTTCCATGCACCGGGAGCCCGACGTGGGATTCGATCCCGGTCTCCAGGATCGCGCCCTGGGCCAAAGGCAGGCGCTAAACCGCTGCGCCACCCAGGGATCCCCAGGATTCTGAGATTTAATCTGGAGGTCTCATATAGCATATGATTTGCTCCAGTGAAGAAAATTTCTTGATACTAAGGGAATGGACTAAATAACTCTCATGGCTTTTCACTTACTGATAGTGGTATGTGGGAACGTGATGGACTACTACTCTACTCTTTCTCCTATCAAAACCACAAAAATGACCAAACCAAAATCTCAGTATACTCTTTTGTGATAATCTGGTTTTTGTTCTTACAGAATATATGACAATGAAAGATTTGGAATTATTGTTAACATATATTTTTGACATAATATTAAATATTACAATCATTGGAAAGTGCCAATTCTTAAGAGAAAGTTTAGGAACTGCCTCTATTCCCCTTCATTCTCTGTTCAACTAGATTTTTATGTTTTTAGCTTACCCTCTAAACTAAAGCTGACCCTCTACTGTTGTTTTCTATTCTATTCAAGTGATGTGTTTAGCTAGCCAATATAACCTGTTAACACATTGAATTTCCTAGCAGTGATTCAGTAGCTGTCACAGTAATCAGCATGGGAACACCTAACTGCTATAGAAGGCTTCCTATTGATTGCTATAAAAACACACAAATAAAATGTGAACTCTAAAAATCTATTTACAGCCATAGATATAATCCTTAAGTACAGTTTGCTGATTTTCAGCCACCTTTGCTCAAGCAACTCTTTTCTTCCAAGGACATCCATTACAGAGCAACATTATAATAAAGCCTACAATTATGGGGTATTTGGGAAACACCTATCTGTTAATTTAAAAATAAATAAATAAATAACACTTCCGTGACAATAAACTAATAAACCCCCTTGACCAGACTTTATATCCATGTTAGAGTCCACTGCATAGTCAATGTTTGTCCGAAAAGCCACCATTTTGAGGACACAATGGCAAACTGAAAAACCCACTGGAGTGATAGGTCTTAAATTAAATTCCTTTCTGACACTTCCGTGTGTTCTTAGTCTATCTCAATGGCTTTGAGTCTCACTTTTTCTTATCTGTAACATGTAAATGCTAGTTCTTCCCATTGCTAGAATTACAGCATTCAGAGGGTTTCAGAATTCTATGCCAGCTTAAAGGTTATTTCATCTAGTACCCTCATTTTAAATTTAGAAACTGAAGACCAGTATCTGGGCTCGATTGTAGTCAGAAGGCTACTCCTGAGAGAGAAATAACTGGGATGATTTTCACAAATTTAACAACCAGGAAAGCAGAGGCAGCCATTCGGCGGAATTAATGACAGCTAACTAGCACACCTGCTTGCTATAAACAACCAATTATGCCTCCCCTAGTGTGTACTGGTTGGATAATGTATTAGTTTGCCAGGGCTGCTGTAACAAGTACCACAGACAGAGTGGCTTAAACAACACAAATGTATTATCTCACAGTTCTGGTAGCTAAACGTTCAAGATCAAGGTTCAGTAGGTGTACCTTCTGAGGGCTGAGAGAAAGAATCTGTTCCACGCCTCTTTCCTCGCTTCTGGTGAAATGCTGGGAATCTTTGGTTTTTCTTGGCTTGTAGAAGAATCCAAATAAGGTCACATTGTAAGGTACTGGAGTTTTGAACTTTAAAATATAAGTGGAAGAGAGTACATTTAATCTACAGTAGTTAGAATAAAAATGTAGTATATAAGGATGATACAGCATGAATAATCAATATTCCATTGGCAGACTTAAATGCTCCTCAAAATATTCAGTAATTTGTCTCTCATAATGCCATTGATTTTCCAGTAATTTTTTTTCTCTAGAAAAGTGTATAGAAAAATATCACCAGAAATAAATTGATATGTACTTTTAAACCATTTGTAATAATAATAAAATTGATATCATTATGACCAAAATCTGGAAAATCAGACTCTGTGAGAAACCATGGTATTAGAAACATCTAACATGTTACCTCCTGGTACTGTAGCCCTTATTCCTTAATGTCAGCAGCCAATAAAATGAACACATTAAATTAGGGTAGCACCACCAAAAGTTTGGCAGGGATTTGCAAGAGCTAAACATTTCTCAAGAGTTAACAATAACAATGACAATTCAGAAAGAAACAAGTAAAGATAATATAAATAAATTTCCAACTGACACCAAGCCACAAGTTATATGCACACATGCATACATATGTATGTGAGCATCATAAGAAATAAGATTTGTATCCAGAATTCCCCCTGAGAAAGGGAACACTCTTGGTTGATTTCATAAAGACACCCCTGACCCACCCAACTCAGACATCCAGAAGAGACATTAAATGCAAACTTGAGGTCTCAATGCCAGTGCTGAGGTTTCCCCAGTACAAAGCTGAGATGCATTTTATTTCCTTGAGCATTATGAGGGTAATATGTTATAAATATGTAGTCAAGTAATAGATAAGCCTGATACTTTAGGGCTGTAGCTGTGGATATTTGCTTGAGAGTGAAAGTGCTTGGGGCATTGTTTTATTGAGGGGCCATATTTCATCACAATATCCTTCCTCTCTTGCTTATAAGAGTAAATACGGTGGAGCTCATTTTAAAAAATCTCCTAGGGATCCCTGGGTGGCGCAGCGGTTTGGCGCCTGCCTTTGGCCCATGGCGCGATCCTGGAGACCCGGGATCGAATCCCACGTCGGGCTCCCGGTGCATGGAGCCTGCTTCTCCCTCTGCCTGTGTCTCTGGCTCTGTCTCTGCCTGTGTCTTTGGCTCTGTCTCTCCTTCTATCTCCCAAGAATAAATAAATAAAATCTTTAAAAAAAAAATCTCCTAAAGACTGTCTTTGGAGAGCAAGAGAGTTCTGGTTTACCAATAGTACTATTGGTTTTATTCTTTTTACCACTTTTTACCACTTTTCCCACTGAATAAATAATGATGACCAGGGACCAGGCACTTTGGAAATAACATTAACTCCTTCACATCACTGGGGTATCCAAATGAGTCACATTAAACTATAAAGTTGTTGCAGAATTTTTTTACCTCTATTATATGTCATATTTGATCAAAAGATGGCAACTATCACATCATTTACATTCAAACAATTTTTTTCAAACATTCTTTTCTTTGTAGCATCTTTCACTTGTACTATATCTCAATAATTACTAATGTAATTTAACTATTTAAACATTTAATTACTAAAAGTCATTTCTTAAAAGTAATTTTTTGTGCTGACTTCACAAAACAAAACCCTCTACTCTGATTCCATTGAAATTTACACAACAATGATTTGGGAACATGGAAGAGCTCAAATCATGATTTGAGCTATGTTTACAGATTCAACTAGAGGAAATCTCAGGTCTATGTGGATTCACTCCACTGAAAGCAGATCAGTAGATATAGCTTGCTATATAGTAAGGGCCACATTAGTATAGTATGCTTGAAAGGGATAGGAGAGTGGGAAAGTGGATTGTACATCATTTAGAGAAATAATCATAATAGTATAATAGCTAACATGTATTTGAGATCCACAATGTGCCAGATACTATGTACTTTCTAGAGATGATCATAGTAATATATACAACAATCTTACATAGTAGGTGATATTATCCCCATTTTATAGAGGAGAAAGCTGAAGTTCAAACAAGGAAGTAAAAAGCATCTTTTGATCTGCATAGCCACAGTTTCTATTTTTAGAAAAGTGAAGATAAGAAATTTCAGAAGTCATTTTTTAAGAAAGCACTTTATTTGTTGTCAGATTGGAAGTACTGAAGTGCAAGGAAATAAAATGGATTAGAAAATAAATACATGCTTGTTTTTTACACCTGCACTAACACTAATTTCAAAGAAGACAGCAGAAAATTCATGCCAATTTGATGTTGTTCTTAAAAGAAATGTTTTCTGAGAGGAAAAAACAATAGTCCCTGATGGCTTTCTTTATGTCAAATGTCTTAGGATAAAAGACATAAAAGAAATAATTTCTAAGGGAAGTTTTTAAAAAGTCACTGAAGAATTATTCTTTTTAAGCTTTTAGTATGTAATAAAGGAAAAAAGAGAGAAAATGGGGTAGAAAATAAATAAATAATATTCCTTAATAATAAGGCGGCAATTACACCTATTTATATTTCCACACAGAGAGAGAGACATCTAACAATTCAACCTGAAGGATCATCACAGAATCTCACTCTAAGTGAAAAAAAAAAAAAAAAAAAAAAGGCTGCTAGGGCCTTTTGTAAAAGACCACATTTGAGACATTACCCAAGTGCATATAAGATTTTTTTTTCTCTTTAATGACAAATGGACAAAGTAATAAAATCCTCAGGCTCCATGGTCCCTGGCCAACATCACATAGGACATTTGGGATCATTGGTGTTATACATCACCCTTTACAGCAGCTCTTGCTTGCACCCGCCACCACAGTCCGCAAGAGGGTTTAGAAATGAACCTAAGTCCTGAAGAGGGTGCCCAATGCCTGCCCATAATCCTGTTCTCATTCTAATCTTGCAACTTACTCCATCAACAAAGGCCGCAGACACCAAAAATTAAAGAAAATTCCTTTTTCTTTCTCTTCCTGTAGTATTTTTTTCACAACTTAATGATTTGCTCTTTATCAAGGTTTTGTTTTCCATTTTGTTAGATTCTTGATCTCCATCATGTGGACCATTCTCTTTGTTACATTTGCTTGCCAGTAAGAGATGCCAGTCACTGGTCCTTTATTTGGCTGCATACATACTATTTTTTTTTTCAAGTTATTGCTTTATCTAAGTAACTTTCTTTTCTTCCTTCTTTTTTGTTCTGCCAAAATATGGCATTGTTTTCTTATTAATTATTCATTAGTTTTGCCTGTTTGTTTTCTACTAAGATTCTAGGCAAAGTCAAAATATAAATAATGAGAAACACTAAACTGAAAAATTTATTTTAGCAGTTATAATTTAAAGGATAGAGGAAATATCACAAATCCCATTATTTGGATTACTCATGTTCTAAGAAAGTAGTTAATTTTACACAATGATAAAATATTTAAATTGCTAAATTCTAAGGAATTTTTTAAACCCATAACATTCTCATTAAAATAGGGGGAGAAAAAATAGCAATTAAACTTTATCATTTCAAAGGTGATAAACATTTCATCCAGGAAATGCAGTATAGAGCAGTGGTTAAAAAGCAAGGCTCTGGAGTTATGGATATGTGGTCTTGATTTCTATTTCCATTTGTATTAACTATATGCATCTGGTTAATACTTTGTAAGCTTTGGTTTATTTACTTATGAAATGAGCATAATGATATCACCTAGCTCATTGGGTTGTTTGTATGAATACATAAGAAAAAAACAAATGAAAAAATGGACAGAAAAGTGTCCAGAGAAAAATACTTTGTAATTGTTAACAATTAGCATTATTAGCCAAAACTGAGGTATTAATTGAGAAACCATGGAATCATTAGACTATTATGATCCTAAACTCATTGGTTAGGTAATCCTACAATAACAAAAGAAGAAGTCAGAGGAGAGGAAGAAGGAGAAGCAGGGAGATGGAGAGAGAGAGAGAGAAGGAGGAGGGGAGAAAGGAGAAGGTTTTATTGCTCACAAGTTATGCATGTCTTCTGTTCAACATTGTCATGGCTTTGGGACCCAGGCCACCAAAACAAGATCTGTCCTATCTGTAATGTTTGTTTTTGTAGCAGAAAAGGGAAAAAAAGACATAACAAACACTGGCTGGATCTTTAGGCTTTGGCTTGAACGGAGTCTTAACTTAATAAAGTTAAGTCTTAACCTGACCTAGGAGAGGGTAAAAGAGGATCCAAGATATCCAAAAACTTTGCATTGAGGGAGATGCAAATCTTAAGTGTTATAAATTGGACGAACATAATAATCAACCTAAATCAGTACCCTAAATTACCACCCAAGCAAAAAAAAAATTATTTTGAAGGAAAGTAGCTACACAATTAAAAAGTTTTATAGACTTGCCTCTAAATTCTGATTTCTTAGGCCTCTCACTTCTTTTCCACAGTAATGAAAGATAGGCATATAATTTTATCATTGAAATTAAGGTCTCTAAAAGTATTTATTTTGATGAGATATTTGTCAATGCACTCAAGAGAATTTTCATAAGCAAAAATCAATTTTATGAAATAATAAATTTGCTTGGCATTTTTACTATGAACCCAGAAATATTTTTAATATAGAGGAAGCAGACTGCACAGTGCCCCCCTTACCAATACATATATGTCCCCAGAGATAATAGTAAAGAACATATGGTCAACAATGTGTCTGTTGACAGTCCATGAACCTAAGAAAGCCTGAGCAGTCCTTAACTTTAAATGTTTGTTTTCAAAAAGAGATGAAACCTTTGCTCCTAAAGTCTTCATTAAGAGCTATCGGGTAAGTCCACATTGCAAGTCTCCACAAGTTCAGTTAAAAAGAGAGAAAAACAACAAAACAAAATAAGCATGCCTCCATCTCTTTGATTCCATTATGCTCGTCCTCCTTTGCTACCTAAATTTTCCAGAAAGCTGTCTCCCTGTATTCTCTGATTTCCTCCTCTGATTCATTCTCACTTTCCTATAATCTGACCCCTGTCCAACATTTACAAAATACTTATGCCATTTGAAATGTGTGGAAATATTACGCAACTGGTTATTTGGTTTTGCTCAAAAGACTTTAAGTTCTTTTCTTGGCCACCTTTTAAAATCTTAGTGAAAACAGTATGCAAATTGAATAATTCAATAGCAGGTGGCTATTGGATTGAACATTTGTTAGTTTTTTGGTGACATTAGAATGAGCCGTTTCAGTGGCTATCCGGCTTTTCACGAAGTATCAGTGCTGTTATACTGGGGATACAAAATCTGTCTTGAAACTTTTTTTCCTCCCTGGCTCTCGAGACACCAGTTTTTCTTGATTTGCCTTCTACTCTCTTAACATTCCACAACCATTTTCTCTTTAGCCCAGTGGCTACTCTTATTCTAGACATTCCTTAACTGCTGGTGTAAATCAAGATATTATTTTTGCTCCCTTTCTTCTTACTCTACACAGAATCTTCTGAGTCAGCACATCATTTCTCCCACTCTGAATTTGTCAGTGAATGGTATTACTAACCACTTTTGTGCCTAAATCTGACATAGAAGTTTCACTCTTGATTCTTCCCTCTTCTCTATCTCATATTCCAACAGTCACTGGCTCTCCTTCTCTCCTGCCTCTAAATATATCTCAAAGCAATCCTTTCCTTTGCCTTCACCCTTAGGCTGCTCCCAGTTTGCATTATTTCTTACCCAGATCTCTATAATATATTTTATCAAGCAATTTATGAGTGAAAAGAATCAAACATCCTCAGGAGTGTGATCATGCCTATGAAAACTGGCTGGGATTCTCTCTAATGCCAGATACAATAAGATCTCTCACATTTCTTCCCTGGGTTACTATATGTACAAGGATGTGTCGTGCAAGCAAATTGCTTATGCCTAGGCAAAGCATCAAACTTGAGTGAATATAAATAAATAAGTAATAATACACCAACCAATGTATTAATTATGTCCTTATTCATGGCCCCACGAACAGTGCAGGTCAATGGAGTCACATTGAAAGAAATGGAGAATAGGAAACTAACATTTATTGGTAGCCACTAAATGCTGGATGATCCTGATTATTTTATTTGTATTATCTCACTACATTACACAGTTTTTGAGGGCAGAAATTATGCCCTGTTCAGTTCTAAAGTGCATAAAAAAGCACTGTTTTATGATATAATAGGTATTCAACAAAATTTGCTTATTAACTAAAAGATGTTTTATTGCCACTTTACTAGTATTGCAATTTGACAAGTGAATAAATCAATATTTGGAACATTAATCTGGAGTAAGTTTTTGTTAACTTAAAAAACAAACTGAATGACCTACGAAGATACATGACTTATATGTGTAAAACAAACTAAATTTGTTATTGTCACAAAAATTTAAGTCCTATGAAGGAGACAGACAAAACAGGAAAAGAAGGATGGGTAGATGGGTGGAGCATCCTATTTTAGTCATTATCCTTACTTCTAAAGTGACCCAAAAATCCACAGACTAGTCCACAAACATCCATTCAGCAAATGTTTTTGGTACCTATAGAAATAAGTAAGCTCTTTTTATAGATATTCATAATGTCCAAGAACAAAACAAAACAGGATCACGTGACAAAGTGAATGGAGAGAAGTGGGCCAATGCTAGATGAAGTCAGGAAAGGGCAATCTGAGGTAAATACTTTTGTGTGAAGAGTGAGAAAGAGTAATCCAAGTGAAAATCTGAGAGGGACTCTTTTCATGGGCATTTGACCACGAAACAGAAAAAATGGCAGAGTGACAGCCCTAGTGAACACAAGTAGAATGTGGAGTCTGATTCCAAAGGCCTTATTGTTTTAGGTCAGTTCAGTATCCATATGAAATTTAGCTTGAAATTCTATCTTGCTGGAAAACAGTTTTATCTGTGTATAAGTATTTTGCATATTGGAGTTGTAAATGTCAAAATGGTACCTGGTGAAGTAAAGTTACATAGCAGATAAACAAAGGGTAAATTAAATCCAGCTTCAAAATTTTAAAAACTTGGAAATTGAAATAACTTATGTATATGTAAGCATACGTGTGTGTATTTGTGTGTATGTATTTACATGTATATCTTTACTATAGGAACACATAAAAGGTTAATATTTGCATCTATAAACAATTTCTTAAAGATAAGTTTCAAAGCCTCTATTGTCTTGCAAAAGTCATCTGAATTTAGAAATGCTATATTATTTTAACATCCCCTAGTGGCTTTCTGATAAGATTGGGGGTTTGCTTGGCAAATTTAAACTGTAAGTCTAAAGAAATATATTTTCTTCTCAGAATAAAGCATCTATTCCATTTATTCCAACCAGGAAAAAAAAGATAAAAGAAAATGTTTATCCTTATGACATACTAACTTCTTAAAGCAATTTTCCTTCAAACTATAAAATAGCTGAGATTGACTTCAAAAATGAGAAAATAAAAGTTGCCATCTAAATAGCACCACTTTTGGATTTCCCTCTGACACTAATCTGAAAACAGTAATGTAATAAACTAGTTTTTTCTCTTATGAAAGTGTAAGATTCGGGAAAAAAAAGGTAAAAGTCCCTCAGTAACAGGGATTTGGAGACTTTTCATCCATAGACTTTTCTCCACCACATAATTATATAAAATTGATGAGAGACATTATTTGTCTTTTCTAGTTTACATTTGGACGATCTATGGTACAGTCATTAAGAGAAAGTCTGGGGCTGAGTCAGGACTTTGAGTTATCCTGTTTGCTAACCTCTTGTTACTTACACTTAACCATGGTCCCAATTTTTTTCCATCGGAGCAGTTATGCATCTTTCAGACTCTATGTTAATTGACTGATATTTATGATAAACTCAATGGGTTTATCCACCTTTCTCTCTGTGGTGCTTGAAGATACATGGTTAGAGCTGACCTCCTCACTTTTGTGTGCTAGCAAAAGGGAAATCTGTAATCTGCAGCCTTACTACAAGAGAGAGCTAAGAAAATAAATCTTGATTCCAGTCCTACATACCTTGGAATATTTAATTCCAAGCATTTTTAATCTGACCCCACATTCTTGGGATCTGTAGGCACTTGCTAAAAATGTCAACTACGAATTCACATCCAATTCTCACTAACATATAAAGAGGTGTTTTAAAAAAAAATTAAAACTTTTAAACAAATCCAAGCAACCAGTTATAATCTGTCTGCACAATTTCAAAAGGCGATCTTATAGAAGGCACTGAAAATGTTAGTGGCATGATTTCCAATACATCTCCTGCCCTTTTAGAAAGAATGAGACAGAAATGTTACATGTTCAGAGCTTCAGTAAGATAGGTAAGTATGTAGCTGGGGAAAAAAGCTAATTTCTTTCACCCTTAGTGGTAGAATGAGTGGGCATTTCGTTCAGCTGATTTGGTTTTATGCACTCTTATGCTCAAGTTGAAAAATATAAATGTATAATAATAAAGTAATGATAACAGTCATGTTCCATTTTCCTTTTCTATCTTAATAGCTCCAGGTAGGTAATTTTACTGTGTATATAAATCATTAGTCTTCAGCAGCCACTCTGTTCTCTAGTTATTCTTAGGCTCCAAAGCAGTTTTATTTTGCTAAGAGCCATTTCCGATTGTCTCTGGAGTAATGGCAGGGGTGAGGGAAAATTCAAATTAGCTTCAAGGTACATTTACTTCTATTACTGAGGACTAATACCCCCATGACATATAGACCATTCCCTAGTCAAATACTAATTTACGGTTGTCCTGTATCAGTGTAACCAGCAGGTACTGCTAGATCTTTTCTGACTAGGTTTGATTTCAGGGGTAGAAACTGAACACTGTTGATAGTTCCAAGCTTCCTAGTGAAAAACAAAAACAACAAAACAACAATAATTTTAGAGCTGGAAGGGATTTAAAATTTAAAAGATAACCAAGAAAAGGCTTCAGGGAGAAGTCCAGCAGGAAAATCTATGTAATAAATAGAATTCCCCAAATGGAGCCAAATGAAATGCCAAATGAACTTCAAGGTTTAATTGATTTACTAAACCACTTCAGTCAGAGAAGTTATGAAAAGAAAATTAATTGTAATCAATAGATCCTGTACAAGCCCTTTAAAGATTCTGGGTCTAAATTCATATTAGGAATCCCTGGTTTACTAAGGTTTAAGGTTAGTGTTTTCATAACTTTTGTGTTCTTACAAATGTATATTGTAAATACTTAGGTTACAATTAAGTCTAGAACAGTTTTTTTAAGGAATAATGGAATCAATAGGATAAAAGAATAGTATGTTGTTCTTTTTGGGACTTTCTTGATCTTTGTTATTTTTAGTATATAAAAGTGCATAAATATAATGTAATGGTAAATTGGGAGAAGAGGCATTCTATTTCCCTCCCAGCTCTAAAAAACGATACTGCTACTGTTCAAGCAAGAACAAATAAATAATGTAACTTCTGTGTCTAGCACATAATAGGCACTTGATAAATATTTATTGAATTGACATTAGCACCTAGTGGGCAAAACTTGAGAATTAAAATAACAAAAGGAATAAGAAGGTAAAGCTCAGGCATAAGTAGCCATAAGGTAAGCCAGAATTGGGACCCTGGGTGTCTCAGTAGTTGGGAATCTGCCTTGGGCTCGGGTCATGATCCCAGGGTCCTGGGATCGAGTCCCACATCGGGCTTCCTGTGGGGAGCCTGTTTCTCCCTCTGCCTGTGTCTCTGCCTCCCTCTCTCTGTGTCTTTCATGAACAAATAAATAAAATCTTAACAACAATAACAAAAAAGGTAGGTCAGAATTGCCTCACTTCAATTAGCCCCCAGTTTCTGCAAGTTAGGAGAGCAGTCCCTCCTCTAGGTAGCCCTCAATCTTCTGTGGCCTCAGATTGTCTCTCACCAGCTCCAGCTCTACCAGAGATGGGAGCTCTTGCAGAGCAGTACCTGTTGGGCCTAGCTTTGTATACCACATTTGTCCAACTTGTGGATCTACCAGTTATTCTTTGAGCACTCATCATAGGGAATGTTTCAGTGGCTGAGGTAGTTTTTGTACCTCTGCCATCGTGTCTGAGCTCTCATTAAATCCTGCCTGTGTTTGGAGAGCTAGTTAATTCCTGCATGGTAAGAGGTGGGAGGGTGGGGTGTGCTAGGCAGTTAAGGGATTTGGCATTTTCACATTGTGTCCAGTTGCAATCACATCACTCCTATCATCTGACCGGCTTTTAGAATCTGCCTGCAAATGGAGGGTAAGCCTGAGCCAAGCCTTTCACGGACTTTCTGAGCCTTCTGTGAAGAAATGTAGATTATCAGTCCTCCCTTCCCCGACAATCTTGTGTGGCCCCTTCCTCCCCTCTTCCTCTAGCACTTGAGGCCGGCACCCAAGCATGTGTCACAACTGAGAACAACTGATGTTTGACCTGACACATTCTTCTGCCAATGCTCCTACCCCCTTAGGAGGTGCTAAGTGGTTGTAATTTGCATTCTTGAAATCTACTGTATCTTGAAAGGTTCCTTTTAGAAATTTTTGGTTGTTTTTCAAATGCCCATAGTTAAATGAGGAGAAAAACAACCAGTAATTAAAAGCATGGCCTTTCCCTAGAGTTGACAGATCTTTCTCACCAAATTTGTGTTTTATTTCATAATTAAATTTTCCTCCTGGTAAACGAGGCTCCAGTTCGTAGATTTCAATCAAAGGACATTACACCTGCTTCAGAAGGATTAAAGATAACCCTGACACAGCAAAGGCTTCTCTCATCTCCATCCAGCTTTTTCCTCGTCTACCAACAAGATCCATCAATCATACAAGATTGCATCTCCAAATCGCAGAAAAATGAGAGATACACAACCTAGACTGAAAGTACTTTTTGTTACTAATTTACATCTCTTTCCTTCCACTGAGTATATAGAACATGGCATACATATAATGGTTAATAAAACATTAAATTACATAACTTCAATTTCAGTAATCACCCTGTGTTAAATGTTTTGCATTAAGTTTCTTATTTGATATCCCAAATACACATGTGAGGAAAATATTATCCAGATTTTACAAAAGAAAAATTAAACTTTTATGAGATAAAGTAATCGGCTTAAAATTATCCCAGTTAATTAATACAGGACCAAAGGTTCAAATCTAGTTTCACTGCTTTTAAAGGCCATAATGTTAAAGACAACTAAAACCTTATCTTCCAATTTTAATTTTTAAGTATTTACATTGAACATTACCCTGGGAAGAAAGCAAAATTTGTTCTACAAAAGAAAATTACAGATTTAGCAAAGGTCTTTGTCTTTTTTTTTTTTTTTATGATAGTCACACACACACACAGAGAGAGAGAGAGAGAGAGGCAGAGACATAGGCAGAGGGAGAAGCAGACTCCATGCACTGGGAGCCCGACGTGGGATTCGATCCTGGGTCTCCAGGATCGCACCCTGGGCCAAAGGCAGGCGCTAAACTGCTGCGCCACCCAGGGATCCCAGGTCTTTGTCTTAATAAGAAAAAAAAATAATGTTTTTATTATTATTTTGAGGGGGGAGAATGTAATGATTATAAAGTACTCACAGCTATTATTTAGGAATAAAGTACAAGTTTCCCCGTTGTCTATTTTGTGATTTCTAGGAGGTGAATAGAAAATGAAAGGGTTCTCACCTGGTGTCATTTTGCTGTATTCCCTGTCACTCTCGGAGGCCAGGTTCTCAGGTAGGAGATCCACTTTGAATCTGGTCTATCACTTCTTCAACAAGAGAAAAGCCTTGCACTCAGGGCCACTGACAAAACCTGTCCTTATATTTCCATCTGCTTTCTTGTTCTGAGTGCCCTCCTGACTCCTTAGTGAGCTTCAGGATTCACAAGGAAAGTTCAGGGTAACCGTGGTCAATGACAGAGCTGTTCCTCCAGCCATTTCAATCAGCCCAATGAACTCTGGGCCACCCAGCCTAGGCTGATGCCATCACATCTGAGATAGACTCTGGGTAGGATTATCAACTCTTAAAGTAAGGACAGACTTTATTCATGATCTTCCTAACTTTTAATTAACAGAGGATGAAATTGAGGACCTGAGAATTTATATTAATGGTCTGTGAGATTTATATTCTAATCCTGGGTTTTTGGGCTCCCAGACAAATGCTCTTTCTATCATACTACCTACCTAAAACAAACATCCAAACCCAGGCTAACTTAGAAATTTTTTTTTCATGAACACACACACACACACACACACACACACACACACATCTATTAAACCATGAGCTGCAATAGGCAAGCACAGCACTTATTTACTGTTGCATTCTTAATATAGGCTCGTGCATCAAAATCTAGCTAAGATTCAGACTCCAAAAGAGAGACCTCAACCCCTCAGACCCGCAGTTTTGCATCTGCATGTTTGGGGACGTGTCAACCCCTCAGATGGCGTGGTCAGGAGCTAAACTCCAAGTCTCGTGGTTTTGCTTGTATGACCTGTTAGACCTCTGCCATCACCGAGTGCTCCAGTTGGGGATGAATCATTCCTGTGCCTGCTGTGATCTGGGCTGGGGTCAGAGACTTGAGCCTGACAACTCTGGTACCTGAGCAGCCAGGGGCTTCTAGTCCTCATCTGCCACCTCAGCATTCTGTCTGGGCCTGTTGCCTTAAGCATTTGACCAGTTTCCTTGGAGTAGATTTCAATGCTTTGCAAGAGGCTAACCCTTTCTCTGAGAAGCTAGCCTAGGGAGACCGTCTCCATTGAGGAATCCTGTTCTTCCCACAACACACACTTATTATCATTAGCTATTTGGCAGACATCCAGCAGCGATAGGAGAATGAACAGGGTTATTTGATTCTGAATATAAGTGGCCTCACATATTTTTTTTCAACACTAATATTCATGTTTGGCATTTCAATTAAATGGTAAGTGCCAAAGGTACTACAATTACATCTCCTTGTTTTTTAGGATCTTCCTAGGCATAAAACATGGACCTATATGTGTTTTTAATTTGGGATTCGTATGAATCCAAATGTCTTTCTACGGGGTGCTACCACTAAAACTATTTAGTGCAGTTCCTGGTATTAATGTAGGGCTTAGTTTAAAGATGTATTGTTGGAGCAACAGTTGGTAATTCTGCCTGCATATTAGAATCATCAGGGAGGTTTTAAAAATCCAGATGTCAAGACACATCCTAGACTAATCAAATCAGTATTTCTTGACTTGGACTTTAGTCATCAATATTTTTTAAACTTTCCAGATAATTTCAACATAAAGCCAAGGCTAAAAGGCTGTTTTACGTCTGTTGTGAGTCATACAATAGCACAATAGCACATATTGTATGACTGGAAAAATGATAGCATGATTTGTGTGTGTGTGTGTGTGTATACATATATATATACAAATATATACATTATATTTATATTTTTATATGCTACACATGTGCCTGCACTTGTGTGTACTTCTTGCTAATAAAATAGAGACTTGAAAAGATTTTACATTGTCAATCACAAATGTGTCTAATACAAAGAAGCAAGTAGCAATTTCTTTTTCTTTTTTTTTTCAATTTATTTTTCTACAGGCAGTCAATATATTAAGTTTATACTTTTCAAAGCCAACTTGGAGTATTTGCATTATCCTGATGGAAATCCAGTATCTGGATATTTTGGGATCACCTCTATTTAAAGATTTCAACAAGGGAATAACCTCCAAATTTCACATTAATCAATTCTTGAATATTTTCTGCTGTTACATGATACCTAGGAAGCTGATTTAGATAAAAATAGATGCTAACCAATGGATTTACTTGCTGCCTTTTAAAAAGACATATATCAGCGGCCACAAAAGCACTATCATCAAATCATGGGAATTAATCAATTATTTCAGGCCACTATGTTGCAGACTCAAATTTGAAGGCACGCTAATGGAAATATATTCTCTTTGGAGCTAATTCGGGTTTTCTCCTCTGAAGTTACTTCTTTGGGGTGTACCACAAGGACTTGATTATTCATCAATTATTGAATCAAATACTTGTGAAGTCTACACTTTGTGTTAGGCCTTTTATATGTGATGCTTGGGTTTTAAATAAGTAAAGAAAAAGCATTTCTGTTTTACATAAAACACTTCGGATCTAGCAAAAGAGCTCATAGCTATTTTTGTAAGTATGTTTCTGCTTCTACTAAGATGCTAAGGCTTCAGTATGGGGGGTGAGCTCTAAGATGATTCTGTATTAACTAGAAGTGCAGCACTCCCTTTCTGTTGCCCTAGAGCTACCCAGTCACTAGTGAAAATAAAAGATGAGTATTTCATTATTCGTGTATGTGAATAACCCCTTAAAGAAAGCTGCTAACTGTATTAACTTTTAAGATAGAAGGAATTATAAATGTTTATTGGTTACAACTCTTTTCCAAAAAAAAAAAAAAAAAATCTAACATGGAGGAATGACTTGG
Organism: Vulpes lagopus; assembly: GCF_018345385.1. Taxonomy (NCBI): domain Eukaryota; kingdom Metazoa; phylum Chordata; class Mammalia; order Carnivora; family Canidae; genus Vulpes; species Vulpes lagopus. The sequence goes on along the minus strand of NC_054826.1, from coordinate 133,920,136 downwards.
AATTGATTGAATTAAAAGCAAGCTGGTTTTTAACTTTATTTGAAAAGCAATGCACTTAATTAAGTCATCAGCACCTTCTCAGCCTACATTTCTACAAAAAGCAGGAAAGAATCTCACAGTGAATAAAATTCTCTGAAGTGTCAAAATATGTAATACCAGTGTCACAAGCAGGGAATTTAAAAATTAAGGTAAATAGATCTGAGTTAGGGCAAGGAGTATTTATTAAATTAAATTGTAGTTTTTAATTATGATATATAATTTGCTTTTACCTTGAATGTCTTTAATCATAACAGTCACTAAAACTTTTGAACATAAAATTTGAAAGGAAGCATGTTATGATTGTGTTATCCAGTTAAGGAAAACTTTTGAAATAAACATTTAGGTAATTTGTCATGCATCACATAGACAAGAAGTGTCTATGCATCACTTGATGCATTTCATGCATCAAGAAGTGGTGGGTCAAATAAGAGGGAGTTGACCAAGCCCTCACCTATAAAAAATATCCAGGAAGGATAATAGATGACATGAGTCATATTCCAGAAGTCCTAGGATGGCGATCCTTTTTAAGATTTATTTATTTATTTATTTTATTTGAGAGAGAGGGAAAGAGAGAGAGCATGAGCAGGGGAGGGGAGCAGAGGGAGAGGGGAAATAAACTCCCTCCCCACAACTTTAAGTTCAGCTCTGACTCACAACCCTGATGTCATGACCTGAGCCAAAATCAAGAGTCAGATACTCAACACACTAAGCCACCCAGGCACCCCCCTTTTATCTTGTAAATAAGTTCTTTAAAGGTCCTTCTTTCTTTCTTAAGATTTGTTTGTTTGTTTGTTTGTTTGTTTATGAGACACAGAGAGAGAGAGACCTAGAGACACAGGCAGAGGGAGAAGCAGGCTCCATGCAGGGAGCCTATGTGGGACTCAATTCTGGGACTCCAGGATCACACCCTGAGCCAAAGGCAGGCACTCAACCATCAAGCCACCCGGGTCACCCAGGTGTCCCTTTGGGGATCCTTTGGGGATCTCATGACTCTCATGACTCTTATGATACCCATCACCACTTTCAATGTGTTAATTCTCATATATATATATATATATATATATATATATATATGCAGTAGAGAACACATCCCATGACTGTAATGAAAGATGGGCATTTTCTAAAATTTAAAATACTCTAAAAGACACTTCTGTTGGGAGAAAGGCTGCAGACTTTGTTTCAGACGTGGAGGTGAAGACTTTTAGATGAATTTAATAGTGATGTAAGCAACTGTCACATCAATAGAGGCAAAAAAAAAAAAAAAGCAATAACTATTAGTTTTAAGGTCTAAAGAGAAAGCAGAGCATATGGCAACCACTTTTAACCTTTTTCATGCATCAAATGAAAAGCAGGATGGGGACTAAGAGGAAAAGTTCAATGTAGCACATGTATGTATGTGTCTATAACTCACAGTTAGAGGCCTACTCTAGACCAGCTAACTATAAGGACAGAAAGAGTAGAGCTCAAGGAAGGAATCAAAATGCCATTTAGCTTGTTTTTCTGAAGGGATTCTTCTGCAACTAACATTTTGTATCTCCTCATAGTAGTCCCTTTGATGAGGCTGAGCGGGAGATTAAGAAAGGTTGAAGTAAGAAGAATGTATGGGGCTCAGAGCAGTGCTTCCTGGATGTTAAGATGCCTATGTATGTCCTGGAATCTTGTTTAAAATGCAGTTTCTGGATTAGTAGGTCTGAACTGGGCCTCAGCCTCTGCCTTTCTAACAAGTTCCTGGAGATACCAATGCTGCTGGTGTTTGGTTATTGATTAGCTCAGTAGAGCATCAGACAACCTGAAACACAAGATGGGGGGGCCATAATATGTCCCCAAAAGCAGTGCTGTAGTTTGGGGTTAAAAAAAAAGTTCTTTATAGGATTAGCAGCTCCTCCAAAAAGAGAGTTCTGTCATTTGTTAATTAATAGCAAGTGGGTTTTTTTTTTTAAAGATTTAATTTATTCATGAGAGAGAGAAAAAGAGAAAGAGAGAGCATGTGCACATGAGTAGGGGGAGGGGCAGAGGGACAGGAAGAGGCAGGCTCTCTGCGGGGCCAGAGCCCAGCTCTGGGCTGGATCCCAGGACCCAAGGACCCATGACCCCAACCCAAGGCAGATGCCTAACCAATTTAGCCACCAAGCCGCCGCAAAATTAGGTGTTTCTCTTCTGCATTTTAAAAGAAACATTATTTTTAAAACAGTAACTCTTCCTACAGATGGGTTTCTACAAGTATGAACAACAAGAATATCAAGTGGTCACAAATGCATTTTCTTTCTTTCTTGTTCTAGTCAACCAATTATCGACATGTGAATTATCTATTTTCTCATAATTATGGGTTTTCCAAGACCAATTGCTTATCCCATACAAGCTTTCCAAAAATAGTGCATTCTTGAGCCTCAGTCCTGCCAGTGTGTGCATGCAGCAAACACAGATACAATAATAACATGAGCCCAGTGAATATATAATTAGAAAGGAAGGTTTTGAGAGAAGGAAATAACTATATTGAAAGATAGAATTATATACACATACATATATGTAACACACACACACTATAATAGACTGAGACTCCAGGCACCTCTGTTTCAGGGTTCCCTTTATCAACCAACCACATAACGACTCTTGGCAAGTCTGAGCATCTTTAGGCCTTCCTTTCCTTATCTGTAAAATGAAGGATCTGAGATACATTATCTTAATTTTCCTTCTGGTTGTAAAATTCTATGGATAAAAAACAAGTGACTATCAAGGAAAAGGCTTCTCTTTTGAGGTTGCCTCCCTTTCCCTTAGGAGACAAATACTGTTACTTTCTGTCCAGTAGGACACTCTGACCCCAGTCTCTCATCAGTAGTAGAACATTTCTGTTAAAAAAAAAAAATGCTGACAATGACTTTGAGGCCTGATTTAGTTTGTGTTGTCAAGATAAAAACGCTCATCAGTCCTTTTAATTGAAAGTAAATGGTATTAGGAAAGTGATTACTACAGGGGAAGGGGAAGGGTGGCCCTGCTTATGGGCTTCACCATCGATATTGTTTCTTTAAAGGGCCCATTCAATAGAGAGATGCCTGGTGGGCAGAAAACAAGCAGAAATAAGATATTAGCTTCTATTGTTAAGTGAGTCCCTTACTGCCTCATTTACCCAAATAATAAAATGGAAAATTAGCTCAAATTCCTTTAAGAAAAGTACCACTGACGCAAGAAACTCAATATCCTCCTGAAACATCACCAAGTTATCTGCTGAGCGTACCTTTTATTCTTATATGAAATTAAGACTCATTGGGCATATGTGAGGGACAGCACTGGATGTTGGCGTTATATAGGTGAATAAGTAGCACTTCCTGTCCGGCAGGAATTCATTTATAGCTGTGACAGAGACAGAAACCTAAAGGGAAAATGACATTTATTTAGTGTTTGCCACATCCCAGCCATTGCTGGGCCAGGTATATATTAGATTATTTTAGCTTCACTGCAACAACCCGGCGGAGTAGGTATATGTGTCCTTTTGCCCAGTAAGGAACTTTGACTCAGAGAGATGAAGCAGAAGGCCAAATAACATATTAGTGAGTACAGCTAGGCTTTGCCCTCATGTTTTTCTGACTTCCAGACTTTGACTTGCTCGGTATAGCACTGATCAGCCAAACAGATTAATTAAAATACTCCATGATACTGAGGACAATGAAGCCAAGAAAGAGATGAAACTAAATCTGCTTTGAGAAAGCAAAGAAGACTTGACATCGTAGAGAACACGTGAGCTATACCTCAACGAGTAAGGAGTTGGCCTGGAGGAAAGGGGCCCTACAAGCAACAAGAACAGTATCATTTATTCGGCTTCTGGTGAGGACCAGAGCTTTCAGGATACCACAGGAATGCCTGACAAAAACGCATTCAGCTTCGTAAAACCTTTTGTTGCTTTTGACAGTGACCTTTTTTTTTTTTTTCCTTTGCTTAGTCACGTTGGCTACTGTAACAAAATACCATAACCTGGATGGCTTACAAACCCAGAAACTTATTTCTCATAGTCCTAGAGGCTGGAAGTCTAAGATCTGAGCGCCAGCAGGGTGGAGTGCTGGTCAGAGGCCTCTTTAAGGTCGTAGATTAGCAAATTCTCCTTGTATTCTCACATGTGAGCAGCAGAGCAAAGGAAGGAAGCTCTCTTAGAATTGATAAGAATACCTTCATGATTTCATCTAACTCTAATCACTTCCCCAAAGCACCATTTCTCAAAACCATCACTGGTGGGGGTGGGAGGAGCACCTGGGGGCTCAGTCAGTTAAGCCTCCAGCTCTGGATTTCAGCTCAGGTCCTGTTCTCAGGGTCCTGGGATCGAGCCCCACAGCGTCCAGCTACATGCAGTGGGGAGTCTGCTTGAGATTTTCTCTCTCCTGTCCCCCTGCCCCTCCCCTCCCATGTGCTCTCTTTCTCTTTCAAATAAAGAAATCTTAAAAAAAAAATAATACCATCACACTGGGGGATAGAGTTTCAACAGAGGAATTTGAGGGAGGGGAGCATAAATATTCAGCCCATTACACCTTTAAAGAGTAAAGGTGTATGTGTTTAACAAAATACAGATTTATTTTTTAATTTTTTTAAAAAAGACTTTATTTATTTGAGAGAGAGAGAGAGAGAGAGAACAGAGGGAGAGGGAGAAGCAGACTACCTGCTGAGTGGAAGAGTCAGATACAGGGCTGCATCCCAGGAATCTGAGACAAAGGCAAACACTTAACAAGCTGAGCCACTCGGTCACCCCACAAAATACAGATTTAAAAGACAACAGCATTTTGAAAGATAGACCATAAGACCTACTTTGCAAAATATATCTAATCATTTAATAAATACTTAACCTTGTTCAAATCATGACAGTTTAATGAAATCTTGCATTTGTGCAAGCATTCGTCATTTCAAAATACTGCTTTATTATAGTCAGAACCAGCTAGAAGATCATTTTAGCTACCGTGACACCTCTAATCTCAAGGTTCTTACCGACTCAGTAACAACACATAATTGGAGAACATATAGTATGACAAAAAGCAGGTTATTGAAATTAGAAGCTAGTAAGAACCTAATTTTGATCCATTTTCCATTACATACAAATAAAATACAAATAAAAATATCCAAGGCTTTCTGTGCAGCACTTTTGAAATCACAATAAAACTTTGCCTGAGAAAAAAAAAAGAGGAAATTTTTCCTTATACAGGATGGAGAAGAGAATGGAATGACAATGTGTTTTGTAATATAAATGGTCTTACTGTTTACAAAATTCCATAGGACTTTTAGATTTGTCAATCAATGCTTACAGAGGTGAAAAATCAGTACTTCTCCTTGTTATTGGTCTAGCTCTTTAAACAATAACTTGTTAGCATGTGCATGCTTGAGAATCCTAACTTCATAACGTTTTTCACTGAACTTAAGAAGAGTCACCTACCACATTATAATTTCTTTTTTTTTTAAGATCTTATTTATTTATTCACGAGAGACACAGAAAGAGGGAGAAGCAGGCTCCTTGCAAGAAGCCCAGTGTGGGACTCCATCCCCGGACTCCAGGATCATGCCCTGAGTCAAAGGCAGATGCTCAACCACTGAGTCACCCAGGTGTCTCCATAATTTCATTTTGTAAACTGCATAGTGGCTCATATGACACATTCCCATTTAGTAGCACATGGCTTGTTTTAGAATACAATAAGGTTATATAGTATAAATAAAGCACCCTTGTTCATCTGAATTTTGTAATATATTCAAAATCTTTTTTTTATATTCAAAATCTTGATTAAAATATTTTTTCCTTGTTAGGAAATACTATGTGCTTATCATTTGTCACCATGTTTCTATCATTTCATCAGATGTACGGTGCCCCATGCTCATGGAGTTGCTAACTCAATGCCAAAACAGGAAAAATATAGGGAACAATGAAGAAAATGTATCACATAAAGAAGCCATCATACACTATACAAACTATATATGAAATTGGATTAGTTTTGGAAGAGTCATTATACTGTGGGGTTGGAGAACGATGGGACAAGCAGAGTGTAAAGGGAATGGACTTCGGATCCAAATTTGCCTAGAGTCAGACATTGACGCTACCATTTACTAACTATAAAGCCAGTTGGAGTGTTAAACTCTCTGGGGAGCTGATGATAAGGTGAAATGAGCTTTTCTTGAAGTCTTTTCTGATTCTATGTCTTTCTCTACCACCATCTTCACCAGACTGCCAAGCTCTTATAGAACTGCATTTCTATTTCTATTTTAATATTCACCGTCTCATCTTTTATGTTTGTTGCATGGCAAGTTTCATAAGCCTTTATGTTTATCATAAGTACTTAGCATAATTACAGACTTACAATAGAGTAAAAATTCAAAAGGGTTCACTGAGTCAATGAAAATTGGAGCAGAGCATGATTTTAAAGTCACTATCATAATAAACTTTTCCAGAAGAAGGCCTTGTATTTAAAAAGAAAAACAATGATTTTTCAAAACTATCAAATAAACACTAGGAAATTCACCTATATACACAATCTCAGTATCTTTCATTTCCTAGGGGCATGCAATTCATAGAAAATATAAATATCTTACAAGAAACAAGATTATTTCTTGCTGAAACAATCAAATGGTATCAGCACAGATGTACCAATTTCTATACGACAGAATTTAAGATTTAGTTGATTATATACATCCTTTAGGAAAACAGAGTCTTATTTTAAGTAAACAGATGCATGGTTTCCTTTAATTTACGTGTGCATCACCATTTTTATCTAAGAAATGTTTCTTGAGCCCCAACAATATGGTCAGCACGGTAGGAGGCACTTGGGGAGACAAAAAAAAAAAAAAAGAGAGAGAGAATACAATTCAATTCTTGCCTTTGAAGCTCTCTGCCCAGTGACAGAAACAAAGATGTAAATAACCATCACAGCACAAACTAGCGAGTGTTATCATAGAGCTAAGTACATTCTATTATGGAGACAGAAATGCTGGAGTAACTGTAAAATGTCTTTTTTTTTTTTTTTTTTTGCTTATTTGGAACTGGAAAATAATTGTGAATTATGCTAATAATGAAATCTAGGTCCCTGCTATTATAGCTGTCTTCCCTTTGAAATGCCTTTATACTTTAATGGCTTTGTGAAATAAAGACTGTGACTATTGTAGATAAGCCCTGAAAAGCAAACACTGATTTTAAAAAGAAAATGCATCACAGGGACATGGGCGATGCCAGTGCATTTAAACTGATTTTAGCAAATATTGAAACTTTATCTGACACCACAAGGATCTAAACAAAATTATAATAAAATTACCTGTAATTAGAGAGTGAAATTTTGCATGGAAAGCTTTCATTTGGGGCCTCTGGAAACAATAGAGTTTTCATTTCTGCCTGGCAGAGTTATGATCTTTGTTTGGATAAATGTTGTGTGGCATTTAAATGAGATCCTCTTTCCAGAACAGCCAATGGGGATTTGAAGGGAGAAAGAACAATTAGTCTGGCACAGACTAACCCACGTTAGTCTGCTTATATTTTATCACAGACAGCCCCTTAAATCTCTGTCTAGGACAGCATATAGTGAAAACTTGGAATGTATTTGTTTTTGTCGAGAACACATCAGGTTTCGCTGTTGTCTCAACAATACAAAGTAATCTTTATATTACTTTATATAATCTTTAGATGGGAAAACACAAACTGCCATCTTTAAGGAAGTCTGTTTCTGACCCTCACTTTTTCTCATATGTAAAATGGGATAATGAGGCTAAAAGCAGTGTCTCCTGAGGGAAGTCATTTCTGAGACATCTCTTCTCTTTTCCCTGTCCATACATTCCACATTTTGATGTTTTCAGGATACTTTGGTTATACCTTTCCTTCCTTGCTCTACCCAGTGTAACAATGGAGAAATTTTATCAGCAGCCCAGGGCAGTTCTCAGCCTTCTTCCTCAATCCCCTTCATCCCACAAAAAATATGTCTAGGGGGATAATTTCCTGAATTATTAACCACTATTATTCGCATAGTCTCATGTTTTCCTATCCTCCTATTATTTAATCAAGTGCATTTATTTATTACTTCAGGAAGCTCAATAAATGGATTTCAGTTTTAAAAACTTAGGTATTTAGATTTTTCTAAATTTAGGACCAGGAGCTATCAGGATATAAATGTAAGGCATTGAAATCATAAATTAATGTCTTCTGTCCTGAGAGCAGAAAGTGGAAGGGAAGAGAAGAACTGAATTAGACATGGTCTACATGTATCTGAGGCCAGGGTTGACCTGTAAAGACCATCTGCTCTCCCAAGTAAATCCTGGGTAAGTGGTAGGAACTTTCACGAGAGCAGAAGAAATGGTTGAGTGTATGTGTAAGCAATGACTTTGAGATAGTCTCCCCTGGCCCCAGAAAAGAAGGACAATACTTTGGCTTCATCACATAGTGGCACAGATGTAGCTCTGGAATCTGTGGGGCTCTAAAGTCCTGACATCTGGACCCAGAGGACACAGAAATGACTAATTTCCCCTTCTCTGCATCTTATCTTTTGTCTTCCCTGCCTTCTGGGTGCAGCTCAATGCCTCCCTTCTTAAGTGAGGGTGCCAACCCAGCAGGCGGCAAGTAGACTGTTGCTCTTTGAAATATTCTCCTTGAGAACTTGTTACCTTTTCTCCCTGAGAAGATTATAAATTCCTTAAAGGCAGATTCAGATTTTATTTTTGTATCCTCAGTGCCCAACATAGGGCAGACATATAATGAGTCCTCAATAAATATTTGCTGAAAAATTAATCTGTCTATATTTAATCATAAATTAGAAAATAGCCCTGATGGGAAATATGAAAATAAGGGAAAGTTACTGAAACCAGGTGAAATTGAAAGACATGTTTGAATGGTGATAATGTAAAAATCAAACAAAGGGAATAAAAGTCAACTTCGTACCCAAATTCCCGTGGTCTGTGAATATAACCATGACAGAAGTAATCTTTCCTTTCTCACATACTTAAAGAACACCAAAAAAAAAAAAATCAATATTATTAGCCTAAGTAAAATTTCACCCTGACATCGCCTCCCCAATGGCCATGAGAGAATACTAATGGTCTTGTTGTGGTATTTGGATAACCTGAAATGTCAATATAAATTAATTCTGCTTTTCCTGCTTGCCAGCTTCTATCTGCAACCAATTCATAACTTTGCTTCTCAAACTTGTGCCCAAATAGACCACTTCCCTGGCAAACACTCAGCTATCCCTTCTCAGGCTCTTACATCTCTATGATCTCTCTGACAGCCTTCAGAGAATGCCCTGTCCCTCACAAATTTCCTTCTACACAAATGTGAAGAAAAACTCTTTTCTTCCCAAGGAAGCTAAAAATCTCTTTTTCTCCCTTTGAAGCATAAAAGAAAAGGCTTATTCCCATCAGTCTAAGTAAATAAGCAATAAAGCTTGAATCAAAAGTCCAAGAAGAGTTTTCAATCCTGCCTGAAGAATGTTTATATATGTTGGTTAATTCCTTAGAGAAATGATTTATTGAGTAAAATATTTATCTTCTGCAAAAGTAGTGGCTAAAATATAGTCATGATATTTTTTGTGCAGATGCGAGAGAAAGACTCAACAGATCATTGTGGGAAGATGTCTAAAGCTTTTACACATTATAGACACTTTACTTGGAAATAATACAATCAAGGTAAGTAAATATAGGGAGGGGTTCATTCATTCATTCATTCATTCATTCATTCATGTAACAGCTTTTAAAAATCACCTGTCGATTATGGGTATGTGTAATTCCTGGATATGTTCTTCTGTCTCATTAAAAGATAAACCAAAACACTGTAATCCCCAAATCAATGGTTCTCTATTGAGGCCAGAGTCAGAGGAGGATTCTGGGCAAATACTTCTTTAATTGAGAGGCCTGATAGTTATCTTCAATAAGAAGCCAGACTTGATTTATGCACATAAAGACCATGCAAAATAATTGCAAAACCTGTACGCAGGTCTTTCTGAAGAGGGAGAGACTGAAGTGTGAGAAATAACAAGTTATTTTACAGACCATTGAAAAACTTAAGTGACTCTCAGAAATATATGAAGAGTATTTAATGAGTGAAAACAAACCACAGACTACAACACTAATCAGCCAAAGGAAAAGGAGAAAAAGAAGGTAAAGAATTGCTGAGGCAACATTCAAAGGAATTTAAGTTTCACTAGCTCTAATTATGTGGCAGACATTTTTCTTCTCTGTGATTGCATTTTATTCAAAGTTTTAGTTACTTCTCAGCAAATCCTAAACCATTAAAATGTCCCTCTTAAGAGAAAAAGGTGCTAACCAAGGCAGAATGATGAATAAAACATTTTATCTTATATTTTCTTTAACCTGAGTGTCTAATAATATTGAATGTTTGATGCACAACTAAGCCATCAACAGATCTATCCTTCCTTTAAGTTAAACTGAATTCAAAGTAAAATTTAGCAGCATGTAATTGTTCCTTATACCTCTTTTTATTCTCTGTCTCTTCTCTTTCTTTCTCTTTGACCATTTGCCAAGTTTACCTTGATGCTTTTCATATCTTCATTGCTGTTGGGAAGAGAGAATTTCAAAACCTATAAAAAAAAAGGCTAATGGGCAATTTTGGCTTGTATTTGAAATTTTCTTACACATACCAAGTTTATATTTGTTATGATAAAATAAGAATCATAGTGAATAGTTAAAATATTAGCAGTAGGCAAGATACCTTAATGGTTGAGCACATTGTAGGTGGACTATGTATATTAAAAATCCCAGGCCTGAAACATACTAGCTGTGTGAATTTGAACAAATCCTTTAATCTCTCTGTGGCTCCATTGTTAAATCTAGAAAATGGGCTTGATAATGATAGTACCTGCCTCTTGGAGGCGTTGGGAGGAATAAATAAGTTAAAACATGTAAAATACTTAGAAAAATGTCTTCCATAAATTAAATGAAATATAAGTATCCAGTATTATAATTAGGGATTACCAATTTAAAGCAATTTCAGGCTTCTCTTCTGAGTCATCACCTTGGGGGTCTGGTCACCAAATAAGTGTGCCAGTTTGGGGCTTTATAGCAGCAGTAAATGAACTTCTACTGTGTTTGTTATATCAGCTAGCATTCATTTACCTAATTCAGTTGTTATGCATAGTTTCTGCAACCATAAAGTATAAATGCGATTCGCCCTTTGGTTGAAAATTCTATAAATACTAAATGGCAAATTTCCCTCTACATTGTTTTTTTTATTTTAATATCCATTCACATTTAAACATGTAGATCTAATTAATTCGTGTTTATTGTAAATAAGTACCTTTTATGCATAAATGTTCATCTGTTCTGCTAGTGATGAGTTTTGAATTGGTTTCTAGTTTTTTGTAATAAAAAGTGCTCCAGCTAACATCCACTTATATCTTCTAGGGATGTAATAAAATTTTCCTATGACAAATATGACAAGTGAATTTTTTACATCATTTGGGATACACTTTTTCAATTTTAATTGATAGTTCCAAATTGTGCTACAAAGTACACTTATCAATATATTGAATTATCATATCTAAGATAACTTTATCAATCTGATATGCATAGAATATATTTTATTTTATTGTTTTTTGCATTTTCTTTACTATTAGTAAAATTGAGCATGTCTGCTGGCCATTTAGGCTTCTTCTTCTATTTATTGCCTAATCAAAGCCTTCATTTGTCATTCTACTTGAATGAATATCCCTTCTTTATTAGTTTACAGATCCTTCTTGAATATTTTCAATATTAATATTTTTATATATTTTAGATGTTATGAATACACTTTTAGTTGTGATTTATCTTTTTAATATAATTTATGAAGATTTAGTTCACTCCAGTGATATTTAGGTTATTGCATGCTAATTTATCAATCTTTTCCTTTACTATTTCTGTTTTTTGTGTCTTTTTAAGGAAAACTTTTCATACCCATTATCTTTGGAGAAAATGCCTTATGTTTTCTTATATATGTTTTATAAATCAAAAGTGTGTTGGTTTCTTTAAACGTAAAATGTAGTTGATAGTTTTATTTCATGAAAGTGTTTTGAAGACTTTTGAAGTATTAACATCCAGGGCTTAACTCAAAGCCTGACACTTACCTGGTAAGTTTCCGATAAATGTAAGTCACCATTTCATTCCATTGCCTGTAGATCCAAATTAACTGGAGTTAATTCTGTGGTTTAGAGCACTGGAAGAGAAAAAGAACCTGAGAATACCTTTGGGGGAAGTGTATTTGAAAAAATTTGATATGAATCCAAATTTGAGTTTTCTCCCTCCTGCCTCTACCAAATGTCTGAAGCTCCAAATAGCAGACATGATGCAGTATGCTTGGGTCAAAGAAGAAAGTAAAAGCATTTGATTTACAAGATGCTCACTGAATCGGGTAAAACTGGAAACTTTCTGACTGAGTCTCTTCAAAACAATAGTAAATTTACCATGGGAATCTAGGAAAGTTGCTGAAAGGGATATCTAATTTAAGAGAATTTACATGAGTTATAATCTCAAACAGTGAGTGAAGGGTAAATAAAGATCTGGGAATTTGGTGATTAAAGACTTGAATCAAACAGGGCTTAAATATCGGGAAGCAAGTACTAGATGTGAACTTTCAGCTAACAAATGTGAAGCTATTTAATTTCACCTTTCATTTTGAAATGAGAGTAGTTTATTTTATACTGACATATATATAAGGGAAAAGTAAATATTTCTGTCAAAAGGCTGTACGAGTTTTATCTGTCCTAGCAAAACTGGTCATTAATATTCATTCACACCACCATCATTGGAGCAGGGAGTCACATGACTGTGACTTGTGTTTCAAATATATTCATTATAAATCCTTCAGTGGGGCTTTTAAAAAGAAATAGCTGGCATCCCTTGTCAAATGGAAATAAATCTATTTTTGAAGTGTTTATACTCTTTTCGAAGGATTTTTTTTTGCCATTTTCTTATTTGAAAAAAATTTAAGGTAGCTGAGATTCAATTACTGGCAATTCTGATATCACAGAAAGCATTTATTGTACATAGTTCATAGATTATGAGGATAAAATATATAATCAGCCATATTGAAAAGTATAAACAAAGTATAGAGATATTAGGTGGAAAGATGAATTTCATTTCTAAACTAATGTGTTTTTATTTTAATTTATGGAATGAGAAACTATGACTTTGCTACCTTGACCCCCCCGCCTTCCCCTCACTTTGCCCATCTTCAGTTAAGGAGGCATCATCTGCAGACATAGTTCTGTGCACCACCTGAGCCAATCCTAACAAATCTTGAAAGAATATTCAGAACATTATCCACCAAAAGAGGCAGGAATTTGAAGTCTGGTATCTAGGGAGTCTGGGCCATTACTCCAAGTGATCTGCTTATTTATCAAAATACACTCTTTTCTTCATATATGCTTTCCTTGTACCCATAGAGTTGGATTTCCTTCCCAGCTCATGATTGATTTAACTGTAATTTCTTTACCCCACTTTGGAAATATGAGGAGCAAATTCTTGCCTAGAGTTTCCTATCTTTCCTCTTTTTTGAAGAGTGACTCTTTGCTATGCCTCTGAATATAGTCTGAGCTCCAGTGTATCTAGGCCTGAACCAACTAGCTTCAGAAATACTCACCAGTCTTCTGGACATCACCCTTCTCTCCATCCTTCTCCTCCACTTATGCCTATTGTAAAGTACCTGCATGTCAGACCACTTTTGTTAGTGTTCAGCTTGAAACCTTAATATGTTCTTGATCGCTATAGGTTTATGCCCAGGAGAATTTGTTCTCAGATACAATTCTCATATCCCAGGGCTCACATGATTTAGGTCGTTCCTCATTGTTTGTTATTGTTATTATGTTAAATTGTTCTATTTATCTTGTTTTCTTCTTTCCCTCTGGGTTTCACTGGAGACAGATGTCCAACTATATTTGGAACAGATTTATAATGAACCAATTTAAAAATATATTTCTGATGCACTTTCTTTAATTTGTGTAAATCACTCTCCCCAAATCATTTCACTTCAGTTGTTTTAAAGTCCTTTTTAGAATATAGTGAAATCTAAATATTAATTCAAACTAAATTATTTTAAAAATATACAAATGGATTCTGCTTTTAATAATAATAAGTTAGATAGTTTTTCTTGGCTTTCCCAGTGAGGGCAACTTGGAAAACAAAAGCCTATGTGAAGGTCTCAGAGAGCTAACATGATAATGAAAAATAAATGGATCAGATTCCAGTAGAGTAGAGGCCCTTGGAGGTATGTTCAGCTTCAGGGATTTTTTTCCTCCTAAAACATTTGCCAGCTCTAGAAAGGATGACTTTGTAGAAGAAAGACTAAGTAGTGTTTTTGACAACCTGAAGTGTCGAGGAAGACAGGTGCTGGATTCCAGGAGTGACATGGTGAGATTCTGCTGAAACTCTCTTTATTTGGGTTGAGACCTGAAAGAGAAGCACCTTCCGAATAAAGGAAACCAAAAATAAGTAATACTTTGCTGGGACTACATCTCAGTCAGGGAGTTGCATATCCTTTTAAACTTAAAAAACTCTGGCTAGCTCTATACTGCAATGCTATTACTTTACAGCTGTGTGACACTAAACATAAACATCATTTCCTTGCTTCAGTTTCCTCAATGAAATGGGAATAATAATCACTTCAATCCTGATCCTATTAATCCTATCCTATCCTATCAATACAGATAGGCTTACATGAGAATAGAATGAGTTAGTATAATCATAGTACTCAGAATATATAGTTCCTGGAATATATTTCATACAACTGAGTATTAGGTTTTATCTATTAACTACCATAGTTCTTTCTCTACTTGAATTTTTTTTCTTCTCATCTTTCATTTATATTTTCATACAAATTAAATGTCATTAATTTCGATGAGGCCAAAATACAGTCTTTATACAATTCATTTCTCTTTTCTTTTGTAAGGGATATATTTATCCTGTTTTAAATTATGAGTTCTGCTTCTTTCCTTTGGTGAATCTTAATATGGGTCCCATACCAAATGATAAAAATTCTGTCCAGCCCAGTATTTGTCCCAGAAAAAGAATGAGATCATTCATGTAATCTACATGAAATAGTTAAGAGCATAACCTCAATTTTCTTATTTGTAGAATAGGAATCTTAAAATTTCTTATAGTGTTTTTCTTAGAAATAAATAATATGATGTATATAAAGTACTAAATGCAATACCTTGCATGTTTTTAAAAAATAAATATTATGTTTTACTTGTTATTATTTTAGGAAGCCCCTTTAAATTTTAGGTTTGATGTCATTATATGATAATAATCTAGTATTGTAAAAATGAGAATGGTGAAGAAAGTCCTAACTTCTTAGAGGATCTTAGCAGAGAAAATATTTTTTCTTCAAGATTTCTGCTCTGTTAGATAAACTTTGTTCAAATCTCATGGCATGATTGGTATCCTTCCTGATATTCCATATCTTCAATAATGAGAGCCACATGTTTTAGAAAAAGAACTGACATTGCAGGCCTACAGTTACCAGAATTCCAAGTTTTCCCCTTTTCCAATTCATACTGAGTAGAGCTGTTCATACAGTTATTCTGACGAATTGGGAGATTGTTGAGAGGCAGAATCAGATGTATGCATGTAGATCAAATTATCTTCACATCCAGACTAGATAAGACCATGACTGGGAAAGGAGGCGAAAAACAAATTCTAACTGAGGTAGAAGGAATGATGAAGGTAAAGCTTGTAAGTACCACAGTCCTCAAGATGGGAGGGGGAAGATGCACTCAGCCATTACAAAGACAAGCTTGTGATGCTTGTAGAACAGAAAAATCTGAGTGTGGAAACCACCTACTCACAGCTGTCTTGACTTGTCAATAACCTATGGATGACATATAAGCCTTGGAAATTGCTAATTCCATAAAGCAGTCAATGTGGGACTTGTACTCTTGGTGTGAGAGTGGAAAAAATTCACAGCATGACAAAAGTGGACCTGAGTAATGACAGGTGAGAATTTTTCTATAGTCCTGAGCAGCAATAGATACAGATTCCTGTTTGGCCAGTACTTTCTTCTTTTTTAAAATGATATAATTGGTGAGAAAGAGTAGCATTATGGCCCAGGGACAGCCAGTCAAGGGAGTTTACATTTATATATTAATATTATATTTGTAAATATGTTATATTTATATATTATAAAATATTATATTATATATATTGGCATATAGTGATGTAAAGGTTCATAAATGGTTCATAATGGTACCATTTCCAAAACTTTTGTATCCTATACATTCTTGATTTCCTGTCAAAGCATAGTATTTGAGGCAAATAAAAAATAATATGTGCTTTTCAAAATAATAATGATAATTCATACTCTCTAAAGTCAGATTCTGATGCCTTGCTTGATACACGGTCATAATGATTTAAAACTATTTTAAGAAATAACTTTTTCAAGTTATTTCTGCAGGAAGCAGAAAGTTATACAATTATATACAATCATATATGTTATAGGTAATATATGACTATAGCTATGTTACACTTTAGCAATAGGTCCATAGCAAATAAGTAATTTTAAAGTACGTATTTGGTCATTATTTAGATTTTCTTAAAGCTGAGAATGTAATATCATATTGAAAAATTAAAGCATATGGAACAAACATTATACTTCAAGTAGCATAAAAATCAAGGAGCAATGTGAGAGAGAGAAATTTATTAAAGTGATTAAATACTTAATTGTACAAACTTTAATTTCTTAAAAGCTACTCTGAGTATGCATTAGATAGGAGATTTTTTTTTAATTTCTTTTGATTGTTTGATACCCAATGATAATGTTTCATCAATGATAGAAAAGGAGATAATAAAACTCTTTTTGAGATTGCTTTTGAGTGGAATGCTAAATGAAGAAGATAGTTCTTGATAGATATCTATAAGACAGAGATTATTTCCGGAATGTAGTCTAATCCTAATTGGAAGTCTTCTGAGGGTTTTTAATCAGTATGAGTAAGGTAATGTAATTTATTCCTTAAAAAAAAAAAGTTGCTCTAATATCAAACATAGGAGTAAAAGTGACACCAAGGAGTCTATACAAGCCTGGTGTCATCAGCTACAGGACAGAAGTGTGACATAGACCATGGCAGTAATAAAGGCAGTGGTATGGAGATGCCAAAGAGATCATGGAGATGAGAAAACTTGCTGATGGATAGGAAGTGGCATTGGAAAAAAAGGGAGGAATCAAGGATGACTTCATAGTTTGAGTCAAGAATTACTGAGTGAATTGTGGTGCCATAAATTGTGTGGGAGAGGACTGGGGAGGGAAGGACTTTGAGTAATAAAAGAGGTCCGAGTTCTCTTTTGAAGACGTTGCCTTTGAGATAGCCTGTGAAATATCCCACATATATTGTAAGCATCAAGATGGATCAAGAAGAATGTCCGGAGATGAATCAAAATATGGTATTCTCTAACATCAACCGCAAATGACTCTAAGATTCATTAGAATTACGTAGTGATTCACATAAAACTCTTTTATAACTCAAGAAAAAATAACAGAAGCAAGTTTCCAGTTAAACATTTACAGTGCTATCCATTACTAGTTCACAAGGTTAATTTTTCCTACTAAACCATGTTCTCAGCCTAGCAAATAAGAAATTACAAGGAGAAAAAAATGCAGGCCCAAAAGGGCCTCTATTATTTAACACCAGACTCAGTCCCTTACAACACTTAAATTATTAACATTATCATCAAAGTCAATGTCCAGAGACTACATTCTGCTTGCAACCTCATTTCATTATTCAGTTCAACCCTGAAGAAGTGCTTCCAGCACAAAATGAACAACCTAGATTATCTTCCTCCCAGGCCCCAAATCATCTCTTCCTTCCATCTCCAGGGAGGTTAAGAGGAGAGTGAGGCTGAGAGGTCTGCGTGCTTGCCAGAGGGTGTCTCGTAGTCAGTTAAATGGCCTTTGAGAATCTGCCCCCTCCTTTCCTGAGGCTTGCAGGCCACAAGAGTTTCTCCCTCTCTGAGAACAAATGGAAAAATGAATATGTCACCTGATATGTTTCATTCTAGAAAACAACTTATACAAAAAAAAAAAAAAATTCTGAGAACATCCTTCTGTAATAAAAGTAGTGGAAAAAATCAACAAAATGGTAATTTGGATTTTTTTTAAAAAACAAGAGATTAATAAAGTCAGATTCAATTATTTTAGAAGATTCAACATTCAGTAGTTTTAATTATATAAATATCTACTTTGATATTATTATGAATAATTGATGCAAGAATGCTTTATCATCAGAAGGGCAATTTAGTGTAGTAGTTACCAGCTGTCTCCGGAATCCAACACCTTGGCTTTGCATCCTGACTGTGCTTCCTACCAGCTGCATAATGTCAAACTGATTTTACAATTCTCTATGCCTTCCTTTCTACGTATGTAAAATTATTATTATATTAGTAAAAACTTCCTCAGAGGGCTGTGTGGGGTACTGAATACTTAAATGATTTAATAGAAGTAAAGTACTCACTGGGGTGCCTGGGTGGCTCAGTCCGTTAAGCAGTGGACTCTTGATTTCACCCCAGGTCATGATCTCACAGTCCTAAGATTGAGCCCACCTCCAGTCCATACTGGGCCTGGAGACTGATTAAGATTCTCTCTCTCCCTCTCTTTCTGCCCCTCCCCTTCCCCCCAACTCACATACACATTGTCTCTCTCTCATAAATAAAAGAGAGAGAGAGAGAAATATTCAGAACAGGGAATGACACAGAGTATTCCTTTTGCCAGCTAAGCTTATATATTGCTATTATTAATTCTCTTTCCCATTCTCACCCTAATTTGCATCTCACTCCAGATGATAGTACTCCTTGTATCATTACATGGTCCATATAGATCCTAAAACCAAGAACTCCTCAACTAGAGGCACAGAATACTGCATTGAAATGTTCTTCCTACATACAGTGATAGCAATGTAATTATGCAGATTTTGTAAAGAGGGTAGGAAACACTCTTAATTTTTCTTTGAAACCATAAAAATTATCATTTTGTTACCTATTTGTTTGTTATAGATGTTTTGATGATAAATAATATCTAAAGACCATTTTGAGTGCCCAGTAAAATTGTGCATGTGTGTATATCCATTCTATCCAACCACTATGCTGAGTGTTATTTATACACACACTAACATGTATATATATATATTATATAAATATATATATAATTCAGTTCTCATAACAACCCTATAAAGATACATTATTTGCCTCATTTTTCAAATAAAGAAACAGGCTCATGAAGATAAATATGTGCCCTAAGTACTATCAATGACAGACGTGACACTGGAATTTGACTCCAAAATCCATGTCTAAGCATGGTAATAATAATGAAAAAAATATAAATATAAGAAAATCACACTATACATCACTGTATTAAAGATTCTAAAGGACTTTGCGCTCAACCCAGAGTCTACTGGGATTCTCTCTCCCTTTCCCCCTGCCCTTCCACCCCACACTTGCTATTTCTCTCTCAAATAAATAAATACATCTTTAAAATAAAATTTCTAGAGTTATAGGAAACCAATTTCTCATTGGGTTTGCAAATACACATGGAGATTTTTCTCCACAAGATGGATATTTTTTACCTCATTCATTAAGAGAGACTATTTGAATTGAATGTAAGATAGAACACAGTGTATTGTGGGACAAATGGCTCTCAAAGGAAGGATATGAGACCTTATGGTTTATGGGGATTTCAGGATAATTTTTTAAACTTGAAAAGGCCTCAGTTTCCTCAACTTGAATGCAGAATGCTAGACACATTTGTTTCATACTGTTCAGGTGATGATGCACAGAAAATATGGCTCAGTGGATTTGTTTTACATATTAGTCTTGTAATTCTGTAAAATATTTTTCAAAATGCTGCTTAACTTTTGGAGTAGATAATTTATACAGGCTCAATTACCTCTAAGGGCAAAGGACACTTCTCTAAGCCAGGATGCTGAACTTTTTATGGTAATCTCCTTGTATAATATTCCCTGAAATCATGGTGGGTATTTATTATTATTTCAATTTTCTTGAAAGGCAACAGAAGTCGAAGAAGTAAACTAAATGTCCAAGGTGCAGAGCTAATAATACACAGCGGATTCAGGTTTCAGAACCAAGTTTGTCAGAATCCACGTCATTTCCATAACACTTACTGTGCCCTTCTGCAGCTATTAAAAAAAGCCGGAGAGTTGAGTTAGAGTTAATCCTATTGACAAAAGTCCTGTTGACAGAGGTGCCTTTCTTAGCGAAAGAACCCCAGACAGGAACCTACTGTTTCATGGAGATACACATTTTTTAAATCTTGGGACATCCACTATTATTGCTGACTATTCATAGCATTTTCCTTTGAAATGCTACTATCCTAGTCATTTCCTTAGCAATTACTGAGTATAATCTTATTGTTTGTCTGGCATCTCCAAGGGGTACTCACTCAAGTACCAGCAGCTATATCAGGAAGACAGGATTTAGTGGGCTACCAAATGGACACAAATGGTGACAGTCTTGAACGCAAGCTCCACAGTGGAAAAACTCCATGTGAACTAACATAAAACTGATCCTTCCTGTGTCTACTCACTCTGCTGATAGCTAAATCCTATCTTTTCAGGGAGATGGTTATGTGATTAAAATGATTCTGTGGGTTTGCTAATTTGCAGAGTTTTACTCCCTCCATGCGTGAGATTTTTGTATCTCCAATAATAATGACTGTATTCTCTTTACCTGAAAAATATACTGTCCTCCCACACAGAGGCAAAGGAGATGTAGTAAGTCTTAGGAAATTTTAGTTAAAAAAAATCTTTTTATAAATCTGGAACAAAAAGTTCTTGTTAACTACAAAATTAACTACATCTGCTTTAATTGTCACTAATAAACTTCTTAAGGGGCCTATATCAGCTGTCAAACTTCTTAAGTCTTAGACTTTATTAAAGAGCTTATTTGCTGTAGCATCTTAGAATTGTGTCTGTATCTAATCTTATCTGACTGTCAAAATTCAAGGCCCATGCTAATTTTTTGAAAAGTTAGTTAACTACCTCTAAGAGTGAAAATCAGGGTAAAGAAAACATAACGTGTGGCTTTCTGTTTGCTACTAAGGCATTACGGCCTTTAATATAAGATGCATGACTAATGCTGAAAACAAGACAACATGCCAAAAATGGAATCACTTATTCTAAGTACCACATGAGCAAACTTGGGCTGAGGTACATACAGCCCAGAAATGGAATCTTAAACTCATCAATCAGGAATTGCGAGATCAGCACTAGTTAGGTCATCTGCCTAATAGACCCCTGCCACCCCCTGAAGGAATGTGACCTTGCAACAACCAATGTGCTTATTTGTCTAATATAACCTCCTAGTTCCTACTCCCTCCTGGCTATAAAGTCTTTCATTTGGTACAGCTTCTTGGAGCTCCGTTCTGTCTGCTAGATTGGATGCTGCCTGATTCAAATAGATTTTTGCTCAAATAAACTCTTAAAAATTTTTAATACACTGGAGTTTATCTTTTAATGATACTCTCAAGAGCTCTGTAAAGTTAAATCTCTCCAAGTGGCCTTACAGGTGGACATGGACCTCTAGGTTTCCTCAAGATTGTAAGGATCTTCTTTACACAATACATGCCATATAGAGGGACTTCGCTTTGGTGTCTTTCCCTCTTAAAAGAAGATTTCCAGATCTCCTCTCCTCTAGAAATACATTTCTCTGCTTTGCCCCAAATCTGGGTTTGCAGACTTTTAAGACGAAAAATACTTCTGAAGTGTTTCCCCAAGCTCTAAGAAATGATCTTTTTAAAAAATTCGCTTTCAAATATGGAAGCTATGAAACATTTAGAACTGCATTACATGTACTCCTTTCCCATTTCTATTTTTTAAATTCTGGAACTTTTCTCACTTTCCTGAATGAAAAAGGACTCTCAATAGGAAAAAAATAAAATAAAATAATAAATAACACATGGTACATGGCATGGAAAGTCACTATGTCACTCAAATGCCTCTCAATCCTAAACCTTCTTTTCGTGGCTCACTCTGTTCTCTTGAGTGACTCCTCTTGCCTTTGTCCCTTTGCCTTCTAACAATCCCCAAAGCCAATCACCCAGATATTTCTCCCAGTGTGTGTGTGTGTGTTTAGGTGTGTGTATAAGTACAAGTCTTTGGAAGGTCATTATATCACTTTAGCTATGAGTTACCAATTCCTGACTTTCAAAACAATTTCTATGTTGAAGTAAAATAAATAACACAAACTGTATAGATCCTGTGGCTGATCCATGAGAGTTTTAGCCTAAAAAAAGATAATGATAAAGATAGATAAAGTTAAAGATAAAGATAAAGATGATAAAGATAAAGATAGATAAAGATAATTCTTCTAGCTCTATAGCAACAGTTTTAAGAACATCTTTGCAACAAGTTCTGTTATCCTGGGAAATACAAAGGTCGTAGGAACTATGCTACTGTTTGTGTGTACTGTTGTCTACCATATTGTACTCTTTGTTGTATTTTGTGTGAGTATGTGTATATACGTATGTGTGTATGTGCATATGTGTGTGTATATATGCGTACATACATATTTAGTACTGAGTTTAAGATGGAACATCTACCCAAAGTACATAGTAATCCCCACCATATTTCAAGAACAGGGGCAGCCTCAGTGGTGCAGCGGTTTAGCGCTGCCTGCAGCCCAGGGCATGATCCTGGAGACCCTGGATCAAGTCCCATGTCAGGCTCTCTGCATGGAGCCTGCTTCTCCCTCTGCCTGTGTCTCTGCCTCTCTCTCTCTCTCTCTGTGTCTCTATGAATAAATAAATAAACCCTTAAAAAAAAAAAAAAAGAACAGTCCACATGCAGAACTGCTCCAGCTTGGCTGTATTTCAGATTTTTTGAAGGAATCATTGCTAATTTGGATATTATCAGCAACAACTGCAAGATTTTGAACATAAAATTCTGAAACATTGTCTCTGCTTTAGAGAATGTTGCTAAGCTGCCTTATGTATCCACTAGTTACATGAATTTCTTACTTAAACTTTAGATCGGAAAATCCTGTTTTATCGACCCAAGAGGAGTCTATATTTGAACTGATTTATAGTACATTTCTACCAATGTTTGTCAATAGGTCTTTCTCACATGTCAAAATTGCAGTAAGGAAGACCATTAAGTATCACTGGAGGGCTGTGATAAGACTGTACATGGTAGCCATTCCTAGGCTAAAAATTGTGCTTACTTTTGTGTGTTCAAAATTTTCATTTGGTCACAAAAACATCAACAACATTCATTAAATGACCACTATCTAAATATTATTGAGTATTGATGATAAAAAAATGAATAAGATAAATTTCTATCTTTAAATCCAGTAGTCTAAACATGAAAGATATTTAACAAATACCATATATTGGTAAGTAGTACTTTTTTTTATAGAAAAATATGGCATCTTGTAGCAAGGAGAATATGCACACAGAAATTTCTCTTACTTTAGTGTAAATTGGTAAATAACAACATCTATGAGTAGAAAAGTCTGAAGGGATAAACCTGTGATAATGAGACTTTTTATACTATACTGAGTATAGTATTTCCCTCATCTTTAGCAATGAGTTTCAAATTTTTAGCTGAGTAAATGGCTATCCAGAGTAAACATTACATTTCTCATCTCCAGTTACCACCATGTAATCATATGCTGCCCAATAGGATAGAAGAAATGATGTAAGTAAATTATAAGACCAGTCTATAGAGGGAGGGAGAAAATACGACCTCCTCTGCCTTTTCCTTTGTGCTGACTGGAATATAGACAAAAAACCTGAAGCTTGAGGAAACTTCTCATTTCATGAAAAGAAAGCACATTGAAAACTGTGAAGTAAAAGACTGAAGGTACATAGATCCCCAGTGATGGTGGCAACACTAGATTAGCCCTAATTTCCCTATATATTTAGATTTATTTGAATAATTTTTCTACCTTTCTATTTTTTATTGTACTTTTTTTCTTTAAAGAAATATAATCCTTTCTTTAGGTGTAACTTACATACAATGAATCACACCCATTTTAAACAGAGTTTGATAAGTTTTGACAAGTGATTTTGCAGTCAATCCCACACATTCTTCCCACAAACTTCCTCCCACGGCAAATACAAATTTGCTTTCTGTCAAGAAAGATTACTGTTTATTTTCTGGGATTTTGTGGAAGAGAATAATAGACTTTGTAGTCTTTTGTGCCTGGCTTCTTTCACTCAACACTATGAAGCTTCATACATCAGTAGTATGCCTCTTTTAGTCCTGAAAAGTATTTCATTATGTGGATATACTACAATTTAGTTATCTGTTCCCCTGTTGACGGACTGGTTACATCTGGGTTTAGGCTATTGTGAATAAAACTCTTATGAAAATTCCAAGTACAGTTCTTTGAACAGACATACATTTTGCTTTCTCTGTATAAATAAGAGTGAGCCACTTATGCTTAGTGTATGCTTAACTTTCTATTGATGTTAAGAAACCATCCAGTTGTTTTCCAATGTGGTTATACTATTTTACATTTCCATCAACAATGTTTGAAAGTTCCAGTTGTTCCATATCCTTACCAACATTTGGAATAGTTAATCTTCATTTTTGCCATTGTAATGGAATTTCATTGTTACTGCAGTTTAGTTATGCTTCTATTTTCTCACTGTGGCTTTTATTTGCATTTCCTTGACGATTAACAATGATAACATCTTTTATGTATTTAATGGCCATTAATAGATTTTGATAAAGTGTCCACTGTTTTGACCATTTTTAAGTTTCTTTCTTAGTGAATTATCAGAGTTGTTTATTTTTTACAAAAGTTTCTTGTCACATCTAAGTAACACAAATGTATTCTCCCAGGCTGTAACTCTATATTTTTAGTAATGTCTTTCAATGAGCAGAATAAGAGTTGTGTTTTTTTTTTTTCTGTCCTGTGTAGGAAAGCTTTGCATACCCCAAGTTTACAAAGGTTTTCTCCTATATTTACTTTTAGAATTTTTATAGTTTTAGTTTTTACATTTATGTTTATGATCCTTTCGAAGATTTGTAGATTGTGTGAGATGAGTCAATGTTCATTTTTTCCATATCCATATCCAGTAGTTTCAACACTATTGAAAAGCCTTTACTTTCTCTCATTGAATTGCCTCAATTCCTTAGATAAAAATTAATTGATCACATCAGTGGGTTTATTTTTCGACTCTATTCTGTTCTGTTGATCTATAATAGTACTCTTTTGCAGATATTGCATTGTCTTCATTACTGTAATTTTATTATAAGTGCTGAAATCTGGTATTGTTAAATCTCTAGATTTGTTCTTTGCTCTCACTATTGCTTTGCTATCCCAGGTCATTTGCATTTTCATATAAATTTTAGTCACCTTGTGAATTTCCTCAAAAATGCTCACAATAATTTTGATGACTATTAAATCTAAAGAGCTAAGGATTAATTTGGAAAAAATAGCATCTTAATAATATTCTGTTTCTGATTCCAAAAGAATGGCATATCTTTCCATTTTCTTAGGTCTTTGTTTTAGCAATATTTTATGGTTTTTCAATGTATAATATCTATTCTGTTTTGTTAAATATATTTTTAAGTATTTTATGTTTTGGAATGCTACTGCATGTGGAAATGTATTTTTATTTCCTATCATAGCGGTTTAATGTTAATAGATTGATACAATTATTTTGTATATTAACTTCATGTGCTGTGATTTTGCTAAACTTAGTTAGTCATTCTGGTACTTTTTCTGGTAGATTGTCTAGTGTTTTCTAGGTATAAGTTCATGTCATCTGCAATTGAAGATGGTTTAGCTTCTTCCTTTATAATATGTATTCCTTTTTCTTTTATTGCCCTGGCTTGAATCTTTTATATAATAATTTGAATAGAAATGATGGAAAAGAATATCACATCTTCTGATTTGAAGAAAAAAAGCATTAAGTCTTTTTCACTAAGAGTGATCACTGTGGATTTTGGTGGATGCCCCTTAACATGATGAGGAAGTTTCCTTTATTCTAATTTGCTAAAAGTTTTTTTATCATGAATGTGTGTTAAATTTTGTCAAATAATTTGCCTATCTCTGTTGAGATGGTCATATGGCTTTCCTAATTTATTCTCTAAATGTGATAGATTGTATCAATCGGTCTTTTTATGCCAAAGTAATGTTTTATTCCTGGGATAAACCCTAACTGGTCATATTTATTATCCAACTTATATATTTTTGAATTCAATTTGTTAGTATTTTATTAAGAATTTTTGCGTCCGTATTCATGAGACATTGGTTAACTGTGTTTTCTTATTATTATTAATCTGTATGGTTATTTGGTAAATATTTCCTTAAAAATGAGTGAATCAAGCCTGTCATTTCAAGGAAAATAACTGATAAATTTTGTTGCTAAAGATCAACATTGAGTTTCAGAAAACATACTTGCTGTGATCAGCTTAACAACATCCTCCCATTATTTAAAGTCTTTCCTGATGAAACCAATGGATCATATTAATAAATTTGATTTTTTTATGTCATGTAATAAAACATGTTAACATTTGA
Organism: Vulpes lagopus; assembly: GCF_018345385.1. NCBI lineage: Eukaryota > Metazoa > Chordata > Mammalia > Carnivora > Canidae > Vulpes > Vulpes lagopus. Next base: position 133,893,643 of record NC_054826.1, on the reverse strand, counting down.
AAAATTTGCATCATTCATTGACTATGTATATTCCAAATCACAAATACATGTTGCTACAAAGCATGTATGTGTTAAAATACTTAAAGTGCAGGGATGTGTGGGTGGCTCAATAGTTGAGCATCTGCCTTTGGTTCAGGTCCTGATCCTGGTGTCCTGGGATATTGTTTCCTCATTAGGCTTCCCACAGGGAGCCTGCTTCTCCCTCTGCCTATGTCTCTGCCTCTCTCAGTGTCTCTCATGAATAAATGAATAAAATCTTTTAAAAAAATTTAAAGTGAAAAATAGACCAATGGATTTTGAAAATTCATTATATGATTTCATATTTGACAATGCAGTGAATCTTTAAGTCACTGCCTTTGAATCCTTAATTCACTGTGGAATTTTGGTTTTGTATCAAAAAAGAATATTAAAAATAACATGAAAAGGCTGATAAAATAGTTATCTTTTCTAACTACCTGAAACAATATTTTCTTCATACAGTTCAAACCAGTCTATTGCATTGTAAGAAACTGAATGTATAACCACATTTGAAAATTCAGAGTACCTTTATTTAACAAAATAAGAAAAATGCAAAACAATATCACTCTTCTATTATATTTTGTTATAGAAACTTTACTTTCTCATTTGTAACCCATATTTTTGTGTTAGCAATTAATGTGTTTATTATTGCTATTTTGAAATAAATTGATAGGTATGTTTTGAAATCCTGAATTTTAATTTCTAGTAGGCTAATTTGGTTTATTTAAGCCACATAAACAAAAGCTTCTTCAGGTTCTCTATAATATCTAAGATTATAAAGAAATCTTGTATGAAAACATCTAGGTATTATAATACCTAGGCCATTGGACTAGGTATTATAATAAATATCTTACTGAGAGTTATTATGGATTTTTTTTCAGGTAAAATATAGGAAATCTCCATTTAGTCTCATCCTTGGTTCTAATATTGCTAGATATATCTATATATGTTACAAACCTAATAATACGGTGTAATATATTTTTCCTTATACACTGTAATCAGTATGTTAAAGAAATTAATACATAATAAAAAACAATTTCATATGGACATAATATTTTTCTTGAGGTAAAATTCATATAATCTAAACTATTTTTAATTGAACAATTTAGTGGCATTTAGTACATTTATAATATTTAAAAACCACCAACTGTATTCCAAACATTTTTATCGCACCCAAAGGAATTCTCATATCCATTAAGCAATTGCTTTCATACCTTTGCCCTCACAAGACCTTGACAATCAGTGATCTGTCTTCTGTTTTTATGGGTGCACTTATTCTGGCTATTTCATATAGAGTCATACGATGAGTGGCCTGTTTTGCCTGACTTTTCTTGCCTAGTAAAATATTTTTGAAGTCAATTCACATTGTAGTATGTATCTGTACTCCATTTCATTTTCTGGATGCATAATATCCCATTATAGATGTATACTACAGTTTATTTACCCATTCGTCCATTGATGGACATATAGATTATTTCCACCTTTTGGCTATTGCAAGTAGTGCTACGATAAACATGTATGTACATGTACTGGTTGGAGCAACTGTTTCAGTTCTTTAGGGGTATACAGCTAGAAGTAGAACTCTAGTTATATGTTAATTCTTTAACTTTTTGAAGAACTACCAATCTGTTTTCTTAGATATACCTTTGTATACTTGCTCATGAATTTCTAGTATTTCTCATCCCTTCCTTGGAAATATGGGTCACTATTGGTTCCCAGTTTCCTTGAACCTGAAAAATATCTTTTAGCACTTCACAGGGCTATCTACAACATTTTTTTTCTATTTTTGTTTACCTGAAAATGCCTTTTTTAAATCTTAATTTTGAAGGATAGTTCCACTGGATATTGAAATTTTTGTTGACAATCTTTCTCTCCATTACCACTATTTTAAATATGTTCTAATATCTTTGGCCTCCACTGATTCTGAAGAAAATCATTTATCAAACATCATCTACTGTTACATAAATGCTTTCTTTTATCTGCTTTTGAGAATATCTCATTATCTTTGCTTCTCAGTAGTTTAACTCTGATGTACTTAGGAAGATTTTGCTTTAATGATGATATTGGTAAGCGTTGATTCCATTTCTGGATTCTGAAATTAACGTTTTCAATCTTATTTGACAAATTTCCACGTATTATTCCTACGTATTTTTCCCCTGCTTTTTTTCTCTTTTCTTCCCTTCCAGGACTCTAATTACATGTATGTTACATTGCTTGGTATTACTCTTCAGATTTCTGTGGTTCTGTGTACTTTTTACCAATATTTTTATTTTCATTCTTTGGACTAGGTAATTTTTATTTATCTAACTTCAACTGTACTGTTTCTGACAACTCCAGCCTCCTGCTGAGGTCACTCTATAAGTTTTTATTTAAGTTATACTTTTAACCTTTAAAATTTCCATTTTTAAAATATTATTTATTTATTCATGAGGGAGAGAGAGAGAGAGAGAGGCACAGACACAGGCAGAAGCAGGCTCCATGCAGGGAGCCCTATGTGAGACTCGATCCCGGGTCTCCAAGGTCACACCATGAGCCAAACGCTGCGCTAAACTGCTGAGCCACGCGGGCTGCCCTAAAATTAACATTTGAAAAAAAAGTTTTGATTTCTTTAATGGAATTTCCATCTGTTTCCTTATTGGAGCCATTTTAAAAATTATTCAAACATAATACAGTAGTTGCCTTAAAGTTATTTTTACTTATTTTTAGTAAGCATCACATCTTCTTGGTTTTCTTTTTTGGTATGTCTAGTGATTCTTGGATGAAAACTGTATATTCCAGGTAATATAGTGACTGGATCCTACTTTAGTGGAGAGTTGGTTTTTTGGTTGTTATTATTATTATTATTATTATTGAAATTAATTTGCATAGGATCAAGGTAGAAATTTTCTCCCACAAAGTGTAGAGTAGCTGATATCTCTGAACAATTCTTATAGTTTAGTTGCTAATTTATTTTCTTTTATTTACTCTGGCTCCTTGGTGATCTCTTTTAGGTTTGCATAATTTGAGGTCCATCAAGGATCTGGGCAGATGGTACACTCATATTTCAGATCTTACCCTGATTTTCATACTTCTTGGAAATCTACTGTAATTTTCCAGTGCTTAGCAGCTTTTGCTTTTGTCTTCCTATACCTCAAGAAAGTAAGATTTCTTCAACTTTATTTTAACCAACCTGCAAATGGCTTGGGAATGCATTCAGTCAAAAAGAAAAAAATGAGGAAGAAAAACAATGGAACAATTTCACTAATTTAAAGTCATATCTTTTCTGATCCTTTCCTGTCTGTTTATTCATTTGTCCTTACCCCCATTCTCTTACTTTCGGATATCTCTCTTAACTTTCCACATGTTTTTTCAGCCTTAAAATTCATTTCTGCTTCCTCAAGTGGAGTAAGTAGGTCTTTGTGTTTTGTCCACTGTAGCCATGAGTGCTAGGGAGTGCCCTTGGGCAAGAAAACTGCAAACTTGCATTATGTATCTTTTCTAGTTCAGATGTTTCAGAGGTAAACTGTTCTGGCTTCTGTATGTTTTCAAATACTTTCTCATGCCTTTTTACAGCTGTTATTAACAATTTATATTTCTCAAGATTTCATCTGTTATCTGCGGAGGATCTGACTACACTTCTTCATTTTACTACTTTTCTGTTACAGAAGTTCATCTTTGGCTTTTTTATGTGAGAGAAATAATATTCTCTTTTGTTTAAACTACAGTTATTTGAGTTTCTGTTGCTCACATATGGGACTATTAAATGAATTGATACCAATAATTTGCTTAGAACAATATTTAGCATCTAGTAAGTGATCAATATGTTATCTACCATAATCATCATTAATATTATTGCCATTTGTCCAAGCCCAAGCACCACTCCTGCTCTACAAAGCCCAGAATGCTATTGTTTATTATGTAACAGGTAGTAACTTCAAGGATTTCCACACATTGTCAAAATAGAACCACAAAGATAAGAAGAGAGAAAATCTGCCTGCCTGCAACAGCTTGGATTAAAAGAAAAAAATTATATAAATGGTAATAATAAGATAACTCATAAAACACAGGTATTAAGGGAAGGATTCTCATGGAAGGTAGCATTTGATCTGAAATTTGAAGGATAAAAGGAGTTTTACATGGGGTTAAAGAGAAATACTGTCATATCCAGTATCTTCTTTTTTTTTTTTCCAGTATCTTCTTTTTATCATAACCATCTAGTACAGTGTACAGCTGAATATTTAAAGTTCCCTTTTATACTCTCTGCAAATCATCCTTGCTATGGGGATTATAATTAATTTTGTTAGATTTTCTTTTCATTTATAATACTTTTTAATATGCCCCAAACACTTTGTTAGGGCTTCAGAAATCCCAAATCTACTCAGTTTTTATGCTTTGGTGAACTGAACAGCTGGCTGATATCATTCATTACACTCTGAGAAGGTGACATCATTTCTATAGTCTGAGAATATTTATAATATTGAAATCTATGATTATGCTCTTCTTCCTTGTACCCAGTATAAACTACTTTCTACTCTTTTGATTCCAAGCATCCACACACAAAAAACATTTGTAAAATCAAAAGTACTCTAATTTCCAAGGTCTTATCCTTCAAATGTTACTATCTCTTGTCATTTTGACTTGATCTTAAGAGTTCTATGCATTTAATTTCAAATAATGCTGTTGGGAGGTGAAATTAGATTTTTCCATTCTCCTCCCTCGTATCCCACATTACATTTTAGGCAAACCATCTCTGGCTTACACTCAGGGAGTACTTTTGTGTTTACTCCTAGGGCAAATATAAATGCTAGGATGGCATTTCTCAAGTCATCTTTGATTAAGAGATATTATGACTTTTTAGTATCCAATCCAGCTCATCCCAAAACGTTTGTAAAATGCTAAAAAATAATTATTAGAGAAATATATATATATATATTTAGATGGTATAACAATGTCAAATTGTTATGAAAGTATCTAAATGCTTACTCGAAATTTCAGTACTTAGCTGGTGTAAGAAACACACGTTAGGTATCATTGGTTTTATACCCACAGAAACTGGTCAAAAGGAATAGAAAAAAAAACATTTACTTCAGTGAGGGTCCCATAATCAGTGCCACATGGTAAACACTGTTTCTGACATAGCTTTTATCTGGCATCCTGACATATGGTCTCACTGTAACCAAACTTAACATCATTGAATTTGTTGCTATCCATCTGACAGAGATGATGTTAAATCAATCCAAATTCATCTTATAATTAGACTGACCTTTGAGGTTTGTGTTGATCTTCTGAGTGTTTGAGAAGCCTGTGGGAAATATGCATATTTTTTGAAAATCAATAAGTGGGGTATTCTGGGTTTGGCTTTCATATTTATTAAGTGCAGAGTGGTATTTTGCAGGGATATTTTATGATCACAGTATGAGAAACATTTCATTAAGCTATATTTGCATTAATTTAGTGGTTAATGGCATCTCAAATCAAGAGAGCTGGATGAGCTGAGACCTCAGAGGTCTTTTTTTTCCCCCATTAGCAATGACATCTCCATTTCCGTGCTATAAAAATTCACTATAGAAAAGCATGTTCTCATTAAAATAAATATATCTTCCCATTGGTTTCCAGGTTGGGATGCAGAGGCCTATGAAAATAATCAATTTGGAAGAATTCCCCTAGTTCCTGTTACCACTGTATATTGTTAAATATAATCCTCTTGTTTAATGTGCAAACTCAAGCCAGAATGGGTAGATAATTTCATACCATGGCTGTCTCAAACATACTATAACAAACATCTTTAGAGTTAAAATTCAAAGTCAAGACATATCCAGGAAGCTGACATGAATTTTTAGTTCTGACTTGATTCATCAGGGCAAAAACCAGAGGGAATTTTTGTTTCAGCTACTGTTTCAATATGAATGCTTTTTGCACCACATTTGAACACATTTTAAGCATTCATTTGATATTTCAGAGATTTACTAAAGTTAAATTCACCTCTGCTTCTATAAGTCCCCAAATATAAGATATATTCAAAATAGCTTTCAGATTTTTCAGACCAAAACCAAAAAGGAATAATTTGTTTTTTCATGATTTTTCTTTACTATGGACTTAAGATGTACGAATCCTGAATATCCTGAATATTGTCAGAATAGGTGAGTAGATGTTAGATTTGAAGACCTGAGATAGGGTGGAGGGTGTTTTTAGTTGGTTCTCTAGTATAGTTGGTCTTACTCTACTGTAGTTCATTTGCATATGTTTTGATACATCATTTTCAGTATGGATAAGTTCAAGTGAATCTTCTAGGGTTCATTCTTTGAAAAATGTTTCCTGAGTACCTAATGTACAGCAAGAACTGGATATGTATACGACAGTGAAAAAAATAAGAACAAAAAATACCATGGCCCCCATCCCTGGCTTGTGGAACTCACATTCTTTTTTTTTTTTTTTTAAGATTTATTTATTTATTTTAGAGAGAGTTCAAACAGAGGAGAGGAGCAGAGGGAGAGGGAGAGAGAAACCCAAGCAGACTCCACACTGAGTGTTGAGTGCAAGGCAGGGCTCTATCCATCTCACAACCTCAAGATCAGGGTCTGAGCCAAGAACAAGAGTCAAATATTTAACCACCTGCATCATCCAGGTACTCCCCTAGCTCACGTTCTAAGAGGGGTTAATAGACAACAAACAAATCAATACGTGCTGAGGAGAAAAATGATATAGGGAAGGAGAACTAGACATGCTGAGTGTGAGGGACTGTTAGAGTCATAATGTTTTACAACTTTTGAGACTACTTTGACTTTTTTTTCTTACTAATGTTCTACTTCCAATTTGCCACTTCTCTGTCTTGGATAAAACTTCAGAATGTGGAACTGGTTTATTGAGCAATATTCTAAGGAAACAGTTGGTACAATCCTTAGACGCTGGGGAGCAAGAAACTCTTTGGGCATGTTTTGACAGGAAAGTGAGAAAGAGATGGGCATGTAATCCCACCTTCTGTCTCATTTTTATGGACTACTCTGATAGTCTCTCTTAAAGACCTTTCAGAAGACAAGTTTTCCATACCAAATGTATTTGTCTCTTCTAGGCTCACCATGAAGACAAACATATTAGAAAAAGAAAAACAAACAAAACTTCTCTGTTTACTCTATAAATGTCTCTACTTCCCATTTCTGTTCTTTACTTCAGAATGAATTTTCCCAAAATAATGCTCACAAATGCTGAATTCAATTTTTCCCTTCTCTCTTGAACTGATTCTAGCCTTATTCCTGCCATCCACCAAGACCACCCTTGTCAAAATCACCAGTAGAGCAGGAATATTGATGATGCAGGAGAGAGAGGAAGAAATTACTGGAATTTATAGAATCCCCTTTCCTGAAAGCCTCTGAAAATAAGATAAATTTTAAACACCATGTGTTAGCTTAAGAATGAGTCTCTGTGAAGATGAATGGTGGCATATGTAAGCACTCTTATTCTTTGTATAAAGTGGACCACGACACAAATGAAGAAAAATTATTTTAGTAATCATTTAGTTCACACATCATTTGTAAACTCAACTTCAAGGATCATTCAAGTCCTATATTCCATTAGTCATTACACTTATAAAGAGAAAGAATGCTTTCCTCATGCATTAATTCAGTAAGGCAATAAAATGTCATTTTCTGAGTTCTAAGCAGATAGCTAAATGTGTAAAATAAAGGAGCAGGGGGAGAGGACTTAAGATGATGGAGCTGTAGGGGTACCTTATGCTTGCCTCATCCCTCAAACACAGCTAGATAAATATCAAATCATTCCAAACACCCAAGAAATTAATCTGAATGCTGAGAGAACTGCATAACTAGGGGGAGAAAAGAAGCCACATTGTGGAAGGTAAGAGGTGAAGAGAGGTGAAAAGGATTGTGGGTGCTGTGGGAGAGAGAGGGTTTTGATCCCAGAGAGAGAGAGAGAGAGAGAGAGAGAAGTGCTCATGGGATTGCACAAGATAAACACTTCACCAAAACCATTGACTGGGAAAAATAGAGTGGCTGGTTATCTCAAGTCTTTATAAGTAGCTGAGCTCAAAGTCTGAAGTTTTAGACATCAGCACTGCCTCTGGGTGAAGACAGGCAGGCATAGTAGTGCTCCTGTAGGGATGGAGGACTGAGTCCCAGGAGTGGACAGCATGGTCTGAGGATCCCTGTGTTGCACGGGAGAGACATTTCCACTTCCTGGAGTGCATTTGGGAGAGGTGGCATGGCCTTCCAGGGGACAAAAGACCTAGTGGGCACCAACCTGCTGCCCCATTCATTAGCATAGGAGGGCAAGCAAACCTTACTGCTGGCTTTTTGTTGTGATTTATCATAAACTCCAAACCCCTGCATTATCACGTGCCTACTTTTCTGGGACATACCGGCACTGGCCACAGCACAGTAAGACCCTCCCTCAGAAGATCCGAGCAGGTCTGTGTCACAGTGAGTTGTTAAAATTTGGAGTTTGGAAACCCAGCCCTTGCTCGAGATAAAACACAGGAGTACTGTGCCCCCTGGTGGGAAGACAGCTCAGACACAGACAGGGTGAAAGCAGGGATCTGATGGAACAGACACAAGAGCGGAGATTGTGTGCTCCTGAGGGCTTTCTGAACAGTGGCTGGCACAAACTCCCTCCTCTGGGGATGAGAGAGCAAGGCAATGCCATTTTTCCCAGTCCATCAGCACAGATGCACTCAGTGAGCAACACAGCACCCCCAGTGGAGGCTGGAGCCACTTATACCATGCCTCACCCTCCTGCCTCTGCAGGTGCATCTTTATTATGGGCAAATCATCCTGAAAACCAACACAGCAGGTTCTGCCCATAGAAGACCCATAAAACCACTCACATGCACCAAGTCTACTGATTATAGAGTACTGCAAAGCTTAAGCTCTAGTGGAAATAGGAGCAGGCTTATTTTAACAAGCAGACCAAAACACACCTGGTTAAAACATCACATACTAATACAAAAAGTCCACACAGTCCCCATTGTAGACAAGGAGAAACTGCAGAGGACTGACCTGAGGGAAGGAGCAGCCAAAGCACAGCAGCAGAATGTACACTCTGAAATACTTCCTGAAGCACCAGGCCTTGGACAGGCCAGGACCTCTCTTTAACATATCCATTACTATCAGGAACAGAAAACATAACAAGCTTTCCTATTCCCTAGACAAAATGACAAAATAGAGGAACTCACTTCAAAAGAAAGAACAAGAGGAGATCATGGCCAGGGATCTAATTAAAACAGATAGAAGTAATATGTCTGAAGCAGAATTTAAAACAACCACCATAATGATACTAGTTGGAGTTGAGAAAAGCATAGAAGACACTAGAAAATACCTTACTGTAGAGATAAAAGACCCCAAAACTAGTCAGGACAAAATAAAAAATGCTATAACTGAGATACAAAGCTGATCTAGGGGATCCCTGGGTGGCTCAGCGGTTTAGCACTTGCCTTCGGCCCAGGGCATTCCTGGAGCCCCGGGATCGAATCCCACATCAGGCTCTCTGCATGGAGCCTACTTCTCCCTCTGCCTGTGTCTCTGCTTCTCTCTCTCTCTGTCTCTCATGAATAAATAAAATCTTTAAAAAACAAAAACAAAAAAACAAACAAAGCTGATCGAATGTAATGACAAGGATGGATGAATCAAAGCAACGAATTAATGATAGAGAAGATAAAATTATGGGAAAAAAGGAAGCTGAAAAGAAGAGGGAAAGAGAAGTATTGGATCATGAATATAGACTTGGGAACTCAACAACTCCATAAAGTATAATAACATTCATACCATGGGAGTCTTAGAAGAAGAAGAGAGGGAAAAAGGCACAAATGGCTTATTTGAAAAAAATTATAGCTGAAAACTTCCCTAATATGGGGAAGGAAACGGACATCCAAATCCAGAAGGCACATAGAACTTCCATCAAATTCAACAAAAGCCAGTCAACACCAAGACATAGTAAAATATGTAAAATATTGAGATAAAGAAAGAATCCTGAAAGCAGCAAGGGAAAAATCCTTAACCTACAAGGTAACACAAACCATGTTAGCAACAGATCTCACCATAGAAACCTGGCAAGCCAGTGAGAGAGTCATAATATATTCAACATGCTGAAGGGGAAAAATATGCAACCAAGAATACTTTATCCAGAAAGGCTGTCATTCAGAATACAAAAAAAAAAAAAAAAAGGTAATTTCTCAGACAAACAAAAAGTAGGAGAGTTCCTGACCACTAAACCTGCCCTGCAAGAAATATTAATGGGGACCCTTTGAGTGGGAAAGAAAGACCAAAAGCAACAAAGACTAGAAAGGAACAGAAAAAATCTCCAGAAATAGCAACTTTACAGGTAGCACAATGGCACTAATTTCCTATCAATCAATAATTACTTTGAATGTAAATGGACTAAATGCTCCAATCAAAAGACATAGGGTAACAGAAAGGATAAAAAAACAAGACCCATCCACTGCTTATAAAACTCATTTTAGATCTAAAGACACTTGCATATTGAAAGTGGGGAGATGGAGAACCATTTATCATGCTAATGGATATCAAAAGAAAGCCAGAGCACCCATACTTATAATCAAACTAACAAAGTTTTAAACCAAACACTAAAGAGAGATGAAGGGCACTGTATCATAATTAAGGGGTCTATTCAATAAGAAGATCTATTAGTCATAATATTTATGCCCCCAACTTGGGAGACCCAAATATATAATTCAATTAATAACAAACATAAAGAAACTCATTGATAATAATATAATAATAATAATATAGGGGACTTTAACACCACACTTACAGCAATGGGCAGATCATCTAAACAGAAAACCAACAAGGAAACAATGGCTTTGAATGACACATTAGACCAGATGGATTTAATAGATATATTCAGAACATTTCATCCCAGAGCAGCGAAATACACATTTTCTTTAAGGGCACAGGGAACATTCTCCAGAACAGATCACACACTGGGTCACAAATCAGCCTTCAATAAGGACAAAAATATTGAGATCATACCATGCATATTTTCAGACCACAATTCTATGAAACTTGAAGAAAACAACAAGACAAAATTTGGAAAGATCACAAATACATGGAAGTTAAGGAATATCTTACTAAAGAATGAATAGATTAATCAGGATATTAAAGATGAAATTTAAAAAATACATGGAAGCAAATGAAAATGAAAACATGAAAGTTCAAAAGCTTTGGGATGCAGCAGAGGCAGTCCTAAGAGGGAAGTATATAGAAATAAAGCCTACCTGAAGAATCAAGAAAAGTCTCCAAAACACAGCCCTACATATAAAATAGTTAGGAAAGGAACAGCAAATAAAGCCTAAAGCCAGCAGAAGAAGGGAAAGAATAAAAATTAGAGCAGAAATAAATGATATAGAAACAAACAAACAAATGAAACACATCAAAACAGATCAATGAAACTAAGAGCTGGTTCTCTGAGAGAATTAACAAGGTTGATAAAACCCAGGCCAGACTTATCAAAAAGAAAAGAGAAAGGACCCAAATAAATAAAATCACAAATGAAAGAGGAGAGTTCAAAACCAACACCACAGAAAAACAAATAATTGTAAGAAGCTATTACGAAAAAATTATATGCCAATGAACTGGACAGTCTGGAAGAATGGATAAATTTCTAGAAATATACAAACTAACAAAACTGAAGCAGGAAGAAATAGAAAATTTGACCAGACCCATAACCAGCAAATAAATTGAATCAGTCATCAAAAATCTCCCAACAAAGTTCAGGGCCAGATGGCATTCCAGGGGGATTCTACTAGACATTTAAAGAAAAGTCAATACCTATTCTTCTGAAACTGTTCCAAAAAATAGAAATGGAGGGAAAATTCCCAAACTCATTCTACAAGCCTGCATTTTCTTGATTCCAAAACCTAAGACCTCACTAAAAAGGAGAATTAAGACCAGTATCCTTGATGAAACTGGATGCAAAAATTCTCAACAATATACTTGCAAATTGTATCCAACAGTACATTAAAAGAGTGATTCATCACAGTCAAGTGGGATTTACTCCTGGGCTGCAGGGGGGTTCAGTATTTGCAAATCAATCAACATGATTCACCGCATTAGTAAAAGAAAGGAGAAGAATCATATGATTCTCTCAATAGATGCATTAGAAGCATTTGATAAATTACAGCATCCATTCTTGATAAAAGCCCTCAACAGAGTAAGGATAGAGGAAACATACCTCAACATCATAAAGGCCATATACAAAAGACCACAGCTAATATCTTTTGTGAAGGGGAAAAACAGAGAGCGTTTTCTCTACAGTCAGAAACAAGACAGGGATATCCACTCTCACCTTTGTTATTTAATCTGGTACTGGAAGTTCTAGCTTCAGCAATCAGACAACAAAAAGAAATAAAAGGCATCCAAGTCAGCAAGGAAGGAGTCAAACTTTCACTATTCACAGATGTCACAATACACCACGTAGGAAAACCTAAGAGATCCCATGAAAAAAATTACAGAACTGATACATGAATTCCACAAAGTCCTGGGATATAAAGTCAATGTACAGAAATCTGTTTCATTTCTATACATGAACAGTGAAGGAGCAGAAAGAGAAGTCAAGGAATCGATCCCATTTATAATTTCACCAAAAAACATACAATACCTAGGAATAAACCTAACCAAAGAGGTAAAAGATTTGTACTCTGAAAACTAAAGTACACACATGAAAGAAACTGAAGAAGATACACAGAAATGGGAAAATATTGAATGCTCATGGATTGGGAGAACAAATATTGTTAAAGTTTCTCTTTAAGAGAAACCACCCAAAGCAATCTATACATTTAATGCGATCTCTATCAAAACATGACCAGCATTTTTCACAGAGGAATAAGCAATCCTAAAATCTGTATGGAATCACAAAAGACCTCAAATACTCAAAGCAATCTTAAAAAAAAAGAGCAAAGATGGAGGTATCACAATTCTGGACTTCAAGCTGTACTACAAAGCTGTGGTCATCAAGACAGTGTGAAACTGGCACAAAAACAGACACATAGATCAATGGAACAGAATGGAGAACCCAGAAACGGACCTTCAACTCAATGGTCAACTAATCTTCAATGAAGCGGGAAATGATATCCAATGGTAAAAGGACAGTCTCTTCAACAAATGGTGTTGGGAAAATTGGACAGCCGCAGGCAAAAGAATGAAACTGGACCACTTTCTTATACCATACACAAAAATATATTCAAAATGGATGAAACCTAAATGTGAGACAGGAATCCACCAAAATCTTAGAGAACACAGGCAGCAACCTCTTTGACCTCAGCCAGAGCAACTTTTACGTGACACATCACCAGAGGCAAAGGAAAGAAAAGCAAAGATGAACTATTGGAACTTCATCAAGATAAGAAGGTTCTGTACAGTGAAGGAGGCAATGAATAAAACTAAAAGGCAACCTATGGAATGGAAAAAATATTTGCAAATGACGTATCTGATAAAGTCTTAGTATCCAAAATCTATGAAGAACTTCTCAAACTTAACACCCAAAAACCAAATAATCCACTTAAGGAAAGGCAAAGATGTGACTAGACATTTTCCAAAAAAGAAATCCATAGACACACGAAAAGATGCTCAAATCACTCATCGTCAGGGAAATACAAATCAAAACCACGAAGATTTGTCTCCCTCTCTGATTTTGTCTTGTTTTATTTTTTCCTCTCTTCCCCTATGATCATCTGTTTGTTTCTTAAATTCCACATGAGTGAGATCATATAATTGTCTTTCTCTGAATAACTTATTTTGCTTAGCATAATATCCTCTAGTTCCATATATATACATATGTATAGTTAAAGATAGAGCTACCCTATTACCCAGCAATTGGACTCCTGGATATTTACCCCAAAGATACAAATGCAGTGATCTGAAGGGGCACCTGCATTATAGCATCATTATCAACAATAGCTAAAGTATGGAAAGAGCCCAGGCGTCCATTGACTGATGACTGGACAAGTCAGGTGTGGTATGAATATACAATGGAATATTATACGTCCTAAAGAATGAAATCTTGCCATTTACAGCAATGTGGTTGCAGCTAGACTGTATTATGCTAAGTGAAAGGAGTCAGTCAGAGAAAGACAAATATCATATGATTTCACTCACATGTGGAATTTAAGAAACAAAACAAGTAAGCTTAGGGGAAAAGGAAAAGAGAGAGAGAGAGAGAGAGAGAGAGAGAGAAGCAAACTGTAAGAGACTCCTAACTATAGAAAATAAACTGAGGTTGAAAGAGAGATGGGGCAGCCCAGGTGGCTCAGCGGTTTAGTGCCACCTTCAGCCCAGGGCGTGATCCTGGAGACCAGGGATCGAGTCCCACGTCAGGCTCCCTGCATGGAGCCTGCTTCTCCCTCTGCCTGTGTCTCTGCCTCTCTCTCTCTCTCTCTCTCTCTCTTTCTCTCTCTCTCTGTCTCTCATGAATAAATAAATAAAATCTTAAAAAATAAAAAAGAGGGGAGGTGGAAGGGGGATGGGCTAAATGGGTGACAGGTATTAAGGAGGGCACTTGTGATGAGCACTGGGTGTTATATGTTATATTTAAGTGATGAGTCACCAAATTTCTACTTCTGAAGCCATTATTACACTATATGTTAACTAACTAGAATTTAAATAAAATTTTGAAAAAAAGAAACAAGCAGGTTAATAAATCGGTAATATAGTAGTAATAGTACATAGTAGAAATATTAATAACAATAATAATAGTTTATATTATTATATCACATATATGGTCATATGTTTGTCTATCCATCCATCTATCTATCTAATTTATGTTCACAATAAAACCTTTTGAGGATTATTAGCATTTTGCACATCGGGACTCTTATTATATCACATATATGGTCATATGTTTGTCTATCCATCCATCTATCTATCTAATTTATGTTCACAATAAAACCTTTTGAGGATTATTAGCATTTTGCACATCGGGACTCTGAAGCATAGAGAGATTGATTACTTAGCCAGTCAGAGACATTATTTATACATTTTTTGACATGTTTCCTCTCAAAAGTCTCCATTTAGATTTAGTAGTTCTAAAGTACACAACAGTTTTATCAGATATTTTGCACTAACAACTCCTAAGTGGGAAGGAGCACTGCTATCTCTTGCTAACTGAGAACAGTGCAATAAAATAAATTTAATCCATTTCTAAAGAAATGTTGCATGCTAAAATCTAGCTCTTATGCTCACATTTTGATTTGTTCGTATTTTTATTACAACTTTTATAACTTGGCCTAACTCCATACTAATTGTTTTAATCACTGTGACTTCAAGTTATATGAACTACTTGGCCATAATGAAATAATACGACATGACAAGCAGTCCCTTTCAGGATGATTACAGGATATTATAATTTCATAATAAACTCCAATGATATTCTATCTTAATTATACACATTAATAGATTCTGTACACATTTAATTATCTTCTACATTGATATTCCCATAACTTTTAAACAGTTCTGCTTGAATATAACCAGTTCTCAAACATAGATTCACTAATAGGGCATAACGAACAAGTTATCACTGCACTTTAAGATGGAAACCACTCCGGGATCCCTGGGTGGCGCAGCGGTTTAGCGCCTGTCTTTGGCCTAGGGCGCGATCCTGGAGACCCGGGATCGAATCCCACATCGGGCTCCCGGTGCATGGAGCCTGCTTCTCCCTCTGCCTGTGTCTCTGCCTCTCTCTCTCTCTCTCTGTGTGTGACTATCATGAATAAATAAAATTAAAAAAAAAAAAATAAAACCTTTAAAAAAAAAAAAAAAAAGATGGAAACCACTCCTTGATGTATGTGATTTTTTTCATAGTTATACAGATATAAAATTAAGTGATTAACTCTTATAGTTGCATTATATATATATTATATATATATGTTATATATGTACATATAGTGGCAGAAAATAAAGCTATGAATAAAATAACCATATATATAAATAAATATACTTTATTTGCTTTCTTTTCAGAGAATGGATTACTTTTATGTATTATAAAGCCTGGATTTAAAGAGTTTATTAAATATTAGAAGAGATTTGTTTTAAAAGTTTCGACTATAGAAAGTTAAAAAAAATTGTGTGGCATCTCTTTTTCATTCACTCACTCCAAAACATCTCTAGAAATTTGTATCAAATTCTCAAATGTCTCTATTTGGAGAAGTGTTAAAAGGTAAACCTTGGTCTTGGTAAATATTTTTTTCAAAACTAGTGTAATAGATCTTTCTCCTTTCAAATCATTTTTCACTCCCCTCTCCTATTCCAAATACCCATCAGTATCATCCACTCTTCCTTATTAATACTTTGAAAATATCCAGTCTTGTTGTTTACCAGCTCCCCTCCCCAATTTTACTGCCTCATTACTAGTTCAATTTTTTAAAAAATCTTTTTACAGATAACTGCTTGCAATAACTTCCTGACACTAGTGGCTTCTTTCTCACACTTTTCAAATTTATCAGCTACACTGAAGGCTATTTGATGTAAGCCAGGTTTGTGTTATCTTGTATCCTTACATCTCTCCACATCTCTCTATTCCCCAGAAACACTAAACTCATATACATATACATTTGTTAGTTGCCTGTGTGTTCTAAAGAAAGGCTTTCCCACCCCCATTTATTTATTTTTATTGGATGATGTGTAGGTTGATTGATGTCAGTAGGAGCTTTCAGATTCCTCCTCACAGAGCTTCTATGAATTTGCAGAGCCACCAGAAACTATATGTGAAGGCCCGGTTCCCCACAGACTTGCCAATAGAAAGTGTTGTCATTTTTAAAAAATGTGCATCAATTTGATAGGCATGACATTACAGTGTTTTAGCTTGTATTTTTCTGATTATGAGTGATCTAAAGGACTTTTTAATATATTTTTGTGTATGTATGTCTATTTTTAGGCTTTCTCTTCTCTTTTTTCTCTTCTGTTCTAATGCAGTTTGTCCATTCAAATGCCAGAACAACAATATTTTAATTAAGGAAATTATACTATATTTTAATATCTGGAAGATTAAATCTTAAATCTCCTTATAGTTTCTTTTTCCAGTGTTTCCCTGTCTTTACTTGCAAGTTAAAAAAAGACAAGTTGTTGGTATTTTTATTTGGACTGTGTAAAACTTATGAATTAAGCAGAACATAAATTTTATGATGCTTGGCATACCATCCAAAACCAGAAAATGTCTTTATGTTTGTTCAATTTTCATTTTGTATCTTTCACAAGTTTAAAACATTTCCTCACATAGATTTATGTAGTTTTTGTACATTTCTTGTTCCATTTAATTCTTAAATATTGTATTTTTGTTGCTATTATAAATGAGGTTCTATCTTTATATGTTCTGACAAGTTATTAATTGTGTGTATGAAAGATACCGATTTTTGTATGTGAATTTTATATCCTACCCTATTTTACTGTATTCTTACATTACTTGAATTAGTTGTATAATAGATTTGTTTTTCAGGTTGATATCATCTGCAAAAAAGAGATAACTTTGATTCTTTTCCGGTTAATCATTTCTCTAACTGATTTCTCTTGTTTAATTGTATTAGCTAATACTTCCAGTACGGTACTGAGTAGTAGTGGAGGTTCTTCCTAATCTTAGTGGAAAACTATTCACTCCGTGTTACATAAGGTACTGGTTTCAGGACTGAGGGGTATTTTAGTATATCTATATTTTCTACTTTTTTTCTCTCGTAGTTACTTAGTAGTAGGCATATTTTGTTAATGAAAAAAAACTAGAATTTGATTTGTTATATGATTTCTGTACTCTCTACCATATTGTTTTCTATCATCTTTACTAATTCCACATACATTATTTTGCTCTTCCTTTCTAAATTTTTGTTGAGGAATTTATTTTATTTATTTTTACTTTTAAATCTTAATAATATCAGTGCTTGAAGCTATTATTTTTCCTCTGATCAGTGAGTTCAGTGAATTTCATGAGTAATGATATGGATGTTTTTATTATCATTTTTAAAGGAATTTTAAAATTAAAATTTTAATTTAAAATTTTTACATTTTTGTGTTTCTTGTTTTAATCAGATTTTGTTTAATAAGCTTTTAAAAATATTCCGAGTTGGAAGGACTTTTTTATTGTGTTAATAATTTCTAGCCTATTGCTTTGTCATCAGTTACTATTGTTGAAAATATTTCTGATATGTGGAAATTATTCATGTTTCCATAGTTACCTACAAACTATCAAATTTTTTCAGGTTGCTTATTGGCTTGAGAAGAAGGTGTTTTCTATCATCACACCCCATTACCAGTGTGTAAAATTCATTATGTATTCATATGATATGCTCTACCTTATTGATGAAGTCTAAGCCTTCCATAACTTTTCTTAGTTTTGTCAACTTGAACTATCTTCTGTTGAAAGTGATCCATTAAATACTTCTATTATCATGCTTCTATTTCTGTCTTCATGAATATCTTTACATTTTTTCCTTATAAAGTAGCTGTTTTGTTACTTAGCAGAGACATATTTATGTGTTGTATTTTTATTGTGAATTGTGGCTTTTAGGATTAAAAATTATTTATCTTTTAGAGTAATGAGCATGATAACACGGTAGGAAAAATTCTGAGATGTCTGCAAAGATCCCCACCCCTGTTGAACATACCCTGCATAATATCCTGTTCTGGAGTGTGGGAAGGGCTTTTGAATATTATGGGATATCACTCACAAATTAGGTATTTTGTATCTATAATCGAGGTTTCTACTGACTTAAAGTAGAATTTCTGATTAGCCACCTGAATGGACCCAACATAATCAGGCAAGACTTAAAAGAAACAGACACTCTTCTGCTAGCCTAGAAGAAGCAAACTAACATGTTTCCAAGATGGTCACATGGCCAGGAAGAATGGGTAACCTATAAGAGCTGACAATGTCTCCCAACTGATGACCTATACTATGAAGGGCACCTTAGTTGTATAACTGCAAGAAACTGAGTTAATCCAACAATGAATGAGCTTTCCCCAGTGAGATCATGGTCTTAGGCAATAACATTATTTCAGTCATGGGAGACCCTAACCCGAGAATTTTAACCCATAGAATTGTGTTACAATTAAGGTATATATTGTGTTCACTTAATTGTGACAAAATATAAATACATAAAACGTACCATTTTAACCATTTTAAGTGTATAGCTCAGCGGTATTAAATATATTCACACTGTTGGGAATCACCATTATGCATTTCAAGAAACTTTTAATCATCTCATACTGCCACCTCTATGCTGAATAAACAGTAACTCCCCATTATTCCCTTCACCCAACCCCCAGTAATCATTATTCTACTTTCTGTCTCTCTGAATTTAACAATGTAGGCACTTCATATAAGTGGAATTATGTAATATTTGTCCTTTTGTGTCTGACTTATTTCACTTAGCATAATGCCTTCACAGTTTGTCCATGCTGTAGCATATGTCAGAGTTTCATCTTTATAAGGCTGGATAATATTTCATTATATGAGTATATCACATCTTGTTTATCCACTCATTTGTTAATAGACATGTGGATTCTTTCTACCTTTGGGCTATTGTGAATAACGTTGTTTTCAACATTGATATACAAATATCTGTTTGCTTTCATATCTTTTGGGTATATGTCCAGAACTGGAATTGCTGGATCACATACTATTTCTATGTTTAATTTTTGAGTTTTCTATGTTTAATTGTTTTCCATAGTAGGTGCATCATTTTATATTCCCACCAGCAATGCATAAGAGTCCTAATTTCTCCACATTCTGGCCAACAGTGGTTTCTCTCCTTTTTTGTTTTTGTTATTCTTTTTTCAGTAATAGTAATCCTAATGAGTGTAAAGTATAATCTCATTATAGTTTTGATTTGCATTTCCTAATGACTACTGATGTTGAACATCTTTTCATGTACTTATTGGCCATTTATATATCTTCCTTGATATAATGTCTATCCAAATCCTTTACCCATTTTGAAATTAAGTTATTTTCTTATTCTTGTGGTGTAGGTGCTTCTTATATACTCTGAATGTTAATCCCCCAGCAGATTTAAGATTTGCATTTTTTTTTCTCATTTTGTGGGTTTCCCTCATACTCTCTTGATAATGTCCTTTGCTGCAAAAAGTTTTAAATTTTGGTGTAGTCCAATTTATCTGTTTTTTTCCTTTGTTGCCTGTCTTTTTGGTCATATCCAAGGAATCATTTCCAAATCTGATGTCATGAAGATTTTCTCTTATGGTTCTTCTGTTTCATCTAATAGTTTTATAGTTTTAGCTCTTACATTGAGGTTCTTTGATCCACTTTTTGTATATGATATAGGTAAGGGTCCAACTTCATTATTTTTAAAAATATTGTATTTATTTGAGAGAAAGAGAGATAGAGAGAGAGTACACAGGAGAGGGAGGAGGGTCAGAGGAAGAAGCTGACTCCCCACCGAGCAGGAAGCCTCATGCAGGACTTGATCCCAGAACTCTGGGATCATGACCTAAGCTAAAGGCAGATGCTTTTACCAAATGCTTAACCAATTGAGCCACCTAGGTGCCCTCAACTACATTATTTTGAATGTGTGTATATCTAGTTTCCTCAACACCGTTTGCTAAGAAGACTGCCCTGTCCCCATTGAATGTCCTTGGCAACCTTGTAAAAAATCATTTGACAAAATACATGAAGATTTATTTCTATTCTGTTCATTGGTCTAAATGTCTATCTTTATGCTAGTACCATATAATTTGGATTTCTAGGCTTTGTAGTAAGTTTCGAAATTAGGAAGTATAATACCTCTACCTTTGTTCTTTTTCAAGATTATTTTGGATTTGGGGTTCCCTTGAGATTCCATGCATTTTAGGATGGGTTTTTCTACCTATTTTTGCAAAAATCATCATTGAGGTTTTAATAGGTATAATATTGAACCCGTACATAGCTTTGAGAAGTATCAACATTTAACAGCATTATATCTTTCAATCCATGAGCACAGTATATCTTTTCATTTATTTGTGTCTTATTTAATTTCTTTCAGCAGCATTTTGTAGTTAGCAGTGTACAAATCTTTTGCTTCCTTGGTTAAGTTAATTCCTAAGTATTTTATTCTTCTTCACACTATTGTAAATGAAATAATTTTTAAAGTTTTCTTTTCAGGTTGCCCATTGTTAATATGTAAAAACAAATGATTTTGTTCATTTTGTATCCTGCAACCTGTTGAATTTATGATGTCTTCTGGTTTTTCTACACATAAGATCATGTTACGTGGGAACAGAGATTATTTTATTTCTTTGTTTCTAATTTAGATGCTTTTATTTCTTTTTCTTGATTCATTGCTCTGGCTAAGACTTCTAATACTATGCTGAAAAAAGTATCAAAGAATGGACATCTTTGTCTTTTTTTTTACCTTAGAGGAAAAACTTTCAGCCTTTCATATTGAGTATGATGTTAGCTGTGAGTTTTTCACATATGACAATGTTGATTACTTTAATCTGTCAAGTTTGTGGTAATTTGTATACAGAAATATAAAACTGATATAATAAAGAAGAAAACACTATTAAAATAAACTAAAACATAGAGCTGGAGACTGTGTGTCTATTATCTCTTGTTTAGAAAATCAAAAGAAAAATTTAGATTAAGTGATGTCACAAAATACTAAGTTTATCAAGGGAAATAAATTTACTTTTACATATAAGGATCAACTTCCTCTTGGTACTCAGTAGAACATGTAAGTGCAGCCTAAGTATTATGCTTTCCAAGTAGGTCAGTTTAGATAAAATATCTTACAATAGTATAATGCTATCATCTTGGCCATTCTACTCAGCATCTCTACCTAGAAGGTAGGAAAAGGATGTCCTCACTCTTGGAACACTATGTATGTTGGGCTGGGTTTGACCATATAGACAGTTATTTTTAACAATTTCCTGTTTTTCCTATCTCTCAAAGAGGTTAGTTGGATAGGACAGAGTTTAACAGCATAATGTCTACATACTCACACATATATATCAGTCTCCCTGTGAAAATACAAAATGTATTACAAGTGCATAGACAGGCTTAAGAATGGATTTATGCTTGCACATTCTCTCTTTCTCTCTCCTTTGTCTCTTGATTTAACACTTCATCTTCTTCCTAGTCATCCATCAGAAGATTTATGTCATGCTATTGGTCTGTTGAAGATTCCTTCTTTATCAAGATCTGATGAGGATCCAGGAAGTAATTTTTTTTTCTTCTCACTAATAAATATAATGTGTTCTCTCTCTCTCTCTTTTTTTAAAGATTTTATTTATTTGTTCATGAGAGACATAGAGAGAGGCAGAGACAGAGGCAGAGGGAGAAGCAGGCTCCATGCAGGGAGCCCGGTGTGGGACTGGATCCCAGAACCCCGGGATCACGCCCTGGGCTGAAGGCAGACGCTCAACCACTGAGCCACCCAGGGGTCCCTATAATGGGCTTTTTGGAAAAGGACAACCATTTGACTACATATATATGGAATAGAGGAAAAGTGTTATGATGACTCAGGAAAAATATAACTACAATATAAGATTTATCAACTAAATCCTAGGCTTTCTTTCTTGTCTTGTTTATTACACCTGCTTTTTAAAATTTATAGTCTTTAATGTCTGAAGCCACAGCCTTTTGTCTCTAACCTCATCACCCTTAAGAACAAGGACCCTGGACCCTGATTCTGGCCTCAGATCTTGGATACATTATGTATTATTTTTTGTTTTTTTTTTTTTTAAACTTTGTATGAGTTCCTTAACCTATCTGCCACTCTCAGTCATGTGAGATTTCAAATTGAATCTAGAATCTCTGCTTTCGAATATCCATATCAACAAATTTAACTAAGTCCTACATTTTATGCCTTTTAATCTGATCCAACATCCATAAGGATCTATTCCCATATCTGTTCCCTAAGTTTATGACAATACAAATTGGCAAAATTTTCAACTACTTCGGTATGGTTTCTACTTACACCTAGGTTATTTTTTTAATTTATTTTTATTTATTTATTTATTTATTTTACCTTACTCTCTGGAGTAAGAGTCTGATTTTAGGTCTGGAAACAATGGGACGTTATGGAGCATGTTTTGAAAAGGATTACCAATCCCCTGTAATTCAAGGACTTCAAGAAAAGCCATTATAGATTCCTTAGGTAGGAGATTAACTTTTTCAGATAAGTGAGGAAAAGGTGTTTCTATAGGCAAAGGAGGTTCAGAAGTACTTAGGAATCAAGTTGCTCAGCTCTATTAGAATCTGGTCTGTATAATCCCACCCATATTTTCAGATAAAGCCTCCTTGCTATAGAGTGTCCTAACTTTAACATAAGAGATCTTGTGAAGTTGTAAATTTAATTAAGTTTTAATTTAGCCAAAAACAGTTTAGACTTCGGTTTTAGACTTGGTTTTCAGAAATCCCAGTCCTGTAGCTATAGGACATAAAGGTTCATTTCAGGGCAGATATAGATAGAAGTAGTTTCTTATCTTATCCTTGACTGGGAAGTACAAATCCTGAACCCATTGTTCACTTTCTGGGCAAGGTCTTCTGGTACACTTAGAAGCCACGAACCAAACTTACCATCCTTCCTTATGTTTGTATAATATCCTGTGGCAAAAATTACCCAGTCACCCAAAACCATTCCTTCTATAGACATTTGATTACAGGTGTTTACAGGTGATATTTTAAGTAATGTTTTTGCCATGTATTAACCATGTGTACATTACCACTGTTCCTCGGGTCACTAAAGTCTTGAAATATAAGACCATCGAGTAACAAATTCCAGGTAGCCCAGAGGCATTGCAGTGTACCCTTTCAAAAGGTTCTGTTCCCCTAGAGCCTTTCTGGAATGAATTCTTCTATAATTTAAGGTTCAGTCAGAGTAGAACAACAGTTGAGAGTGGTATCATAACAGACCAATTGTAGGGAATACACTGTGTGCGATTATGGGCGCTAAGGAAGGTGCTGACTCTGTATCTTAGAAGAGCATGAAATCACTGTAGGGTGCGTCGAGAAGAAACACGAGGCCAAACTGGAGCCCACCGCGCTACCCACCCCCTACCCCCACCCCGGCCTCCCGTCTTAATGGTGCAGCTAGGTGCAAAAGAACCGGATGCTCCTTATCTGGCGCACAATTTGAAGAAAGTAAGAAGTGGATACAGGGGGATTCAGAGTGTCTGCAGTCCCACCCGCTGCCCCCCCCCCATTATCGGTAAGACCGAAGGTCAGCCACAGGGTGCGCGGGCTGCCGGGTGCCTGCCCTCTCCACCGCTGCCTCTTCTCCTGGCTTGCAAATCACACACGAATCTCCCTCTCCTGTGGCAAAACCTAAATTGAAAAGGAAAACAAGGAAAGTTCTTCCACTTAATTAAGTGGATGACGTGCAAAGCAGGTAGATATTATTATGAGAAGCTACAGAATTCAGCAATTCTTTGAACAGTTTGGGCAGCCCGGGGGGCCCAGGGCTGACTCCGGGTCCTGGGATCGAGTTTCCTGTCGGGCTCACTTCAGGGAACCTGCTTCTCCCTCTGCCTGTGTCTCTGTCTGTCTCTAATAAATAAATAAAATCTTAAAAAAAATTCTTTGAACAGTTTGGAAATCAATGATATTCCATCCTAATTATTTTATTTTGACCCATTATCTCAGCCCTTAGGTCTTCAGTTTGTAGAGTTATATTGCATTTTGACCTGTTGCTTAAAACTGCTAAAAATCCATACGTTATGTGTGAGTTTAATTTCCATTAAATTTGTTATTATTTCTCTAGGTCAGTTTCCATAGTGCCTGGATTTGATAGCATGTTTGTTTGAATATCATACATCCCAAATGCCAGGAAAGTGTGAAAAAGAGGAGATATAAGTAAAAATCAAAGTGTGGACTATATGATTTACTGACAGTTTCACTTATATCAATTTAGTTCCAAAATTAGGGCTTTTCATCACTAGTGCTCCATGACTCAATCCCATAATAACTAACAGCTCATGAAGTCTGACAAATTTTTTTTTGGGGGGGGGGTTCCATAATTTTGCAAAATCTGAAAGTTCCATCATTGGAAGAGGTTCTTTTTTTTTTTTTTTGAAGAAGTTCTTGAAAGAGAAAATATGTATTATCTAATACCAGTATATATTTGACATAAAAATTGACATTTAAGAACTTGCTCTGCTAGTATAATTTGTATGGAAATAAACAGAATGGGAAGAAATCAGAG
This sequence comes from Vulpes lagopus, assembly GCF_018345385.1. Taxonomy (NCBI): domain Eukaryota; kingdom Metazoa; phylum Chordata; class Mammalia; order Carnivora; family Canidae; genus Vulpes; species Vulpes lagopus. The sequence goes on along the minus strand of NC_054826.1, from coordinate 133,868,508 downwards.
AGGGAGACAAACCATGAGAGACTTTTCACTATAGAAAATGAAGTGAGGGTTGCTGGAGAGGAGGTGGGTGGGGTAAATTGGGTGATGGACATTAAGAAGGACACTTGATATGATGAGCACTGAATGTTATGTGCAACTGATGTGTTATTGAACTCTACATCTGAAACTAATGATGTACTATATGTTGGCTAATGGAATTTAACTTAAAAAAGAAATAACAAATAGTATTGTAGCAGGGAACATTCTGTCTTTAATCTCATTTAGCATGAAAGCTGTTTTAAAGGAAGTCATATCTTGTCCCAATTGTTGTCAGCAGTTCCTGCCAGTACTACATATCCAGTATTCTGCATGAGTTTATTTAATGCAAGAACTATGATGTTGCTGACTGTAAAATGCTAATTAATTTTTTATAGCATATCCAACCAGCCATTTAAAAAATCTCTATGCTGATCTAAAGGGTTTAAGGCCTCTATGTATCTTAACTTGTATTCTACGTAATTTCACCTATGTGATAATTAGTTATTACCACAGAATTAGCAAAGAGACTGAAATACTATGCTGAAAAAGAAGTTATTGATTCTAGTTATTTATTTCTATGTTTAGAAAAGTAAGTCAGAATCATTACATACATTTATTTATTTTTAAAGATTTTATTTATTTATTCACAAGAAACACACAGAGTGAGAGAGAGAGAGGCAGAGACACAGGCAGAGGGAGAAGCCACGCAGGGAGCCCATGTGGGACTCGATCCCAAGACTCCAGGATCACACCCTGGGCCAAAGGCAGACAGACGCCCAACTACTGAGTCACCCAGGCAACCCTACATACATTTCAATAAGACCCTATCCCATAGCCAAATCTTCAATATCTTTCAAGAGTAAGAATTTTAAAATTCTAAAGAGCATCCTATCAGAATAGTCATTTTCAGTGCTTTTTAAAATAATTTTTTAAAAATTCTTTAAAGTCTTTCTTCCATCTTTTTATTTCCATTAGAGTTATTTTCCTTTTTCTTTTAGATTCTTTTTTTCCGTGGTATGCTAACTTGCATTCATTTTTTTCTTCTGTTTTCTTATATAATTTTTACTTCAATTGTCAAAACACATTAAATATTATTCTCCACCTCTCTTCATTCTTATTTAACTCCAGGTAGAAATGAACATTCCCTTCTTTGTTCTCTACTGTGCATACATTTCTATGACAGGCTCTATAGTAATTTATTCCTCTTATTTCTTTACAAGTCTGTCACCTCCACTATCCTAAAAGCGCTCTGGAGTCAGAGACTATGTTTTACTTTAAATCCCCAATGTCAAGCACATGATCAGTAAAGCAGGCGGTGACTGAAGGATGGATCAGTGGATGAGTGAATAATAAAATCAAAGTACCTTAGGAATCAGAGACTGTTTTTCTCAATGCAGGAATAGTGTCATCAAAGATGTATTTGAGCATCCATGAAGCAGAGTACAGCAATGTCTGCACAATGATTGGGAATAAAGTGCAAGAGAATGATGGCTCTGTGTGATCAATGCTTTAGGTGTCCTGGTATTGGTGCAACTGTTCATATTCTGTGTGAATGTGAAACAGAGGAACAGACATCACCTTGAATAAGCAGCACGTTTTTGTAGGGTTGATTTAATATTTATCTCCTGAAGCTGTTCCCTTCTGTTCACTGGGAATGAGCCATCTTCTCTATGAGTTAAGGAAAAAAAAATCATACAAAAGTTTAAGAATCACTGCTCTATGGTTTAAAACCAACCATAAGTTAAAATATAAATAAACTGTACATGAGACCAATTTAAAAACATATTGCCCATGATTCATTGTCTGGCTTCTCCTCCCAAGGCTGACGGATGTTTATATCGAAGTGGGGAAGAATGGACATGTGCTCACATAGTACTTTCTGGTCTTTCCAGGCTCCTGGTGAGACCTTCAGGCATATACATAGTAAGAGTATGCATGTAAAGGCTTTTCCCAATTACTTCCTAGAATAGCCATGGCTGCAAATGTTTGGGCCATTTTTTGTTTCTCTTTTAATATGTGGCTAAATTGAGAAATATGTTAAGAAGGGCTTCTTTTCTTCATTCACTCATCAGTATTGTAAAGCAGTTTTTGTCTCAGCTGCCTATTGTAGCAAACAAAATTTCTTAAATTCATTTTTCTTAATTTTATTGCTATCTTTCTATTGGTGATTCTCACTATCGCTTGAAAAATCCAAGGACTTTATGTTGTATCTCTTGGAGGTGGATTAAGCCAACCAAAAATGTATACATTGTTTTGTAACTAAGAAATACATCTAAAATTAAAATTGACTTGGGTAGAGAAAGAATGTCTCCAAGAGGCCTTGTGGTTTTCATTATGCAAAGGGAGGATGAAATTGGTATTTTGATTTTAAATAGGATACACACACACAAACACAATGTGATTTGCAATTTCATCCTTTTCCTGAGAATGGTTCAAATTTCTAATATGAAAGAGGCATTAAGAAGTATTTTTTAAAAAACCCTCACATATAAAAATAAATATATGATTCTTGACCTAATCACCCTCAATAATTTCAGACTTGATTTATCTTATTGCTTGCTACTTGATTTTGTGCATATGAATAAATGATTTAATATGGGGGCCAGTGTGAATTCCTCAAATTGTTTCCATAGACAAATGTATCTAATGCAAAATCTTTTTGGCACAAAGCCCATCTAGGCAAAGGCTAAGTTAAATCTATTTTAAGGAGAATTCTGGTCTACAGAGACTTTATTACATTGAAGTTACTATGCATTTTTAATTAAAAATAATTTTCAAATTTTTATGATATCCGTAGGGTGCTATAAAACCAGGATTTGTAATCACCAAGATAGACACTTTACCATATGGTTTCACATAGTATTATGGCTTTGTAAGTAACAGTTTTAGCTTTAAATATATGTTTGTCAAATATGCTGAAGGGACATTATGTGCTTTTTGCGGGTTTAAAGAAAGGAAAACCATGTTAATTCAACACTTTTTACATATCTATATCTGTTTCTTGTAATCCCTGATCCTCATTAATGGAATGCCCCGAGGGGCACTTAAAAGCAACTAAGCATCAGTTGAAAATGCATTATGACTTTATTTTCTTCCCAGAAAAAAAAAAAGTCTCGATCCATTTCCATCCTTATAAATTATAAAGTGCTGCTGCCCTTCGCCGAGGTTTTAACGGCACTGAGGCAGAGTTCTCGGCTTGTCAGGTATTAATAATGGCTCTGCCTGTCTGCCCTTCAGCTGAGACATTAAACTGAGGTCTCATCTGCTTGCCTCTAGTGGCTGCTCAGGTGGAGTTAAAGATCACATCAAGCTTTTCTGAAAGAAGCTGGGGCAACCTCAGAGCCTTGACCTTCATTTTCAAAACATGTAATACACAAGGCTGGGGGTAAGTTATTGCTTCATATCGGAGGCTGCCAACTTGATTTTCATGGGCTGAGGAATCCTCAGAATCAAAACAATGAGTTTGAATTTTATTTTAGACTATTTTGAAATTATGAAAGAATGCGATTTCTTTTCATTCTATTTTCCAATGCCGTAAGGGGAATAGGCAGATTGGTAATTTGATGAGGAACAGCTCTTCCGTTATAGCTAAATTTTAGATGTGTACAAAAATGCTCTTAGAGAACCCATTACCTAAGTAACATAGACTTTGTAGGGAGGAGGCAGAAAAGACCCCATTGGTTAGAGACCAGGTGTATATTTCATAAACCACATTAAACCAGAAGCCTTAGAAGCAGGCGAAATGGTCCAATATCCAAAGGAACGTTCCCATGTCATTTCGCATGAATTTTGATTATTTCTATACTACTTGAAACAAGCAAATGTACTCACTTAAATTTTACTTGAGTATGTAGTAGTATCCATTATAAAAGTAACTGATGGAAACAACCCAAATTTCTATCAAGGGACAATAACAACAACAACAAAAATAATAAACCAAATGTGGTATACACATTGTATATGTGGTCATACAATGGAGTATTGTTCAGCCATAAAAAATGATTACAGATACATGCTATCAGGTAGATAAACCTTAAAGACTTTAATACTAAATGAAAGAAGCCAGACACAAAAGGCCAGAGAGTAGATGATTCCCTTTAAAGACATACCCAGAATAGGCAAATCTAGAAAGCAGAAAGCAGCTTCATGGCAGTCCGGGGCAGGGGGCAAAGGAGCATGAGGAATGATTGCTTAATGGGCCTGCATGCTGAGGCTGGTGTGGAACTAGGCAGTGGTGCTGGTTGCACAACATTGTGAAGGCTAAATGGCATTAAACCATATGTTTAAAATGGTTAAAATAGTAAATTTCGTGTTATGCGTATTTCACCACAATAAATAAAGGGTGTTAACATAGGGTCAAAAAAATAACTGGAATCGACAATTTGCATTTGAAAATTAGAGTGAAAGAGGAATTACCAAAATAACTCAAAGCACACTCACTTGGATTACATGAAGAGTATTTCACCCTCCCAGAATATAAATTAGATTTAATTTTCTTGACCACTGAAAGTGAGAAACTAAATGCTATTGCATGATTGTATGACATGAAACAAAAATGGAAGTGATCACCAACTCTATCTTACCTGCAACTTCAATAAATACCTTGAAAACAGGTGCCTTTCCATTTCATGCTCTCCTCACCTCCCGCCCGGCCATGTCCAACAAAGTTCTCACCACATGTTGTTCGAGCGAGGAATGTTAAAGGTACAGGAAGGAATGAAAGGGAGACACTACCATTTTAAAAAGAACAACTCTATCATTTTAAAGAGGCCTCTTTTAAATACAACTCCAAAGGCATGGAATCATAAAATCAAAGAAAGATAGATTTCTCCAAATACTCATGATCTCAGAAAGACATACCATCAGACTCTTTGAGGTATCTCAAGAGAAATACTTCACTGATCTATATCAAGTAATATACTACATTTTGCTTTGTCACCCAGTACAGCAAGAAATATAAAACATTGTTTTCAACTTGATAGAACAACACGTTTCAGAAGCCACTGAAGGAAAGTGTGTATGTTTTAAGAATTTCTTCCTTAATACCATTGTCCCTACCGTGGCTTCATAAAGAAGTCAACCAGCTTAAATTTATGACTCATGTAGCCTTCCAGGCCACTTCATTAAACTCTGTTACACGATCACCATGCAAGAGATGGATCCCACTGGAACTTTGGACATGAAAGGAATGAAAAGTTGGTTGAAATAATTCAAAGACAGTAGACATAGGAGGAGGACAGAAAGATATAAAAGCTGTCATGTCTGGTTGTCTCTAGATGTCTGTGCAACATTTGATTTGGAAGCTATGAATTGCATTGAATTCGTCTAGCTTCTGTGTTAAAATTTTATAATCATATGACCAGTAACATGTTTTCTCTTCTCCAAGGACCAGACCTGGGTGATTCTGAGCAGAAAGAAGGAAATAATTACCAAACATTTTTAGAATGATTTCCTCAAGGGGAAGGAGTAGGGAAAGGATATGAGAAGACCACCTCTGTAAAACTTGGACTTAGCTTCCGGAATTGAAGTGATAACTTTGACAGCCAGGTAGCTATTTCCAGTACATCACAGCTCTCCATAAAACTCCCTGTGTAACTGTTCAAGGTGAGAGGCTGAATAAAAATCTATGATAAAAAATAAAGCTAGACGAAGGGAAAAAAACTCTCTGTACAAACGCATTTTAAGTACACTTATTAGGGTAAAGTAATTTTTACTGTAAATATTTCATGCTGAGTCAGATTTTTCCAATATATGATCTCCTACCTGGAAATAAATTAGAAATTTTTGAAGGCTGCATGAATATGTTCAAGCCACTGGCAGAAAAATGTGCTAATGGTGCTTTAAGAGACTGAATAACTGGCAATTTTCACAAATGCTTAATTCAGGCTGGGTGTACAAAGTGCCAACTCCATCCAGTCAATGCAATCATCAGGTAAAAAGAAAAAAAATCAATTACATTTATTAAAAACATTTTAAAAGTTGAAATTGATTACCTTGGCATCACATAACCAAATGTATTAGCAAACCGATGAAATTCCCTGTTTTCCCTATTTTCAAAAACGTTGGATGTATAATATGTTACCCATGTTTACACAAATACAAAAATATAAATACGTACATCTAAAATAGTATGATGAAAATCACCCAAAAGTCATATGGAAATGTGGAAACTGTGGTAAAACAAAGTTAATTAATAAATTAATAAGGAGCATAGTTACTTTTCTAGAATGCCGTTAGCACAAGGGAATGACGTAAGATGCTAGGCACTTCCTTATTCTCTTTGAATATATGATAGCAAATGTAATAGCCAGTGTGTATTGATTAACTATAAGTGTACTGCCTCACTTAATCTTTAAAACAGGCCAAAGCACAGAGACATCAGTCGTCTTGCTGGAAGTCAGGGAATCTAGCAATGTCAGAACATGGATTTGAACCTGCGCTGTCTGAAGTCTGAACCTGTGCTCTGAGCTTTTATTCCACCCCTATGAGATAGTTCTAAAAATACGAAGCTAGATGTGTAAAGAATTTGCAATACATTTAACCCAAGTTCCTAACTGACTCAAGTGATGGGGCTGATTACTAAAAAAAAATCACACTTTTTGTCTTTTCCACAACCTCCCCTAAAAATTTATAAACTTAAACATACGATATATGTGATCAGGGTTCAAAGTTTTATTGGTTGAGGATATTTAAAATGAGGCCTCAGTCTCAGACAAGTCAGGGGCCCCTTTCTAATCAAATCCCAAAATGAAGATAGAAACATTTCATTTCTTTTCAAAGTGTTCAATGAGAACACAGTGTCTTTGTGGTGCTGGCCTCAAACCGGTACCCACAGATCACCTCACGCTGAGCGGGCAAGAAGCGGTGTGAGAAACGCAGGCTTGAAAAGGAATAAACCCATCCTGCTCCCCAGGATGCATGAATGTCATCTGATATTAAATTGATGCCAGATCCTCTTTCTTTCTACTTCTTCATTTTTTTTCACCTTCTCCATTGCTTCATTATCCTCCAATCCAGGAGGAGCCAGGACACAACAGCCGTTAAATGTCTGAGGTCTATATGTTGAAGACTAATAAAACTGGGGGAGAATTGGTTGTTGAAATAAAAAATCTAAGTGTTATTCTTGATTTCACCACCTCTATCTTGCTTTGATTCCTTGGGAAATCTTTGAATCTCTCCAAGACTCTTTCTTTCTTTGGAAAATGACAGTAATTGTACCCACTCTGAGTTTATGTGAGAATCTAATGAGATAATGTGTGAGGAAATGCTTTGTGGATTGTCCAAGCTGCTCTTTTGGTGAAAAGGTTTGGTGACAACAAATCCCTTCTAAATACGATCATAAATCCAAAAAGCCAGGAAAGCCTTGAAAAATAGTGTATTTTGATTTTCTTGATCTTATTACCAGTCTAAGAAAGTTGTGAACCCAAGTGAGAAGCATGAAAGAGACAGACACAGAGGTCAGGGTTAGGGTCTAGCCTTGGGAGGACCAGGCCTGAACCAAAAGGAGGAAGGTTAGTGAGGATGGAATATCCCATGATCGCTGACTCAGCAGGCCTGGGTGGCATGCTGGGATACCTTACATAGATAGAAATGTCATTTTTCCATTTCTTTAAAGGTTCTGAATTTCTGACACTTCAGATATGAACATATTTAATTATGCATTTCAAAGGTAAATTTGAATGTTTTGAGTAGGTTAGTCATTCTTTTTTTTTTAAGATTTATTTATTTATTCATTCATGAGAGACACAGAGTGGGGGGATGGGGCAGAGACACAGGCAGAGGGAGAAGTAGGCTCCATGCAGGGAGCCGGACATGGGACTCGATCCCGGGTCTCCAGGATCAGGCCCTGGGCTGAAGGCAGCGCTAAGCCTCTGAGCCACCCAGGCTGCCCGGTTAGTCATTCTTACAATTTTTATCTATTATGAATGCACTAAAAACTATCTCTTCTATAGCAATTTTCAAATGAGTTACTATATTTCTACAAGTACATACACAAATTTCTCAAATACACAATCATTGTATTAACATTAAAAAAATATTTAAAAAATCAGAATGTTTCATCGATGACTTGTCAAATTTCTCCATGAATTTTTTTTTCTTCAATGGCCTGTATACCACCAAAACATACATGTGTAAGAACATGAGGAAACAGTAAGACTAGTTCATCCACAAATTCATCTAGCAACCATACTAACCATTCCTCTAAGAACTGTGACTAAGAAAAATCAGAAAAAGTTCTAACTTTCAAAAGGTTTAAATGTGAGTATTCATTTCACTCCTAACAATAAGTAAAGGTCTGGCCACTATTTTATTAGAAAGGGAAGACATAATGCCTATGACATAGATTTAAGAAAGGAACAAAATGAGGAAAATATATAGCAGTTAAACAAAGCACAGGAGAATTGGAGCTGTGATTCCATATTTCATTTTCAAAAAGAGAAGACCGAATATCCTTTCAAGTTTTGTTCCCCTAGGGTCTCCAAAATAGGACACTGTATTGAAATCAGCAGGTCATGCACAAGAAGACGGTTTAACTGCTAATTAACACTAGATGATATACTGAGAATTACATGCTAATTAATTCTCCGTAGGTCTAAATGCCCTTTCTTCTATGTCATTTTCAATGAACATATTAATATGAAGACTAAGGTAGCATGTCTGTCACATGAATTAGTAATCAATGAAAATTGTGTGTCAAAAAATTAGACATATTAGGAATTTTTTTTATAGAGATGGCCAAAATGTAGAAAATTGCTCACTGGTAAAAAGTTCACAGACATTAATATAAATGATAGTGTGGATATTTTGTAAAACATAAACGCATAATCATAAGAAAAAGGAATGAAAGTGAGAAAGGGATTGAAAATCTAAATGATCCCTTTTTGTAAACCTTTAATTAAAACAGAGTTGGACAGTATACAGCCAGAGCATTGTGTCAGTGTGTCAGTGTGACCCAACTATGCCTCTGTGAGTGGTTTCATGAAATCCCTTTAAGAGTGCTTCCTACAGTAGCCCCTTTCAGCCGCCCCCAGGGTTGAAGACATGGGTGAGGCTAAGTGGCCTGTTGGAAGAACATGTTTTCCTCTGGGGTAAGTAAAGGATGTCCAGGTAAGTTGGGTTTTGGGGAGTAGCCAAAGGTTGAGTAGTTTCAGTATATATTCCTTCCAGAAAGCTCAGTATTTTTAATTGTGGTCACCATGTCTCGCTGGTTTGCTGATACCCTCCACCACTGCTTCCTCTGTATTCTTCTGAGGGTAAAGAGGTTCACCTGTTTAAGAATCTCCCCACCACAAATAAACACTATCAAACAGATTTTAAAACCTCTGTGGTCGATCCTTTTGTAAAAGGCCTCACTATCCATCGGTCTTTAGATGCGATTTGTCTACTTATTTATTTATTGCTTTCATACATTATTCTATTTGGTCTCCAACATTTAAAAAATACCTAAATATTTTACAATCATTAAAGCCGGCTGGAGAGCTTTAAAAAAAATGTTGTTGCAAGAGAGTTTCTAGTGAAAGGCTCCCTTTTGGTGATGTAAGGTTGAAATGTGACTGAATATAACAATTATAATTTTTCACTTGCAAAATAATTCATCTCTTGAGTAAACATTAGCTGTGCATACATTTTTTAATAAGGAGAAAATATGCATAGCAACTCAGAAATGATAATGTGCACCCAATAATGCATATCACACAAGGGAATGTGATTGTTTTGCTCTGTATTGACAAGTTTTTTTTTTTTTTAATAGCAATTTAATTTAGAAAGGTCAAATTAAATCTCCACAAATGAACATACATTTTATTTTAACTAACAGAATTGGTACATATTCAAAATCAAAGTGATTTTCATTGGTAATATTTATAAAAATCATCAAGGTACATAATGATAGAAGGCCTTTGAAGGTTGAAAGAGCAAAGTTTTATGACTAACACTGCAATGTAATTGTTTTGTGATATTGCATAAGTTTCTAAACTTCTGTCCTTAAGATTCCACATATGCAAAATAGACATAATAATACTTGCTATAATACAGTGGTCTTGTGAGAATTAAGTAAGAAAATGTAAGTCAATTATCCAGCATATTGCCTGGCATGTAGAAGACAACAAAGGTTAGAAAATAGTGATTATGATAAAAATAAGTGTATTTTTTTCTTTGGTCAATGGTCCCATATATTTAATTCCACATTAGGTTTGACCCAGGGGTAACTGATACCATTACAGAAAATCAATAAATAAATAACACTAACATGCAAGGCCAGTGCCATGAAAAGAATCACAGGTCCTAGTCAGTAGCTGTGAAATCTCAATCAGTGTTTAATTAGTCATGGCTAAGAAATCTTAGTTTAGTCCTGGTGTGTCAATAAAAGTCTACATCTTTGGGTGTTTGTTCCCATCGAGAAAGGAAATGGATAATAGTTAAATGCATATGCATAGGTTTTTTGGGCCAAACTGTAGATTCTAGTCCTAGCTTTAACATCAATATCTGTATAACCTGGAGCAAATCACCCATCTCTCTGTCTCTCAGTTTCCTTAGTGATAATAAAGGTAGTGTATGCTTCATAGGATTTTTGAGGGTATTAAATTAATAGGATTTTTGAGGGTAATAAACATTTAGAATAGTATCTGGCATGAAGTAAGAAGTTGATTTATTATTATCTATAAAATAAAGGTAAGCTGTAGGTATCAAAAGTTTCCTCTAGCTCTGAGCTTCTATAATCACATGCTTTGAATTGTATTCTCACTCTTACCCACTAACATGAATTTTCCTGAATCTGAGAGCCCTCTTATCATTTTATTTCCTTTCACATTATTCTCTTTCTAAACCTGAGGATAAGTATTAGACATAACTGGTCTCCCAATTTCTATCTTAACATACATATTGTAGAACTAAATATGTATATGCCATTCCTGAAAATTGCCATGATTTATGTATAATCAGCCTATTGTTTTTAAAGCATCAGTTCTACTACCACAAAATTTAAATATACCTCTACCAGCAAAATAGAATAGTACATTATTTCATTCTCCTCTCTGTGACATTGAACGAACTAACATGGAATCAAGAGAAGGTGTACTAGCTGTTTCAGGAAATTTAATAGCTCCTTAGTGTATCCAAATGCCCCTTACATTTGCTATATTCCCATGCATATAAACTTTTCCCTAAAATTTTATCTTGACAAAGTTTTCTTTTAGTCTTAGCAACCTATTTCACCATTGAATAGGAGATTTGTGCATTGCAGGGAATAGAGGATATCTCAGAGAAATCTGGGGACAGGTATGAAACAAAGGAGTGATATTTGGAAGAACTTGCTAGTAGCATAGTGTCAGCAATGGTGACTATGAATTTAATAAACGCATTAAGCTTTTTCCTAATAGTGATTGATCAAGTCATGCTGTTTTCTATATTCCATATTAGAAGCCATTGGCATCAAGATTCTCCGTGTGTTTTGTACTCCTTTCCACTCACTTCATCCATTCTGATAAGACTTGTCATCCGATTTTCTTGCAATTTGCCCTCCTTGGTGGCCCATTTCTCATCTTTTGCCCAAATATATTTTGACATATGTCAGGTTATATCATTCATTATCACCACAGCAAAGGTCTCACTCCATGCCCCTATGAAACCTTCATTAAATAGTTTGGAAAAGGTAAAGCAAAAAAATGATGGAGGCTTTCACTTTATGAATCATAGATTACACAGCCACGTGTACACATGATGCTAATTATATGTCCAGTATGTCCTTTCTTATATATTTCAGTATCTTACCTGCATATGTGCTAAGAAATATAAAAAGTTTTAAAGCTTACATTCCTTTTTACATTTATATGTACTCTCTCCTAAAGTTACACTAACACAAGAGTAAAGGCAAAATTAAATTATAAACATATAAATCTATCCACAGGGGGAAACGAGTGAGTAGAGGAAAAAAACAAAACAAAACAAAACAGTGGATAAAGTATTTAAAGACATGTTCACAGGTTAGAAAGCAGATGGAGGAATGGAAAATGCCTCATGATAGAGGAGGAAGCTGCAGTATAATTACCCATAGAGGAATGTAACTGTGAGAAAAGAATCAACTTGCAGCTAGAACCCCAGTAAGGCAAGAAATAGTTATGAAGCTCAGAACAGAAAGCTGATAAAAAATGTAGGTAGAGTCAGGTAATTAATACACCTACCTATGCCTCACCTCTCAAAATATACATATGCAACACAGTGTTTTGTTCCTGGAAAGAAAAATTACACTGACTTTTTGGTCTCAAGGCTTCCAGGCTCAGTAGAGCATTGAGGTACGGGGCCGAAAGGAAAATACATAAAGATCTGGTACTGAGCAGCCCCTCTCAATGTACACCCTCTGTCCTACATATCAGAATACCCACTTCAGTATAATCTCAAGCAGAAGTTTGAAGAATTCCTATCTTGAGAAACTCAAGTATTCCAAGTATCAGTATTGGAGACTCTGACCAATGGTCAAGTTTGCTTATCCCTGAATCATCCATGGTAACAATGAATAAGCCCCGGTCATTGAAGGAAGAATTTAGCCTAAAAGCCAGAGGCCAGAGGACACAATAGAGGAAAGAAACTTTGGGGAAATAGAAACAAAGTAGGGAGCAGGAAACTTAAGTGTATAATTAGTATCTTCAAAAAAAGAAGATATTTCAACCATGAAATGAATACAGGGTGCTATTAATTTAAGAGAAACAATGAGGCAACAAGAAATGGCCCCTGAAAATTAAAAACAAGATCACTGAAATTAAATATTACTACTACTGATAATGGCAATAGAAAGATTAGGAGATTCATAGAATCCCCCTAAAAGCAGAATAAAACCAGTTTTTAAATGTTAAAAGCAAAATTAAGAGATGTTTTAAATATTTAATCAGAGTATCTAAAATCCAACTAATAGAATAAAAAAATACAGAAAAACAATCATACAACAAAGTTTCTCATAATTGAAGTTTTTCTCCTCTGAAAGTCCAAATACTTATTACCCAACACCTGGAAAAGAGGCAGATGGTATGGTGGTTATGCACATGGAGTCTAGCGCCAGACCGCCCGCATTCAAGACCCATCTCCACCACTTGCCAATTGCCTAACTTTGAACAATCCACTTGATGTCTTTGTGCTCTCCTTTTTCATCTGTAAGACAGGGTGGACATTGATAATATCTAATTCCTAAGGGTATTATGAGTATTAAATTTGTTGTGATTAAATTATTATAAAAATGCATACAAAGATTATGAAGTAACATCTTACAGTAAGTAAAGAATCAATTATTATTACTGTTACCATAAACATTTGGGGGGGTGAGAAGAGTTTGCATATAAAGTGTCGGGAACTGGAATGGTATCAGTGTTTATAAACAACACATCAGAAAAAAAAAAATTAAACCACGCTCTCATAAGTTTGAGGGGAAAATATTTTCAACTTAGAATTCTCTAGAAGCCAAGCTAACATTTAAAGTGTGAGGGATAGGACAAAAGTGTTTTTAGAACTTCAAAATTATCACGTTTTTTGTTGTTTTGTTTTAAACACCCATGCATTCTTTTTCAAGAAAGTCCTGGAAGACATGTTATCTCAAAACAAGGAGATAAATGAAGAAGGAGGGATATATTGAGAGGCCAGAATCAAGATCTCCAATAAGATTAGTAAAGGTAGTCCCAGGATAGTGGCTGTGCATTAGGTCCCGAAGGGAAACCAGTAGAGACTCACGAGTGAGTCAGATGTCTATCAGAAGGAGATTGTTAGAAAAGTAAATAGAACCTAGAAATTATTTCATGTCTTGGACCATTTGGAAAAGATTGTGGAGAGAGGTTTAATCCATGAGTCTGAGTATTATGGGAAGATCCACTGTAAATAAAAGATAAGTGAATTTAAAAAATACACAAATGTTAATTGCCAAAGAAAGAATCATATGTACAAGAAAAGTCATACTGTGTATCTTGTCCCAGAAGTGAATCCCACTTACAAAATTATAGTAACATAAGTATTGAGGATTTATTTAACCAAATCCCTGTTTAGCTCTCCCAAAGAGAGGAGGAAGTGGTGAGGAAAATCATTATCTCCCATAGTAGGTTGTTGTTGGCTAATGTCTGACACTGAGCTAAGAAGGCAGGAAAAAATTAGTATTTAGAAACAGAATGCCAAATAACATAAAAAAGCACTAAACACGATAATATCCGTTGCTGGGGTAGCATGACAAAGGTCAGGGAGAATGGAAATGTGTTGTTAACAAGTTTTGTAATATAACTTGAAATTTTAAATTATGTACCTGGAATAAATGATAGATAGATTATGATATGATAGAAATGATAAATGATAGATTTATGGAATAAATGACAGATTACTTGTAAAATAATATTTTATTGAAACCTTCTGTACTCTCCGATGTAAGTCTACTTCAACTCTAGAACCCTCTCATCTTAGCTAAAGAGTTCATGTATTAGTTTTGCTATCCCTATCTCCGACCAGCTTTTAGGCTTCAGATTCTCTCCTAAATTCTCTTTTCTCTGATTTTAGGGCCTGCCAAAGACCCCGTGGATTATAACAGCAGGTCTTTCCCATTAATGCCACTGGCAGAGATGCCCAAAATATGCCTGATTGATTGAAGCCTGGTTTGCTAGTCCCTCACTTTTGGAACACTAAATTCCTTTGCAAATTAAAAACAAACACAGCTGAACTATCTTATGTTTAATTTAGCCTAGCCCAGATTAATGGAACTTCAGGCAGTTTGGAACCCTTAGGAACTTTTCTAGGAGAATTATAGGAATATACATATTAGCACCAAACTTTCTTCTTTAAATCATTATTTTAAATACCACATTTATGAATTCTAAGATGTTTTATGGAGGTTAGGGGAGGAATTGATAGTATAGAAATGTAGAGTGGATAATAAGTAAAATGGATTATTGTCACAAAGAAGTCCCTCTCTTAAAAAAATCACATCAGAGTTGCCTACAAATTTCTGTCACAAATAATTACTAATTACCAATACACGGTTCACATACATACATATATAACATTATTTATCTGGTGTAGCTGAAATGACCGTCCCTTTTTCCCCCTCCCCTGCTGTATTAAACACATTGAAACACTTTTCTTGGGTTCCAAAGCTACAGCTGCAATGTACAGCTTATTTCTTGGATATGGCAATGTTTAAGACTAGCTGTATAACATAATCTTCCCCGTGACTTTGCACGAAAAGAAAACAACAAACAAAAAACCCAAAAACAGATGCCAAAGTCCTCACCCTATTTTATCAAGCTTATAATAACATAGTCTAGGGAGCTATTATGGTCTCAAACAGCTCATGCCTGTGTCACAGAATGCCTTTATAATATTTCTTTGGCCCTGCTTTCTGGATACACACACACACACACACACACACACACACACACACGTTAACTCTCTTTGCTTGGCTCTTAGGCTCTCTTGCTACAATTTATTCCAAAATACTGGCCTGTGGAAAAGTAAATACAAATATTTCCTCAAAGATTATAGTATTCAATGTTCTCCATTATTTCTAGAGTGTCCATATGTCCCTATTTGCCTGAGAAAGTCCCAGTTTATATGTTTTCTAGCAAATTAAAAATAGCAATCAATTTCACTAACAAAATTTGTCTGGTTCAGATTTTTGGGTGTTGCATATGTAAGGAGGTACTGGATCCAAGTCAGGTCCTTAGTTCTTAAAAGATGGAATATGTAAGTATTGTAGATCCCTACAAGAGAGACAGTCTGGAGTTTGGAAAGGTAAAATGAGGGACACTGGGGTGGCTCAGCAGTTGAGCGTCTGCCTTCAGCCCAGGGCATGATCTTGGAGTCCCAGGATCAAGTCCTACATCAGGCTCCCTGCATGGAGCCTATTTCTCCCTCTGCCTGTGTCTCTGCCTCTCTCTCTCTCTGTGTGTCTCATGAATAAATAAATGAAATCTTAAAAAAAAAAAAAAGGAAAGGTTAAAAGAAGCAAGCGAGATGGAAGATACGTAAACATGATTCAGAGACTCTTGAATCAAGTGGACCAACAAGAAATATTAACAAATTAAATCCTGACTTAGGATCTGACTTAGACACAAGCTGTTTTCAGCCTGGTTTGAGATTGTTAGCTTGCAACGGGAGGCCTCTTGTGACCGAGAACACCAGACCTAGGAACTGATGCTTTGACTAAGCAGTCAGGAGTCTAACCTCATAGGATACCTTGTACAAGAATCGTGGTTAAGAGCCGACAAACATAACCCCTCGGACGTCTGCCCTGAGCAGAACTTACAGCCATATCACCATCACATTCTACTTCATCAACCACAGAATTGTAGGAATACAGAGAAAGGGGTGGGTCAGTTACTCGAATGGAGCCTGGTGATCAAGAAAAGCTTTCTGAGGAAAAGGCATTTTACCTAAATATTTAACAATGAGTAGAAGTTTGCCGTAGCAGGGAAGGAGAAGTCACAGGCTATTTCAGGCCCATTTTCATCCGGGAGTATGGCTAGACGTCTAGTACATACCAATCAAGCCAGGTCCAGGGCACAACAATATCACCATCTTATTTTCACAGGCAAGATTTTGTTTGTCCTAAACCCTATCACACTACACTTCAGTAGTAGACAGAAGCTGCAAGTTATCTTCTAACATGTATTCCCCTCCCCTTGTTTTCTAATTCAAAATAATGTAAGTGCACAGTTTTCCAGTTTCAATTGTCATCCTCCCGTCACTCACTGAAACCATATGATTTGACCATGTAAATGGAAGGGTCAAGTTATTAAGTGCTTCTAGGAGGTGTTTACTTTAAAAGGTAAGGAGTTTAGCATTTTCTTCTCTACCTCCATTTCTCTATCTGTCCTGGGAATGTGGACATTCCATCCTGGGAATGTGGTTGGGAGACTGGAGTCCTAGCAGCCAATTTGAACCACAGGAACAGGAGCCACATCCAGGATCCAGGGATGGTGGAGCAATGAGCTGGGTTTACCTGGACCTATTCTCTGAATCCTGAATGCTCTATTCCTGTACCTATTTCAATCAAAAGAAAAATAAGTACATCTCCTATTTAACTCACTGTGATATTAGCCACACTTGATCTTAATTGATAAGCCTTCTTAAGAATTGTCATCAATTTAGGGAGATCATTGATATAAATGGCCTCACTTCAGTTCCAGGTCATCTCTGAAAACTACCTGAAAATTGAGTCAGATTGAACTAAAAAAAAAAAAAAAAAAAGAGAGAGAGAGAGAGAGAGAGAGAGAGAGTTTTTTTTATGATTTCTGTTAAATGGTTGTATTCCAAAGCATTTCTTCATTTTTAGGCAAGCTGACTATTCAGCTCTATTTATGGTACATTTTAGGGATAAAAACCAAACATTTAAAAGCCTTTGTGTTTAATGACACAGAAATAGCAATCACTTTTTAAATGTTTTGGGAGTTTAAATCAAAACAACAATGCCATTTCAAGCGGGGATGGACAAGCCTCAGAAGGATTAGGATTTGGGTTCTAATTTGCAAACAGGGCTTGTGTTTGGATTAGGATTTGACTCCAATTTCCCTTTATAGATTTAGGTAAAGCTTTTATTAATCACTCATCCTAAAGAGTGACTTGAGTCTGTGTGGGATGGAACAATAGATATATTTTTATTTAATAAACTCAAGCAAATAAAAACTCTATGAGTGGTTCTGGCTCTTACACCTGAGCTTTCTGCCTCTTAGATGTCAATGGCTTTTTAAGAAAGCATGTCACCTTTTAGGAGTCTATCTATGATTCAATTCTCAGAATTCATTTAGAGTCATTATATTGCAAATAATGTCCATGTTGAAATAATTTCAGGGAATTTGTCTTTTAGATCAAATTTTTAATATGTGTATATGTGTGTGTATATTATTATATTATTATGCATTACATATTATGTTATTAGGTATATTTATTATACCAATGTATGTGTATATAGATATAAAACAAACACTCAAAGAATTCTAGATCAGCAAAATTCTGTACAATAAAATGACAAAATCATCTAGGATAACACATCTGTGATAATACAAATTCTCATGTGACTGCTAATTCAGCTATCAGGCCACAGACAGCTGGTCCCTCAGTGCTCACAGCACACTTTGGCAAACGGGGGCATGCCAGTCTTATCTTATCTTCTATGTATGGAGAGAAGGTAAAGGTGGAGGTCAGAGGGGAAAAGAATGGGTAATTCTGTCTCAAAAAGCCGGGCTGGGGCACCTGGGTGGCTCAGTAGGTTGAGCAACTGCCTTCAGCTCAGGTCATGATCCCAGGGTCCTGGGATCAAGCCCCATGGCAGGCTCCCTGCTCAGCAGGGAGTCGGCTTCTCTCTCTCCCATCCCCCACTCATGCTCTCTCTCTCTCTCTCTCTCTCTCTCACTCACTCTCTCTCTGTCAAATAAATAAATAAAATCTTAAAAAAAGAAAAGCCAGGGTTGGCAGATGGTAGGACCTGGTTTTTCCCAAATTCTCATAGTGCAACTGTGCCCCCAGTGAGAGGTGAATTCCAGCTACCATGAAGAATACTAGTGTCTGCTACTGACCAGGAGCTCCCAACCAGCCCAGAACCAGGATCCTCCCCACAATTACCCAAGGCACGCAGGAAACACTAGAAGGCACCGAATAGCAGGGTATAGAATAAAGCTTGATCTACAGATGGAGCTCAGGAATTCCAGCAGGCCAGCTTGAGGGCCAGTCCCTGACAGTCATTTCATTAACCTCTTAATAGTGATTGACTCTATGGACCACATTTATCGTGCTCTGATGGAGTTGCACTGTATTTAAGAAGAAAGGCAAATCTCTTGTGAATCACACTTTGCCCATAATTTCTTGTGAGTTTTTGTGAATACATACGCCTGAGTCCACCCCAGGAAATCCTGATTAGCGTGTCTTCATTGAGACCAGGCATCTGTATTTCAGAAGCTCCCCCAGTAATGATGCTTCACCATATGTAGAATCACAAGTGCAGATTATTGCTTTATGAGTAAATTTTGTCTTCTCGACAAGATGGAAAATTCCTTCAGTTTTAAGACCTGCCTTTATATTTCTCTTGGTTACTCAACAGCAACTGAGACAATGCTGAGTGTACAGTGCCACTTTAGTAATATGATGCAGTAGCTCCATCTCACCAATTATTTTTCAGCCCAGTCACCTATCCCTGAGTGTCAATCTGTCCTGGAATAGAGCAGGCGCCAAACCACTGCGCCACCCAGGGATCCGGAATAGAGAAATGAAATAGTTACAGTCATATATAGTTGTATAGCTGTATGTAACTACATAATGATTACTATAAAACTATAGCTACATGTTTAACTCTAACATACATATATATAATGATGTATAACACGTACATAATTATATATGGGACGAGCCACAAAGCTGTGTGAACCCAACCCAAGAGAACTGGACACAAGGAAGACAGTTTTCTATCAGCTGTGGAGAGGAGTGACAGGGCTGAGTAGCCTTGTACCCCAAGTTGTCACTGTAGAGAAAGCAATATCTCTAGTGGTATTGAACATAGAGGTGATAACAAAGTCATAGACCATATGATGTTAGTAGTAATATTGCTCAGTAAATGGTGTGGAATGGCCTGAAAAGAGCAGAAAGACACAGGATGTAGCAGCTAGAGCAGGGAGATGACAAGGTCAAGCAAGCAAAGGCTCTGAGCAAAGGATGGGCAGCATCCCTCCTTGGAGACTAGTGATGGGGGCTATTAATTCTGAAGTCCTTCCTACAAGAAAACTGAATGGTGGCCTTCCTCAGGACCACAAAACTGGTGAGGTATAAGCATATCAGACTATACACATAAGCACACTCGAGGATTCTCACAAGGATTGAAGAAAGTAACTCCTAAAACAATGAGTATTTTGTATTGGCTCATGGGTATTGTTGAGAATTGAGATAGGAAATAATACGTGTGGCTATAAATGTATTCAACAGGTAAAAATTTCTGTTCTTAGTGACACACATTTTGTGTCACAGAATTAATGGTTAGTTGTTTTTTTTTTCCTGAAGAGCAATGTGGAATAAAAATTATATCCCTTTGTTTTATATTAAAAGGGAACCATGGGATTAAAAATAATACTCTGCACACACAAAGTGACTTGATTACATGTAAACATATTTGTTCATTCAGGTATTATACTTTGAAATATCTTTGTATATGTACTGATAAGAAACTAAATACAACATAATGAGTCCACAGCACGTTCTAGTAGCTCTTTCTTTAAATTGAGCAAAGGGCCCAATAAGACTCCAAATATATTTCCTTCTCTATCCAATGGAGCAGAGTTTCTCTGTTGATGTTTTTTCTCCATTCAATATAAAAAGCTAAGGTCTCTCACACTGTTGTCATTTGTTTTTGTTTAATTTCTGAGCAGATCTTTAAGTATTTGGCCCTAATAATTGTTTCACACAAATCACCTAGAATTATAATAATAGCTGTACTCTTACATAATAATAATAATTTTAATATTTATTAATAATTTTTGTTTTGTTTCATAATAATTTTTGTTTCTATATGCATTTTATTCTTCACTTAATTGCAAATGATCTCATCAGGATCCTCTCTTTTCCCCTTTCCTTTCTTTTCTTATTTATTCCAACTCATATACATTTTATAAAATCTCTGAATGGAGAGGAGGAGCTATCTGAATAGATGCTGGGTTTCAGAGGTAAAGTGGCAATGTGGCCTTTTTAAAAAATATTTGCAGCTCTGTTTTCTTGGCCAGATTATATAATCATGTACTTTTTTTTTTCCACTTGAGAGTTTCTGAACAAAGTAAATGTGGTTGCTAAGAGTATGGACTTTGAAGCCAGATCCCCTGGATTCAAACTCTGGCTTTGCCACTCAAGCTGTGTGACCTTGAACAACTTGCTTAAACTTTCCTGGGCCTTAATTTTATCATCTCTGAAATGAAGGTTTTTATTGGTCCTCATCTTGTGAGGCTGTCAGGAGTGTAAAACACACTAATATTTGTCAAGGGATTGTAGCAGTGCTTGAAATAAGTGTTATATACATGTTTAATTAAAGTGTTATGTGCTTGAATAAGGCATAGGTGTTGCAAAATAATAGAAAAAATATATATCTTGATCTCTACCCTCAGTTCTGGTACAAAGATCTTAAATTCCTTGGAGTTATCTGGGTGATTATATTGTCTTTTTTTTAAGATTTTTATTTATTTATTCATGAGAGACACAGTAAGAGAGGGAGAGAGAGAGAGAGAGAGACAGAAACATAGGCTGAGGGGGAAGCAGGCTCCCCTTGCAAGGAGCCTGATGTGGGACTTGATTCCGGAGCACAGGATCACCCTGGGCCAAAAGCAGACGCTCAACCACTGAGCCACCCAGGTGGCCTGGATTCCCTTTTGTTCAAAGGAGATATTGCTTATGGGCTCCTGCATGGGGGCTGAATGAGGGTAGTCACTGGAAGACCACGCCATGATTAGCAGCCTGGAACTTCTGGGGCACCTGGGTGGCTCAGTCAGTTAAGGAGCCAATTCTGATTTCAGCTCATGATTTCAGGTTCCTGGAATGAGCTCTGCCCTGTGCTCAGTGAGGAGTCTGCTTTAGGATTCTCTCTCTCCCTCTGCCCCTTACCCCCCACTCTATTTCAAATAAATAAATAAATAAATAAATAAATAAATAAATAAATAAATAAATCTTTAAAAAAAATAAAAGAAGTTTATGACTTCCAGGCCCACACCTTATCCTTCAGGAAAAGCAGAAGGGCTGGAGATTGCATTAATAATGTATCATGCTTACTTGATGGGATCTCCATAAAAATCCCGAAAGCACAAGGTTGGGGGAACTCCTAGATTGCTGAACACATAGAGGTGCTGGAAGGGTGGCACACCACGGAAACCCTGATTCTCTTTCCTATACCTTGACTTCTGCATCTCTTCCATGTGATTATTCATCTGAATCCTCTATCATATCCTTTAATAATAAGCCAGCAAAGATAAATAAGTGTTTTTCCTGAGCTCTGTGAGCCATTCTAGCGAATTATCAAACCCGAGATGGAGGTCTTGGGGACCTTGATTTATGGCCAGCATGTCAGAAGTACAGGTGACAACCTGGGAACCTGAACTTGGCATCTGAGGTGAGAGGGGGGTCAATCTTGTAGGACTGACTTAACCTTAACTTTAACCTTTGGGATCTGATGCTATCTTCAAGTAAACTTATTAGAATTGAGTTAAATTACAGGATACTCAGCTGATGTCTAAGAATTGCTTGATGTGGGGGGAAAAAACCCAAGCATCTGGTATTAGGAGTGTTGTAAGTATGTGAGGGAAGGAGAAAGAGAGGGAGTGGTTTATCAATACAAAATTTTAGATTAAATATACTTCCCACATGCTTTTCATAACATTATTTGAAACAGTGCATTAATCCATTGCTATAATTATTCACATAATTCCCCAAGATTGAGAACTTGCAATTATGTGATATTAAAAGCAATGCCAGAATGACATGTATTTAGATCAATATTTAATGTACTTGTCATACTTATCTTAGGGTCAATTTCTATATGTGAGATTTATAGTCACAGCTTGTACATTCATAAGGCTTCAGATGCTGAGTTCAAATTTACCAATTGGACTTCCCCTGGTAGTTTACAAGAGAATATGTACCCACTGCTCACCAACACTGGGAATTATCCTTTCTTTTTAATTCTCAATTTTGAAATAAATTTAGAATCACATATACTTGTAAAATCAGTACAGACAAGCTTGTTTACTTTTCACCCATATCTCTTATTACATTCTTTGGCATTTTATACTAGCTGTTGAATGTTAATTCTCCCTAGCTTGTCAGGTATTGACCAAGTGATAAGACAATGTTATTTATTAAAGTGCCCATAATTGAACTAAATTATGGGTCTTAGGGTCTTTGGGTCTTAAGACTTTCTCCCAAACCTCAAACTGCACATGAACATGGAATACAGTACCATTGTATAAAAGCCAGTTTTCAGACCACATAGTGGAAATCAAAGACAATTATATGATCACATTCTTATTGTGTTCAGTTCTGGAAAGCACACAGTAGAGGAAATCTTGAAATCTTGAAGGAGATGCATAAGGGAAGAACAATATAAGGGACAGATTAAAACAGAGATGATTATAGGAAAAAAAATAAAAATTGGAGGAGATATAACTTATTCCTAACAATTATCATAAAATGATATTGGCAGAAAGAACACAGTTCATTTGCATAGCTAATTACAGCCAATATGTAAGTTATGCTAGGCATATTGTTATTTCAAATATATATAAAATCTCATTGCTATTTTGCATAAGAGAGAAAACACGCCATTGAATAGAGGTGTATGAAGAAGAATAATAATAGTATCTAGCTCATAACAATTATGTTCATCACCTAATGCAGGGCCCAGCATGTAGCTAATACTCAGCAAATAACAGCTACTTTATTTTATTATTTTTATTCTCATCATTTTCATCATCATAATCATCATTATTATTATTATAGTGATAGATTTACTGCTTTAGGAAATATTAGACCCATGAGCTTTTTAAAAAGGGTTTGAAGATTGGAAAGAGAATGTTAATAGTAGGTGGAAGGTTAGGCTGCTTCAACATATTTCTTTCCAGATCTTATATTCATTTATTATAATTATGGTTTTGTTTATATTCAATGAGATTATCATAGAAAATTTTAAAATTAATCTAATTCAGCTTTTCCTAGGCCTCCCTGAGGAAACTTTCTGACACACCTTTCTTTGCCACTCTTTGGAGGAGCAGCTAACCCAAAGAGAAATGATAAAATAAGCAGGGGGCAAGAAATGATAGAAGAAACAAAGAGACTACGTGATCCAAAAACTAGTGAATGGCTTCCTGAGAAATCCAGGAATAATTCTGTTTTAAGGCAGAGAAAAGAAGACCATAAATTATTTTGATGTTTTAATTTGGTTGTGAAGGAATCATGCTGGACCAAACATATAATAATATGTTTCTAATGTTCTTTCTTCTTTTTTGTGGAACCATGTTTCCTATTTTCCAACTTCCACATGGGTGGTCATAAATCACCTTAGCTGTCTGGGATCTGACTCTAATCTACCCAGCTTGGCACCCATGGAATCCTGAAATGGTGTCTCATCTTCCTTGATAAATTACTTGTATTCAGCACTGTACTGAGATGGAATAATATTCCAATGAACTCTTTCTATGGCAATTCAAGTTTAATATATTGCAACTCAAGAATATAATAATAGTTAATTTGAACAAGTCCTTTCAATCATATACCAAAATAGATATCAATAATGGAAATTCCAAGCAAAAATTGGGGACCGGTAGATAATATTGGAGGTGTCTTTTTTTTAAGATTTTATTTATTTATTCATGAGAGATGCAGAAAGAGAGAGGCAGAGACATAGGCAGAGGAAGAAACAGGCTCCCTTCAGGGATCCCAATGTGGGACTCCCATCTCTGGACTCTGGGGTGACACCCTGAGCCCAAGGCAGACGCTCAACCGCTGAGCCACCCAGGTGTCCCTGGAAGTGTGTCTTAATGCTAGACATAAAACGATGTGTTTATTAGAGGAAAGAAAATTGATTTGGGGACTATTGCAAGTTATGTTAAGACTAAAACTAAGTGAAGTGCTGTTGATGGACAAATAATATGGAGCAGCTCCAATATAGATATATTTACTATGCTATTGGCACAGGTCAAGTCTATAGTCACAGTTTGTTTTTTTCTTCTGTTGGTTCTGCATGTTTTTCCACTGTTCTACCAAAGTGGTATCAATGAAGGAATGTCATGAGGGATCGATTTTGAATCTTTATCACTCTGATGAAGACTTGATATGGTGTCTGAATAACGGGAATATATCTGGAAAAGCAATGGCCCCTGAGTTTTGCAGAAATCAAGACCTTATAGCTTGGATCATCTCAACTGCACACTCCTTGGAGGTTATCCTATGTAGACTGATAACTGAGGTCCTATCAATACCTCTTAAGAAAGATAGCAGATATCTATGCTTAATTTAGTTATTTTGAGGGTCAGGAAAGGATAAAGCTGTTATAATTTCTCATCATTTTCTGATTTAATTAACTTCACTGTGATACTCAATTTTAGGACTTAGTCACTTTCCATCAATGATATAAAGATCTCTTTTTAAACTAATTTTCTATTGCTTTAATACAGAAATAATGATGTAGGAATGTATAACTAATTGCCTAAAGTTATTTCAAAATACAATTTCACCCAAGAACAATGAAATGGGGAAAGCTTGACTAATGAATAAATATAACAGAACAAAAGATCACCATACTGAGAATTAAGTTTAATAACTTATTCCAAAAGAAAAGCCCAGGAGAATTAATAGAATAAAGCTATATTTTTAGATTGTAAAAATGAGTTTCCCTAATTTTTATGCAATCAGTTGCTAAGTACAGAAGAAAGAGTAAAAAAAACTATATCAAAGGTTATAGTGTTTATAACAGAGCACATATTCAACAGACTGATGAGCATAAGAATTTCAAGCAATTAAAATATGTGATGAGGAGGGTCTTTCTCTGAAATTATCAAAGGTATTTAGAGTTAGAACTTTCTAATAGGTAATTATAATTTCTTCACAGTTGGATAAGTTGACAGGTAGGTTGGAAGAGCTAACATGAATCTCTCACATGGAGTAAAGCAATTGCAGCCAGGTGGGATCCACTGCTGCCATCCACTCACAACTCTGTACCTCAACAAGTTGATCAAAACTCAAAGTTCTCATAAGTTTTGGAGGTGAAACAAAATGAATGCCACTGAAATAATTGCTATAAAATTCTAAAGAAAGTAGAAACAACTTTAGTATATGTCCTGGGATTTGTTGTCTTTTGGACATCACTATCCTATGGTTTGGTCTAGAGTCAGATAGATTCCTCTTTATTTTATTTATTTTTCACAAGAGTTTAAAGACACTTCTCTCCTGTGGTAAACAGTGGTATGTGATTTGGTTAAGCAGGGTAATTTTCTTAAGAATGTCAGGTCTGCCTTCTATTTAAGCCAATTGCGCGGCAAAGCAGATGCATAGAAGCTTTCCTGCTTACTTTGAATGTCCTTGTTCAAAATTCTTGCCAGAAGGCATAAACTGCTATACTCTATGACTTAGTTCTGATGAGGAAATTCAATGACTGCCTGAAGAATTTTAAACCTCCATGTCTAAGTCAGTCTTCAATGCTTTGACAAAGTAAAAGCAAAAAATAACATTATTTTTAATAAAGTACTGAAACTTGCAAGTTATTTTTTTAAACAAAATTTGGAGGATTTGTCAAACTAAACAATTGGAGAGAACATTCATCAAGATCACGGAGTTGTTCTTTTATCTTTGCTTAATTGCATTTATGCGATCAGTGTGACTGGAGAGAATAAAATAAGACATATCTATAAGGATAACTTTTATTTACTGAAAATGTTGTCAAAGACATCACACCATAATCTTTTTATGAGAACCCAGAGGAACAATTTTTTAAAGGTATCAATATCAAGAAAATATGTGCTTCTCCTGATCTTCTGGTTTGTTCTAATAACTTTATAAATAACTGCATTGACTCTGCTTTCACTGAATGGAAATGTGACTTAAAGCCTTAGTCTCTTGTTTAACATTTAATTATGGAAAATTTCAAACATATGCAAGATAAACTGGATAGTGCATTGCACTCCCATGTATCTGTCATCAAACTTCAATAATTATCCAGTCTAGTTTTTGTGTCATCCAACCACCTCCCACTCTCCATAATTATCATTATAATGACAATTATTTTATTTAAAATATATATCTTACATTTTGTGACTACCACCATGTAACCCAGAGCTTTGTCATGATAAAGAAAATATCCATCTCCCTTCATATTTAATGACTGAATAGGTACTTTTGACATTTATAGATTTTCTTTCTTTCTTTTTCTTTTTTTTTTTTTTTTTTTAGAGAGGGAGATGGGGTAGAGGCAGAGGGAAAGGGAGAGAGAAATTCAAGCAGGTTCCATGCCCGGCACAGAGCTGGATGTGGGTTCAATCTCACAAGCTTGAGCTCATGACCTGAGCTGAAATAAGAATTAGATGCTTAATGACTCAGCCACTGTGTGTTTTTTGGCATTTAAACCTGTTTTACTTACTTCTTCCCTCATCCACTTTCTTAGTTCCCTTTTACCCAGATACCTTCTACTTCTTTTTACCTTATTATATCATATTATATTATAATATTATATTATATATATATGAATTTTTTTAATTATTTTTATTTTTTGGAGTAAAGTGGTTAAACAAATAAAAAGGGGAATTTTCAATGCATTATTAACAACTGGAAAAAGGTTGACACATCTTTAAAAGAAAAGATTATTTCTAAAAAAGTTTTTTAAATTATTTCTTAAACGACTCTGAAAGCTCTATAACAAAAATGAATATGTAGAAAAAACATAGGCACATATTCATCCAGGAAAGCTGTTAAGAATTTATGATGTTAAAGTGTGTTATTACCTTAAAACAAATTTAAGCTTAATTTAATAAGCAGACTCAATTTAATGACATTTAGAAGAAAATAAATTTCTAGAATTATGTCATTTTATATAGCCAGCCTATGCTAGAACCCTTTATGTTCATTTTTAGTGGTTTATTCTTTGATCTCAAAATAATATTTGGTATAATAGGCTACATCCTTATTAGTGATTAGTTAATACTTTCTAACTATGGTAATAGATTACTTTGGTTCATTAATTTAATGGTTTTATTTACAAAACTTCAACATGATCTCTTCATAACATAACTTTAAAATACCTAGATCAGAATCAAAATCACTTCTTAAAATGTGCTCTCATAAAATATTTGGTTATATTGGTTAATAATAATAATGATGAAAACAAAAACAGAAGTAACCTATATAGTAATTGTTATGTACCATCTATATTCTAATTGCTTGAAATATAAATTATTAAATCCTTATAAGAGCTTATTCATATACATGCAATTATCATCCCTATTTTATAATTGAGAAACTTCCTTATGCCGTACAGAGATTAAGCATTGAATCTCTGGAAACTGATGGTTGGGGTTGAGCCTCAGCATTACCACTTTTAGCCATATGACCTTAGCCAAGTGCTTTTGTTGTCCAATGCTACGGTATTGTCAAAACTAAGTAAGGTACATGAACTCTCTTTCTTTTTCTCCCTCTCTCTCTCTCTTTCTCCAGGGATTCTCCATGTAGCTTGGGCTTCATAAAGCAAAGTGATCCTAGGCTATTCATACATCTATGTCTCATAACATAGATATACATAAGCCTCACAACATTATCTTTCTTTGTCATCAATATTTGACACCATTGGTATGCATGCAGTATCTAACCTCCTTAATTAACCTTTATATTATTTTTTAAAAATTAAGTATTTTAAGAAACCACTTTCTGAAAGGCAAGCTTTTTGTTTTGATTCTTTGAATGAAGAATATCTAATACTTTTATGCTTAGATGTCCACAGGCAACATCTTTTCTGCTGGCTCTGTTGAATATATAGTCTGTGTTGTACCAACCTGTATAAGTGAAATAGTACAGAAATGTATTTACTTAGAAATTAATTAAATAAACCAATGTGTATAGATGACTGAAAATATGATAGCAAAATATAAAACAAACAGAAGCTGAAAGAACTTCATTAAAATAATATGAAAATTTCACAGCTTTTACTAAATGAGCAAGTGAATAATAAAAATTCAGGTTAGGTGCGGCTACCTCCACGTGGACAACAAGAAAAGCAAATCAGGGACACTACAGCTCAGTTTTCTGGGCATTGGGTGTTTCTTGGATATTAAAATGAAATGGGAAGAATATGAAGAAGAAAAATGTCATAAAAACTTGGAGGGAAAACATGGGGTTATTTTCATTACACAGTGGGCCATGAGGTAACTTGATGAGTTAAATGGACATCAGCCACTGAAGGGACACTGCTATCATTAGGAGAAGACAAGATTATCCCACTTGTGGCTCATTGTTAACTCCTCTTCAACCCATTCTTCTTTTATATTCCAAACACTTTTATTCCATATCTGCAGAGTCTTTACGATGTCAGGGTGAGTGGCATGAGAACCACTAATTTTCTTTAACAACAATTTAAAACAGTTTATGACAAACCCCAGCTTCTGTCTCTGCGTTTACTCAAGGGGCTTCTAGAGGGATATTTGTCTTCCTTCTTATCTTCTATATTTGTATTTTGAAAGGCAGGGCCAACTAAACTCCTCCTCTCATTCCTTTTTCTTTCTAATTCTGCATCCCTGAGTGTAGTAAAGGCAAACTCCTCAACCTGCCCCTGAATCCCCCATCTGATAATAATAGTCTTTGGAACACTCTGATCTGGTATTTATCAATAGAAGACTAATTGGTGGATAAGAGTTTGCTAACAGTAAATCGCCTATTTTTAACTTATACTTAAGAAAAACTGAGTAAAATATTATCTTCCTTTTTTCTTTATTCAAGTGTAAATTATATTAATTTAGTGGTTTTTTTACTAACATTCATCAAAATTTATAGTTTACTCAAAAGTGCATAGAAATTTTCTCAAAAATTTATAGGAGTTTGCTTTCATAGCATGAGTCCTCCATGTGACCCCACCCTCACCTTAGTACTAACTGTTAAAAGATAAACATGAGACATGCAAAAATTTGAAGAGCTTTTTTGAGCAAATATCTATTCCAGTTGGGCAGTACCAAACCAGAAGTGGTTAGGAGTTCACCAACAGGAGAGAAGGTGTAGAAGCACAGAGGGGAATTATTTGAGTGGCTATGATTTAAAGCCTAGTTAGCTCTTTGTGATTGGTGGCCTCTAGGTTTTGATTTCATAAGCTTGCTGCATTTACTGGCTTAGATTTTGCTTTGCTTACTTACCCTGCCACAGCATCAGAGCTACTGCAGTCTAATTGCCTCCTTATTTAATCAATTTAACACAACTATACTATTTCTTACTTTACAGTTCCTAAAAACAATTAGTGCAATATCACTAAAAGTTTCTTATTAAAATGCCAATTGTTAGCTGGGAGTAAAGTGGGAAATTTAAGAGAATCTTCCCTAACACATATTTGTGCAAAAGAGTTTACTCTTTTGCTAATAAAAAGATCATGCCTAGAAGGTTTCTGCCTTGGGAATGTACAATGAAGATAAGATTGCAAACAAAATGTAACTTCAATGTTCACTAGCCTGTGTATACAAAAATAGGTCACAAATTGGCTAGTGGCCAAATGATGAGGGCCTGAAGCTCCCCTGGCCACAAACCTCAATATGTCCTTCACCAACAGACCACAAGGGGGTGCCTTCTTGGCACTGACAGGAGTTCAAGCAAGCACTCTACAGTCAGAAGACAGTAGAAGCCTATCCGTGTCTTGAACAGCATTCTTGGAAGTCTGTTCTGCACCCAGCTGGCCTTTCCTGCCTTGGCCCCACCATGCTGTCTAGCCCTGTATTAGAAGTATTCCTTCAATTCCATTGGGCCACTCAAGATGCAAAGAATTCTGGTAGATTCTCAGCTTGCTGCAAAGAGAGAATGTGCCAGTCTTCTGTGTATCCACACTCAGAATGGGCTTGCTTAAGTCTGATTTTTCTCTCATCACACACAGAGCCATTTCTATCCTCAAGGTAATTGTGTGTATCTAAATTAACTTGGAATTGGGGAAATTCTAGAATTAGCTGTCTTGCTGATCTCAGAACTATTTGAACTCTCTTTTGCCTGGCTTTTCCTTTTTCCTGTGCAATGCATTTTTGCTTGGAGACCCTGTATACCTTGCAGAACTTTAGCTTGTATTGGTAGCTAGTCTCTCTTGTACAAATTTTATGTATCTGATTTTGGGTTGAAGACATGGTACAATTTATTTTTCTCCCTGAGATGCTCCATGGAAGCCATAGAAAGCAGTGGATGTGGACAGATACTTAGTTTTGAAAGAAAAGATGTTGGCTAAATTTACATGTTTATTTGATACCAGCTAGCACCCCATTTCCATAACCACTGGAATGGTATTTAGAGATGCAGTCTTATAAATAAAGAAAATGACACCTAGAGCAGCCAAATAATTTTTTAATCTCATATACATCAACTGATGACACAGTCCAATGTCATCTCCACTCTGCTTGATCCCTTGGAATACATAAATTCACATGAAGGGCAGACAGTGAAAAAGGAACAAGAAGAGAAGAAGAGGTATGCAAGTTAGTGTTTACATAAGGGCTAGCATTTGATCGTGACCTTAGCTTCTTGAAAGTGGGAAGGGAAAGCAGCAAATGGAAGAAAAATCGTCACTACTTCAGAACTACAAAAAAGATGTTCACTGACATAAGTATGTCAAGGACACAGATGAGAAAATTGTTTCTTAAAACCTTAATCACTAGATCACTGTAAGGTATGATAAAAGAATCACTGCTACTTTAAAACATAGCTTTTAACTCAAATGGTGCATAATCAAAATATAATTAGGGCCAACATTTACTCCCATGGAGCATATGTAAAAAATTTCACTCCAAAAAAAATGGGGTAGGCATTTTGGGCAATGCTTATCCTTATAACATGTTTTTATGTTTATTTTAGTCTTTTTTTAAAAATTTTCCTTTACTTTCTGCTTTTCTTTGAGCCTGTGTCCATGGACTAAATAAGTAAAATTTTCAAAATTTTCCCACAGACCCATGCAAAGGAAAAGAGAACAGCAAAGGAGTGTGGTCTCTCCATTTCTGTGGACAGAAAGGATGAGAAATACCACTCAAAAACATTAATTTCACAATAAATCAAGGCCCTTCCCATGTAATGGAGCCTACATCCCTGCCAATAACATTTGCTGAGAATAAGAAAGGGATTAAGTGAACATTTGCTTAAGGGTGTTTTCATATAATAGTAGTGCCACCTGACTGAAAATACTTTTGCCACTTGAGTGAAAATAGCTTCTCCACTCCCATAAAATATGAATTTATGTGATCACCTGGAAATGCATTAATTCATTGTAATTGGCCGACAATATGCTCATGTTTTATAGACTGAAAAATAGCATTAATACATTTATGGAGGTAAAGGTCTTTTTTTTTTTTTGTACTTCCTAATGAAATTAATTGCATATTACAATTTTATTGAGTTTTTAATCTTCCATTTTTCCTTACTTAATGAATCTTTTATAATCTATAAAGTAAATTATAACTCATGAATACCTGATTTTAAAATCAACTGAAATCAGTAAGGAAGGGAAAATAAATACGGGTAAATCCTTATTCAGACATTATTTGCATGCACATTTATAAACATGAATGTTTATATATAGTATGCTAAATGTCTATGTACAAATATAAACGCAAGAATGGATACAATTATATGGCTATCAACCAGTAAAACATTCAGTGCACATTATACTTTGTGGAATATATTTTGCCTGGATGATTTGAAACAGATTGTATAATAAAATGAACATGGCAAAAGTGGGTTTTAAGTCAGGAAACAGAACAGTAAAGCAATTTCCTGAGTTATTTAAATGCTTTCAATGAGAAATGTCATTACATACTTGAGTTACACTGGCATATAATTACATGAGCATCACAAATAACAATGTCTTACTAAGAAAAACAGAAGTTATTATAGAAAAAATTATTTCCCATCATGAATCTTCCTTTTAAGCTCAGGTAAATACACACAAAGAGGATTTGCATTTTTTCAAAATTAATTCTAGTCATTAAACCATCAATTATTATGATTTTAAAAAGTTTGTTTCTAATTACATTTTTAAAAATCTTCCTTAGTCTTAGTAAGATTGTGTATTAAATATGAAATAGCAATAATTATTTCCTGAGAGCTAAATTCAATTAATATTTTTATTCAAAATTATTATAATTATAGAAAAGGTAGTAAAACCATAGGTTACATTTCTAAAAAGTTATTTATTGTTCTTTGTATTAAAGTTAGATATTTGCTAGAATTCCAAGATATCTATTCTATAGTTATAAATTATTTAGAATGTAAAAAATCACAAGTGACTGTTTCTCCCACTTTAATGATGATAAAGATTCTACAAAATCATAACTCGGAGTCTGTAAGGAGCTAAGGTCACAAGGTAAATCAGATAAACTGAATTTTTAAGTGTGACAAAACCACTGAGTAGAGAAGGATATATAAACTGTTTTACCCTTCAGTAGAGCATTGGAGGAATTAAAGGTAATTTAAAAAACAGATAAAAAGAAAAGAACTGATATTTCAATGAATTGTTTAAGACTGCTACAGAGCAAAATATCAGTTTAGAATCCCTGGAGTCCCAGATACAAAAAAGTCAATCAATAACAAATGACCAGCTTTTCTCCATTGGTTTCCACTGGTGATTACAAAAACGACTGAGGAGGGCAAAGATAGGAGAAAGCTCCCCTCAGTGGTGCACAGAGTGGTTTTATTTTTCATATCAAGCAAAAATTATAAATAGTAGAAATACAAGTCATCTAGGGATGACTGGGAGGTTCAGTTGGTTAAGCATCCAAGTCTTGGTTTCAGCTCAGGTCATAATCTTAGGGTAATGGGATAGAGCTCTGTGTCGGCTTCCACTGAGCATGGAGTCTGCTTGGGATTCTCTGCCTCTCCCTCTGTCCCTCTGCCCCATTTTACACATTTGTGCATTTGCTCACTCTCTCTCTCTCAAATAAATAGATAAAACCTTAAAAAAAATACAATCACCTACTGCTGGAGGACAGGGAGAAAGCCTTTCAACTCCTTGCTTGCATACAAAAGTTGGCTGCTGCTGCAAAGAAATAGGAAAAAAAGCCATCTGCCACTGGAAGAAAGGTAGAAAATCCATGTGAGACAGGCCCTCCATCAATACGAAGTGCCAAGGAGGAAGTGGTGGGGGACACAATAGGACACAAGTTTTTGCCAGGTATAGAGCAGAGCCTAGCTGCCACTGGGAGGAGCGAAGGAGACAAGAATGCTGAGAAAAGACTACTGAGACTGGAAACTGAAGCAAGAGAGGCCTGACTCCCACCTGACTATGAACCTGACACAGAGTAGTAAGCAACATCAGTAGATCACCGGAAATGGGGAAGAGGAAGGAGAGAATGTCTCAATGGTACCTGTGTGCAGGGTCTGCCAATAGCTGAGGATAGAGCATGAGGCACATCAACTCAGAAAAGAAAACCATTTCTGCCCATAGAAGCACAAGGTTGCACAAGTCCACCATTGAAATATACCACCAGTAATTATAGCTCCAGTAAAACTCAAACCCAGCTCAGCTATTGATTAAATTAACTTGGACCCCTGCTAAATGGTCTGACAGAAGAAAAGGTACACCCATTTCTGGATAGAAGTACTATTTACCTCTGCCTCTAATGTTCTGTTACACCCAACATGTACCACTCAAGCAAAGAATGTACCCTTGACCCTTGGGTTAGGAGTGCAGAATCCTTTGCAGTTGAAAATCTGCATATAACTTTTTACTCTCCCAGACTGAACAATGAATGGCCTACTGTTGATCAGAAACCCTACTGATAACATAAACAGTTGGTTAACACATATTTTGTATGCTATAAATATTATGTATAGTATTCTTACAATACAATAGGCTAGAGAAAAGAAAATGTTATGAAAATCATAAGGAGGAAAAATATATCTCCAGTACTGTATTGATTGAAAAAAAAGTCTGCATATAAGAGGATCCATGCAGTTCAAACCTGTGTGGTTCAAGGTCAACTGTATTATGAGACACACAACATAACAAAAATGATCTATTGTCAAGAGAAGAAACAGTTAACAGAAAGAGAAACAGACATGGGTCAGAAATTGGAACTATCAGAGAAATACTTTTAAATGACTATGATAAATGTGTTAAAGATTTCTTTTTAAGATTTATTTTAGAGAGAGAGAGAAAGAGAACACGAGTGGGAGGAGAAGCAGAGGGAGAGGGACAAACGAACTCTGCTGCACCAAGCACAGAGCCCGACTTGGGGATCGATCCCAGGACTCTGAGATCATGACCTGAGCAGAAATCAAGAGTTCAAAGCTTAACTGACTGAGCCACCCATGAACCCCAAATGTGCTGAAGATTTTAAAGGGAAAGGTGACCAAGTATGAGCTTGTTGTGATGTGATGAAATTCAGAAAAGAAATGAAATGAAAGCTTGAAAAAAGAAATAGAAATGCTAAAACAAAGCAAAACATTATATCAGAGATGAAAAACCACTGCAATGGACTTTTAAAAGCAGACTAGCTATTGTAAAGGAAACAGTACTGAAACAGAGAATCAAGAATAAAAAACAGAACATGCTTTCTATATCCACAAGATAAATATAAAACACTCTAAACTATATATTTGTAGCCAGACTCATGATAGAAGAAATAAAAAGATCAAAAGAAATATTTTAATAGATAATGTCTGAGAATTTTCCAAAATTAATTTAAAAACAAAGATACAAGAATCTCAAGGAACTCAAGCAGTACAAATACAAAGAAAAACACAAATATTCTAAAACCCAAATGGAAATAGAAAACCTTGAGAGAAAAGAATGTTTATAAATAAGTAAATATCATCAGACATCTCCTCAAAATGTAGGTGACATCTTGAATGTAGTAAAAGAAAAAAATAAAGCGACATCTTTAAATAATGAACTATAAAACTGACAAACTACAGTTGTATACTGAGAAAATAAACCTTTCAGAAATGAAGACAAAATAAAGATTTTTTGGGATGCCTGGGTGACCCAGTGCTGGAGCATCTGCCTTCAGCTCAGGGGGTGATCCCTGGGTCTGGGATCGAGTCCTGCATCTGGCTCCCCACATGGAGCCTGCTTCTCTCTCTGCCTATGTCTTTCTGCCTCTCTCTGTGTCTCTCATGAATAAATAAACACACTCTTTAAAGTAAAAGAAAAGTTTTTTTCAGAAATACAACAGTTAGCTAGCTGGCATCAGATAGGAACTACAAGAATTATTCAAATGTTTTTCAGACAAAAGGAATATGATAGATGGAAATTTAGATCTAAAGGAAATTTAAAAATCAAATGTGGGAAAATATAAAATATTTTCTTACGTTAACATTTTAAAAAGATGGCCTTATGAAGAAAAATATAACAATGTATTTCATAAACATGTGAAATTTATAGGCAAGTAAAAATAAAATGTACAGAGGAAAAAACACAGAGGATTGAATGGGCAGTGGAATGTATACTGTTGCAAGTGACAGTTATAACTGAGATACATTAAAGACAGACCTTGTAATTGGTAAAGAAAAGTTTTTAATTGGTGCATCTAAAAGGTACTTATAAAAAGGAAACAAAAATTACTAAATTGACATCCAGCTTCAGCTCTGATGTATAAAGAACCTGAAATAATCACCTCCATCTTCTTGAAAAAAACAAACAAGCAAAAAATGCTGGACTGAACCAGAAATTCAGTAACTTTTCTCAGACTCCCCAGATTATGGAAACCATAGGGCAAACTGCCACTCCAACATCTAGAGATAAAGGTGAATGCATAATGTCACAACCAAGACTTGCTTTTCTAGAACACAGGACTTTGAGACACATAAATAGCAATTTTGACAAAGAGCTGGTGGCTGAGTGCACACTGTTGGGAAAGCAGGAAACTCCTTGGGCAGCAATCTCATAGGTCCCCACAATTTTGTGGGCCTCATGTCCAGGAACCTCACTGGATTATCATCCTGATGATCTGAGAAATATCCCCTCTGTGGTCTGACAGCTGAAGGGGAAAAGCAATCCTTATGAAATGAGACAAATGATCAAGGAAGAAAAAAAAAAAATCTACACCAATATTGGGAAGGATAAAGAGAATTTCACCATAGTTTCTACAGACAATAAAAATGATAAGAAGGGATATTGTCAACAACTTAGGTTCGTAAATTTGATTTAGATTAAATGGAAAAATGCCTTGG
Source organism: Vulpes lagopus (assembly GCF_018345385.1). Lineage (NCBI taxonomy): Eukaryota > Metazoa > Chordata > Mammalia > Carnivora > Canidae > Vulpes > Vulpes lagopus. Next base: position 133,831,635 of record NC_054826.1, on the reverse strand, counting down.
AATTAAAAATCTGTCAAAAGTTCAATGAAAAAGAAGTAGATAAACTGAATAGTTCAGTATCAGTTAAAGCAATTGAATAGATTAATTGAATTTCTAACTTAAAAAACTTTCCCACAAAGCAAACCCTAGTTCCAGATGACTTCACTGTGAATTCTACCAAATATTTAAGAAAAAACATTCTACAAAGACTATTCCAGAAAATATAGGTATAGATAATACTTGCCAACTCATTTTATGAGGCTCGTTTTTATCTTAAAATTAAACCAGAGATATTACAGGAAAAGAAAACTAGAAACCAATATCCTTTGTAAACATGGAAAAAAAAGTCCTTGCCAAAATAATAACACAAGGGCCACCTGGGTGGCTCAGTCAGTTAAACATGTGACTTTGGCTCAGGTCAGGATCTGGGGGTCCAGGAATCAAGTCCTGTGTGGGGAGTCTGCTTCTCCCTCTCCCTCTGCTCTTCCCCTCACTCGTGAATGTGTTCTCTCTCTCTCTAATAGACAAATAAAATCTAAAAAATTAAGTTAAAAAATACTAACATAGTTCATCAAGTGGAATTTATCCTAAGAATGAAGTGCCGATTCAAAATTCATCAATGTAAATTACTGTGTTAACACATAAATAAGGAAAACATGATAATATAAAAAGACCCAGAAAAAAAACTAAGCAGCCATGCATGACCAGAAAAAAAGAAAAACTATCAGCAATCTATAAATTGGAGAAAAATTTCTCAATTTGATATGCAACCTATAGTTCATACTTGATAAGAAATGGCTGAATTATTTTCCTTTAAGATCAGAAACAAGCTAAGAACATCTGGTCTCAACATTTTATTACAAGTCTTAGAAAGTGCTATAATGCAAGAAAAAGAAATAAAAGTCATATAGACTGAATAGAAGTAAAACTGCTTTTAATGGAGGACAATGTAATCTCATTAGTAAACGATCCCAGGGAGTCTACAATTACTAGAACTAATAAGTGACTTTAGCAAAGATGTAGGATGCAATGTCAATTTGAAAGCTCAGTTGCATTTTTAAATATTAGCAAGGAGCAATTGAAATTGAAAATTTTATTTTATTTTATTTTATTTTATTTTTTTAATTTTTATTTATTTATGATAGTCACAGAGAGAGAGAGAGAGAGAGGCAGAGACACAGGCAGAGGGAGAAGCAGGCTCCATGCACCGGGATCCCGATGTGGGACTCGATCCCGGGTCTCCAAGATCGCGCCCTGGGCCAAAGGCAGGCGCCAAACCGCTGCGCCACCCAGGGATCCCCTGGAATTGAAAATTTTAAATCTCATTTACAATACCATCAAAAATGATGCACATCACATGGTATAACACTAAAAAAATATGAAAGACCAATACATGAAAACTACAAAATATTACTGAAAAAAACTAATGAAGATTACCTGAGAGATAGATATATTTGTGAGTTGAAAGATTCAATAGTAATGGGACACCTGGTGGCTCAGTGTTTGAGCATCTGCCTTTGGCTCAGGATGTGATCCTGGAGACCTGGGATTGAGTCCCACATCGGGGTCCCTGCATGGAGCCTGCTTTTCTCTCTGCCTGTGTCCCTGCCTCTCTCTCTCTCTCTCTCTCTCTCTCTCTCTGTGTGTGTGTCTCATGAATCAATAAATAAAATCTTACCAAAAAAGGAAGATTCAATAGTGTTATGATACCAATATCCTCTGAGTTGACCTATAGAGTCAATGTAATTCCAATTAGACATGATGATTTCATTTATGTAAATAATTAAATCAAGTTATATTTTTAGAAGTTGAGTGAATCAGGATAATTAGTCTAGTTACAGTGATCAAAATAGGGCACAAGGCAAGCACTAAGCTGCTGGTCATGTTTTTTCTTTTTGGTCTATTGCTGTTTACAGGAGTGTGTTTGCTTCATTAAAATCAAGGGGCCGCTGGGTGGCTCAGTCAGTTAAGCATCTGCCTTTGGCTCAGGTCATGATCCCAGGGTCCTGGGATGGAGCCACATGTCAGGCTCCCTGCTCAGCTGGAAGCTTGCTTCTCCCTCTCCCTCTGCCTGCTGCTCCACCTACTTGTGCTCTGTCTCTGTCTCTGTCTTTCTCTCTCTCTGACAAATAAAAGTTTTTAAAAAATGCATCAAGTTTCATACTAAAGATATGCTCTTATTTCTCTATGTATATTATTATTTTTAAAAACTGTCTTCAGACCAAAGATATGCTCTTATTTCTCTATGTATATTATTATTTTTAAAAACTGTCTTCAGACCAAAGATATGCTCTTATTTCTCTATGTATATTATTATTTTTAAAAACTGTCTTCAAAAGAGGAGGGGCAAGAGGGCGGAAGAGTAGGGTCCCCAAATCACCTGTCCCCACCAAATTACCTAGAAAACCTTCAAATCATCCTGAAAATCTATGAATTCAGCCTGAGATTTAGAGAGACCAGCTGGAATGCTACAGTGAGAAGAGTTTGTGCTTCTATCAAGGTAGGAAGACGAGGAAAAAGAAATAAAGAAACAAAAGGCCTCCAAGGGGGAGGGGCCCGCGAGGAGCTGGGCTGAGGCCGGGGCAAGCGCCCCCAGGACAGGAGAGCCCCATCCGGGAGGAGCAGGAGCTGCACCAACCTTCCCGGAGGAAAGGGGCCCGCAGGGAGTTAGAGCAGGACCCAGGAGGGCGGGGATGCCCTCGGGCTCCCGGGGACACTAACAGGCACCTGCACCCCGGGAGAGTGCAGCAAGCTCCCTAAGGGCTGCAGCGCGCACGGCGGGACCCGGAGCAGCTCGGAGGGGCTCGGGCGGCGGCTCCGCGGAGGGGGCTGCGGGGCGGGAGCGCGAATCCAACAGCGCAGGCTCCGGAGCACAGGGCGCCGGGACACAGCGCAGGATCCGGCCTCCCCCCGGGACCGGCAGAGGCCGGGAGGGCCCAGGACAGCAAGGACGCTCCTGCCCCGAGCTGAGCAGATCAGCGCCCTGCCCCAGAGCCCCCAGGCCCTGCAGACAGAGAGCCCCGGAGTTACTGCGGGAGCTGACTCTAGGGCTCCAGACTGCCGCTGCCACTGGGGCTGTTCCTCCTGGGGCCTCAGGGGGTCAACAACCCCCACTGAGCCCTGCACCAGGCAGAGGGCAGAGCAGCTCCCCCAAGTGCTAACACCTGAGAATCAGCACAGCAGGCCCCTCCCCCAGAAGAGCAGCTAGACGGACCAGTTCCAGGGGAAGTCAAGGGACTTAAAGTATACAGAATCGGAAGATACTCCCCTGTGGTTTTTTGTTGTTGTTGTTGTTGTTGTTGGGTTTTTTGTTTGTTTGTTTTGTTTTGCTTTTTGATTTGTTTCCTTCCCCCACCCGTTTTTTCCTTTCTTTCTTTTTCTTTCTCTTTTTCTTCTTTTTTTCTTCCTTTTTTCTTCCTTTTTTCTTTTTTCTTTTTCTCTTTTCTTTCCTTCTTTCTCTCCTCTCTTTTTCTCCTTTACCCAATAAAACTTGCTTTTGGCCACTCTGCACTGAGCAAAATGACTAGAAGGAAAACCTCACCTCAAAAGAAAGAATCAGAAACAGTCCTCTCTCCCACAGAGTTATAAAATCTGGATTACAATTCAATGTCAGGAAGCCAATTCAGAAGCACTATTATACAGCTACTGGTGGCTCTAGAAAAAAGCATAAAAGACTCAAGAGACTTCATGACTGCAGAATTTAGATCCAATCAGGCAGAAATTAAAAATCAATTGAATGAGATGCAATCCAAACTAGAAGTCCTAACCACGAGGGTTAACAAGGTGGAAGAACAAGTGAGTGACATAGAAGACAAGTTGATGGCAAAGAGGGAAACTGAGGAAAAAAGAGACAAACAATTAAAAGACCATGAATATAGATGAAGGGAAATAAACGACAGCCTGAGGAAGAAAAACCTACTTTTAATTGGGGTTCCCGAGGGTGCCAAAAGGGACAGAGGGCCAGAATATGTACTTGAACAAATCATAGCTGAAAACTTTCCTAATCTGGGAAGGGAAACAGGCATTCAGATCCAGGAATTAGAGAGATGCCCCCCTAAAATCAATAAAAACCGTTCAACACCTCGACATTTAATAGTTAAGCTTGCAAATTCCAAAGATAAAGAGAAGATCCTTAAAGCAGCAAGAGACAAGAAATCCCTGACTTTTATGGGGAGGAGTATTAGGGTAACAGCAGACCTCTCCACAGAGACCTGGCAGGCCAGAAAGGGCTGGCAGGATATATTCAGGGTCCTAAATGAGAATAACATGCAACCAAGAATACTTTATCCAGCAAGGCTTTCATTCAAAATGGGAGGAGAGATAAAGAGCTTCCAAGACAGGCAGGAACTGAAAGAATATGTAACCTCCAAACCAGCTCTGCAAGAAATTTTAAGGGGGTCTCTTAAAATTCCCTTTAAGAAGAAGTTCAGTGGAACAATCCACAAAAACAAGGACTGAATAGATATCATGATGACACTAAACTCATATCTGTCAATAGTGACTCTGAACGTGAACGGGCTTAATGACCCCATCAAAAGGCGCAGGGTTTCAGACTGGATAAAAAAGCAGGACCCATCTATTTGCTGTCTACAAGAGACTCATTTTAGTCAGAAAGACACCTACAGCCTGAAAATAAAAGGTTGAAGAACCATTTACCATTCAAATGGTCCTCAAAAGAAAGCAGGGGTTGCCATCCTTATATCAGATAAACTAAAATTTACCCCGAAGACTCTAGTGAGAGATGAAGAGGGACACTATCTCATACTTAAAGGATCTATCCAACAAGAGGACTTAACAATCCTCAATATATATGCCCTGAATGAGGGAGCTGCCAAATATTTAAACCAATTAATAACCAAACTGAAGAAATACTTTGATAATAATACACTTATACTTGGTGACTTCAATCTAGCTCTTTCTACACTAGATAGGTCTTCTAAGCACAACATCTCCAAAGAAACGAGAGCTTTAAATGATACACTGGACCAGATGGATTTCACAGATATCTACAGAACTTTACATCCAAACTCAACTGAGTACACATTCTTCTCAAGTGCACATGGAACTTTCTCCAGAATAGACCACATACTGGGTCACAAATCGGGTCTGAACTGATACCAAAAGATTGGGATAGTCCCCTGTATATTCTCAGAAAATAATGCTTTGAAATTAGAACTAGATCACAACAAGAAGTTTGGAAGGACCTCAAACACGTGGAGGTTAAGGACCATCCTGCTAAAAGATGAAAGGATCAATCAGGAAAATAAGGAAGAATTAAAAAGATTCATGGAAACTAATGAGAATGAAGATATAACCGTTCAAAATCTTTGGGATGCAGCAAAAGTAGTCCTGAGAGGGAAATACATCACAGTACAAGCATCCATTCAAAAACTGGAAAGAACTCAAATACAAAAGCTCACCTTACACATAAAGGACTTGGAGAAAAAACAGCAAATGGACCCCACGCCCAGCAGAAGAAGAGAGTTAATTAAAATTCGAGCAGAACTCAATGAAATCGAGACCAGAAGAACTGTGGAACAATCAACAGAACCAGGAGTTGGTTCTTTGAAAGAATTACTAAGATAGATAAACCATTAGCCAGACTTATTAAAAAGAAGAGAGAGAAGACTCAAATTAATAAAATCATGAATGAGAAAGGAGAGATCACTACCAACACCAAGGAAATACAAACGATTTTAAAAACATATTATGAACAGCTATACGCCAATAAATTAGGAAATCTAGAAGAAAAGGACGCATTCCTGGAAAGCCACAAACTACCAAAACTGGAACAGGAAGAAATAGAAAACCTGAACAGGCCAATAACCAGGGAGGAAATTGAAGCAGTCATCAAAAACCTCCCAAAACACAAGAGTCCAGGGCCAGATGGCTTCCCAGGGAAATTCTATCAAACGTTTAAAAAAGAAATCATACCTATTCTACTAAAGCTGTTAGGAAAGATAGAAAGAGATGGAGTACTTCCAAATTCGTTCTATAAGGCCAGCATCACCTTAATTCCAAAACCAGACAAAGACCCCACCAAAAAGGAGAATTACAGACCAATATCCCTGATGAACATGGATGCAAAAATTCTCAACAGGATACTAGCCAATAGGATCCAACAACACATTAAGAAAATTATTCACCATGACCAAGTAGGATTTATCCCCGGGACACAAGGCTGGTTTAACACCCGCAAAACAATCAATGTGATTCATCATATCAGCAAGAGAAAAACCAAGAACCATATGATCCTCTCATTAGATGCAGAGAAAGCATTTGACAAAATACAGCATCCATTCCTGATCAAAACACTTCAGAGTGTTGGGATAGAGGGAACTTTCCTCGACATCTTAAAAGCCATTTACGAAAAGCCCACAGCAAATATCATTCTCAATGGGGAAGCACTGGGAGCCTTTCCCCTAAGATCAGGAACAAGACAGGGATGTCCACTCTCACCACTGCTATTCAACATAGTACTGGAAGTCCTCGCCTCAGCAATCAGACAACAAAAAGACATTAAAGGCATTCAAATTGGCAAAGAAGAAGTCAAACTCTCCCTCTTCGCTGATGACATGATACTCTACATAGAAAATCCAAAAGCCTCCACCCCAAGATTGCTAGAACTCATACAGCAATTTGGTAGCGTGGCAGGATACAAAATCAATGCCCAGAAATCAATGGTATTTCTATACACTAACAATGAGACTGAAGAAAGAGAAATTAAGGAGTCAATCCCATTTACAATTGCACCCAAAAGCATAAGATACCTAAGAATAAACCTAACCAAAGAGGTAAAGGATCTATACCCTAAAAACTGTAGAACACTTCTGAAAGAAATTGAAGAAGACACAAAGAGATGGAAAAATATTCCATGCTCATGGATTGGCAGAATGCTGTGCTCTTCCCGTGTTTGTAACTCGGAAAATAAGTCTCCAGAGACTCTTAGGGAAGCAGAGGGGACCTGCCTTCCTGACACATCTAAGAGCATTGTTTTTGATATTTTTGAGATTAATATTGTGAAAATGTCAATGTTACCCAGGGCATTATACACGTTTAATGCAATCCCTATCAAAATACATGGACTTTCTTCAGAGAGTTAGAACAAATTATTTTAAGATTTGTGTGGAATCAGAAAAGACCCCAAATAGCCAGGGGAATTTTAAAAAAGAAAACCATAGCTGGGGGCATCACAATGCCAGATTTCAGGTTGTACTACAAAGCTGTGGTCATCAAGACGGTGTGGTACTGGCATAGAAACAGACACATAGATCAATGGAACAGAATAGAGATCCCAGAAGTGGACCCTCAACTTTATGGTCAACTAATATTTGATAAAGGAGGAAAGACTATCCATTGGAAGAAAGACAGTCTCTTCAATAAATGGTGCTGGGAAAATTGGACATCCACATGCAGAAGAATGAAACTAGACCAGATTCCATCAAAATCCTAGAGGAGAACACAGGCAACACCTTTTTTGAACTTGGCCACAGTACCTTCTTGCAAGATACATCCACGAAGGCAAAAGAAACAAAAGCAAAAATGAACTATTGGGACTTCATCAAGATAAGAAGCTTTTGCACAGCAAAGGATACAGTCAACAAAACTAAAAGACAACCTACAGAATGGGAGAAGAGAGTTGCAAAGGACGTATCAGATAAAGGGCTAGTTTCCAAGATCTATAAAGAACTTCTTAAACTCAACACCAAAGAAACAAACAATCCAATCATGAAATGGGCAAAAGACATGAAGAGAAATCTCACAGAGGAAGACATACACATGGCCAACACGCACATGAGAAAATGCTCTGCATCACTTGCCATCAGGGAAATACAAATCAAAACCACAATGAGATACCACCTCACCCCAGTGAGAATGGGGAAAATTAACAAGTCAGGAAACCACAAATGTTGGAGAGGATGCGGAGAAAAGGGAACCCTCTTACACTGTTGGTGGGAATGTGAACTGGTGCAGCCACTCTGGAAAACTGTGTGGAGGTTCCTCAAAGAGTTGAAAATAGACCTGCCCTATGACCCAGCAATTGCACTGTTGGGAATTTACCCCAAAGATACAGATGCAATGAAACGCCGGGACACCTGCACCCCGATGTTTATAGCAGCAATGGCCACAATAGTCAAACTGTGGAAGGAGCCTCGGTGTCCATCGAAAGATAAATGGATAAAGAAGATGTGGTCTATGTATACAATGGAATATTACTCAGCCATTAGAAACGACAAATACCCACCATTTGCTTCAACGTGGATGGAACTGGAGGGTATTATGCTGAGTGAAGTAAATCAATCGGAGAAGGACAAACAGTGTATGTTCTCATTCATTTGGGGAATATAAATAATAGTGAAAGGGCATATAAGAGAAGGGAGAAGAAATGTGTGGGAAATATCAGAAAGGGAGACAGAACATAAAGACTCCTAACTCTGGGAAACGAACTAGGGGTGGTAGAAGGGGAGGAGAGTGGAGGGGTGGGAGTGAATTGGTGACAGGCACTGGGGGTTATTCTGTATGTTGGTAAATTGAACACCAATAAAAAATAAATTTAAAAAAACTGTCTTCAAAAATGAAAACAAGGAAAAAGAAAAAGAAAACTTCTGGCGATTATCTCATGAGAATCGTGATTAGCAATTGGAGATTGTGAAATAGAGGGCAGCATGGGCCAACAACTCTTCCATTTTTATCCAATTCAATGTACAAGACAATTTGAACTTGCAGTGTGCAGGTAAACTCGCTAAGGGCAGATCAATCTAAAACATTTTCTTCCAAATCTATGATGTCTTTATTACCCAGGGTATTTTAAAAATAACATTTGTAGTATTAGTAGTTAGCAAAAGTGCACAATAATTTCTCGACCCATATTTGAAGTTATTATGATTCTAACTCAGAACATACAACAGGCACATGAGCCATCTAGACAACTCTTTAAGTAACTCTTTGCTTCAATTTGATGCCCATGAGGTTGATAATTCAGAAGAAAGGAGAAATTTTTGAGATTTGGTTATGTTTACAATGTTTTAATATTGTGCATCTAATTAATAGCAGACAGAACTTCAACCTTCTTGTCTATACACTTGGGTAGGAATTAATGTCATGCAAAGAGTGTTTTAATTATCCAAATCCATATTTTTAAAAAGATTTTATTTATTTATTCATGGGAGACACAGAGAGAGGCAGAGACATAGGCAGAGGGAGAAGCAGGCTCCCTGCAGGGAGCCCGATCTGGGACTCGATCCCAGGACTCTGGGATCACGCCCTGGGCCGAAGGCAGATGCTTAACTGCTGAGCCACCCAGGTGTCCCCAAAATCCATATTTTTAAAAAAATTTGTCCCCACCTTGGACACAATTATTTAAAATTATTGCTCTGATCATGAGAAAAGTTTTGTGTACATGGGATTCAATCTAAGTGAGACTCAAATCAAGTCTTATCCTTTGTAATATACAGGGAAAAATAAACAAAGTTAAGTAGACATTAAAAAGAGGGAAAATATCATGGGACAATCTTTAAAAGATATTTAACTTGGATTAGTTTCCAGAACAAAATTGTTATAATTCATTTTTAATGCCCTGTAGTAAGCAGATTTGTCACCATTATTATAATTTAGTCCTGAGAAATATTATTTAAACTACAAAAATAATGGTTCAAATTCTAGGGCATGGAGCTTGCAATATGGGTTATGCAACACCATAAGAGACTCTTAACAGTAGAGAACAAACTGAGATTGATGGAGGGAAGTGGGTGGGGGATGGGCTAAATGGGTGATGGGTATTAAGGAGGGCACTTGTGATGATGTGCACTGGGTGTTGTATGTAAGTGATGAATCACCAAATTAAAAAAAGAAAAGTACTGTTTATGTAACTAAAAGAACCATTAAATACAATAAGAGATATAAAACAAGAGGATTCTCATTTTAAAGGACTACATAAAAATCAGAGGTGAAATAAATTCAGGTGACATTTGGTTTTCCTGATAGATGCTGTAGGGGGAGGAGATCTCTTTCAATCGTCCCTACCCTCTTCCTCAAACAGCACTCCCTGCTCATCAAGGATAATGATTATGTAGACTCCAAGTGACGGATCGGCCAAAGGTGAGCTCGTAGACAAGGCCACGCCGTCCTGTATTCTCTCTTTTCACAAGGAAGCCTGCATCCAGGTAAATTCGAACTGCCTGGAAGCAAGCTTTCAGTGATGTGCCAGAGGGTCCCTCCACTACTACTAGACTATGAGAAGAAGCAGGTTATATAAGCCTCTGTGCCTCTGTTTCCTTACCTATAAAATGGGGATAACAATGAGGTTATCAGGAAGATTTGACTACATTAAAGACAGTGCTAAGCACAGTGCTTGGAAGATAATAAGCATCAATGTTGGTTATGATTATTATTACTGTTGCTTAGAGTTCAGGCATAAAACTCTTGCTTTAGCCCAGTTTATTATGAATTCTATAGTGGGTTACTGAGAATTAGCTTGGTTATTAGCCTAGCAATGCTGCTATTCCTCATTTGTCATTCAAGGGTATAATCAACATGTCCCTGGAGACCTTGATAGGGAGGGAAAAAATTGTCCTGGCAGTATTATGTATTCCTAGGTTTCTTAGGCAAATATTAACTATCAGTACCTCAAATACTAAATCTCCAACTGAGACGTATGTGCAGCAGGGCCATAAAACTTTATGACCTGGATTCTGCTAAAATTTCTAAGCTATGACACCTAAAAGTTTCCTTTTTTAATAGATTTTTTAAAACATTAAGGTATAATTGACTTAAAACATTATATCAGTTGCAGGTGTACAACATAATGATGCCATATTTGTATATTTTGTGAAATGATCACCACAGTAAATCGAGTTAACATCTATTACCAAACATAGTTATAATTTTTTGTGTGATACACTTTTAAGATTTACTCTCTTAGCCAATTTCAAATATGCAATACAATATTATTAACTATAGTCACCATGCTGTACATTATATCCCCATGACTTGACTATTTTATACCTGGAAGTTCGTATCCTTGGATGCCTTTCACCCATTTCTTCCACCATCTACCCTGTACCTGTGACAACCACCAACCTGTAATCTGTATCAATGAGTTAGTGTCTTTGTTGTTGTTGTTTTTAATTCTACATATAAGTGAGATCATACAGTACTTGTCTTTCCCTGTCTGACTTATTTCACTTAGCATAATGTCCTCATAGCCCAACCATATTGTCACAAATGGCAAGGTTTCGTTCTTTTTTATGGCTGAATAACATTCCATTGTTGTGTGTGTATGTGTTGTGTGTGTATGTGTGATATGTGTGTATGTATGTATGGATGGAGAGATGATAGATAGATAGATAGATAGATAGATAGATAGATAGACAGACAACCATTCATTCAGTGATAAACACTAGGCTGTTTCCATATCTTACTATTGAAAACAAATGCTGTAATGAATTTGAGAGTGATATATCTTTTCAAGTTAGTGTTTTTGTTTTCTTTAGATAAGTACCCAGAAATGGAATTACTGGAGCATGAGGTAGTTCTAGTTCTAATTTTTTGAGGAAGCTTCATACTGTTTTTCATAGTAGCTGCACCAGTTTACATTCCCACCAACAGTGCATAAGGGTTCTCTTTTCTCCACATCTCTGCCAATATTTGTTAATTCTTTTTTTTTTATAGTAGCTATTCTAACAGCTGTGGGGTGATATCTCACTGTGATTTTGATTTTCATTTTCAAATGAAAATGATGACTAGTGATATTGAGCATCTTTTCGTGCACCTGCTGGCCATGTGTGTGTCTTCTCTGGAAAAGTGCTGTTCAGATCCTCTGTCCATTTTTTTAATTGGATTGTTTGATTTTTTTGCTGTTGAATTTTATAAGTTCTTTATACATTTCGGAAATTAACCTTTTATCAGATATATGATTTGCAAGTATATTCTTCCATTTAGTAAGTTGTTGTTTGTTTTTTTTTTCATTTTGTTGATGGTTTCCTTTGCTGTGAGAAGCTATTAAATTTGACATAGTCCCACTTGTTTATTTTTGCTTTTGTTGCATTTGCTTTTGGATTCAGATAAAAAACTAATTGCCAAGACTGATGACAAGGAGCCTACCAACTGTAATTTTTTTCTAAGACTTTTTTATTTTCATGTCTTACATTGAAGTCTTTAATCTATTTTGAACTAAGTTTTGTGTATGGTATGGTAAGATAGCATGTCTAGTTTTATTCTTTCGCATGTGGCTGTCCAGTTTTCCCAACATCATTTATTGAAGAAACCATCCTTTTCCATTACATATTCTTGGCTCCTTTGTTGTAAATTAATGGTTTATTTCTGCCTTTCTCTTATGTCCCATTGAACTATCTGTTTTTAATGCCAATGTCATACCGGTTTGATTATTATAGTTTTATAATATAGTTTGAAATCAGAGCATGTGATACCTCCAGCTTTGTTTTTCTTTCTCAAGATTGCTTTGACTATCTGGAGTCTTTTGTAGCTCTGTACGAATTTTAAGATTGTTTGTTTGATTTCTGTGAAAAATGCTACTGGAAGTTTGATAGAGATTGCATTAATCTGTATATTGCTTTGGGTAGTATGTACATATTAAAAATATTCTTCTGATCCATAAGCATGGAATACCTTTTCATTTAGTTGTGTCTTCTTAAATTTCTTTCATTAATGTCATATAATTTTCAGTGCACAGTTCTTTCACTTTCTTGGTTAAATTTACTCACAGGTATTTTATTCATTTTGATAGAATTGTAAGTGAGATTATTTTCTTAATTTCTCTTTCTGATAGATCATTATTAGTGCATAAAAATGCAACAGATTTTTGTTATTGATTTTGTATCCTGCAACTTACTGAATTCATTTACTAGTTCTAAAAGTTTTTTGATGGAGTTTTCAGGATTTTCTATATCTACAAATAGTGACAATTTTACTTCTTCTTTCTCAACTTGAATGTCTTTTATTTCTTTTTCTAATGAGTCTAGATAGAATTTCTAATACTTTGTATTGGAAAGTAATGAAAGTGGGCATCTTTATCTTGTTCTTGATCTTAGATGAAAAGCCTTTTGCTTTTCACTGTTGAGTATATTAGTTGTGAGCTTGTCATAAATGCCTTATTTCTTTACCTGTCAGTAACACCTGTCCCTTTCTATAAAACGCATATTGACAGCATTTAGGACAGAATCTGGAATTTGATGTGCACTCACTGGGGGTAAACTATCATCATTAACATTATCAGTTCCAGACAGAGATTTTGACATTTTAAAAAAACACATAGATATTTTAATTTATACTTATTAAAAATAGAAATAAGAATCCAAAGAGCAACACAGAGCCCATAGAGCCACTATAGTTCAGAGTTAAAAACTATTGGTAATAAAAAATCTATACAATGTTCACCCTTTGAGCAAGTTTAACATTATACCATAGCAGAATTGATACATCTGCAGGGAGTTCTGTGGAGTCATTTCAGAATTTTGGAATACTTTCCAAATGTATCTATACCCACAGCCCACGAAATCCATACTTGTGTCCTATTTGTAGCATATAGTTAAATTAAGACAGAACAAGTCTTACAGAGGTCTTTTCACACAAATGCACTGGACACAGAACCTCAAGCAGTCACAGGATGTCACAGAGAGAAGGAGCCCTAGAGATACACTCTGAGTTTCCTTACACAAACTCCTAGCTCTATTGTAACTTATATAAAGAAGTATGGCACTTGGTGTACAGTAGCTATGCAGTAAATATTTGGTGAGTGTGTACATGGGTGAGTGAATGAAAATGGAATTATATTTTAAAGATACATTGGTGACGAATCTCACATTCACATTTCCCTGTAAGTTGTCTGAAGTGTAATAAATTTGTAGTTGCTTCAACATGTCTTTAGGGCTTCTCCTTTATTTTGGTGATTTATAACATAGAACAACAACAAATTAATTACCAGTGGAATATGTATAATTAAACTTCTGTATTAATGTTCTTGAAACATGAGAATATTTTTCATCGTCGTTTCCCCTTTGTTCAAACTTATTGATCACATTGGTTGCTGCTATTTTTTTAGTAGAATAAACCAAAATCCAATGTACATGTGTTCTCACCCACCCATGACTTTTTGGTCCTAAGGATCATTTCCAACATGCATATTATAATTAAGTTACTGGAATTTTTAACCAGTACTTTAAACAATGTTTGAAGAGAATTCTTACTAGGACTTTGAGATTCTAATAAAACCCTTATTGCTTCTTAGGGCAGAGATCCTTCAAATTTATGTAGAATATAGCTCATTCAATCAAAAATACCTTGGAGATTTATATTCTATCCCACATACTAGGTTGGACACAGCAGAAATCAAGTCCTTGACTTTTTTGGAGCTTACAGGCAAATCCTGAAACTCACTTCCTGCCCTCTTATTCAGAATTCTGTTTCTTCACCAAGATGGACCTCTGAATTCTTGGTCATGGCCCATGTATTTCGTCTGTACTTTAAAGGTTTTGGTGGGGCGGGGGGAGGGGGGAGATGCCTGGGTGGCTCAGTGGTTGAGCATCTGCCTTGGGTTCAATCATGATCCCAGGGTCCTGGGATTGAGTCCCACGTTAGCCTCCCTACAGGGAGCCTACTTCTCCTGCTGCCAATGTCTGCCTCTCTCTGTGTGACTCTCATGAATAAACAAAATTTTAAAAAACAAACAGATAAAATAAAGGTTTTTTTAATCTGTAGTCATTAAAATAAACTCTAGGTAAAAAGGCTGAAAAAAAAGTCTCCCAAATCTATGGATATAAAACTACTCTAGTTTCAGAAACAGATAGAAGCACAAACTAGAAATGAGGAAACTCTTGTTTTCTCTTTTCTGTATTCTAGTGAGGGACATCAACCTGTTATACTTAAAATACGTTTATGATACATATTTTAAATGTTAAAACTTTAAAAAAATGTTAAAACTTTGCATACTATGACTGCCTTTTTTCCCCCAAATACATATGTAAATCATTTTTTTCAGATATGTATAGTTAACCTATTTTACTGTATTCGTTTTCAAATTGGAAATATGGGTATATTTTCAAATGTGTGTTTGACCTCATACTCATACTGTGACTCTCCCTGTTTTCAAATATACGTTTAACTGCTTCTCATATATATATATATATATATATATATATATATATATAAGTCATTCACAGATTTTCTTAAATATCTATGAATATGAGGTCCTCTCTTACCTGAGAATCCCGAAGTACTTTTTGGAAGATTGTGTATATGTGTGCATATAAGGGGTGAGGAGTTGATTCCAGGTGTAGAAAAGAAAATATGACACTGATATATGAATTGTCATAGTCAACTTCACTTCTTGAACAAGGATGTTTTAGCAAATAACAAGAGTCATACTTCAAAAAAAAATTGAATCTCTACTCTTGGTTTTGAAATACTCATTTCAGGGTCCTTCAGGAAAGCAGACTAATTTATATATTGTATACACAATATATATATTATGTATTTTGTTTTATATGTACATATACACACATATATATTACAAGGAATTGTCTCCTGGGATTATGAAGGCTGAGAAGTCTCGTGATCTATCCTTTGTAAGCTGAGGACCCAGGAACATTAGAGGTATAGTTTCAGTCCAAGACCAAAGGTCCAAGAACTAGGAGAGCTGTTAGTGCAAATCCTAGTCATTGGTGGGGACAGGAGATCAATTTCTCAGCTCAAGCAGTCAAAGAGAACAAATTCTCCTTTCTGCCTCTGTTCTATTCATTCCCTCAACTGATTGATTAATGCTCACCCACATTTACCACATCTACTAATTGAAATGCTAATCTCATCCAGGAACACTCACGTAGACACACCTCAAAATAAACTTTAACCAAATATCTGGGCAGCTTGTGACCTGGTCAAGTTAACATACAAAATTAACCACCACAACACTCCTGTTTTCTGCAAACAATTATCTTTATTCTTTCTTATTGCACAGAAGTTCACGTGGAGAAAGATGTGGCCACCTAATCTCCAACGTACGTGCATCTATGTGGAAATACTGTGACTTGAGTTCCTTAGTCTCCATCCAAATATTCCAGGAAGGAGCTAATTAACCCACCCTAGATAAAGTGCCCCAAACTCATATAATCTGTCAGCACCTAGATTCAGAGTCACCTTTAAAAAAGATGTGAATGTTTCCATAGCAACTTTTGAAATTGGAGATCTCAAAAATCAGATAGTTAATGTAAAAGGAGATATTGAGCATACCACCTGAAATGGGAAATGGCTCTCCTATATAATTCAGGGACACCTCATATTTGTGAGGCTGTCTTCATGTTTCAATAATAGCCATAAATTAGTATTTCTCTTTTTCTTTTCTTGGTTATCTGTAGAAATTGAACCTTGCCCCTTTCCTTTTGCCTACCCCAAACCACTCCCTTCCTTATAAATTCTCAAGTATAGTTGAAATCACTTAAAGAACTTTTTTTTAGAAGTTTTTGTGTTGTTATTTATTTATCTATTTATTATAAAAGATTTTATTTATTTATGAGAGACACAGAGAAGCAGAGACACAGGCAGAGGGAGAAGCAGGCTCCTTGCAGGAAGCCCGATGTGGGACTCGATCCCCAGGTCGGGGATCATGCCCAGAGCCAAAGGCAGATGTTCAACCACTGAGCCACCCAGGTGTCCCCCGTAAGAACTTTCTTGCTATGCTATAGAATCATCCACCATTTCTCCTTCTCCTTCTTCTTTTTTTTTTAAGGTAATCATGGTACTGTCTTCTGTTGCTTCTACTACTAAGATATGTTTTGCTATTTCAAACCTTAAGTAATATATCCACTATTTTTGATGAGGCTTCTAATATCAGAAGCTCTCTTTCATACAACTGGCTTTAGGGTCATAGCCTCTGGTTTCTCTATGGTTTTCCATTGTGTTCTTTCTCCCTATCCAGAACCTATCCTTTGTTCCTCCAATTTTATTTTGATATATGGGTAGATATGATTCAAGATTCATTTCATTTAAACTTGAAACAGATTAACAAATCATTGTTTAATGATGTGAAGTTTTAAATATAAAATGACCCCATAATTTTTAATGTATTTACTAAGAGGCAAATTTTTATGCTTTATTTTATTTTAGTTGAATCCATTTTCAGATCCATTAAGGATTCTGTAATAATTTGTAATATCACACATTCACAAATTAGTAACACAGAAGGGGCCTTTCAATAACATAAGGTGAGAAAGATAAACTTATAAAATAGAAAGGCACAAATAAAATCAAACTAAGAAAAAAGTCAATAAAACTTTTATAGCAATGACACTAAGAAGTTGAAAGTGTCAAAAATTTTAAATTAACTATGTACCTATATACCATGCTATACAGAAAGGCAAAATTAAGTCAGTTATTTTAGATTTTAAGAAAGCAATCATTCTCAAATTATAAATGAGAATAGCATAGAGAGGATTGCTAAAATTCACATGCCCAAACCCAGTTGAGTGAATGTTCTGACTCAATAGGCCCGTAGTGAGTCCTGAGCAATAGACCCATCAGAATTTGAGAAACACAGCCTGGAGGAGTGCTGCTGAGCTCAGTTTGTCCTTTCTTTTCTTTAGTATCCTTACTATAATAGTTAGGATTAAGCAAACTCTGTTATTTATGTGTGACCACACCTAGGCCTAATTTCCAACACAGAATTTTATGACTACCAAAAAAAAAGAAGTAATGTTTTGAATGACTATTTCCAACATCAGAATAAGGATCATTGTATACTTTTCTTGCTTTATCTGCCTTATGGGAGGTAGTCACTTCTCTCTTGGAGTAATGGAAATGATCCTCCTTTGAACAATATTATAACACTTCCTGAGAAGGCTAGTTAACTATTCCCTAGTGGAAGGCACTTAGAAATATTTATTATTAACAATTAATGAGTAGCCCTGGTTAGATCCCAGATTTTAGCGCGCACACACACACACACACACACACACACACAAAGACCGTGCTTATCAAACTTTACTGTGAGAGTTCATTGTCACCCGTGTGTCTTGTTAAAATGCAGATTCAGATTCAGTGGGTCTGGGGGTGGGGGGGCCAGAGATTCTGAAGGTCTAACAAGCTCCCAGGGGATGCAGATGCTGTCTGTCCCCATCACACTGAGTAACAAGGATAGAAACCATATTTTCATACTATGTGTTTTCAAGCTTATTTACTATATGAGATTACTCCTCTGGCTGGTGCTAGGGTAAACCTTACATGAATGTAATAAATTCTTAGAGAAGAAGATATTTTATAAAAAGGCTGGGGAAAAAAGGCTAGAAGTCTGGGAAAGTTTTACCAACTTTTAAATATATATGTATACATTTGTTAAATTAATCAGTCTACCAGAGTTAGCTTTATTTTAACTAATTTGGAGAAAAGATGCAGAGAAATAAGGTCCAATAAAGGGCATTGTATTAGTTTTCTGTGTGCCTAGCAAGTAACTGCAGACTGAGCAGCTTAAAATAATACAACTTGATCCCAAATTTCCTTGGGTCTGAAATCCCAGTGAGGGTTAGTTCAGGGTCTCACAAGGGAAATCACTTTGTCAGTTGGGGCTACATTCCTTTCTGAAGCTTGGGATCCTCTTTTATTTTGTTTATTCTTTTTTTAAAGATTTTATTTTTTTAAGTAATCTATACCCCCAACCTGGGGCTTGAAATTTATAATCCCAAAATCAAGGGTCATATGCTCTACTGACTGAACTCCCCAGTTATCTCTGGGGGCCTCTTTTGAACTCACCTGGTAGTTGGCCGATTCAGGTTTTTTTGGCTGTAAGGACAAAGGTACTATTTTCTTGCTGGCTGTTGGAGGTGTGCAGAGAGGGGACACTCAGCCTCAAGATGCCTGTCACCCTTCCTTACCACCTGGCCCCTCCCTCAGCCTCTCCTGCTTTGAATATCTCACTTCTGCTGTCTCTGACCTTGCGATTGAGATTTAAAGCATTCATGTGATTAGGTCAGGCCTACTTGGATAATCTCTCTTCCAATTAAACTAAAGTCAATTGATTAGTGACCTTAATTATGTAAGTGATATATCATTATATTCATAGGCTCTGCCTGCATTCAAGGGGAGAGAATTACACAAAGTATGTTCACCAGGGGCTGAGAATTTCGGAGGCCAGGGTCCCACACTTCTTATTTAGACATGATTATATTCTATTACATATTTTTTTCAGAGCCTTTCAAAAATTTTAGTCATCTCCGTACAAGGATAAATTAAAGGCATTGGCTGATTTATTTCCACCCAATATATTTCAATATTAATTTTTTTTTAAATGATAGTTACAGAGAGAGAGAGAGAGAGAGAGGCAGAGACATAGGCAGAGGGAGAAGCAGGCTCCATGCACCGGGAGCCCGAAGTGGGATTCGATCCCGGGTCTCCAGGATCGCGCCCTGGGCCAAAGACAGGCGCTAAACCGCTGTGCCACCCAGGGATCCCAATATATTTCAATATTAATGGAGTTTCTAAACTGTAACCTTTGGCTGTGGTTTTGTTTGTGTGTTTCTTTTAAGATTTTATTTATTTATTTATTTACTATAAATTTTTTAAAAGATTTTATTTATTTATTTGAGAAAGAAAGGGATAGAGAGCCCAAGGGGAAGTGGGGTCAGAAAGAGAGGGAGAATGACACTCTCAACTGAGCAGGGAGCTGACATGAGGCTTGATTGCTAGACCCCAAGATCATGATCTGAGCTAAAGGCAGACACTTAATGGACTGAGCCACCCAGGTGCCCCAAGATTGATTGATTGATTGATTGATTTGAAATAGAGAGCAGAATCACCAGTGTGGAGGGGTAGAGGTCGAGGGAGAAGCAGGCTCCTTGAGTGCAGAGCCAGTCATGGGGCTCCATCCCAGAACCCAGGAATCTTGATCTGAGTCAAAGGCAGCCATTAAACAGACTGAGCTGCCCAGGGTCCCCCTTTTGCTGTGTTTTTAATGCATTAGAGATCTCTAAAGTTTCCACTGCTTTCGCTCATCTTTTTATTCACAAAATAACCATGGTGGTCAATATTTTCTAAAGTTTATAGTAGAATAAGCCCATATAAAGAATAACAATTTACATAGCACTTTACAATTCATAAAACATTTTTAACATATTATGTCTTCATAATACTACTATGAAATTGGTCTTACAATTTAAAGATAAGAAAGCCAGACTCAAAGACATGAAGTGACTTTTCCAGTGTCCTTCCAGATAGTAAATGATGAGACTGAGTAACCTAATGCCAGTTTCTACCTCCAAGTCTAGTGCTCCAGGTTCAGTATGATCTATCAGCGCACAGCACCACAACAGAATGACTGGGTCATTAGATTTAATGACTAGAATAATTGATGTAACTGTTAAACATGCCCCAAACTACAGAGAAGCTTACACACCTAAGAGAATACTGCCCAGTAAGAAGAGAAAAATGCAATGAATGGTGATAACCGACAATGAGTGTTCTGAAGAGATCATGTTATAGCTGACACACAGACCTATTGATTAAAAGCTTTAGTAACCCACCTGGCTAGGAGCAGCTCTAACAGGTCAGATAAAAAGGTGATTATTATATGTACTGGGAAAAATACTGCTGTGATATACTGTATCTTAAAAGAGTTTCTAGAAAAATATAGTTTTCATTTACCCTGGAGAAGATAATGGAGTAGTATTTTATAAATGGAATAAAAGCACAGTTTTTTAAAAAGAGAAGGAATGAAAAATATATGTTGGAATTTATAATAAGCATATAAGTATATAAATAATATATATTAGCATTTTATAATTTCAGCCATATACCCATAATTTCATTTATTTTACTATAAATAAGAACATTATATATTACTAGAAGCCCAAAATAGCATTGTTGAAAAACATATGAATTATTTATTGTACAAATCATTTTCTAAAACATAGAACATATAGTTAGACCTAATAAAAGAGACCTATACTATTTTATGCCTGATACTAAAAATTTTACCTTTTCTCTCATATCTGATGTGTAGCCTGGATTTTATTTTATGGATATCTTTTAACTATTACTATTTAATACATGAAACAGATTTGAACTGAGTATATAAGTTTTTGGCTAAGAACAGGCATGACAAAACAAAATATTTACCTTAAAGAATACAATATTATATGGGCAGTTTCTAAGAATAAAATCAAGCTCCAATCACTTACCAGAAAGTATCTTTGAACAATAAAAATATAATGGGAATAGATTAAAAACACTGAAGTTTGTATTCATTCAGGAAGAAGATATTTAAAACTGATGAGTATGGTGATCAGATAAGGAGAAATGAAAGAACTAGAATTATCATCTGTTCAGAAGCGGCATAAAGAATGAACATGCTCTTCCCCATTGTAGCCACTGGCAACTCCTTCGCATCATTCAGGTGCCACCCTATCTGAAGCCACACTCACCCACCTGGCAGCCCTCGGTCTGTCCAGCTATTTTTAACGGCCTTCCTAACACTCTTATTTCTCTTTGGCTTCACACCTCCCACTAGAATAGAAGCTCAACAAACATAATAAACTCATCAATTCCGTCTTTCCCTGCAGTCACCGCATTTACTCCTTACTCAGTAATACTGAATGATTCAAGGGGAACACAATTGGTTGCAAATTGATTAAAATTGAACAAAAGCTGTTCAAATTTGCAGCAGAGCAAGAACAGTTCTGAGTGACTGTTGGCATCTAATTTTTTTTCTTCACAAATGGTGGTTACAAACTATCTGGTGTATTTTATGCTTTCCCTTCACATAATCAGATTTCAGTTTTGGGTTGTTGTTGGTTTTTTTTTTTTTAAGATTTCTTTATTTATTTGAGTGATGGAAAGAGAGAGAACAGGGGCAGAGAGTCTTAGACTTCTCATTGAGCTTGGAGCCCTACCTGGGGCACGATCCCACAATGCCAGGTCACGACCTGAGCAGTTAACCAAGGTAGGAGGCTTGTCTGACGTCACCCAGGTGCCCCCAGTTTTTGGTTTTTATTATCATAATGACTAAAGGCCATGATGATCCGGAAACATATGCTTTGACTTGGGCTTTCATGTTGCTAAGCATTAATTTAATGACATTTAACTTTTTGATCAGTTTTTTTTAAAGATTTTCTTTATTTATTTGAGAGAGAATGAGTGCGAGTGAGAAAGAGAATAGGAGTGGAAGAGCAGAAGGAGTGAGAGGAGCAGGGAACCTGCCCAGGGTTCAATCCCAGAAACCTGAGCCAAAGGCAGATGCTTAACCAACTGAGCCACTGAGACACCCCATTGATCAGTTTTAATCAACACATTGATTTACCTCACATTGATAATTAATAATCAATTTGGTATTTATTTATTTAATTTTAAGTAATAAATATATGTTTTAAGTATTAAAACATTTTTAAGAATTTTTATTTATTTATTTGAGAGAGAGAGAGAGCACAGAGGCAGAGGGAGAAGGAAAAGCAAGCTCCCTGCTGAGCAAGAAGCCCGATGTGGGGCTCGATCCCAAGACCCTGAGATCATAACCTGAGTGAACGGTAGACACTTAACTGACTGAGCCACCCAGGTGCCCCTATTAAAAATTTATATCAAAATTTTTACAAGGAAAAGTAGCTTTATCTTTAGGATTTTGAAACTTTTAGCTCATTACCAAGTTTTTCCAATGAAACAATTATTTTTATGGGATAGTTTTTAATATTATATACTTAGAGAACAATACCACTTTGGAGCAAAATAAACTTTTAAATAAGATTATAAAAATATAGATTTTAAAAATATAACAAGGTTACTGAATAAACTGGACTTTCTAATGTGAAATTATAAAATACTTTTCTTTTATACCATTGCTTTCAAAGTTATTTCTCCCTGACCTTGGATAAAATCTTAGGTAGACAACATAACTTTTTCACTCACATCCTGCAGTAAACAAGTAGATTTATTCTTCAGATATTATGAGTCCTATTAACCTAAACACAAGTATTTTCCCTCATTTGATTTAAAGATCATTTTACCTCCTCTGCTTAGTTCTGAGTTAGGCCAGAAGCCTGAAGTGGGGAAAGAGATCAATTTTTCCACCACTTCCTTATTTTCCCACTTTTCATTAACTAGCTCCTGTTTTTAGACCTTTCTCTTTAGGGTAAGAGAGCAGCAGGGATTTTTTTTTTTTTTTTTTAAGAAATAAGGAAAATGGCAAAGTGGTTATTCCCTGGCCTGAGGGCAAATGCCCACATTGTTGACTCTGACTTCCATATGGGAGTTTTGTTCATTCTTCTTAATAGTCACTATATGGCCATGGACATAGTTTACCTAATGTCTCCAACATGACATTGCTTCTTCTAGCCGGGTACTTACAGCAACATTTTTGTCTTTGACTTGGAGGCTCAATACATAACACTAGTTCCTTTTTGGAATTATTCAACCTCTTCAGGAGGGCCTCTGCAAAGGATTATGCCTATAATCACTCAAATCAGACTCCCTTTCTCAAATCTACTTAGTCCTTGGCAGCATTCAACATTCATAGTCCTTGCTTCACCATCAATGGAAACCAGCTCTGCCCCACGATGGCCCTTTCCTAAGGCTCCATTTATCCAAGGACTTTTTAATGAAGGTGTATCAGTCAGTGTTCTCTAGAAAAACAGAACCAATAGGATATATATGTGTGTGTGTGGTGGGGTGTATGACATATAATACATAATATACATAAGTATTCTATCATCCAGGAAACCTCAGTTTTTACTCTTCAGGACTTTTAAGTGATTGGATGAGTCCCATCCACATTATCTAGGGTCAACTCTTTTACTTAAAGTCAACTGATTGTAGATGGTAATCACATCTGCAAATACCTTTTCAGAACACTGAGATTATTGTTTTATTAAATAACCGGGTACTGCAGCCTAGCAAAATTGACAAATAAAACTGACCATTACAGAAAGCGTCACACACTGATCTCTGTGCTTTCCCCCAATTGCCAAGCACACATGTCAGACTGCCAGATTCTTAATTGGCCTGAGATGGTATGAATGGCTCCCCAGCCAAGGAGGGAGAGGGAATGTAGAGCCCCCCTACAACACTCCAAAGGAAGTCTTTCTATCAGCTTCTCTCTTGAATTCTTAACTTTTTTCATATGACTTAGAGCAAGTTTATAGGCCATTGGATGTTGAACCAGTTATGAGCCCCTTCAAATACAAGCTCCATATAAATGGCCAAGTGCCTTGTTTTTAAATATAACTGCATTCAACACATATATTTTTTAAATCACTGAGTCACTAAAATCCTGAAATAAAAATTTTATTATATCATCATATTGTAAATGACATACAAAGTACTAAAAATAGAGAATGATATCCTAAGTGAAGAATCAGGAAAACTATCCAAAAGAAAATATAAATGAACTAGTTTATAAACGAATGGGCAGGATTTTTCTGCTAGGCTGAGAAGGAAATCAAGGAATTTCAAATAGAGAAATTGGAATCTTCTACAGTACAGAGAACATCTCACCTCATTATATAAGATAAGCATAATACAAATAACAAAATTTAACAAGAACAGTATGCACAAAAATAATTATAGGCCAGTAAACATACAAGGGAAATTCCTTAACACATGGTGGCATATTAAAATCAACTATATATAAAATAATAATATATTATGTAAAAATGGGATTCATACCAGAACAGCAAGGTTGGATGACAGTTCAAAAATTAATCAATATAATTCTCACATTAAGAAAATAAATTCCAAGGCCCCTAGGTGGCTCAGTCAGTTAAGCACCTGCCTTCAGTTCAGGTCATGATCCAAGGGTCCTAGATGGAGCCCTGCATTGGGAGCCCTGCTCAGTGGGGCCCTCTGCTTATCTCTCTGCTGTTCCCCCTGCTGTGCTGTCTCTCTCTCTCTCTCTCTCTCTCTCTCTCTCTCTTTTTCTGTCAAATCAATCCTAAAAAAAAAGAAAAGAAATTCCACATATGAGTGAAATCATATGGTATTTGTCTTCCTCTGACTATCTTATTTTGCTTAGCATTATATTTTCTGGGCGAAATGGGTAAAGGGGATTAAGAGTACACTTGCCTTGATGAGCACTGAGTAATATGTGAATTGTTGGATCACTATATTGTACACTTGGAGCTAATATGACACTATGTTAACTACGCTGGAATTAAAATTAAAATATAAAGAATAAAAACAATATGATGGAATAATCAATTAAGAACAAAAGAAAACTCCCTCAGTATTATTATAAAGGGCATGTCTAAAAAAATAAGCTAACATCATAATTAATGGTGAAAGAAGAAACACTACCCTTTGGATGTAAATAAAGCAAGAATACCTATGCTTATTTTTATTAGACATTTTATTAAAGGTCTGAGTCTCTATAATAAAGCAAGAAAAATAAAGACGTACAAAGACGTACAAAGTACGTCTTTGTACAAAGTAAAGGCTAGAAATCAGACAGAAATAAGTAAAACTGTCTCTACTAAGACAGATGACATGATTGTTTATGATGAAAGCCCAAAAAATGTCAACAAAAATTTACTAGAAATCATACATATATTTAGCATGGTCACACCTATAAGTTCAATATAGAAGAACAATTGTATTGTTCATATACAGTTAGCAAATAGTTTAAAAAAATAAAATCAAAGAAAACATTCTCTCTGCAGTAGCATCAAAAGGATGAAATATTTGGGAATAAATTTTGAAGTGATTGGCAAGACTTTTATTCTGGATGTTGCAAATCATTGCTGTGGACAATTAAAGATACCTAAATAAATGGAGATTCATAGCCTGCTTATAGATTGGAAGATTCAATATTGTTAAGATGCCAGTTTTACTAAAACCTATCTGTAGATTCATTGTAATCCTAATAAAAATTTCAGCAGTCATCTGTACGGAAATGGAGAAACTGCTTCTGAAATTAATGTGAAAATGCAAAGGACCTAAAACATACAAAGTAATCGTGATGAAGTAGGAACTTACTATTTCAAGACTTACTATAGAGCACAAAAATCAAGATTGCATGGTACTGACAAAATGGCAGGTATGCATAGCAACTGAACCAGAGATTCAAAAATAGCCTATATGTAGTCTTTTGGTTTTCAATAAAGATGTCAAAGTAATTTAGTAGGGAAAGAAGTTTGACTTTTACCTCACCACTCATGAAAAATTAATTTGAGACATCTCATAGTGCTAAACATAAAACAAAAACTTCTAAAAGGAAACATAGGATAATATGTTTGCAACTTGGGTTTAAGAAGAGTTTTTCTTAGTAGGACACAAAAAGCAAAAATCACAAAAGGATAAAGATTAATGAAGTAGACTTCATCAAAATTTAAAATTTCTCATCAAAAGACACCATTCAAGAAAGTGGATCGGCGAAAAACATACCCATAGAAAGTAATCATAACACATGTGCCTAACACATGTGCCTAACATATATCAAAATATATAAAGAACCCCTACATTAACAATAAAATGGCAAAACTTCTCAATGAATTGGCCAACACTAACAAACTTCACAAAAGTAGTTACACAAATAACCAGTAAGCATGAGAAAAACTGTTCAACATCAGTAGCCATCAAGGAAATGCAAATTAAAACCAGGATGAGGAACACCTGTGTGTCTCGGTGGTCGAGCATGGGCCTTTGGCTCAGGCTGTGATCTGGGAGTCCTGGAACCGAGTCCTGCATTGGGTTCCCCACAGTGAACCGCTTCTCCCTCTGCCTATGTCTCTGCCTTTCTCTCTGTGTGTCTCTCATAAATAAATAAATAAAATCTTAAAGAAAAAAACAAAAAACAAAACCCAGGATAAGATACCACTCTACAGGAGCCAGAATGGCTAAAATTTAAGACTAACATCATTGAATAAGGGCAAGGGTGTGGATGGAGAAACTCCTACTTTTATGCACTGTTGGTGAGTATGCAGACTGATACAAATTCTTGGGGAAAAGTTCCAGCACTTCTTTATCAAATTAAATACACACTCATTTCCTAACCCAATAATTCCTAGGTATTTACCCAAAAGAAATGAAAGCTAATGCCAACAAAAAGACTTGTATAAGAATGTTTATACAGGTTTTATTCATAATATGGAATAGCTCTGACACTGGAAATAGCCTTAGTTTCTATAAACAGAAATGGAAAAACTGTACTATGTTAACACAATGAAATACAACTCAGCAATAAAAAGAACAAACTACTGATATATACAATAACTTGGTTGAATCTCAAAACCATTATTCTGAGTGAAAGAACCCTTATACAAAAGAGAGCCATGCTTTGCAATTTCATTTGTATGAAATTCTCAGAAAAGCAAAAGCAAAAGTTATAGTTAAAAAAAAAAGCAGAACAGAATACAACGGTAATCATAGCTGAAAAGGTAAGAGTTGTTACTGACTGGGAATGAACATGAGTGAATTTTGTGGGCTGGTATTTCAATAATTTACCAGTTACACAGATGTATGTATTCGTCAAAACTCATTGGCTAGCATACTCATGATTGTTGTGTTCCATCCTATGTTAATTTTACTGAAGGCAAAGAAAATCCCAAATATTTACTTTACAATTGTAAGTATGTTGAAGGGTTTAAAGTTAATGACATCTGCTATTGTCTTTGAAAATGATAAAAATAAGATGAATTGATGGATGGATATATGGGTAGATATGTATAATGAAACACAATGTTTGTTGTAGGATTTAAGTGGTGGTAATATGGGTCTTTGATGACATTTTTGCAACTTTTCTGTGTGTTTGATAATTTTCCTAATAAAATATTAACATAAGGCATAGAGAAGAGAAGCAGGACACGTTACAAACTAAATGTCATTTGGTCATAGCATTTGTTGAAAGACAACTAGAAACACGCCTGGGAAGTAAAAAGAATTTTATTTGTGAAGGAAATTGTGTACCATGCTTTCAACTTTTTACTATGTCCTGTCATCTATGGGAAAATATTAATGCAACATGCTCAGATTAAGTCAACTCATTTTTAAATTGTTTAATACCGTACTTTCCATGCTACACACTGTCCATCCCATCTGTTAGATCCTAGGAATATAACTGGAAAGGCGAAAAATGTAGGGGATTGTAGTCTAATAAATAGAAAACTAGAGGATGTCATTTCAGACATGACAGTGGATAAAGGACAAGGAACTCTGTAAGCCCCTAGAGCACATGTCTTGCATGGACAGTTATAGAGAGAGAACTCCACCATCGTTATGAAGGACGGACTGGAAAGCTTTGCAGTGGTCGAAATGAGGAGAAAGTTCATGAAGGAAGTTGATAGTAAAATTGGAGAGGAGCAATTTTAAGTCCACTGACCATTAAATAATTCATTGTTGTTTAAAATGACTTGGTCGGGTAGGACGGCATCAGAATCTAAATGAGACCAGGGAAGATGAAAACACTATTACAGTTATAAAGGTACTTAATAAGATCCAAGAGAGTGTTTGTGAGCACTATTTATCACCTGGTGTTGAGGCTGGATTGTTGAAAATTCCATGAAACCTAACCCAAAGCTTAAAATCACCATGGCTATCCTGACTATCATTCATGCTAGCTGCCCAAGGTAATCTTTTTCCAGTTGTTTTTCTGAATGGATCAAATAATTCAGACCACCCCAGTGAAGTCTAATTAGGATGAGCTTTTAAATTTATCTAGGGAAAAATGTGTTCAGAGCTAATGAGGCATTGCAGGGAAAATAGACCGAGCCGTAAGCAATCTCCGTAAGAAGAGAACACTTCAGCAGCCTAATTCAAAGACTGCATTGTGTGTGCATGTGTATTCAAGGGAGGTTTTTTTCTCTTCAACTTCTCACCCTTAAACCAAATTTCACTTGAAAGAAGTGAAAGTGTTAAGATGACACTTTAAAATTTTATTTTAAGAAAAGGACAGGCAACATCCTTCTATGAGAAGCCAGCAGCGTTCTTTTCTTCATAAATAAAGCCTCTCAAATGTTTGAAAATGTAATTACATCTTGTAGCAACTGAAAATCAACTCACGTTGAAAAGTGAAGAGAGCATTCTTAGGATATTCATTTTCATACTCATTTTGAATAGAGAAAAATCAGAGTGTTTTTTCTTTTTTCCTAGATAAGATGCGATCTGAAAGAGTGATATATTTTGAATTATCTGATTCGGACTATTTTAGGTAATATTTAAGGCTCTAGAATACTGATTTATTTGGTAACATCTTAATTAAGAAGAACAGCTCTCAACCAATAAGTAGTGGAGGTTCATTTATAAGCAACCAAACCCCCGTGCTTCCCAGGTGAGGTTTATCTCAGGCAGGTGTTCCGCACCGGGTCCCGGGACTTCCCAGCTGAAATACCTTCAGTTGGCCACAGTGATGATTTACTTGCTGACAAACCCTTTCTTAACAGCCCTCCCTCCCTTGAATCATTTTCTTACTTTCCCACCAATGTTTCCTGAAATCATTTCCTAAATCCTTCCTTGTGAGTCTGTCTCAGTGCCTGCTTCTGAGAAAACCCAGGGAAGACAATCATGGTGTGTTAATTTTTAATGCACAGCTGGAATCCCTTAGCCAACATGTTCTCTAGTATCTTTCTTGTCTTAATAAATGAAATGAATCTTTACTTTTATTTTCTCATATTACCTTTATCTGGTTGTTGGAATCAAATTAGAGTAGGCTTATGAGATTTAAAATTATTATTATAGAGTTGTTCATAATATGATTTTGCTTTTAAATATTTTGCATCGGGATTTTGTTCATTTGTACCTATTCCATCTTTTCTCTTGTCAAAGATAGGCTTGTCTTCACAAAGAACACGTTTTAAAATTTTTTTCCTGTGGTTTTTCTATTTCACTGGTTTCTCATTCTATCTTTACTCTTTTTATTGTGTTTCATTGAGTTTCTTCTGTTGCCTTATGTTATAACTTCTTTTGTTGAATGCTTAACATGTTTATTTCAACTATCTTTATATATTTTAAATATACATTTTAATAT
This sequence comes from Vulpes lagopus, assembly GCF_018345385.1. NCBI lineage: Eukaryota > Metazoa > Chordata > Mammalia > Carnivora > Canidae > Vulpes > Vulpes lagopus. The sequence goes on along the minus strand of NC_054826.1, from coordinate 133,801,718 downwards.
AGCTAAAGCTATCATTTCCGTCTAAGGACTATGTTAGCTTGTGTTTCATAGAATCTGACATATACTTTCTTTTTTAGATAGCAAATAATTCTGAATATATCTAATTTTAAAATTCTTTCATAATTTCTTTTCCAACCTAAGGTATTTCATTTAGTAAAGTACCATGTTGCTTTTAAAAATACATTTCCAAAGCTACTGTTTGAATATCAATTTCTAATTTTGTTGTAATTTAGTTAGAGGGGAAATCTGTGGGATATGACTGTTAGGAATTTAATGAAGATCCTTATATTGACCAAATTACATGCTCTCTTTTTATAATTTCTTAATGTGAGTATTTCTCTGTCTCTCCTATTTGTTGTTCTACAGGTCCTTTCAATCATAAGATTTTTGTATTTAGCTGTAAAATTTTTTTTCTGTTATTTTAAAAATATTTCCTATTTTTACAAATAGTTTCTGTTCTCCTTGCCTTCCCCTTCTTCTAGGATTTCTAATTTCAAGATGTTAATATTTCTACTTCAACCCTGTATAAATCTGTGTTAATTTTCTGTGGCTCCTCTTTAAAAATTAACACAAGCATGGTGGCTCAAAACAACACAAATTCATTACCTTCCAGTTCTGGAGGTCAGAAGTCTATGATTGGGCCAAAGCCAAACTTTTGAGCAGGGCCACAGTCCCTCTGAGGGCTGTAGGGTAAAATTGGTTTTCTCGCCTGTTCCAGCTTTTAGAGCTTCAGTCCTTCCATCCTTGGCTCATGGCCCCTTCCCCATTTTCAAAGTCAGCAGCATAGTCTCCTCAAATCTTTCTGCTTCCCTCACCACATTTGCACTCTGATAATCCAGGATGATCTCCCCATCTCAAGACTCAACTTAATCACATCTACCCAGTACCCCCAACCCCTGGCCTTTTTTTTCTTTTTTTTTTTAATCTCTGTCCTCTCTGGGAAAGTCCTTCATTCTTCAAGCTCACTAACTTTGGTTTTTGGTGATCTCCATTCTTCTCATTCTGTCAATTATTTTAGAGATTATATTTGTTATTACATTCCCACTTGATTCTTTATATGACTTACTCCTCTGTTGTTTTATGTCTTTGAGTTTGTTTATTATGCTTATTTTATTTTTTAAAAAGATTTTATTTATTTATTCGTAAGACACACACAGAGAGAGAGGCAGAGACACAGGCAGAGGGAGAAGCAGCCTCCCTGTGGGGAGTCTAATGTGGGATTTGATCCCAGGACCCCGGGGTCACGACCTGAGCCAAAGGCAGACGCTCAACCACTGAGCCACCCGGGTGCCCCATTATGCTTATTTTAAATTATTGCTCTTTGAGGTCTCATAACTCTCAGTTTCATGTTACATGTATTGTTCAGTTTGTTATAATCCATCCATAGATATCTATCCATTTTAGCCTATAAACTCGTGACTTCCTAGGGGTAGCAGCTACTACTTCTGGCAAAGCATACTTGGGAATTTTTAAAGGCCAAATCTCACACTGTATATTTTCTGGTAAATTTAAAATATATTGAGTGAAATGCAGATGGAGGCTCCAGGCACCATAGAACAGTGTAAAGACTCCTATATGATGCTGCACCAGTACTAAACTCTTCTGGTCTTAGCTTGTAGAAATAGGCAACATTGGCACAGACCATTTCCTTGAGTTGTAATTTTAGTACCCTAGGTGCTGGAGGGGCAGAAGGTAAGCCTGTACCTGTTTTCCTCACCCCAGCTTGCTTTTGGCTTGTTGGCATTACCCATCTGAACTCTGCTGCTGCTACTGATGATCCCTGTCAGTAAGGATAGCCATGATATCACAAAGTGATGCAGGGAAGGGAGAGAAGGGTTATCACCACTTCAGGTCCCATCTGGGTCTGGTCACGGCCATCTTTCCATAAAGAGTCACATCCACCCACAAGAGTTTCTAATAACCTTCAGTCTTCCCAAGGATTTCTCAGTGTTTCGTTAGTTCCTAAGATCCATGTTCTCTATTCTATCTATAGTTCTATATGTTTGCTTTGAAGACAAAGACCCAGATAGTTCTCCATACTGGTTCTCCATCTCCTCTGACAGAAAGAAGAAGCCTATTTCCGGAACGGAGTTTGCTCTGGGAGACTCAGATGTTGGAAAATTCCTGGTTTAATTCCGGCATGACCTCTTATTCTTCACTTCCCCAGCTTCCCCCAGGGCTAGTTCTAGCCCTGTGACTCAATCTGCCCAGTGGAATTAGGGGAAAGTATACTGTGGGACTCCTACAAATCTTTGTTTTCCAAACAAAGGACCTGCAGCCATTTTCTTCTCCTCTTGAGTATGGATGTGGTGCCTAGAAAAGTTATAGCCATTTTGTAATCAGCAGGGGAAACACCAAAAAACTGCAAAACCTAACTCTGATGTTATTTTATTTTATGTGAGAAAATTTGTTATGTCACTATTAATCGTGTTTTCTGTTACATGGAACATGTAAATGGCCACCTTCTTATTTCATATAATAGCTTTTTAAGAGAAAAAAAATGAGTATTTAGGAAATGCATATAAATCACACAATAGTTATGCCAGGGACCTTAAATAAATCATTCCAGTTAAACCTCATGGAAAGCCCTCATGAGGTTATACACTTTCCTTCTTTTTTTTCTTGTATTAGAAAATTGAGGCTCATGGAAGTGAAGAAACCACGCTGAGGGCTAAAATTTAAAGGCAGTTCTGTTTTTTCTAATATCCCATATTACCCACCCAGTCCACCTATCTGTCTACAATGCCTAAAAGATTCTATTTGTGAGAATATATGTATATATACTTTTAACTTACCCCACCCCCATCCTGCAGAGACTTTTTAATTTTATAAATGACATTCACTTCTGGTAAAATTAGAATTCCTTTGGTTCTCAAGATTTTTTGTTATGTTTTGTTTAGCGTCAAGAATACACTATCATAAGGCAAAGCCCCTTGTGTGGGCAACACCTCAAATACTTGCCAGCTAACAGATAATAACAGTATCAAAATCGAGCTCCGAGAGAATGGGGCCCAGGCTAGGCACTTGGTGATGGCTCTGAAAAGGGAGGTTAAAATGTCCCAAAGACAGCCTTTGTCTCCTGTGCTATTCTATCCGAGACAGGCCCTGGGGATATTATTAGTCTCTTTAACATCTGTGAGGGAATTAAAGTTGGAACACAGGCCAGTGGCCTCACACTAGGGAAGTGAGATATAATGTGCAACCAAAGAAATCTAAGCTACAGAAAAGACGCTGTCATGCCTTTCTTTTAAATCCACTCTGCGTAAAAGAAACCAGGCTTTGTTACTGGCACTGACAAGGAAAGGAGGCAGATCCAAAGACTATGTCACACCACAGCAGAGGCATTAACCACAGCACCCACAGCGTTATGTGGCTTTGAGCCATAGGGAATAATGAGACTCAGTCTTGATTTGTTTTTGAACAAGTGAAACACTTAAGGAGATGGCAAATAGGCTTTGTTTTGAATTTTTCAGCTTCATGCCTAGATCAAATGATGTAATCTCTACTCTCCTTAGAATATTTTCATCTATTTCTAGCAAGTTCCAGAATATTCTAATTTTAGAGCAGAGGTTATTCTTGTTTATTGCTGCCTTAAACAATGAAGGATGCAAACTTGACCCCAAAAGACCTCAATAATTAACTCACAGAGAATCAGTAAAACTTTACCTCTGGTAAGGACCTTCGAGATCACAGAGTTCAACCTCCGAGCTTTACAGATGAATTAGCTGAGATCCAGGGAGGTTAAATGACTTTGTTCAAGGTCACAGTGCTCATCTATGACCGCGCTGGGACTAGAACTGAGAACTCCTGAAATGGCTTCATTGCAATTCTTCCCACCCCAGGCAGCTTTCATGTGATAAACTACAAACAGGCACATTAAAAGGCCCCAAACTAAAAGACATCCGGGTCATAAAAATTCCCAAATCTTCCCAAGTGTTAAAAGATTTGTAGAATGGTCAGCATTGCAATGGCACATTCACACCTACACACACACCCGCAGCCCCCACCCCCAGGAACCCATAAACTTGTGTTATGTCTTAAAGTCATGTCAAGGTATTTTGGGCTAGGCCATGCTTATGCCAGTGTGGATCATAAAGAAACCGTATTCTAGTAGGTTGGTTTTGTCCAGGATTTTGTTCTTCTAAAACACATGGTTTCTCTTTGGAGATTACAAACTCTATAGCTTTGTATACATTATAAATAACATATACATATTTTAATACTTCCATTAAGGGAGAATAGTAAATCACAACTGCTTTGCTACTGGACTTTAATATCCATGCCAAAGAAATGCCCTCATTATCCTGCTGTTTCTTAGGATGTCTTTTATCATTTTCTTTGCTGGCATAATCACCTAAAATATAACCTTGGAAAAGTACCTTGCTTGGCTTAGTTCTAACTCTTGAAAAAACATCTCTGGGTAAGCATATTATCCTCATTTCTTTATTCTTGCAATCCTTATTCTCAGACTTCTTTTTGGTCGAACTTCTTCATTTTCCAGGGTAGAAGCTAGATAGGTGGAGACTGACTGTCCTCTCCCTTCCTTTGGTATTTTGGACCTAACACACACTGTCCTGAGCCTTTTAAGACCAAATTTGAGATCAAAGCTCAGCCAGTCCATCCCTCTCCTGCTGGAGAGAACTTAATGACAAAGGAGAGATCCTGTGACTACTACTAATAAGAATAACAAGAATTTGCTTTCATGGGTGTGCCCTAGATGACAAAGAACTCTCCGTGTTTCATCTCATTTGATATTCACATCAGTACTGTGAGGAAGACCCCCATGTTCAGTTTAAGAAAGTGTGGTTGCATTATAATTTATTTTTACTTATACAAATAAATAGTTCATATAAATTATTAATTATTTATGAATTAATTACTCTGAAAAATCTTCTCAGAAGCAACAATTGCAAATAACATTTATTGAGCTCCTCCTGTATGTCCAAATGAAAAAAAAAATCATAGGACATATCAAGATATCTTCATTTTTTATGTGAACAGACTAAGATTCGGCAAGCGTGAAGTCACTTGTCCAAGATCACACAGGTAGTAAGCAGCGGAGCTATAAATGAATTCAGTCAGTATGAGTATATAGACACTGGTTAAAAGTGCAGTTGAGCTGTGAAAATGGAAGGAAAAAAAAGGCAAGAAGAAGAACAAGAAACAATCAATTATAGTTACTGCTAATAGAGTTACTATTATTGCATTACCGTTACCTAGGGGTTTCCCTACTGGCAGCCAAGCTGAAAAGGAAAACATGGTGAATTCGGTAACTTCCCCTTTCTGATTTTGTCAAGAGGGAAGAGGTGCTGCAAAGGATTTCAAAATATAGACACATGGCACTGGGATTGGAAAAAAGAATTTCTCTCTGGTGCTCTAATGTCTGCCGACGTAGGTGTGGGTACTGGGTTTTACCTAAGAGCCTTCCCTCAACTCCTTTCTGAGTTCTTCCATCTTGCTGAGCAGCCGACCCTCAGTAACCTGATCTACCGTGCTCCTTTGCCCCCTCCCTCTGTTAGCTTTGTCCAGTGGAGAAATGGCAGGAAGTGTGAGAACTAGCTGTAGCAGAGAGAGGTCAGGGTACTTCTCCCCAGGTCCCTCCTTGCTGGGTCCCTCTGTTAGGGACCAGTCGTTAGGCAGACTCCTCAGAATTATGCCAAATGTCCCTTCCCTGTCCCTTCAGATGTAGGGTAAGGACTCCTACCTGTCATGAGCCTGAGCACTGTACTATCCCTTGTTGGGTTTCTTGAACTTTGTCCACCTCTTTGTGAAGGGCCTCTCTATAAAACTCTTCTCAACTTTATTGTCCAGCCCACATAACTCATGTGTATGAGTTCCTGGCCATACTTCAAATGTAACTTGTCTGCCTCCAGAGTCTGTATCCTTCCCCTCCCCACGTGAAAGTTGTATCATACTATACATATTACCCACTGATATGAAAGGACTGTCCACTTGCTTTTTAAATGTGTCAAATGTAATCAATCTGTAACAGGAGGGTCTCCTCACATTCAGCTTTCCAAATACTTATAATTAAGTACCTACTGCTTCGATCACTGTGTTGGACACTTCACCTTATTGCATTTAATTTAGGAATGTTGAGTTTCTGCAGCTAACAAAATCAGCACTTTTCCTAGAGTTACCTATCCACCCTTTTATGTACTTTTATGTCAATATTCATATTTTCTACCCTTGGCAAAAAAGTGCTTAATAGTTACCAGTAGCATTATGATGCATGGTGTATACTTTAGATTTTTTTTAATTTTTATTTATTCATGATAGAGAGAGAGAGAGAGAGGGAGAGAGGCAGAAACACAGGCAGAGGGAGAAGCAGGCTCCATGTCAGGAGCCCAACGTGGGACTCCATCCCGGGACTCCAGGATCACACCCCAGGGCCAAAGGCAGGCACTGAACTGCTGACCACCCAGGGATCCCTGGTGTATACTTTATATCTCTGTATTTACAGTTCCCCCAAAATTCATTCTGTTTTTTTTTTCTAAGCCACTTGATAAATATATACTTTTTCTTGAAGTAGAAATTATATGCATGATGTGAAGTTACCAGTCATGCCAATTTTTAAGTATTATGGTTGTAGGATTAATAAAATTTTTCCTGGGACACCATTTCATGGTACTTAATAAATAAATACTGGTTACACTGTTTTAAACATCCTTGGCACTTTAACGAGATTTCTTCTGTGTTTTCTGGTTTCTGACATGGTAAGAAGTCACTAGAAAGTGTTAAGAGTCTTTGAAATAAAACGTCATATCCTTTTAGTACAGAGAATCATGTATGAGACATTCTAATAACAGAGGAAGAATCAAAGATGAAACAAGTTTAGCTCTACCACAAATCTTATTCGGGGTTCCTGGGTGGCTCAGATGGTTAAGCACCTGCCTTCAGCTCAGGTCATGATCTGCAAGTCCTGGAATGGAGCCCTACATCACGCTCCCTGCTCAGTGAGGAGTCTGCGTCTCCCTCTCCCTCTGCCTCTTCCCACTCCCCACCCCCCACCTGCTCATGCTCCCCCCCTCTCTCAAGTGAACAAACAAAATCTTTTTTTAAAAATGAATCTAGTTCTCTTTTAGCAGCACAGACTTAGAGGTATGGGATCTGTGTCCTCTAAGGGTAATCGCTAAAATAGATGTCACTGGCAATAGAATAGACTCCACCGCAGCGGTCTCAAACAAGTACTACTTCAAAATCATGCTTGATAATAAGTAAAGCAGCCCAAATGGGAGACTTACACAGAAGCATTCTGTGGTAATGTGACTTACACATTCCTGCCTTCTAGAAGTGTATCGTTAAGGAAGTCCCGATCTATCCACTTTTCCATAAGTCAAATTAAAATTTGTCCTATTTAAGATTAATCAATCCTTGATTCCTGGAACAAGAGATTCCAATCACAGAAATTGAGGATTTAGTTACATCTTCCATTTTTTATAATTGATATAAATAAATTGAATTAGGTTAATATGTATCTAAATGTGCTTAAAATCAAACGGAATTGGAAGAACCTTTTTGATATTCACCATTAAGAAAGTATTGCAGCAGCCTGTCCTATGCAGGCCAACTCATAACTTTTGTGTGTGTGTCTGTGTATGTGATTTGATTTGCCTTTCTTTTGAGCTTCTGCTGTACTGTCTACTGTAGATCTTACTCAAGGATTTTCTCAGGTTAAGGAAACAATTGATGTAAAGTTGCTAGAAAACCTCAGGGGTGTGTTTGTATGTGTTTGTTTGATTGCAACTGTGTGTGTGTGTGTGTGTGCGTGTGTGCGCGCATGTGTTCATGTGTGTGTTCAGTAGTTTGTGAAAGCCACATTTTCATCTTCAGGGTTCAAAGTAAAATAGACCTCTTCAATAAAAAATCTAACAAAAAAAGCTTTATTGGTTCTCAGTGGCAACACAGCTTAAACTTTTTCTTATTCAGTTACTCTTTGCACACTCTAGTCCCAAGTCATAACTATAATGTTCCTCTTATATAATAATGGCATTGTTTTCAAGGAAGATATTGGAATCAAATAACCAGACATGAATCAGATTTTCCACCTGCAAATTCTGTACAGATCTTGAGAAAATTATTCACCCACTATCCCATGCCTTTAAAGTATCAGTTTAGTAGGATAAAGATCAGTTAAGCCCTACCACCTTGAAAGATCAGTGTTTTAAATGAATTTAAAGGAGCAATGGCTATAGGAGACTTATTTTAGCCCCTGATACATGGTGGGAGCTTAATCACTGGCCTTTCAAAAAATATATTATTAATGAATCTCTTTTCTGATATAGTTTTCATCTCTGAAATATTGAATTTTATTTTTGGGGTTTTTTAATCCTTTCTAAAAGTAAGAGGCCACTCTACAACAGTTTATAGATAATATCTCTTCAATGTGAGTTAATAGAAGTGGTTTAGGGAAAATTATGTAGGGAATGATGTTAACCTTCATCTCTCCTTACTTAGCAATCTTATAACCCATTATCAATCACCCCCACTCCAATATACATACTATAAGCATAATACTCATTATAGAGAAAGAATTTAAAAAATCATGGACATTATTCTCAGGCTCTCCATTATAATGTCTTTTAGAATGCTATATCTCTCCATCCATTTTAGTTCTTGTAATTTATAACTATATATTAATCTGATAACTACTCATATTCCAGTTATCTACTGTTGCCTAAAAAATGCCAAAAAGATAAAAGGTGGAAATGACAAAAATATTATTAGATTTCATTTTATTATTTCATGGATCAGAAATTCAGACAAGGCTTGTTGGATGTACTTTTTTTTCTGCATGCCAGAGACTGGGGTCACTGAGTGGTATTCAACTAGTGTCATGGCTAGTCAGGAGGGGACAAAATGGGCAATCAAATGTGCCATAGAGACAATGGATGGAAGATTGGGCTCAATTGAGCCCCTTCTGCTCCATATAGGCTGAGGGACCCTCAACAAGGTCTATCCTGAAAAATAGCAGTAGAACTTTTTGCATGGCAGCTCAGAGCTCCAAGAGAACAAAATAGAAGTAATCATCAGAGTGTATTAGGTATATTAAGAAATGCATAAATATGTGTGATCTGAATAAATGTATTTCCTAGAAATACTTTCATTATACTGAATAGCTGAAAAGACATTCAAAAACTCAAAGTATGATTAAATTTTAGCATCAAGGACATTATATTAAACCATATGCACTCAAGCAATGAGTATGTGCTTATGGATGAGATACTATTGCTTCACTTAACTTGACCCCAGCAAACTCTCCATTTGAGCACTGGTAGTAACAGTGTTTGGGTACCAGTTGCATATACTACCCTCTTTTGGGTGCTGCAAATGATATAAAAGCAGATGAGGACTCAAAGATTCCTGTATCATACATTATACAAGAATAGGGACATGGTACATTGCATGGTGTACAGAATTTGTTGGGTAAATAAATGGAACCCTCTCATTAAGTATAGCCTTCTCTCACAGTTAAAGAATTCATGCCATTACAAATAGATAGTTGTAATTTTTCTCCAAAAAATTTTTTAAAAAAATTTTATCGTTAGAAAAATAAACAAATATACTAGCATATTTAAGATATTTAGTCTTTCACATAGTTCTGTGTGTTTTTATTAGCTGGTAAATTTAGGTGGTAATTCATCTGATCAAAGAAAACATAATTCAAAACCAGTATACTCAATCATTCAATCTCATTATAAGATTTTTAAAATTGCATATTCTAGTCTCCTTTGTTGTAGATTAATTTACCATATAATCATAAGTTTATTTCTGGAGTCTCTATTCTGTTTTATCACTATGTCTATTTTTGTGCCAGTATCATACTGTTTTGATTACTCCAGATTTATAGTATATCTTGAAATCTGGCATTGTGATACCTCCAGCTTTATTTTTTCTCAAGATTTCTTTGGCTATTTGAGGTCTTCTGTGGTTCTATACAAATTTAGCATTACTTGTTCTAGTTTCTTTAAAAAAAATGATGTTGGTATTTTGATAGAGATTACATTGAATCTATAGGTCACTTTGAGTAATATGGATATTTTAACAATATTAATTCTTCCAATCTGAGCATGGAATACTTTTCCATTTGTTTATGTCATCTACAATTTCTTTCATCAGTATTCTATAGTTTTTGAAGTATAGGTCTTTCCCCTCTTTGGTCATGTTTATTCCTAGGTATTTCATACTTTTGGGTATAATTATAAATGGTGGTGTTTTAAAATTTCTCTTTCTGCTACTTCATTATTAGTGTATAGAAATACTACCAATTTCTTTATATTAATGCTGTATCCTACCACTTTACTGTGTTAGTCTATTACTCCAGTAGTTTTTTGGTGTTTTTAGGATTTTCTCAGATGTCCTCTGTGAATAATAACAATTTAACATCTTCTTTACCAGTCTGAATGCCTTTGATTCCTTCCTCTTGTCTGATTGCTGTGGCTAGGACTTCTAGTACTATATATATATATATATATATATATATATATATATATATATATATATATATAATATTATGTCACATATCAATAAATATTATATTGGTCAATGTAATATATTTTGTGGGGATAGGTCTTACAAGAACCTGATTGGTTTAAGTCAGCTTAAACCCAAGACTAGATTTACTCACAAAATCAAAAGGTAAAGCTGAGGCAATTCCAAGTGCCTCACTGGATCAATTTGTGGTCCTCGCTGTAACATATTATGTAACATAATATATAAAATATTATGTGGTAACATTAATATGGCTCAGCCTCAATGAGCCCCACATTTTGATGCCTCTTATTAGATTTGCAACCGTTCAAGAGAGCGACCATGAATGGCCAAGTTTACACCAGGGATCTCTACCTCTGGCCCAGGTCATGTTGGACTGGAGGATTGGGTGATTTTGCAGAGACCGGGCCAGTTGGAGAATTGTTTATGATGTCTACTTTGGTGGGTGCCACATTGTTTATGTTCACCAACCATAATTTCTGCAATGCCTAGCAGAGTGCCTGGCATGCAATAGAAAATTAATAGACGTTAGTTATACAAATATTTCTCAGTTCTCAATGTTACAACCTATGATGAGCCTATTATGAGCACTGGCATATAAGAGTTTAATATCTCTATGCTTTCAAGAAGTTTTATTGAATCAGGTAGTCCTAGGAAAATTGGTTAAAACCAAGCAAGAGTCCTCTTTTCATTGCTTCACAATTCATCTGTCAGAGCATTTAAATATTCAACATTGCCTAAAAACACTTACAGTTCTTGAGGCCTTTATGTATTTACTGGTTGTTTTCAATCAATGAATTAAATGTATTTATTAGTTGGCTAAACACAACAATCAATATTCATGTTAACTATACAAAACTCAGTAGTGAGACAGAGTTACTGAACATATATAAAGAAATAAGAATGTAAGCAAAAGATGCCCAAACAGAGGAACACACACGTATTTTGGTAATTTGCCTACTCTGAGGAGATCAGTCTTGGGATTCAGTTCCTCAAATGCATTGCACAATGAAAGCAGCAATCTGCTATAAAAGATACTGTATATACTAGATCCTCAGTAGTCCACACTTATGAGAAGTGCCATTACCTATGAATATAAGAACCACTAAAAATTATGAAGACAGCTATGAAAAGGATTATAATAATCATTTATATGTTTATTTGGCTTTATAACTATTTTGATATTTTCTTTGTGAATATGAAAGAAAACAAGAAATCTGACCTCTATTTATAGATGAAGAAACTGAAGTCCAGAGAAGCTCATTACCTCCCCAGAGTAAACCTAAATGCTCATCTATAGAGCTGAGGTTCAAAATCTTGTCTGACTTGGTTCTGAGGCCCATGTCCCTTTCTTTATGTCTTCATGCTTCTAGTACATTTTTAAAATGGGACTTGAGATGTTAATATATATTTTAGGGATCCCTGGGTGGCGCAGCGGTTTGGCGCCTGCCTTTGGCCCAGGGCGCGATCCTGGAGACCCGGGATCGAATCCCACGTCGGGCTCCCGGGGCATGGAGCCTGCTTCTCCTCCCTCTGCCTGTGTCTCTGCCTCTCTCTCTCTCTCTGTGACTATCATAAATAAAATAAAATAAAAATTCTTTATATTTTAAAAGTGTACCAGAAAAAAAAAAAAGTGTACCAGGAGAAATGCCGCGAAATCAATTTGCCAACAGTTGAGCAAGAGGAGGTACTGAAGAACCTGAAGCCAGATCATCTGTTCGAAGAGTAAATCCTAGAGACTAACAATGACATCCATCCTGCAGTTATAGACACCCCTGAAAACCCAAAGGAAATTATTTTTACTAATAGAAAAAAAAAGTTGCCCAAATGCTTACAAAAGACATCATCACATTAAGCTGTAACTTTAAATAAAACATTCTTGACACCTGCACACTAAATTTGAATTCTTGTGATAAATATTTCAGGTGATAAGCAATTTAATAATAACATCAACCACTATGACTTCATCCAGCAAATTCATTCTTTAGAAATTTTACATAAGCCATTTCCTAACTGTTATAAACTTATGTTATCTTCTTTATATAGAAAGGTGAAGAAACTGTTGCGTGGTTGATAACCTAGTTGAGAACACAGACCATGTCTTTTACATTGTATAAAATAAAGCCAACATCCACCATAGTACCTAGCATATGGCAAAATATTCAGTAAATGTGGAATGAACATCTTCCATTGTGTGGGATAGATTTGAACTTATCAAGTCACCCTGTTGTGCCCTGTCACTGATGGAATTGAAGAACTAACTGCAGAAAGCCACTGTGCAGGTAGTGTCCATGGAGCCACCAGAAATTGAATGGCCCCAGGTGGGAATTTATATGTGGCTACATACCACACTGGCAATACTGCCGAAACCTTCAGGCTGTTTTACCAATTACTTTAGGAATGAAGAAAACTTGGTCATAGAAATAACTGGAAGTGTAACCCAGTTTGAAGCATTTTACAAATATTAGTAGTTAACATTTTAGCATGTATTTCCTAAAATCATGTTTCCATTAGAATATCTCTCTTAACACTTTGTCAACATGGCCCAAATTCTGTCAATGAATCTGTAGTTTTATATCTATATGTAAAAATTTTGGATTTTATCTGAACATTGTACAGTAATGACAACCACAACACAATGATTCTGCTGACTCATCTCTGCATTCTTAGAGTCTTCACCCTGGTTTTCCCCACTGAGAATTTGAGAAGGCCGAAGTAGACCAGAAAGAGTACTGAGAAAAGATCCTGAGGACCCAAATAACTGCCAAATGACCCTAGCAAACTAACTCAAGTTCTCCTAACTTTCATTTACTTACCTATACCTCCTAGGTTAGCTGTGAGTATCAAGTAAGAGAATGTGCTTCATAAACAGTCACACAAATAGAAGTTAATCTTATTGCTGAGCATCAGTTCATCATTTTGGTGCTTTTTCAGACATCAATGACAGAATCCTAGAAGAATCTCTATTTTTACCACAACATTTACACCTCATAGGTATTGGCTTATGTGTCTCTTCCCTCCAGTACAGGTGGTGTGATTTAATATTTTAGTGTCTCGGCAAATGCTTCTGTTTATCTACCTGTCAATCATTCAGCAAGTGATGCCAGAGGATGGGAATACAGTGGTGGACTAAATGCCCTGCCCCATGCCCCCATAGAGGACATACACCATCAAAATATGGCAAAGTCATCCTATCCTTTTCAATAACATAAGGTGTTTGGAATATGAGGAAACTACTTTATAGTTGAAGAACAGTCATATAAAGCCAGACTCTAAAGGTTTCTCTCTCCCAGTATTATTTCTGCTTTGTTTGCACTTTCTCATGAGATTGAGAAAAAAAAAAAAAGTCAACCTGAATGTTTTGCCTCTTATTCAGATAGCCTACATTATAAAAACAGCATTGCTAGGACCATCTGAATTTTGCAACTATCCTTAAATACTATTTAGAAATAGCCTAATATCATATGTGGGACACATATGAACCTGCAGATGAGAAAAGGATTGACTATCCATAGCCAAAAATGTGTGATTATATATATATGCCGAATACCCTTGGTTTCAAAGCAAGATGAAAATTCCTTCAACTCACCTTGATCTAGAAACAAACAAATTTCCCAGAAATTTTGTCCTCCCTGGAAAATGAAGGGCAACGATAACATTAATGACATTCTGTTGTATGTCAAGCCGATATGAAAGCTGCAAACATCTGACAAAAACACTCCCATCCCTAAATGGCAGAAATTATTGAAACCACAGGGCATATAGCACTCTCTCTGGGAGCCTTTATCAGGGCACGGTGGGAGGTGGGCTTTTTGGAGCAGCCTGTAGTTAGCCCTCTATTCATGCTGGTCAGGTCTTTTACCAAGAGAGTTTTGCTTTCAGTATTTATGTAGTGCAGCAGGCAACTGTTTACCTCAGGGCATGAGAGTCAATCCAGTGCTTCCGAATCCGTGTGCCATTGGCAGCTCTGTTGCCCATGGAAACAAAGGCTTCTTTAGAGGGAAGGAACTCTGCAAGGGGCAAGGCAAAAGATAATCTCATCAATTTGGCCAGTGCCCTATTTAAAGGTGTTTTTGCTGCATGAACAACAGCCATTAAAAAACTGTACAGGATTACAGTATTTTATAATCATTTAATAACTTGCTTTGACATCTCTAAATTATATACAGTGATAGGTTCATATGACTTTGCATTGGAGTATGAATTGGTTTTAAGTAGAGGAAACATTCAACAGGGAAGAACTTTCACACTTTCTCCTACCTTGGCAAAGAGAGGGAAAATGTTGATGGAAATTCTTGTCTCACGTGTAGGGGAAGATTCTTAGATTGTGTAATTAAGAAGAAAGCTTTGGACGTTGATTAGGCTGGATGGACCATAATGCATGGTTTCAAATGACCTGCAAGTGGTTTGGACTAAAATCTCACAAATGGCTTCATTTAAAATATAAATTAAATTAAATCTTATGTTCAATTTCATTATTAATAAGCATTTTTTTGAAGATTAACAGCCTGACCTTTCCAGTGGCCTTGTAATTAGCTCACTTTGTGCCCAGATTACACAGTGGAAGATGGGATTGAAAAAGAGATAGAGAATGGTAAGCCACTGAGGACAGTATGGCAGTCACCTAATGAATAACATAATGGAGGCAGGAATAAGGAAGAGTGAGAAATTTGTATTTATTGAGCATTTGCTCTGCAATTAGGACCAGAAACTTTACATAGGTTATCTCACATAAACATCATAATAAAACTGAAAGATCTAGATCATTGTCCCTATTTTAGATACTGGGGGTTGCAGAGAAACCTGTGCAGATAGACTTAGTAGGTATTTGAATAAATATGAGTGAAGGAAAGTAACTTTTCAAAACTGTTTCTGAATATTCCTATCAATTCAAATTATATCTTTTTTGTTTTATTTTTTAGGTTATTGTGCCTGTAGTACTGAAGGCATGGATGATGTTCAGGAAACAGTCATATTTTTTTCAATGAATTATGCTATTCATTAAAACCAAAGTATGACCACTTACATTATGTAATACATTCTGGGCATAATGTGGAGCCTGACAGAGATTGGGTTGTGGGAATTTTGAGTCATTGTTATCCTTAAACATCTTTATAATGTGATTTTTCTTTACTTGAAATTCAGTTTTGATATCCCCAAAAAGAACAGAGTAAATCCATCCCTATTTTGCATCAAAAGAGTATCTATGAGAACAAATAAGTCATAAAATAAAACTTCCTTTTCCTGAGATATAGAAAGTATGTGAAAAACCAGGGAATTTCTTGGTATAGATCTGGTTATGGGAAAGGCAAACTTCCTGGGTACAAATCTGGAATCTGCTACTTACTAGATGTGTGGCTTTGGACATGTTACTTAAAATTTCTGTGAATCAGTTTTCTCACATCTAACCTGGGGATTTTACTATCTCCCCCATAGGGTTGTGATTAATAAGATATATTAGGCAAAACTTTTTATCACAACCCTAGTTGCATATAATAGGGAGAATTATCAAAACTCTCTGAAGTACTGAAGATTTGGGGTAATAACTGAAATAACATATGCACTAATAGTCCAATTCAGTTCAAGATGCATATATTCGTACTACTGTATGAAGTATGTGATGACACATAGATCTGCAAAGACAAATCAGACATTACCTATGGCCTTGAGGAGCTTATCACCTAGTGCAGAGGAAGACACCTAAGTTATTTTAATATAAGGTGGTAAAGCTATTGGAGAGAGCTAGACATAAGATGTTGCAAGATGACAAAAAAGAGATCATTATGATGAACCATAGGCTTCCTGGAGATGAAAACTAACCTGAAACTTAAAGAATGAACACAATTAAGAGAGGCAAAACTTTTAATAAACGCCTTGCCATTCAAGCAGTTCCAAAATCAATCTTAAAGAGATGCCAAACAACCAAATGTAGGGAAATATAAACAATATAGTTTGTACAGATCCTAATACCAAACCAAAGAGATTGGATTTCATTCTGTAGATGGTGACGAGCCACTGAAAAGCTTTAAAAAAGAGAGTGATTTGGAGCCTTTTTCTTTTTGGAAACATCTCTCTGGCTGCAAGATGGGGATGGATTGGCTGGTGAGGTGGGAAGAAAAGAGCACACTGAAGATGAAGAATTACGTTAATTGGCTATCTCACTATTTCATGCTAATGAGAAGAAGAGCCTACTTGGACTTGGTATCAGATGGTTGCATTACAAAGTAGGAGATAGATTTCACAACAATTGAGGAGATGACATCAAAAGGATTTGGCAATCGGTTGGATGTGATGGGTAAGGAATAGGATTCAATGGTAATTCCAGGCGGATGTGATACTTTTTACAAAACTATGCAATGTAGGGGCAGAAAAGAAAATCTGGAAGACAAAATTGCAAATTATTTCAAAAGAGACCTGTTAAATATCAAGTATTTCTACAATATTTGGGTGGAAATGTGCAATAAGAAGTTAGATTGCCTCAGGGAAAATTGGAGCTATAGAGGTACATTTGCCTCTCACATACATAAATGGGCAAAGGTTTCATCTAAAAGAGAAGAGTAGGGCAGCCCCAGTGGCGCAGCGGTTTAGCGCTGCCTGCAGCCCGGGGCGAGATCCTGGGGACCCGGGATCGGGCTCCCTGCGTGGTGCCTGCTTCTCCTTCTGCCTGTGTCTCTGCCCCTCTCTCTCTCTAACTGTGTCTCTATGAGTAAATAAATAAAATCTTTAAAAAAAAAATAAAGTTTTGGGATCCCTGGGTGGCGCAGCGGTTTAGCGCCTGCCTTTGGCCCAGGGCGCGATCCTGGAGACCTGGGATCGAATCCCACGTCGGGCTCCCGGTGCATGGAGCCTGCTTCTCCCTCTGCCTGTGTCTCTGCCTCTCTCTCTCTCTCTCTCTCTCTCTCTCTCTCTCTCTCTCTGTGACTATCATAAATAAATAAAAAATTATTAAAAAAATAAAGTTAAAAAAAAAAGTAAAAGAGAAGAGTATAGTATCCAAAGAGAATAAGATGTAAAGTGAGCAGAATCATAGACCATGAGAATCATCATAGCTTAAGTGGAACGCAAAAGAGGTACTCAGAGGAGAAACTTAGAAGTAGAGGTCAAAGAGGGTAAGAGGATAACTGGTCCCACAGAAGGCAATGAGGAGTTTCGTGAAAATCAAAGAGCTTATACATCCATCCAATAAAAGTTATTGCTTTTATTCTAGGCCTTTATTTCAAGAATATAAAAGTTGAAACATGTCCATTGGTTGTTGACACTTGCCAGAGCAATTTCATTTTGCTTGGCACAAAAGCTAATCCCTATGAGTTGCATTTTAAGTGAGAAATGGGGAAGTGGGGACAAAATGAATGTGGATTACCTTTTCGTGTAAAAGAGGGCAATCAGGCTGTAGCCACAAGAAAGTACAAGATCAAGATAGGCAAATTTAGGAGGAGAGAGCCCAAGGGATATTTAGAAAAAAAAATACTAGAATGGAGATATTTGGAAAGAAAATGATAGTGATAAATAATAGAGAAAGGTCAGAAAGGACAAGAGAAGTTGTATTTGAGACCAGTAGGAGAGGCAGGAGAATACCTCACTTTTGAGAATAGAAATGGCACAGAGACACTATGTCCAGTTCTGGTATTTGCCACTGAAAATCATGACATCAGACAATTCACTAAATCAAACTTCCAATAATATTATCTCCCCGCATAGAGTGAGTAGTTTAAATAAAGTAGGTAAGTAAAACACAGAACTTTTGGTTAATGTTAATATTGGATTATAAGTAAAGATGAACAAAGTAAAATTGTGTTGTATGTGTGTGTGTTTGTTGGGGAAAAGAGAGCTAAAGGAAACCAAATCTATTTCCTCAAAATCCTTAAGGATGTCAGTGACATATTCCTCCCATTTGCTTCTCACGTTGTCCACATTCTTTGGGATAGAGATGGGGTGGGAAGTAGACAAAAACAAGTATTTCTAGAAATTTCAAAATTCTACTCACAATTTATCTTAAGGGTGTTATAAAGTTAATGAAGACAGAGACCTAATCCATTCAAGCTCCTGATCTAGTCAGGTAGGAAGGTAAATACAAAAAAAAAGGAAGGTAATACAAAAGGAAGGTAAATACAAAAACACCTAAGGGGTAAATATATTGTCACCTAAAGTTGTATCTTTTACCCCTTAAAAGCAAAATAGAATCCAACTATTTTAGAATGCCACTCAACTTTAAGGCCTGAGATACTTGGAATTCTTGAAGTGTCATTTGATGTGTAGATACATTTGACATACATTAAAAAAGAAGTAACCTAAGAGGTTTGTCAGACCAGAGGAAGTGTGACTTTCTGGGCTGAGAGGGATGATGGAAGCCATTGGAATGATTTATTGATAAGGGATAATGTGCATTTGTAGTTCAAAGAAGAGCAGAATCAGCTCTTAATAATAGAAAAAATTCTATTCCAAAGGTATCTGTGCATTTATTTCTAGGCATTCCGTGGAGAGCATCCTCACTTCCAAACAGATCTGTCTGGTATCTATTGAACATAGTTCACTGACAAATCAAAGAAAGATTGAGAGTCATAGCAGCTTCTCTGTCCTCTACAGGACAAGCTACTCAGACTGGACTTACGGGAGAAATGCGTCACCACTTGCTGATATCCAGAGTGCTAAGCTTGATGCTTTGTCACAGATGGAAGGATGGCAACCCAGGACCATGTAGAAAATTGGGTTAGATATGTATTTGCAAATATTTAGGGACCCGAGGGTAATTTAATTTGACTTTATGTTCTTTTTCACCATTTCTCTCTGTTGTAGACTGAATGTGTCTGCCCCTGAATCATAAGTTGAAATACTGCCCCTCAATGTGATTGTATTAGGCAATAGGGTCTTTGGGAGATAATTAGGTTTAGATTGATGTCATAAGGGTGGAGCCTACATGAAAGGGATTAGTGTCCTAATAGGAATCATGAGTAAGCTGGTGTCCAATCACTGTTCTCCATCACATGAGGATGCTGGGAGAAGTTTGCAGCCTGAGAGAGGGCTCTCACCAGAACTCAGCCATGCTGGCACCTGAATCCAGACTGCCAGCCTCCGGAACCATGAGAGATAAATTTATCTTGTTTATAAACCATCCAATCTATGGTATTCTAGTACAGCAGAAGGAAAAAGTCTCCTACATTTCTTCCTTCCTTCCTTCCTTCCTTCCTTCCTTCCTTCCTTCCTTCCTTCCTTCCTTCCTCTCTCTCTCTCTCTCTTTTTAATTCTTGCATTACCTAGGCTTTGGGGGGTTGAATTCACATATATATGCATGTGTTGAATTCCAGAGCATCCTGCAACAAAATTGTTGGTTTTATTTCTTTTTAGGCCATTGAAATTAATTCAATTGACCTAAATCAACTTGGATTGTATCTAAGATTTGTGGATTAAGTGTCTCTGATACAAGGATATAGTGTATCTTTCCTTGAAATTACCTCAGATACAAGCACTAGACAAAAGCTCATTTTATGTCTTCATCCCATTATTCTGTACCTTAATACATTCAAATTCAGGTAGGATCTCTATTTAAATATTAAGGATAAATATTTACAGGGAGACTAGCTGGTATGCTGAGCAAAGTTCATAATGTTTAAGCTGAAGGTGGTGGGGGCGCTTTTCAACAAATTCAAGTATAGGTTCAAATGACAAAAATCATACATTGTATTGTATTTATTATTGGTGTTTCTTATCCCTAAGAAAACAAATGGTAGTAACAAGAGTGTGTGTGTGTGTGTGTGTGTGTGTGTGTGTGTGTGTGTGTGTGTTCGAAAGCAGAGTG
The DNA here is from genome assembly GCF_018345385.1 of Vulpes lagopus. NCBI lineage: Eukaryota > Metazoa > Chordata > Mammalia > Carnivora > Canidae > Vulpes > Vulpes lagopus. Next base: position 133,781,434 of record NC_054826.1, on the reverse strand, counting down.
GATTTAGTTGATCCAGCATGAAGCATAGTGAGAGAGGAGAATATCAATACTCTGTAGATGCTTTTTCTATACGGAGTGGAATAGATTTTAATTTGTAAACCATAATGACTACTTACCACAGATCATTGCTTAAAAGCAGATCTTGTTACCTGTTTTAACTGCCTCTAGTTTACTTCCTAGAGAAACACAAATGCGTGAGACTCCCATGTTACAGCCACTTCCTTTTAGACAAGGCTGACACAGGTATCATTCTGCCTCTGTGTCAGACAGTAATAAGCATAGGCTTCCATGCTGCAGGAAAACAATCCTCCTTCACAATCAAAATCTTAAACACCCTGAAAATCAAAGAAATACTGGTGGTGTTTTTGGGGTTTTTTTGTGTTGTTTTTTTTTTTAACATTCCCAGTAGTACTAAGTACGTGGTTCAGAAAAGTCACACATTCTAAGATGCAATCAGTAATGTATTGTATTAGATTTTTGTACTAGAGCTAGTGCTGAACTCCACACAGGAAGTGATACAATAAGATATACAGGAAAAGGCCAGGAAAAAGAGGCCAGATAGGAAAAGACCTAATAAAGAATGACAGAGAATGACATACCAGGCAGTGCTGATTTACACACACACACACACACACACACACACACACTCTCTCTCTCTCACACTCACACACCCTGATTTCCCAACCAGAGATCCTAGAATAGCAAGTTATTGCAAGTTGTATATGTATACTCCCCACTCCTTCCCCCTATACTGTTCTTTCCCACCTGATTATTAGCTTCCCCTTGCCCAATTCTTAAGATTGTAGGGCATCCCAACAATACAGGCATTTATGTTTCTACACCTGATACACACAATGTTAACATATTCATCTGGAATTCTGAGTGTAGCCCTCATGGCCACATGCTTCACAATAGAAGGGAAGTGAGACTTTAATATAAAGTTGCAGAGATTTTCATGAGATGACCACAGTGCACTGTGATGTTGGAGCTAGAAGGCTGGTTTGGAATTGGCACTCATGGCACCTCAGCTGTGCTCCCTTCAGACTCAACTTCTCTTCCCACTACAATATCAAGTAGCTGAAAGGCTTAAGCAAGTTTTTCTGTTCTGGTTGCTGAGCCCAAAGGACAGGAAATCATTACAGAGAAAACATTTCTAGCAAAGGTCACTTTAATAGAAAATTACATCAATCACCTTGAAGAAAAAAAAAATACATTTCAATTGATGTCATCCGTTCATGGGATAACATCCATTTTAGTTTCTGACTTGAGTTTTTAAAAGTTAGTCTGACTTTTGGAGAAAGCACATTAAAAATTAACCACGCCTTCAACAGTGATTTCAATCTTTTAAAAAGGAAGAGATGGTTATTAGCTATTTCATGTCAGAAGCTAAATGGTTACCTACTTAGAAAGGGAAGATAATTTTTTTTATATACTCCCAATGGAATGCTAAAAGGAGCAAATCTTTCAGATTCAGAAGATCAAGTGTTTACTTTTTTAGCAAACTTTCTTACATGATAGAAATTTGGCAGATGCACACCTTAAAGATGGTAATTTTTTTCTATGTATTTTCTATGTATTTTATTCCATTACATATTTTATTCCATTACATTCCAATACATTTTATATGTATTTTTACTTCCCAGAAATGCCTTACTTATTTTGCTTGTGAGTTTATGTAGAAGGAAGGAAGGAAGGGAGGGGAGGGATGAAGGAAACTAAGGAAAATTAGAAAAGGCAAGTATATGACAAGTGCAAATGTAACTGTTTCTGGTTGTCCTTTAATCCTGTAGAAGGGCTGCCTAGAGTCCCCTGGCCTGAAATGCGCACAGTTCAAAACAGATCCTTCTTTCCTTTTATTCCCCCCAAATATTTTCATGGTTAGAATGGCTTCTCAATCACCTTCTATAACAATGATATAGAATATTTAATACTGATATTAAGTGTAGATTCATAATGTAAGCAAATTGCTGCAAATGATTCTATCTGAATGACGAGCCTGAAGAGGCCTGGGTGCTTCTATCTAGTGTTCCGAACTAGACCATTTCAGCCTTGGTCTCTGAGCCTTGCTGTCCCTTACAGGTAACCAAAGTGCAAGGTCTGAAGATCACACCTGGAAAAGCACTTGCTTGGACACTCACACTTCTAGCTGCCCCATGACAATAATTCTTATAGTGTGGTCTCCAGACTGCATCATCAGGATCACCTAGAAAAATCTCAGGCTTTCCTGAGATTGACCCAGTGAATCAAAAACTCTGGAAGGAGACCCCAGCAGTCTGTGTGTCAGCCATTCCTCCAAGTGATCTGGATGTGCATGAAAGTCTGAGAATCATTTTCATTCCTTTCTAATGTGGGGGAAAAATTGCTGGTTCCCATTGGAACCAAACAGAGAATGGGTCTCACCTTTCTCTTCTCTGCCTAGTAGCCCTGATCCCATGAATATAATGAAGATGAAAGAAATGCTTGATAAAATGTGCTGATAGAAATGGCTGGAGGTTCTTGGGCTCACCTAAAAGTTCTATTTTACTGGCACAGGCTGCTTCTGATTCCCAAGGCCAGGTTTAGAAAAACCACAGGCCAATGGCCATCAGAGGCAAACCTCTAGGAAACCTGCAAGGATTTATTCTGGGGGACTAAGTCTGCCTTCTATAGTTATCTGGAAGCACATTAATCATTATCATCTGGCAGGATATACACTGAACTAGGTGGGCTGTTTGATCATAATACCTCACATTGCTTCTTCAGAACCTTACCTGGATATACTAGATTCACCAAAGAAGAGGTAAAATGAGGCAACATGCAAACTGTCCCAAGGATGGCCTGTCTCTCCATATTATCACTACATTGCTTTTCTTCTCATGTCTATGGCCAGGGGAATCAAGCCAGAACAAACGAGTTCATACTTCTGTTATAATGGGGAGATGAAGGCAGTTGGTAAGAACCACAACCCCTTGGAATTTAGTATTTAGTCATCTCCTTCAATTGGAGAAGCATTCTGAGAGTTTCTCTTGTCATTTTAAACTTACATATTTTTATTGCAAATTTCACTCCCATCCTTCCTCATACAGAACCTTGTATATAAGAGTCTGTAATTTCATCAGTTTTTAGAAATCTTGCTCAAAATGTCTTCTCTTCAATATTAGGTGTATTTCTCTTCTGTATATTTTTATGCTTTGACTAGATTATATGAATGTTTTCTCTTGTGATATTATTTTAGGTTAAAAGCCAACACACTGAAAAGCTTTAGCAGAATTATGGCATATCCACCAAAAGAAAAATTTTTGTTGTAGCAATTTTTTCCCCCACATTAGAAAGGAATGAAAAATGTTGTTGAGAATTTTCAGTGCCAAAGGGATATCATAATATGTGCTGTGGTAGGGTTGCATTGGTTTTTCTGGGGCTTTACAAGAATGTGTTTCAGTTTGTCAAATTAAGCAACATCATTTTCCAAACTAACTAGTAACAAAAATATTTGCATTCTAAACAAAATGAAAATTTCATTTTGGCAGCCAAAGGAGATGCAGAGCCTTGGTTTCTCCTCTTTTGGATCTTAGTGCCACCTTTACATCTTTTACTGAATTGGGGGAGATGATAATGATATGGAGTAGACTATGCCTTTTTAAGGAAAGGGAATGATTTTCCCCTATCCTTCTGAGTTCT